>NC_090923.1:459939495-460564162 GCF_040938575.1 Ambystoma mexicanum | reverse complement strand
CTCAGTTTTTGTGTTTGTTGCTAAAATCATTGGGTCTGTGGAAAAAAAACATCCATGTTGGATTAAAAAAAACCCTTTTTTTGTTATGCTACAGTCTATTTGTTTGTTTGTTTTCGGTGTTCACTTGTTGTTTCTGGCTAATGTTCTATATTTTGGCTTGTTCAGATTTATGGAGCAGTTATATACCTGTTGGCATATTCTAACTGTTTATTTTTTGTTATAATGAAGTGGTATTCATTTATCTGTTTGGATATTGAGAAATCTTGGGGCAGTTAGATACCAGTTGGCGTATTCTAACTGTCTATTTTTTGTTATAATGTAGTGGTATTGATTTATCTGGTTGGTTATTGAAAATCTTGGGGCAGTTAGATACCAGTTGCCGTAATCTGTTTTTTTTTTATATAATTTAGTGGTATTCATTTATCTGTTTAGTTTTTGTAGAATCTTGGGGCAGTTAGATGCCTGTTAGCATATTCTAACTGTCTATTTTTTGTTATAAGGAAGTGGTATTGATTTAACTGTTTGGTTGTTGCAAAATCTTGGGGCAGTTAGATACCTGTTGTCGTATTCTAACTGTTTTTTTCTTGTTATATATAATTTAGTGGTATTCATTTATCTGTTTGGTTGTTATAGAGTATTGGGGCAGTAGGATACCTATTGGCGTATTCTAACAGTTTATAGTTTTCTAATTGAAGTTTTGTTAATGTTTAAGTACAGATTAGTTTATAAAGTTTGGTTTTAAGAAGATTAAATAAGCGTTTGTAAGATTTGCTGGTAATCTCTGCTTTAGAGTAATGGTACTATCATTACATTTGAACCATCCACATTTCTTTTTTATATATGCAGTGTAGTGACCTGCATTGGTTGTGGCTCCTGCGTGGTAGATTATACCTTTTGTTGTGAAGGTTTTTTTACCAAGTGATACTTCACCAGGTGTGAATCTGTCAGCCTGCAGTTGTTTTTGGTACCATCTGCATTGTAACGAAGAAGCATTAGTATTAAGTACTTACTAAGTGTTTGTATTAGTAAGGTGGAGCAATTATCTGAATTGCAGGTAGTACATAATCTGCCATGGTTTGCATGTTGTACGAGTTGCTGAAATGGAATGGATTCACAATTTGGTATGGATACATACACAAAACCCTTTTTAGGGATTTCTTCTTGTGTAACATTGTTGCAGAGAGTGCAGGTATGCTTCCACATGTATAAAATCTGGAAGATTTCATTCATAGGTATCTTTTTGTTTTCCAATACTAGTAGTAAGTACATTAGAAATTCTTGTGGATCTTCTTGTGAGTTTATAGTGAATTTCACCATTCCAGCACAGTAGTCCAATTTTTGTCTTATTCCGTGAACACTATACGTGTTGTCAGGATTGTTTTTTTGCGTTTCTATGAAGGACTAACATTTGCAAACACAATTGGTCTGCACTGTGTAAGTAAATGTTGTCAACAATTGGTGGCAATTGAAATAGAATATCCATTGCTACATTTGCATAACAACTTAAACCAGTTACATTTGAAAATTTGAATGGACCAGGTAGTTCTGTGTCCAGGTTATTCTTTCGGAGTGTATGTTACTCTCTTTGGAGGATTTTCAGTCAGATTCTGTTGCATTTCTGTTTGAATTAGTTTTCTTTTACAATGTTTTCTTTTTTGTGGAACAGGATATGCTTTTAGATTGGGGATGTATAGTGAACGTAGTCTATTGTATTCTAGACTGCAAGGAATATCAGCGTTGACTTTGCTTGCATCAAAGTTTATTAGAAATAGACTTTCAAGTGTACGTAAGCGTGATAGTGCTACGTAGCTCATGCCTTCTTTAAAGACTGTGTTACCAATATCTATCAATGCTTTGCCTAGGGTAAGACCTTGGGATTTATGAATGGTGACTGCATATGCAAGAGTTAGAGAAAATTGTTCTCTGCGTACATACATGTCTTTGAAGAGAAGGAATCGAGCTGATGAGCGCGCTATCCTTTTTACTTCTGAAAGTTTCTCAAAGAGTATATTGATTAATTGAATGTTGTTGTCACGTGGGTATGTTTGGAAGCCAACAGCTGTACCCAGTCCCCCATTAACTAGTCCTTGCTCCACATCCAGGTTACGTTTAAGCATTACTCTACAGTTAAGGATAATTTTAATATTTATTCCAAGCCAGCTGTGTTGGAGATAGAATTTTCTTACGTATTTAGTCTTGTTGTGGCTTGTTGACACATTGGTAGTGTAATACCATGTACGTCCAGTTTGTCTGTGGAGCAAATTTCGATTATTGGTTGCATTTCTTTTTTTAACATTGTTTCATTGAATTTGGAACAGCTTGCAAGAGTTGGCATTAAGGCCATACAATTTACATTTTTCTGCGCTAATTGTTCCATAACATCAGTAGCACATGAGTTATCACCATAAAGTGCATGGATGTGCCGGGTTTTTAATATTTTTTGTGCTTCTTGAGATAGTACACCAACTCTAATACTTTTTAAAATGTTGGCATAGGTGAGGTCTGTAGATTGGCAGATGTTTTCTGTTAATTCTTTGTATCGGAAATGTTGCCAAAGGTTGACATTTCCTATGCTGCCAATAGTTTTACAGCAGAGTTTGTGTCCTAAGGTTTTAAAAATAGGTTCACCTTTCACTGGTGTCAATTGAAGAAGATCTCTGAAAACAATAATGTGTTTTCCTAGAAAGAGTTCTTCGTAGTTTGTTTTAAGTACTTCTTGCAATCTGAGATGAATCAAAGCCAACATTAGGTTGGAGACCATGCTCACTTCATCTATTAGTAGCATTTTCATTTGTTTTAACACTCTGAGTAGTTACATTGCAGCTTCTGTAGAAAGTTTTGTAATAATCTAATTTGTTTTGGTGTTCTACTGGAAGGAGTAGTAATCGGTGTAAAGTGATGCCGCCTATGTTGGAGGCAGCTCAACCTATGGGGGCTGTTACAAGAGCTGACAGTTTGTTGTTTGTCAATTGTTGAAGGAAGTTGCTGATGATTTTGATTAAGAATGTTTTGCCTGAACCAGCTTCACCACTGACGTATAGTAGTATAGGTTTGTAATTTTGGCAGGTACATTCTTTATTTTCATGTTGTACACCATGTGCGATTTCTTTTGTTACTTCTTGAAAAATGGTGCGCTGCTCTTTGTTTAGTTTTGATTGTAATGCAGTTAAGTCTTCTGTATCTTCTTCATATTGACACATGGGGCCTCATTACGACCCTGACAGAACGGGTTAAACGGCGCCGTAAAAGGCTGCAGTGCCGTTCAACCCGTTCTGCCACATTACGAGGTCCCCTCGCGGGACACGTTAAGCACGCCTGGGAAAACCAGGCGTGCATACCGGGTCCCGCGAGGGGAAGAGGGAGCAAACAATGGGCCATCTCGTAATGGCCCGTTGTTTACTCCCTCTCCCATTCCCATTTCAGCCCCCTATGGGGGCTGAAATGGGAATGGGGATGAACCGTGTCTTCGAGTGAGGAATTACCGGGCCATCCGAACTCGGAATGGTCCGGTAAGTCCTCATTCTGAGGACACGGACACGGAACTCGTAATGAGGCCCATTATGTTTTCCACTTCTGTCATAGCTAATTCTGCTTCATTTGCTATTAGTGGCTGTCCCAGTGGTTCTTGGCTTCCTGTTACAGGTGCTTGACTACTGTCGGGAGTGTCGTTATCTAGTTGGGCCTGGAGTTCTTCTTCATGTTGCTCTTCATTTTGCAACATTGTTTTGTACTGCATAAAGTTTACATCATTGATAGTGCTTTCATTTGCTTTGAAAGCGTCTTTGTAGCAGTCATAGTTATCTAGTAACTCTTCTTCTTTTCTCCATGGTTTAAAAAGTTGTAGGAGGGACATGTAATATAGTTCTTTCGGTTGAGGAGTTTTTAATGAGAATTTGATATGATTAATTAAACTTGGTTTGGTAAGTTTTACTAAGCTGCCTTCACAATCTGTCATTGTATATCTACCTTTGTTTTCATTGGGTTTTATATTATTTTTGTATGCAAAGTTTTGGGCTATGTGGTATAGACACATGTTTTCCAAAGTGGTACTCCTGTTCAGGTAGTATGTGTCTAGTAAATTGTTTTCAAAATGTCTTCACTGTTTGGATCATTTTTGGCTATTGTTTCTATGTCTTCATATAATGTGAGAACACTTTTTCTAGATTTAGCAGGACCAAGACTTAGCCATACTATATTTTCAGATTTTCCATACAAAGCAGTACCGATTAAATGATCTGCAGCTTCGCAGGCAGCCCATTCTCTATGAGAGAGCATTTTTATGCCTAAACTGTACAATTTCTCAGATAGTGTTTTGTCTGATGTAGGTCATTTCAGAGGTCTTGAAGCTCTGTTTTTTCTGCTTTTGTTAAGTATGCTGTAACATATTGGGCAACTTCAGTGGAATTGTCTGCAATGTACTGTACATCTATGTTTGAAATCCATAAGTCAGCAATGATTTCATTGTAATCATTGATATATTTTGATTCTTCTGTTCTTTTTATGTAATATGTATTCCTAGATGATTTACCTTTAACACTATGTCTAACTAAAGACATGGAGTTGTTCACTTCACCTGTTTCTGTAACTGGTCTAGGGAAACCAAACCAGCATTTGTTGTAGTACTTCCCTTTCATTTTGTATTTGCAACAATAATATTGCCCACATTTGTGTCTTTGAAATTGTACAATTTGTGCATGAAGGTCACTATTTGTCATTTGTGAAGGGATTTCACAAGTGACATATTTTTGGATGAACTGCAAAACAGTGGCATCACTGTCCTGACCAAATTTAGGAGCATCTTTAATCCATAAAAGCATGTGAATATGTGGTGCTTCTCTGGCTTCATATTCTTTTCTCCAAAAGAAGTGTTGCACTTCTCCGAATGGAGGAACAGTTTTATTACAAATAAAGTGCAGCACAGCAATGAAACCATGGTGGAAATATCTTGAAACATTAACAGGATCTAGAGAGCAATGTTCTCCAGGTGTTAGTATATCTATGTTTGTTTTGTTTTTGTTTGATATGCGTAGGAAATCATGTAAATGTTCCCATGCATATTCTCCACAACTTAATGTAACAAACCAAGTGGGTGGTCCAAGCTTTCTGATCATACAACGTACATCTCTGTGACGTCCGAACCAGTATTCTTTTGTACCACGCATGTTTGCAAACAGATTTGTAATACTTTATTGTAAAACCTCATCTTTTTCTTGCACTTTTTTTATTAATTGCATAGCTGACATATTTTGAAATTGTGTTCCCGATGTCAGTATGTGTACAACTCCGTAACATAGAGTTGCTAGTTGACTTTCAAAGAGTAGGTGGGATATGTATTCCACATTTTGTCTAAATCTGGGATCTTCAGAATACATTCGTGATGAACGGTATTGTGATGCCTTTATTTGAGTGGTCTGTCATCATATCTTCCTCCTTTGCCAGAAGGAAATAGTAGAGGAAAAGCACGTTCTTCTATACATTTTTCCCATATTCTCATTGGTGATCCTTTGGTTTGTCGCATTTGGTACATTTCTAGTGCATCATCTATGCTGTCTTTAGAATGCAATGGATGAATTGTATAATGGTCTAAAATATTGGATACTGCAGCTGGATCCAGAAGTTCAAACTGACCAGTTTCTCGTGACGCTTGAATTATTTCAGTTGTTCCCCTTAAGTTTTCTTCAATATTTATTTCTTTGTAGTACTCATTATTGTCTTTTAGGTATTGCAAGGCTTGTCTAACTTTATGTAAGTCGACGAGTTGTTGCCAAATTATTTTGTTTTATGTTGGTACACCATTTACTAAGATAATTAAAGATTGTTCTATTGGACGTTGCACTCCTATAGTGTGCACATTTTCTGTCAGATCTAATGGTAAATAAACTACTTTGCCACGAATGCCTTTAACCAATTCCGAGGGAGGTAATTTTCCTGTTTTTGGTTGAAGATGTATTATTGCTTGAAATGGGTGTACTGTTTGCATTATGATGCTATCATATAAATTGGGTTGTTGTATGGTTTTGGTAGTGGGAATAATTCTAAGTTATTTGTGATAGCACGTGAAGGAGTTTGGTTGTTGTCAAGTTGTGTAGTCAGTTATTTCGTATTTGTTTTCTGCTATAAGGTAGAGAGCTAATTCAAAACATTTAGAATCTTCATTGACGTCTATTTTATATGTTATGTCTATAGTTTTTGTATTAGTTTTATAAAACGTTCTGCGGCAACACACAAACACATGGTTTGGTATTTCAGCAGATGTACTTTTAAATGTTTGTATTTTTTTTTGTTTGTATGTAGTAGAAGGTTGCCATGTGTACAAATGTTGCTAGTTTGTTGTAAAGGTATTGCATCATTTTCTAAGTGGCTTTCATTTCCAAAATATTTTTTCTGGATATGGTCAATTTCTTCAAGTAGTACTTTGGCTGTACCATGTAGAAGATTGTTATTTAAATTGGCTAGTTCTAATGCAAGACTTTTAGCATAGTACAGTTTATAGACTCGATTTCTTATAGTTGAATGATGTGTTGATATCATTTTGATATGATGGAAGGTGCTATTGCAAATTGGTCCTGAAATGCAGGCTAACGAATATACCTGTAGCCCTGTATATTTACCACTGGACAGGTATCCATATTTTGCAGCAGTTTCATTTTGATCTTGTCTTTGCCTTTCACATATTGATTGATGAATTGGCGTATTTGAAAGATTCTTTGGGAATGTTACACATTGACATGCATGACTTTTTGTATACTGGATGTTTTCGTCTAGTTGAATGGAGAGGTAATTCTGAGTTTTCAGGGGATATTTTTGTAAGCAGTGTTTCTTGTTCCATTATGGTGTTATTAATTTTTTCATAACCTCGTCCACTGCTATGTATAGCAATTGTATTTGTTTGCTTTTGTTTGTATGCTTCTTCATTAAAATATGTTTCTTTGTTTGTGGTTTGACTCCTTTCACCTCCACAGATATTTAAGAAGTTATTTTTGTTGACATCCCGTTTATTAAGAAGTCTTTTTTGTAATTTAGTAATTCGTTTGGTTAGTGGTTTCATTCTTTTTAACAATAAAATAAATAATTCTCTTTTCAGTAGGATTGCACTGTCTATCAAAGCTTCTAATATTAATTTTCTATGGTAGGTTTTAAGGGTTGTGTATGATTTCTCTCCTGTTTTTATAAGATTTTGAAGGACTCTTTGGTGGAACATTTTTGCTCAAATATTTTTTTTGGTATGTTTACTTGCCATTATTTCAAGATTTATAGGAGCAGTTTTAGCAGTAGTGATAGCTGAATTCTTGATAATCGTTTTCTGTTTGGTTTTACATTTCGATAGAGGAGGCAAAGTTTCTGTACTTGAAGCATGTTTTGCTTTGCTAAATTACTGTATTAGCTGTTTTGTTTGAGCTTTTTGTACAAATTCTGCTAGAGATGGATGCTTATTTTGGATACTTCTTTTTTCATTTGCTGTACTTCTACGTTTTTTTCTATAGACTTGCTTTTTGGTAGGCATTCTTTGGGGTCTGTTGAAAAAAATAAAGAAGGTATGGGTGGGGTTGTTCTGCGATGCATGTGTGCTGTGTGCATGAGTGTCTGAGTATGATGGTAGAGATGTATGTGATGGTGTATGATTGTGTATTGGGTAGCTACAACTCATTGGGAAGGCTATTCTTCTATTTGTGTGTTACTATACTGGGGTTCAGATGACAGTAGAAAGTAAGCTAGTGGTGAGGAGAAGCACAAATACTAAATCTAATGGTATAGAATTGAAATAGTTCTTTGTTCTGCAATACTAACATTCTAGAGGCTGAGTTATGTCATTTGTGAGCCGAAAAACAGGGATTTGTGCGGCATTCTCCCTGCAAATCCCTGTTTAACAAATGGGGATTTGTGGGCAGAATGGTGCACTAATCTTTTTTTTTGGTGCACAAATACCATGAATCAACCGCACAGTGTGTTTGAGCGAACAGTACGGACAGCTATAGTGTCCTTAGGATGCCCCCATTTTCATTTGATTGCGGACATCCCAGACACCAAATGTGTTCTTAGAACAGTTGGACTTGCCTGCGAACAGTACGGACAGGTATAGTGTCCTTAGGATGCCCCCATATTCATTTGATTACGGACATTACAGACACCCGAGCTGTCCGCGGACACCTCAACTGCTTTTTAAAAAAAATAATCAAAAACAAGAACTGAATTAGGACATATATAATAATTTTGCTTTTTTATAGATAGATGTAAAATGTATGAATGAGAAAGGGAAGCAGAAACTGAGACAAACACAGGAGAATTGGGGGTTTCAAGAGGATTGATAGGAGGTGGAGAAGGGATGGAAGTCTCATCAAAACGTTTTTGTTCATGGAGAGGGTTTGGGGATAATTGACTGGGATATGGAGAGGGGGGACAGGTACATGTGGGACAATGGTATCTCATTTTGTCTTTAAAGTGATCCTCCACAAAGTTTTTCAAATTGTTGAAATTTGCCATGAGCATGTCCATTTTTTCTTCCATGCCCTGGAGAGTCTTATCCAATATATCTTTTGGTGTACTATTTTCAATGTTTGTATGGTCTGTACAAAATAAAGATTTATATGTTGTATATAAAGTAATACTTATTAATTGGTTTATATAGAGAATTGTCTACCATTAGGTTCACTATCTTCAGACATTTCCTCACGTGGGAAATTCTCCTCAAGCCACTCCAAAGTACTGGACATTTCTGTGAGAAAAGAAAATTATATCACTTTTTTTGTATCTAATACAGAAAGTTTACAAATATATAAGAACAATGAAGTATACTTACTAGCTTCTGGTAAATTGTGTTCTTACTGGTCTATAGATCTGCTGTTGCTCCTAGTTGTGCAGTTTCTGTGAGGTAATCATGTTGGAAGCCTATCTTTCTTCTTTTGGTATATTCCATGTTAGTACATATTGTATTTAAATGAATGGTTGATGTGTTACATATATAGGTTACACTTCTTATTTATTACTGCATATAATGTGTATGTGTGCTGGTTTGTGAACTTGTGCAGTGTTCACATGGCATGATATAACAATTTAAGATACCCCCTTACTTTTTGGTTACTGTTGCTGTTGTCCGCGTCTGTCCGCAGACATACGAAGAGTCTGCGGACATCAAATTCAGTAGCAGGGGTTCAGTATGTTCTATGTTACATGTATATAAAGTCAGGGATATTATGGTTAAGTTGTGCTCCTAAAAACCTATGAAATTCAGTAAAAAAAACTTTTTTAAAGGGAGGTTATGGTTAAGTTGCGCTACTAAAAACCTATGAAATTCAGTAAAAAAACTTTGCTAAAGGGATGTTACGGTTCCAATTAAAACCGAAAAACCCCTGAAATTCGCTAGTTATGGTAAGTTAAACAACAATAACTCGCGCCACCACTGTGCACTGCTAAGACTAACACCCTGGACATCAAAGATGACATCACGAATGTCATTGATGACATCACTGATGACATCACGTGTCTGGCTCCCCCTTTTTTCCTTTACTGACATATCTAGGGCACATGGGTTTCTTCAGTAACAGTCAGGAAATAAAAATTGAAAAGGTACTATATTTGTAGAGTTATCCCTCAAGTATGTTCTTAAAGTAATTCTCTTAGGGTCCAGTCATATCATATGAAACATATACATAAGGGAAGACACAGGCTTGAAAGACAGCAATGGTTTTTGTGCATGAAGATAATCAGTAGGGTTATCAGCACTTTCTGATAGTTCGTTTTTTTAATTACTTTACTTTCCCTGTATATATTCATATTTGTATACATTGTACTCACACTACTTTCCTTAGGGTGCAGTCACATCATGTGATACATATACATAGGGTAAGTAGCACCTTTGAAACAGAGAAATCATTTCTCTGCATAAAGAAAATCAGTTATGTTCTGAACACGTGCTGCTACTACTGCTGCTTTTTTGCTTACTTCACTTTCCCTGTATATACTCATATTTGTATGTGTTGTTATGGCTTTGTGTTTGTCTGTAATAATACAATTATGTAGTAAGTCGTTTTTATTAGCTACTTATTACATGTTTGACAGTATGCAAAACTGTAATAAGAACTTAGTTATCATTTCAGTATCCAATATGGCAACATTATGAATATTACACCTCCATCATGTATGCTGCACACAATGCCTATGTTTCTACATGAGTTGCTTAGTATACTTGATAGAATTTCATAATAGAATACTATTTATATCAATGTATTGATTAATGCACTAAGTAGCTCATGATATTTATTCCAATGATCCTTGACACTTTTTTGTGAACATTATAATAAGAATCCATTGGACAGACTTTTTATGAAAAGTAAATGCACATGTGATGGCATCAGTGATGTCATCAATGACATTTGTGATGTCATCTTTGATGTCCTGGGTGTTAGTCCTAGCAGTGCACAGTGGTAAAAAAGGGTTGCCGAGACGATCCGGCGAATTATCGCCCAATTGCTCTGTTAGACATCTTGGGTAAGATATTTGCGTCCTTCTTACAACAGAAGCTGGCAAAGTGGGCTATTAGCTCAGGACACTCTGATATAAGACAGTCAGGTTTTACAAAGGGCGTGGGAACTGAGGTAAATCTAACCATTCTGAACCTATTGAAATTAAAAGCATTTCATCAAGGCAAAAACCTGTATATCGCATTCATTGACATGAAACAAGCGTTCGATTCTCTGGACCGCACAAAATTGTGGAAAAAACTGATTACGTGGTCGTGTCCGCTTGAATTATTGTGCCCCATTATGGCCCTCCATAATAAAACATCAATCCGAGTGCGAATTAATGAGGCTGGTGAACTCACTGAGAGAATAAGTACGAACAAGGGAGTAAAACAGGGATGCCCCCTTGCCGCCTTATTATTTAAACTATTCATAGCTGATATATCTGAAGCATTCTCTCAGACTCGATGCTTCCCCCCAAACATCGACAATAAAAGTATCAGTTGGACAATTTATGCAGACAATATTGTCCTAATGGACGCAACCCCAATTGGTCTTCAGAGACTCTTATTAGCCCTTGAAAACTATTTGAGTGACAACTCGCTACAAATTAATGTGGAGAAAACCAAGATCATGGCGATTGGAAATTCCTCCAAAAGACAAATTAAAAACTTCAGATGGAAACTCGACGCATTACAGCTACAACTTGTACCATCTGTTCGGTGTCTAGGCATCATTTTTAACACCTCAATCAGAGAACATGATTGGATGTCTGATCTCAAACAACGTATGTTGACCTTCGCGCTACAAGGGGCTAAGCTTCATGCTGAATACGGGAAATTTACCCTAAAACCAGTACTAACCTTCTATATTCAAAAGGTGATCCCTTCAATCACCTTTGGAGCCGAGGCCGGCTGGAATCTTGACTATCATCTGTGGCCGACCCTCGAAGGCTTATTTTGGAGACGCATCCTTAAGCTTCCAAAGGGCACCTAAATGATTTCTATAAGACATGAACTTGGAATCGAATCAATGTACAACATAGTTGTCTGGAAATCGCTGGCCTTGTTATGGAAAATGTCAATGACAGACAAGGCTCTGGCTTATCAAATCTTTGCAAATGCAACCAAACAGCAATCTTGCGGTATCATGTTATCGTGGTGCAGCGGTTTAAAAAAGATTCTAGACTCTGCAGATATAAAGTGGGAAACATTAATAGCAACCCCCCAACTTGCGAAACAGAAACTAAGGAAGTGGAACTGGATCCAAAACTTAGAACATCGAAATCTTCTGTCTTCATCGATCGATTTAGGACCATTAACAAATCGTCTACATCAATTACCTAAATATCTCCAAAAATTTCCATCAAGAAAACATCGTAATCAATTTATGAGACTTCGGTTGAACGTTATTACTACTAAGGAGATCCAATGGCGACGAAGAACCAATACTACTAAGATCGAGAATAACCTATGTAGGTTCTGTGGAAACTCAATTGAATCAGTAAAACACCTGATCATTGAGTGCTCCAACATATCTCAGCAACGAACTCGCTACCTTGGGCCTTTTGCCCCAGCTGATGAAGACATGGACAGATGGTGGTTTTGGATCCTATCTGGTTCAAATGTTTCGCTCACATGTGCAGTATGTGAGTTTGTGGAAAACATTTTGACTGAGGATATGCTCTAACCGGAAATATGTTGGCAATATGTTGGCAATATTCATTTATTCATTTATTCTTTTACTCTTTTATTCTCCTTCCTGCGAATTCATAGAATGTGTGTTTCACTTTGGTTGTATTGTTGTTTTTCTTCTTGCTTTGCTGTATATGTGAAAATTGGATTCTTCTTATTGTAATTGAAGTTTATTTATAAACTAATTGTTACAATTAAAATAAAAAAAAAAAAAATAGTTTTTATAGCTGCGTCTACCAAGGATATGTGAGCGGCTACATACAGCAACGACTGGGAAAAGGGATACCCACGTGTGCGTAATTAACAAATAGAATGTCGACATCCTTCAACGCGGCTACGCATCCTTGCATCTAATACACCAGCCATTGTTATCACGCGCTGCATTTCCGCACCTACACATTATTCGTGTCAGCAAACAATCCAATCACACATTGCGAAGCATTGACGCAAGTACACCCATGCCGTTTAATGTAACACGTGAATACGAAATAAGCCATTGGGACGTCGAACTCCTATAATGCGGCTACGCCTCTTCATTCATAATGCATCAGCCAACCATAACACATGCTGTGGCTCAGCGCCCACACGTGAGTTTTATATGCATCAATGAACTATCCAATCCCACGTTGCGATGTATCAACGTAACTACGCCCATGCTGTTTGATGACATCTGCGCATACAAGACTGTCCAATCAGATGGCACGGCAGTCTGTAGCCACGAATATTCACCACACCCACAAAAATAACTTTACATTAATCATTGCTTTCTGTACTAGTGAAAAGTTTTCTGAGTAACGGCAAGCACATTTTGCACTTTACCCCTTAAACTCTTCATCCATTTTAAACAGTTTTCCCAAAACACAATATTCCTTTGTCTTGTGATTTGTTCAGTTTATCTATTTTTTGTTTCACATTTTTCCAGCTTTTTAATTTTTTGCAGCATTGTCTTTTTCCTGTTGTCATTTTTATTCTTTTATATTTTCCTCCCCGGTTGGACATTCCAACATGCCCAAACACGACAGTAGGAGCAGTGAGGATGATATCATGATTTAGGCTGACAAACCACCAAGGAAGAAGCAGACGGGAATGAAAAAAAACTGCAGACAGTTGGCACTTCTTAAAAAGTGAAGGAACACTGCTCCAGAAAACAGGCAGAGGAGTTACTGTGCAGCTTCTACAATAAGACTCTACAGCGTGGGCCTCCCGATACCCCGTCTCAAAGTATAGGAACATCGATAATGATCAACCATCTGGTGCGGGGATGTTGATGAAAAGCCCATGAACATCACAAAAGAAAAATGCACTCTTGCCGACACCCACTCTAACTATGATGAAAGTCACATGTTTAAAATTCAACTGGGTAGTTAAGGACACATTTAGCGAATGGCAGCATTTAATCACACAACACCAGATTACCTGCCATAGTTATTTTTTTTGTAAAGTGGCAATTTATTTTCCCCCTTTTTTTCTAAACTTCAACAGTGTTATCATAACCAAGTTAACATTCACCAGATGCCCTCTCTCATAATGGTTCCCAGATTCAGTGATGAAAGTCCTGTGTGGACGATGCATCGAATGGGTAGCCAAGGGAGTTGCCAAAGTTAAGGAATGGGAGGGATCCCACTCCATCTCAAAAATCATTATAAATAGTAGAAAGGTCACTAAAAAAGCTTTCCAGACATCTCCTCCTTCCATCTCCATCAATAGCTCTATCATTTGAATATAAGTTGACCTTTCACAGGAGTTAACTGTACAACATCTAGTACAAATCCACTGGGATGATGATAAAAATGCAGCTACAAGAAAATACAAAAATACACACATTACAAAAATAAGCACATTACAAAAATGAACTTACACAACACCAGCAATTGAACTACATCACAAACCACGGAACTAGGCCACAAAACACTCCAAACACCTACAAGTACTAAAGGTAGAAGAAGTACAATCAAATAACCTTCAACCTTAACAACAAATACAAAAGCTACATGTCAACATTTTTTAAACTTAAAAATACATTAACACATACTTGCCACTCAAACATAGCAAATGAAGACAATAATAATGAACAGCTGCTGATACTAATGGTCACTACAACTAACAAACACAAGACTGCAAGTAAACCTTCACATGTGTAAATAAAGATTAACACTTACTTTCACATCAACCACATCAACCACACTCCTGCCATGTGCACAGTCAGAGTCCAGGAATCAAAAGGACAAAACTGCAGAAAATGGTGGCTTGTATTCTTTACAAAACAAACACCAAAAAAAGAGGACTACATACCAATAAAACTACTAAGGTTGTGCTGAAAATGTGTCAGCCATCTGTGAAAATGTGTCAGCCATCTATCACAAAGCCCTACACAAATGAAAAAGTAACAGCAAACAATAACAAACAATGCATCTGACACAAACCTATTTTAGCCCACCTAGAAACTTCCATAGCCGCGGCTATTCAATGCGGCTACAGATCTTTATTTATATCCGTGGCTACATGCACATTTTTCTGCAAGCCCAAAATCAAACTAAATTGGCCTTCAAAACTTCAAATCAAATTAGTGAACAACTAAGTACATAAAATAACAACAAAAAGAAAATTCTGTACTATATCATCTACATGAACATATGATTATTGCACAGAAAATGTATATTTATAGATGCAACTTTAAATATATCCAAGGATCCTTCAACAAAAAATGAAATGCAGAATAGTATTGCCACGCATACGCACATGTTTTTTATACATACCCTGCTCATACAAACTACTAGAAATTCAAACTAGGAATCATTTTCCAGAGAAATACTGCAGACATCATTGCTGGTTTGAAAACTGTGTGGCTGATTGGAGAAAGTTGGCTGTTTTGGTTGCTAGCTATGTGTGAGAAACTACATATTGACAAGGATCGAGGTTTCAGAGATTTTACAATTAAATGGTTTGAATTGAGGGGAATGCGTTGCTTCCTGGATTTTCCAAAATTGAGAAGTACAGGGTACCCAGACGTTATACTAATTCATTGTGGAGGCAATGATTTGGGGAATGGACGAGGGCTGTCCCTTACTTTAATGATGAAACAAGACATAGGAAAACTAATGGAACTATTTCCTCACACCATCTTTATCTTTTCCAACCTCACTCAGAGCCATTTTATGGTAAAATTAAGAAATCACGAGAAATGTTAATAAAGCAGTTTCAGCATTCATGATAGACCACAACCAATGTGGGATTGCCAAGAACAACATACACTTCTACATGGCCAATTTCTAGCGACATGACTGAGTACACCTAAACGACAAAGTAAATGCAATGTTCCATCGTAACATCAAAACAGTACTCATAATGTGCTAAAGTTCTACACGGTGTACCACAAAACAGTCCCTTCAAGGACTACTTATCATATAAAAAATACACAAATACTATCAATAATAACAAATAAAATATGTATTAATCGCGGCTACATTTCATTGACTTTCATTATAACCGCGGTTGCAAAAAGCCATTTGATAAGGGACTGATTTCAAGTTGTATACAATGTAAAGTAACTGAAAAAAAAGAAACCATAGAAAAATAAATAACAGTAAATTAGATAGGCAAACATTGCACAACCACACAGCATAATACCATAAGTGAGAATACACAACCTAAGGTACATTGTATGGTGCATCTAAAACTAGACTACAATTTCTCCTTTTTATATTAATTATGTTAAACAATTTTCTTGTATCTTTCTCCACACATTCTCAAAAGTCTGAAAACACACATCCAAAATAAAAAAAGACGCTTGAATACCTAGCAGGTCACTGACAATGGCCTTTGGCCATGGCCAATGATGTTTCACCCCTGATGTCACTATACCTGAACAAAGTACATTAAACAAATATAAAATACTGACACCCCAAACAATATACCCGCAGATACCGAACTGCACATACCTTTGGCTATCTGTAGTCCTTCGTAGCCTCAGATATAGCCACAAATGTCGGTAAAATGTCCAGAAAATAAAATACTTTCCAGCCCTCCCTCATCGGTTCCAGCTCCCCCCCCACTTCCAGATGGCTTCCTCACCTCCCCTGGCCTCTCCCTTTCCCCCACAACACACAATGTTTTTGTGACGCATTTTGCTATGAGATGTCGGATAGTTTTGGATATAGCCGAGGCTACGAAAAGCTTTGTGTTGCAACCTTGGTCCCTGTAGCCCCTCCAACTCCCAAATTTCACTGAGTGCCCTGTAGCCATCCCCCAACCTCTACTCTGACGTCATTTGTATGTTTGTTGACCTACAAATTGCTTTTTACTGCATTTTATTTCCTCATGAAATGTAGTGTTCCTTCATAACATCAAACAGTACTCCTAATGTGCTAAAGTTCCACAATCAGTGTACCCAGAAGCAGTTCTTTAAGGACTACTTATTATATAAAAATACACAAATACAATAAATAAAAACAACATTTTTTTTATTATAACCGCGGCTACAGTTCATTGACTTTTATCATAACCGTTGTTACAAAAAGTCAGTTGACAAGGGACTAACTTCAAGTTTTATACTACAATCCAATTTAAATGATCAATAGAGAAGAACACTACACGTGTATTTATGTAAAGTAACTGAAAAATAAGAAACCATATAATAATACATAACAGTAAACTAGATAGGAAAACATTACACAACCACACAGCATAATACCATAAGTGAGAATACACAACTTAACGTACATTGTATGGCACATCTAAAACTAGACTACTATTGCTCGTTTTTATATTAATTGTGTTAAACAATGTTCTTCTATCATTCTCCAAAGTCTCACATGCTCAAAAGTCTGAAAAAACACATCCAAAATTAAAAAGACTCTCCAATACCTACCAGGTCACTGACCATGGCGTTTGGCCTTGGCAAATGATGTTTCACCCCTAATGTCACTATACCTAAACAAAGTGCATTAAAAAAATATAAAACATTGACACCCCAAACAATATACCCCCGGATACCAAACTACACATACCTTTGGTTATCTGTAGTCCTTTGTAGCCTCAGATATAGCCACGAATGTCGGCAAAATGGCCAGAAAATCAAATACTTTCCTGCCTCCCCCATCGGTTCCAGCACCCCCCACTTCCCAGATGGCTTCCTCACCTGCCCTGGCCTCTCCCTTTCCCCCACAACACACAATGTTTCTGTGACGCATTTTGCTATGAGATGTCAGCTATTTGTGGATATAGCCAAGGCTACGGAAAGCTTTGTGTTGCAACCTCGGTCCCTGTACCCCCTTCAACTCCCAAATTTCACTGAGTGCCCTGTAGCCATCCACCACCTCTACCTTGACATCATTTGTATGTTATTTTACCTAAAAATAGCTTTCTACTGTGTTTTATTTCCTCATGAAATGTAGTGTTCCTTCATAACATCAAAACAGTACTCTTAATGTGCTAAAGTTCTACACTCAGTGTACTCAAAAGCAGTTCTTTAAGGACTACTTGTTATATAAAAATACGCAAATAAAATAAATAATAACAACATTCTTTTTATTATAACCGCGGCTACAGTGCATTGACTTTTATCATAACCGTGGTTACAAAAAGTCAGTTGACAAGAGACTAACTTCAAGTTTTATACTACAATCCAACTTAAATGATCAATAGAGAACAACACTACATGTGTACTTAAGTAAAGTAACTGAAAAATAAGAAACCATAGAAAAATACATAACAGTAAACTAGATAGGCAAACATTACACAACCACACAGCATAACACCATAAGTGAGAATACACAACTTAAGGTACATTGTATGGCATATCTAAAACTAGACTACAATTGCTCGTTTTTATATTGATTTTGTTAAACAATTTTCTTCTATCTTTCTCCAAAGTCTCACATACTCAAAAGTCTGAAAACACACGTCCAAAATAAAAAAGACTCTCTAATACCTACTGGACAATGATGTTTCACCCCTGATGTCACTATAACTAAACAAAGTACATTAAAAATATATAGAACACTGACACCCCAAACAATATACCTGCGGATACCGAACTACACATACCTTCGGCTAGTTGTTGTTCCTTGTAGCCTCGGATATAGCCACAAATGTCAGCAAAAGGGCCAGAAAATAAAATACTTTCCTGCCCCCCCCCCATCGGTTCCAGCTCCCCCCACTTCCCAGATGGCTTCCTCACCTCCTCTGCCCTCTCCCTTTCCCCCGCAACACACAATGTTTCTGTGGCACATTTTGCTATGAGATGTCGGCTATTTGAGGATATAGCCGAGGCTGCGGAAAGCTTTGTGTTGTAAACTTGGTACTTGTAGTACCTCCTCCAGCTCCAAGATTTCACTCAGTAACCTCTAGCCATGCTCCCACCTCTACTCCAATGTCATTTGTAAGTTTTCTGACCAACAAATAGCTTTTTACTGCGTTTCATTTTCCCATAACCTCAACCATAGATGCAAATATTTCTCACATCAAGAAAAAAACATGATGGTGGTTGTTTAATTTCTGAAAACCATGATCCTCCAATGCACCATGGGAGATATAACTATACTTTTTGGGGAAGGGGACACCCCTTTCTCCATCAAATTTTAAAAATAACTATGGCACGGAATAACCCCAAACCATGCATGGATTGTGAGTCAGCGCTTCATGCCCAATTTGTTCCAGACTTGGTGCAAATCCATCCAGTGTTTTGTGCTGTGCACTTTGGCAAAAATTGACCTTTGTTGTCTATGGGAAATTAATGCGAAGTAGGCTGCACTTTTGGCAAAATAAAATGTGTTTGACGCATAATAACTTTTTTTATTTTATAACGAATATTTATGAAATATTGCATTCTGGGGGGGCAGCATACTTCTAATGACTTTCGAAAATTACAACCAAATCTGTTACTCGAATCAAAAGTTATTAACAACAGCCTTTTCTGGGGTTCCAGAGTGTTAGATATACAGAGATGAAGGATAGAGAGGGCTTTGTCAGGGTGTGAGTCAGCCAAAGGTGCAGGAGAAGGAGAGAAAGTAGCAGCAAAAGCCTCAACTCACAAACGCTCCATGGGTCGGAGCACCCGAGAAGGTAGGTGGCAGTGGTGGAGTCGGCTTGACCTGCGGGGAAGAGAGAGAGAGAGAGAGAGAGAGAGAGAGGTGGGAAGAAAGGAGAATGTGCTCACTCCAAGAGAGAGAAGTGGTGAGAAGGGGCGAGAAGGGCAGGCCTGAGGAGAAAAGAACTTCCAGGGTGTGCATTGCAGAGTGAGTCAGGCCAAAGGGAAGAATATAGAGAGAGATAATTGCAGAGGTTTTGAAAGAGCCCTGAAGAAGGGCTGGTAGCATCCAGGTGGATGTTCAAGTCTCAGAGGAGGAGAAGTTGAGAGGTAGAGGCAAGGAGCGAGGATAAGAGGTCAGCCCACTCAGAGAGGAAGAGGGCGACCTGGCCATGCGGCCTGTAGATGATGACCACAGTGAGCGAGAGGCCAGGAGAGATAGAGAGCATGCAGACCAGGCATTCAAAGGATGAGTAGTGCTGCATTGGAATGAAAGAAGCAGGTATCCACTCCAGGAAAATCAAGGATACATCCCCACTGGGAGGGTTGGTTCTGGGTTCAGAGAGGATCTTGTTGCCATCGAGAAGGAGAGTCTTGAAACTTGTAACAGAGCTGGCCATTAACCAAGTCTCAGCAAGAACGAGAACATCCACATCAAGTTCTTCCAGGAGATCGCAGATGTCAGAGGAGTGTTTAACAGCTGAACAAGAGTTGAGAGTAGCGATATGGAGCAGGTTGCCACATTTGAAGGACTTCCGGGGAGATGTACAGGCCAGAGGTACACCTTGCATAAGTGTTGGAGTTGCCCGAGGATGGGCAGAGAAGGAAGGAAGAGAAGGCAGGGTAGTAAGAGAGGGAGAAAAGTGTGCCAGATAGGTGGCAGAGTAGGGAGGCAACATGGTGGCCAGAGAAGCAGCAGGGGGTGCCGAAGGGGTAAGTAGGGATAGCAGGAGAGGAAAGGAAGTTGATGAGGCACGGAAAGCTTCTATTAAAGGGGATGTTTTCCTCACCAGTTGGAGATTTCAACATGTCTAATATTGTGCAAGAAAAAACTAAGACATGGCTCTTTTAATCTTTTGTCAGAAAGCTTGGGAACATCAATCATGATAAATCATCTGGTGCAAGTCTTCTGAGATTAAGAGGATGGTGCGTGTTGTAAATTGCACGAGATTGTCTGGCACATACTGGGCTGCAGCCTTTTTCAGCTTATGTGTGGTCTTATATTGTCACTGTAGCTGTGAGCTGTGGTTGTGTATAATCAATCTCCACCCATTAAAGGTGCTGCTAGCAACAGCCAGAGTCTTCACACACTGGCAGCATTGGAACACTCTATTTGAAGAGGTATTAAAACAACGAGAGAGGTTCAGAGAGGAGGCTTCATTTTTTGTGGCAAATCCACTGCCACTGTTGTTTCCAGACCAGCTGATTCTGCAGGCGGGAGGTGTCACTCCCGCCAGGTCTGACCTGGCGGGGGTAACTCCAGCCACCTGCAGGTGGAAAAGGAAACACCGGCTCCGTAATAGACAGAACCATTGTTTCCATTGTCCCCATCCCCATGGTTGACTCCATTGGAATGGGGATTTATGGAATTCCGCCTCCAGAATTACCGGGTCACCAGGCTTTTAATGCCCCAGTGATTCTGGCAATCATGGAGGCGAAGTGGTATTTTGGGCCCGGCGGCAGCCTGCTGGTTTTTCTGGCACGGCTATCGCCGGACTCGTAATGAGGCCCATTGTCATTTTAGAGTTGTAATTTTTGTTATGTTATATTTTCATCACCAGATGGGCATTTGAATATGTGTATGTGAATAACATTGTGCAAGCCCTCCTAATGTTCTGTCAAAAAGCTTGGGAACATCAATTATGATAAATGCTTGTTGGAAATTGCATGAGTTGGTCAGAGAGGAGGCTTTTAATGAAGTGTCTGCAGTTGTGCTTCTTCCATCTCCACCAGTACCACTTCGATGAGCGAGAGGCCTTCCAAGGATATTTTCTTTCTGATGCAATGCATCTGCCAGAAGTTTTCATCTACTTCATACCGTCGTACTAATAGTGTCTTTATTCAGTTGAAGACACTCCGGCATTTCGCAACTGAAAAAAGGGATGTCCGCCATGCAATGTTATATGAAGTCTGTACACCCTTTCGATGGTGGCCATTTAAAACAGTAACAAATAAACAAAGAAGATGTGCATCATGGAACGGCAGAAGGGGCTACATATAGTCTCTTCTCCCTTTCCATGATGGTCATTAAAATGTTAGAAAAAAAAAGAAACACATTAGCTGCTATGGAAAGGGAGCAGGGAGTACATGTTGTCCCTCAGCAACTCACAGAAGAAACACCAAGGGATGTAGTGGTGGCCAGTACCTTGGCTGGATGCTAATGACCCAGAGAGGGGACAATCAGTTTGTAACAATCCGATTATCCATGTCAGGAACTAGTTGTACTTTAAACTGTCTACTTGGATAACATTAGAAAAATAAAAACATTCAAGATATACTGGAAATACAAAACTGTTACATGGTCTGATTATCTGTTATAAACAGGTGCTAAGTCACGTAGCTGCATCAATGCAACTTTCAAAGTAATTGGGCCTTTCCTCGATGCAGTGACGGCTACATGCAGGCACGTCTTCTTGTTGATTTAGGTGATTGGGCAATCATTTAGGCGTGAACACGTCATTGCATTTGGGTGTACTGCCGTGTACCAAAAACACATTCTGGTTCACTATATCATTTAACATCAGTTATATCCCTCACCCAAGCACCTCGTGTCAGTTTTCTGTCAATGCTTTTTTGTCTCTCGGTGCATACACGTCTTTGTAAACCTTCATGAACCTCTAAAAGCAGTGCTTTGATTTGTCCATTCTTTGCTTTACCTTTCTTCTTCCTAAACCTTTGAACTTTGTCTTGTGCTTTTTACCTTGTCATTTTTTGTTATTTTAGCTTGTGTAGATGTATATATGGGAAGTAGTCTTGTAAAGATTTATTTTAAAATATATTGAGTGTAGTCTTTCTACTCAGTTATGGTAACACTTTAATAACTTTCTATTCATTTACATTACATATAAATATAAACACTTTAAAAAGTTAAGCACATATGCAAACAACGCTTTTATGAACAGGTTTATTTGGGGGAATGTCGTTGCACAATTTCTTTTTATTTTGCTTCGTAGTCATGATACGTCATTTTTATTAGCCCAATTGTCTGTATCTTTTATGAGTGGAATAACAAAACCCTTGAAATGCAAGGAAAACACAGTTGCAGGGACGTTAAGTTGGGAACAAACACAACAAACCACTGAAATTCAGCCAAAGACACCTTAACTTTGGGCACCCTATTGTGCAGCCTATGACCACAATGATGGCATTACAGATCACATCACTGATGCCATCACTAATTATGTTAATACAGTAACTAGGATTAAGCATGGGCTTCAGCATGGTCAGTGTGCATGGCCAAATATATTTTAACACATTAATGGGTACTATTCATGGCTTTCAGTCATGGACACTGGCTACACCCATGTGCACTTTATGTTTTAAAACACTAACAGGCCACCAACCATAGACTTTGGCCTTCACCAGTGGCTACGATTTTCAACTGTGTCCACTGTATATTATATACACTTATAAGGCACTAGCCATGGACTTTAGCACAATGCTGGTCAGTGTCCACAATCTTTGGCTGTGCCCACTATATATGCTATCACATAAATGGGCCACTAGCCATGACCTTTGACCATGAGCAGTTTGTACATCTTTCACCATGTCCACTATACATTTAAAAATAATAGAATCCAATGAGCAATGGTCTCCGGCCGTGCCCACTCCGTATTATACAACACTAGCCAGTCACAAGCCATGGGCTTCAACACAATGCTAGCAAGTGGCCATAGCCTTTGGGTTTGCCAACTGCATATTCTAACATATTATTGGGCACTAGATGTGGCCTTTAGCCATGGCCACTGACTACAATTTTCAATGTTGCCCACTGTATGTTTTAAAACAGTGATGGGCTAC
Source organism: Ambystoma mexicanum (assembly GCF_040938575.1). NCBI lineage: Eukaryota > Metazoa > Chordata > Amphibia > Caudata > Ambystomatidae > Ambystoma > Ambystoma mexicanum. The sequence continues at coordinate 460,540,964 of NC_090923.1, read as the reverse complement.
TAGGCATGGCAGTTAACCATGCACATTGGTATTTCTGAAAACTAACTGACCACTAGCTATGGCCTTCGGTGCAGGCCAGTGACCTCAGCCTTTGTCATGGCCAAGTCCAAGACCTACATTGTTATTAAGGTGATCAAAGTTTTAATGAGCTAACACATAAATGATGTTATGTCTAATTCCATTGTTGATGTAAACAGATATATTGGTTTGGTTTTGGTTGGTTTGGTTTGTATATACAATGTAATTAGTGTTGTCACCAGTGATGGCATCAGTGATGTGATTTGTAATGTCATCAGTGTTCTAATACACCATGTAATTAGTGATGTCATCAGTGATGTGTGATGTCATCATTGTGGTCATAGGCTGTGCAACAGGGGGCGGAAAGTTGAGGTGACATTACATGAATTTCAGGGGTTTTGTTGCGTTAAGTTCTCACCTTAACATCCCTGCAACTAGCCAGTGTGTGCACACGGGCGAGAATGAGGTGCACTCCTAATCAGCAATCTCTTGGCAATTACTGATGATCCTCGAATAAGGAAAAACTCCAGAGTTCACATAACAAGTTAACAAGTCTGGTTTATTGGAAAGTCCAGGTACAAATAACAAAGCAGCTCCACAAGGGCACAAATGGAGGCGAAAGTGCATTTCGCAACTACTAGTTGCTTGGTCACAAGATTTGCCTGTGTCATCACATGCTTTAAATACTGTGCACGTAAAATGGAGGAAATGAAGTACAAAGGAAAAGGAAAGAAGGGGAAATAAGTGTGTGTAAATCGCTGCTGCCAGTAATCCTATGTTTATGTTAGGTTTAGGTGAGGAGTGTCAGAGAAACAGCTGAAATGAAGGGCGATGCTTCCTGATAGTAATGTCCCCTTTCCAGTGGCCAACATGTGCTATTCTGTGTGGTCTGAGATCAAGCATCGGTACTGCGCTTTCATTAAAGTACAGTGTTAAATGTAGAGCGACAATCACTAATGTGTCTATTGCAAAATGCTATGCAATAATAAAAGAAATATCTATGCTGAAAAGTCCCATTCACTCTTCAGATTATCGATGGTATAACAACCAATACCTGTAGAATGCAGATGTGTAAAAGGGCATAGTGCTGTGCAAAATTCTGCAGTATATATGGCAGTGGTGCGAACAAGCAATATGCACATATGATGTAGATTGGAAAGTGTTTTGTAAGTTACTCCTGTACAGGTGACTGCTGTCTGGAGCGGCTCAGTGCGAATACAATATAAGTTGCAAAAGTCATACCTACTAGCCGGAATGCCAATTGTCGAGCGACCACTGACCTATCAGACATAATATTATAAAGTGCATAGTGCTGTACAAATACGCTGTAGGATTAGCTACTTGTGCAAAATGGCCCAGTGCATACCATGCTTAAAATGCATGGTGCTGTGCGTATAATTGCTGTGCCAATTTGAATCTTTAATGCAAATTTGTATAACTATTGCAAAGAGCAACAGTATCACTAATTGTTGTATATATAAATAAATAGTTAAGGTGAGTCAGAGGCACACAGGAACCCCTCAATATTCTATTGTTAATATCCTTTGATTCGAGTAATGGATTTGGACGAAATTTCAAAACTTATTAAAAGTCTGTGGACCCTCAGACTGCAAAGTTTTGTAAAGAATTGTTTGAAAATAAAAAAGGTATTTAGCGTAAAAAATAAAATGTTTTCCCAAAAGTGTGTCCCACTTCCTATTCATTTTCCCATGGACAAAAGAGGTACATTTTTGACAAAGCGCACAGCCCAAATGGCTGGATGGATTTGGACCAGGTCCAAAACAACTTGGGCATGAAGCGTTGACTCACGCCTCACGATAGTATGTGGCATTTATAACGCGCCTGTACACAAGTGTTTCCAGGTGCGACTATAAAAGGAGGGGGAAACAACAGAGGACAAAATAATGATCTTACTAGGCCTTGTGTCATTCAGATCGCGCAAGTGCGCGGAAGTGGGAAGGGGAGAAGTGCCAGAGAGGAGTGGAAGGGGAAGTGCAGTTAAGTCATAAGTGCAGCCAGCAGGTGGCTCATAAGGGCAGAGAGAAGGGACTGTAGGTATGGCTTTTGCACTGAAAACTGCATGCCAACATGGGCACTGCAGCGAAATCGACATACCAAATCGGTCCATCCAAAATGATGGTGACGGAAAAAGGGGGTACTGCTTGTAGAACGCTGCTTAACCAAAGTGTGTGCTCCATGGCAAATAATGTAATCTCACGGCGCATTGCCTAAAAACATTATGAGGGCCCAACGCCTGCAATGCAAAGGACATGGCTACTGGTCTGATAGCGTTTTAAAATGGACAGTGGGCACTGCCAAATGTCATGCCCACTGACCATGGCTGAAGACCATGCTAGTGGTCTGGAAGCATTCTAAAAGTCTTTGCAATAAAAAAAAATGAAATTCAAGTAAAATCTTTAGTTGCAGGGATGTTAAGGTGAGCAATACATTGTAACACATCCTTTAAAATTCAAGGAACATTTTTTAGATGAATGGACATTAAGGTGACAACTTAATGCAATAAAACCATGGAAATTCAGCTAAAGCCACCTTAACTTCATGCACCCTGTTGTGCAGACTATGACTACAATGATGACATCACAGATCATAGTGGGCCTGGCTAGTGGGCCTGAAAGACTTTTATAGTGGTCATGGCTGAAGAACGTGGCCACCTAGTGGGCCCAAAAGAATCATATGGGGTAACTTGTGCATGTACAGTGGCCACTGGCCCTACAGTATTTAATGAAATAACTGGGAAAGCCGAAGGCCTTGCTCCCTGAACACGGCTGAAGGCCATTTAGTGGGTCTAATAGAAGCATATTGGGGGAACATGTACAGTGGACACAGACCACTGGCCATTGCTATTGGCCTGTATGTAAAAAAATAATGGTATGGAAAACCCTTAAAATGAAGTGAACTAATGTAGTTGCAGGGACGTTGAGGTGAGCACTACATTGTAACAAAACCTTTGGAATTCAAGGAATAAACGTTAGCTGCAGGGATATTAAGGTGAAAATGTAATGCAACAAGACCCCTGAAATTCGGCAGACAATTCAGGCAAAGCAACCTTAACTTTGTGCCCCGTGTTGCTCAGGGCATGAAAACAATGATGACATCACATATCACATTACTGTTTGCATCACTTATTGCATCACTAATTACATCATAACATACATAGATTAAAACATACAATCAAGTCTGTCACTTCCTAAGCTTCTGATCGAGTTGTCTCAAATGTAGGGGCACACAATATGGCGGAGAGAAAACTCCAAATATTTTAAAAGATTTCATGTTTTTCACTATGCAGATAATTGAAGATTAATTTTAAATTCCTGCATGCCATATTTTCTTAAAACTTTGTGGTTACAATATAACACAATATCCCATGTTTTTGCACAACCAAAAAGGTGCAGGTTAACATAATACTGTGGAGAACCAAAGTTGTATGCCACAAAAAGAAACGTTTTTGCCTGCAATTTGACAGTTGCCTAACTCCATCCCTTCACTTGTGTTAAAATATGGTGACAAAAGGGCATCAGAATGTGCACATATGATTCTCCAGACCAATGCCTTTCTATGGAAAGTTCAAGAATAAGAACTTACGGAGGATATGCATTGACATTTTTTCAATGTGAGCTGTATGTAGTTAAAATCGACATTGCACAATATTTTCAAATGCTACCTACAAAATATACATTTTGCATTTGTCAGTTTTGAAAATTGCTAATTGTTTGCACTTGTAGATAACACACAAACACAAAAACACACACTCTCTCTAAATGTCTTTCTGTCTCTCTCTCCCCCCCTCTCTCTCTCTCTCGCGATCCATGTCTTTTTATTTTGACATTTTTCCATGAACATAAAACTTGCTTGTCCTTTGAAAATTCAATTCACATTATTAATACTTTGGCATAGAGTCAGACTGGTGCAAACAATTGACTTGGGCACCAATGGAAAAGAGGCCACTAATCGTGGCCACTAATCGTAAAAAGCAATTCATTCCTTTTGTGGCAGACTGTTTAAGTAATACCCAATGGGAATTCATCATCAATATGTTTATTCGAAAACAAATTTTCCATAAACAACAATGCAAAATAAAATACAATACAATACAAAATACATAGCATAAGGATAAAAACACATTAGATGAGATGACAAAATGTAAAAAGTGTGTGTGTGTATGCTGATTAAAAACCTCAGAGGGGATGCCTGGGTAATCATTAAACTGTCAATGTCAGTCAAATTTTTAGAGATGATTTTATTTCTCCGATGCCAGGCCTTTCTCAAATAGTCCACCGAGCCCCAAGCCACGGGCAGTGTAGCAGCTGAAAGTAGATTGCAAAGGGCCGGCCTGACTTGAAACATTTCAGCGTACCTCAGTAATGGCAACAGTGTTTTCCTCCTTAAATCCATATATGTTGGGTAAAACAACACAACATGCAAAAGGTCCTCCACTGGGCACTGATAGCAAGGACAAGCCTCAGATTGAGCCTTGTGAGACCAATTTTTTGTTCGGGCCCACAGCCATAGGCAGTAAAAACGCACTCTTGTAAGTGCCCAACGGTCATAAGGTGTGTTACCATGTAACAAATACGGCTGGATAGTGTATGCAATGGTTAGAACAACATGCCTTCTATTTGCACTAATGCCCAATGTGAGGACTCTCTGTTTGACTCAGGGATAGATTTAAACAATTGCTTGCGTGCTCTCACAGCACACAGAGTCAAAAAGGCTGGAGGACAGATGAGGCTAACACAGTTTAACTCGCTCACACATTTCTGAATGTAAATAAGCCACATTATTTGATTTGCGGCCGGACTTCTCACCAGTGCTATTAAGATTTGATGTGAAAGAACGGCTTTCTGGTTTGACCATAACGCCAGCCAGTGCACAAAGGGGGCCATTAGTCATTCATCACCGATGTAAGGGCACCCAAGTTCTAAATGGGTACCATAATTTGGTGCTGACTGCGGTAGCCCAAGTAGTTTTTTTAGAAAGGTGTTCTCGACTTTTTCGAGAGTTGGAATCTTTTCAAAGCCCCACAGTGCGGCCCCATAATTGGTGGCTGTTTTGGTTTGGTTTGTCCCTGTAGACTTTTGAAAACGGAACAAGCCACCCAATGCCTGTCTCATCCTCATACATTGTTTGTCCACATGACCAAACCCTTTCCAGTTCTTAGTAAAGCAAATTCCCAAGTATACAAAACTAGTGACCCTGAGAATGGGTTCTCCACCACTCAGTATCCTCTGCATCTTGAGGTGTCTGACACCTGTACTTCTACAAGCCGTAATAGCTGATTTTTTGGAGCTCACCTTTATGTGTGGCCATAAATTCAGTGTAAACATCCGCCAGGCGTTGTAAGGCTATGGGGGTGCCTGCTATGATAACCTTGTCATCAGCATAGCCTAGGACAGGAAGGAGTACACCTCCAATCCTAATGTAGTCAGCATTGGAGTTAACAAGGGCCTGGTATACACCATTTATATACAGAGCAAAAGGTACCAGTGCCACAATACAGCCCTGGCAGACACCCAAGAAGGTCTAAAAAAGCTGTGCACTGTCCCTGGTCACCAAATCTCACACAGGCTGATGTTTTTCATTGATTATTTGGAGCACCTTGATCAGATCCTCCAGGCAACCCATGGACCTGAGCACGGCTCAGAGCATCGCCCTGTCCACTTTATCAAATGCGGTGCTCAGGTCCATGAAAGCCAAATATAGTGGCTCACCCCTAACATATATTGATGAGGTTCCCACCAAGTATAGATTCAGGGCTTGGTCCCTAGTTGCCAAACCTGGGCAGAAACCATATTGGGACTCTGTGAGTACCCCCAATTCGGAAATACATTGTTCAATACCAAACGGTATTATATTTAGCACAGCCGTATATGTCAAGTTTCAGCTACTGTATTATTCTAGATATAGCCTTGGATGTCACGGCCAGTCACCACGTGCTAAATACAGCCTTACATGGCTGAGTGCTGCTTTGCTGGGGAGAGCTAATTTTCCAGGCATAACAATAATATGAAAAGTACAGCCTGATATGTCACAGTGTTGGTTCTATATGCCAAAGAAACCTCATTTTAGCAGGGTGTATCCCCAAATACTCTGTATAGTCATCAGTGGTGGTCAGTCATAGAGGGAAGTGGTGTGTGTGTTTCCAGCTCAGGTCATGCTCTGTGTTCATGTTCACTATGAAGGAGTTCAGCTGAAGCACTGAAAACAGGAAAATATGTGTGGCTTCCTGACCATCCACCCATTTTCTACGGTGCTGGTGGTGGTGCCTAACACCAGCATACAAACACCAAATTTGGCACTTGTCACTGCAACATTCCACTTTACTTTCCACTCTTCTGCAAGGTTTGATCTGCTCCACAAAAGGAGACTGTCTGTGTTTCCACCATTAACGGTCAACGTTCATTCACTGTATTTCTCTGATTCAGCTGGCGTACGTCTTCCTCCATTTTAAGTTGTGGCTATTAGGTGACAATGCTGCCTAAATGCCAAAGCTATTGCATTGGAGTACAGCTAGAAGCAAGATGAGATGTGAAATGGGACATATTGTTTGACTACCAGTTTCTATCCTAATCCCAAATCCTGCTTGGATCTCTTTGACCTAACTGAAGAGGTACAGACTAGAAAATCAGCGAAGTACTGGATTATTGTACTGGACACATGCAAATTCTTCAAATCCATTTGAACCACCCAGTTGGAAATATACAGTACCCCTGGGGCAACCTTGTATGCTCGAATCTCTGACCATGATACGTAAACGCTGTGAGGAACTGAAAAATGCATTCTTCAAATCAATCACTGTGGATTGCTGGTCCATAAATGGTCTGGCATGTTTCCCAAATTCTCCTTCAAATGTGGAGGTGTATTTCTAATGATGAGCATGGTCTGTGGTATTTCCCTTTGCTCTATAGATATCTGGCAAGGCACCCAAAGATCAAAAATCATCTCTCATTGAGACTTCTAAGCTCTATAAGTCAAACAAAATAGAGTATATGAGACCCAGTTTCAAAATTGCAAGGTAAGATTTAATTTGCGCATATCATACACTCAAACAGACATCAGGTTCATCGACGACCAGTATTTCATGGAGAGTGGAGAAGTGAAGGGCCTGTATGGTTCACCGTCTCACTTTTTATACAAAAACGGAGCCTGCATCAACATAGGTAATTTGTGATTCATTTGCAAAAGATAATAACACAAATATTTTCAAAATACATACACAATAATACACCTAATCCCAAGAGGGCAGGCAAATTACATATTCAACAGATGTTATTGCTATGTCAAGAGTCTCTACTTTGCTTATGACATTGTTACACGCTCTATCCACCATTTCATGGATGCTGACTTGTATTTGAGGTCCTTAAACATAGAACCCGCCTGCCTTTCATTCTGACAATAGTCACCCTATTTGCACAACCTTTAAAAGATACCTTTCATCCTTGTAACAAAAATTGAAAGGGCTGAACACTATTGGCCTCATTACGAGTCAGTCGGTCCGGAAATAACGGTGGCGGTAAACCCGCCACACCTGTTGTTTCTGGACCGGCTGATCTCGAGTTCTCCAGGCGGGAGGTGTCATTCCCACCAGGTCTGACCTGGCGGTTTTAACACCACCTGCCTGCAGGCGGACGTGGAAACACCGGCACCATCACGAGATGGTGCCGGTGTTTCCACTTCCCCATTCCCATTGAGTTCTATCGGACTCAATGGGAATGGGGATTTACAGAATTCCGCCTCCGGAATTCCTGGGTCACCAGGGTCGTAATGCCCCAGTAATTCCTGGAATCACGGAGGTGGAATGGTAATACCAGTCTGGCGGTAACCTGCTGGAATCTCAGGCATGGTTACCGCCGGACTCGTAATGGGGCCCTATGACTCAGTGGGCCTCATTACACGGTAGGCGGTAAGGGTTTACCGGTATTTTACCGGTACCGGTAAATCCTTACCGCCTTACTACGAGGTCCCTTTGCGGGTTGGGGAATTTAACGCCTGCTTTTTGCAGGCGTTAAAAACCAACCCGCAAAGGGACCCAAGGAGCTAATTACAGTACCGCAATTTGCAGTGCCGTAATTAGCGCCTTCCCCATTCCCATTATGCCCTAGGGGACAAAAATGGGAATGGGGAAGGGCAATGGTGGAAGGGGGAATTACCGCCCCGCCAACCTTTGAATGGGGCGGTAATTCCCCTTTCCAGCAAGGTGGTGCCGGTATTTTACCGGCATGAACCATGGCGCTAATAGCGCCATGGTTCTCCGCCTACCGTGTAATGAGGGTAAGTATGTAACTAACCTTTGCTTAGTGCAGTCAGTCTTTACATAGCATATAGTTAAGAGAATGCAACCATATTGGAACAGCTTTTCTTACTTAGCTGAATGGGAGGATCTGCCTTTAATGTTATTTAACCTAGGTTTATCAGTGAAGGCCAGGCGGCTAAAACATGCACTCTACTTGGACCCAGTATTTTCTTGTAATGACTGACAGAAAAAACCACAAACACATTTCCATTTGATTTTACTCGATGACTGACAAATGCGACCCTCCAGAGTTTTTGTCCCATGGGATAAAGGATTTTTCTCCCATGTCTGGACTAGTTCCTATGCTGGCATAGTCAGTGGGATCTGATAGGTCTGTATAGCCCCAGTCACTGGGTTGTGTTCAACCCATACCTGCTACAATTGCACAGAGCCTGGGCATATGGCATTGTCACGGATTGCATCTGCTGAGCTCCCACGTTAAAATACTGTAACCTGTCTTGACAATCTTGTGACACATGTCCCATCTTTGGCATGACCAACACTGAATTCCATAAAACCCTCCATAGTTAATTCCCATTGGCCCATTAAACCGGGGCCCCATTCCTCTGAACATTCCAAATGACCCACTTCCTCATGAAAATCCTTCCCTACACCTTGGAAACTCTCTCATTTGCCTTGAACCAGGAGCATACCCGTCCTTCTACCCTTGTGTCATACTGATTCACCATATCCCTCTTTTCCCAATTGCCCTTGCTGTCTGTCCATGGTGCTGGCAATCACTGCCCCTTCCAAACAGATTTTCGCAAACTTTTTTGGAACAAACTTGACCTCTGCCTTTTGTGCTTGTTCTATACTCTTCTTTTCCTTCTCTTGCCTCCTTTTACTAAAATGCACAATGTGTGCCTACATTTTTGTCAACTCTTGGCCTCTATCCCTACTACTTTATCAAGATTTTGCTGGACTTCCTTGTGAAGTCCATTCTTTAGCATGTGGTAAGTAATTGCCACATTCCCATCTCACACTTCTCCCACTCTGCTATCCACATCGTCTTACGATTCCATGGTATAATCTCTGTTGCTGCCACTGGAGTGGGAAGTATGGCAGCTACACCCTGTTTTCCCTGCTCGAAGTCCAATCACCATTCTGCTGCATCTCCTACTCCTGTTATCACTTCCCTGACACTTCTACAGACACAGAAGCATACTCAGCACTACTGTAGGGTGCCGGCTCCCGTTCTCCCTGCCTGAATACTGTACCCATAGCAATATTTCTGTTCTCCAGGTCCACATAGACCTTGTTGATAATCGATGTACCCAAACTAAGAAGAACTTGCTCATTCCTCCACCTTCCATCCTCTATGTCGTTTGCCTGCATATTCACTTCTTCCCACTGTTCATTTCTCTGCCGCCATAACAGCAAAACCTCTTCCTCTGATAGCCACAGTGCTTATTCTCATTTTTCCTGCTCCTGTGTCTCTACTGCCATCCGCAACCTATCCTCTATACTAGCGGTAAATGGCATAATCTCCTCTTTCTCCCTCATATTCAACCCTTCATCTGCTCTTCTAGCTGCCGGCTTCTCTCATTCTTCTACTCTTAATCTCTCTGCTAACAAAGCAGACAGGGGGCTATCCCCTTTTCGCTTTCCATTCTCAACCTTTTTTCAGCCCTAACCATTGATGGAGTTACCATTTCACTTTCCTCGTTATCCCACTTCATAGGCATCCGTCTTGCAACCACTGGAGTGGCTGCTGGAGAAAATGGAGGTTCGAACTCAGGATCTGTATACCCCTCTGTAGGCAATAAAGGATAGCACCCATATGGGGCAGCGCATAAGGAATTCCGGCACCCTCCTTTTTCAGCCCCTCCTCTGAAATTTTAACACTATGGGCCTTCCCACCTTGTTCATATATCCTCCATAAATCTAGGATGTTTAACCACTTCTCTGACTTTGAGCCCTTGTGCCTTATAGTTTAAAAAGTATGCACGTTTTCCAATATCCCCTTATCATAGGTCCCCTCAGTAGGCCAATAATTAGGCAATTAACACTTAGTTCCCCTCAGCAATTCCCAATGGTATTTTAAAGTCTTCACCTTATAGTCATGAAGGAGCTGACACAAAAGATTCAGCATATTCTCCAATCCAATTACTTGAAATATATTTTGCAAAAAAATAACACCAAAGCTGAACCTGTGGCACAACATGTCGACCCAATGAACCTATTTTTCCCCCTTTCTGGTTTCTTAGGCTTCCCTCACAATCACTTACCTTGATTGCTAAAACTGCAATCACCTCAATATTTACATTAGTTATACTTCTCACTCTTACACAAAAGACAGCATTTTATACAAAAAACACACGCCGGCCAATATCTCTGAGATATCTCCTTCACTCGAGCATAGAAGGAGCACAATGTTTTCCACTACAACACTGTTGCTCTCGCTGTCTTTATCACTAGTACAGTATTATGTACTACAATACCTTATTTTCCTGACTACTGGAATATTCCCTTCACAACCTCGAATAACCAAGACAATTAAGGCAAGGCCTCTGTTTGCACAGTCAATGCAAAATGAAGGTGGCCAAGGGTATACTTCAGGAAGGTATCTACGGGTGGACTTACCATAAGATGTCACCTCACCCCTATGTGAGGGCTCCAGCCAAACAGACAAGCAAACTAAGGGGTATCAGCATAAACCTCACAATGGACATGCTGGGTGGGATATGACTTCGCACTTCTGAAATACCAAATTAGCTAAAAATATATACAAAGGGCTTACAACGAAAAACAGTACATTCACTCTTTCAAAGAATGTACCCTTTCAACCGTCATAACGTCAGCTAATTCCATTCACACAATCCAATTGTACCCTTACAAAACCCCTTAAAAAAACAAAAACCCCTCCCTTTCCCCTATTTCCTCTCTTGCTTTACCCTCAAAAGTGCACTCATGTAAACCCGTAGCACCCTGAAGTGGTGGTCCTTTCAATTCGTCCTGCACAGCTGGACCATGGTACCATAGCTCCGGGTAACAGACAAACAGTAAACCTCTCTTTTTGACTGTGCACAGAAGACTGGTCCCCGCAGAGGGGCAATGCAGCCGAGTTGTGCAGGCACGAGGTAGCAAACCTGCGGTCCATTTGTGGTCACCAAAAATGTTGGGGCGGGACTCCAATCACCTTAACACAGAGTAGGCCCACCTCTTAAGAAGCAAGTGTACGTTTTGTCCATAAAGCAGACCCTCCAGAAAATTGCGGCATGAAATGGAAAAAAGTTGCGGCACCCAACTGCGTTTTTTGCGGCATTTTCTAACGTTGAAAAATATATCATTTAACATCTTTTTTAGCCTAAAACCAAGTAATTGCAAGGCTTTTGTTAGTGAGGAACAAAATGTGTTCTGTCTGGCTGCGCTCTGTAGGACAGCCAGGTCGAGTCACCACAGCCTAACATTTTGGATTGTGGTGGAGGAAGGGGGATACAGCCTGATGAGCTCCAAGGCAATGGTGCTGTGCCACTACTTCCAGCAGACAAGTGGAAAGCAAATAAACAGATAGGCTTGAATTCAAAAGTGTAACCCTGGTTGAAGCCCATAGGTTTGCTTTTCGCTTGTCCTATGACCCCAGGAGAGAGGGGGAACAACTCTACACTTCTCCATGGAAGGAATCCATGAGGCCAAGACACAGGGGCAATGCAGTGGCAGTAACTGCAAGCCCATAATACCTAGCCAAACAATGAACTCTCTTGGGTGGTCATAATTCCTTGGTTATGCCACCCACACATGGTGACTAAACACACCCACAAACAGAAATGAAACATCACAACACTACCAGGGGTCAAGTCCTACAAATTAAAGTGGGGGAGGGAACTCATTAACAAATGCAATGGCATGTGATGTCATCAGAAATTAGCATATCAAGGTGAAATATGCATATATCATTAAATTGGCTTTGCATAACCACCAAAATTGCACAGGATGAATGGCATTTGCCTTTCATAAATCTTAACACCCAATTTTGTGCGTAATTGGTGTCATACAGCCCAGCCTTGATTCAAGGATGGGCTGCATGATACAAACGCTCGTAGCTGTATTCGTTTCAAATTGCTTTACAATTATTGTAAAGCAATTTGAAACGAATACAGCTACGAGAGTCTTCAATTGGCATCATGCAGCCCAGCCTTGATTCAAGGCTGGGCTGCATGATACGAACGCTCGTAGCTGTATTCGTTTTCAAATTGCTTTACAATTGGTATCATGCAGCCCATGATACCAATTGTAAAGCAATTTGAAATTAATACAGGTACGAGACTCTTCAATTGGTATCATGCAGCCCAGCCAGGAAGCATTAAGTTTATGCTTTCTTTTCCGGCGCTCGACAGGAAAGTAATTTACTTTCCTGTCGAGCGCCGGGAATGAAAACAGTCCAGTGGCCTCTTTGGGTGCTCTGAGTTGGGGGCAGATGAGTGGACAGGCCAGTGCTTACCTGGCTAGCTTCACCAACTGTCAGCTCGGGCACTCAATGAGCCTTGGAGGTGCCTGGGGTCACAGCCAAATGCTGTGCATCTCCCAGGCCTGCGTGACCCTCCCCCAATCCTGGGCCTGCAACGCAGAGCCGAGGTGTTAACCCTCAAGCTGCTGCAATCAGCAGCCAGCTGTGTTCGCTCTAAATCATTAAATGAGCGCGAAAAAAGACACACTAAGCTAACGTGTCTTTTTTGCGCTCATTTAATGATTTATAGCGGCAATTGCGGGAAATGGCAAATTTTGCGATTCTTTTGCAAATCGCAAAATCGCCATAAGGTGGATGGTCTGATAAAGCAAGTTTATTGTACAAATGGCCAGGAGGGACTAAATGACTCTCAGGAGTCAAACTAACCCAAGTCTCTCTTAACCACAAAAGTTGACAAATTATATACATTTTTGCAACAGTTAAAACACTCCCTATATTGTATTACAAACCACCCCCACACTTGATAGGTTAAAACCAACACAAAGAAATCCTTTCTTTATCCAAATCCCCCATTCTCATTGGAAGCCATTATCTTAACTGCCATGTTCAGATCATTTGTAGAACACACCTCTTTTTAGGATTCATCTGTGGTAGGCCATGACATCATCATACAGTTGTACATTCAAATACTAACATAATTAATTACAAGTCCCAGCTGGTCTGACAGCTCTTAATCCTAAATGAAATGTGCACACGGTTTGCAAGTATACGCCAAATGACATGAGAGAGAGCAGAATAAACAGGTTCTATTTGAACTGTCGATAACCATCTCACCCATCCCTGTTTACTGGCATCGTTGGAAAATTCTAATCTAACCACTACCAATTCAGCACATATGGCACATTCTGAAAACAATCCAAACACATGGAGTATCGGTTAGTCCTGCCCAAAGGCGTCCTTCCCTCCATGTTTATTGCTGGTCAAAAGCAAATGCTTGTATCCCTCTACAATGGTCTTTACACGGTGGAGAACTAAAATACATTCTACCTTTACCCTGAACAACCCCTTATATGTCTTTTATTGTAGGCTCACGCCCCGTCCTACCACCTAATACTCTGTTGGAAGGGTCACGTGGCCTACATGTTTGTCTTCATTTGTCTTCATTTGAAATTTGGCTCATCCCCACCAGGGAGTACTTGCTGTAGTAAAAAACTTGTATCACAGCAGTACAACAACATCGTTCTGAGCCTCTCTTTTAGATTTTAATTGTAGAGTCACCCTGGGAAGTCTCAATCTGTCTATGGGATAGTAAAAGTATTGTGTACCCACAATAGACAGTCCGGACTTGTTATTGTTATCGTTTATATGTATTTTCAGTCCAAGGTGTAAACTTTACTTTTAAACCCTTTTGCCTATATCCTTCTGTGAGGTTCAACAGTGAGCAAGGACATACAGGAGTCCAACAACCTTTATGTTGTTATCGTTCTTTAAAAATGGATTCTCTTTGACTTCTTTTACTGTCCCCTTTTTTGTAAGCGGCACATCAGCACTTCCTAAGGAAAGTTTTCCCTAATTTCAGGGTTAGGACAGGGACAGACAGTTATTTTCCATCTATCCTGCTGTGTTCCAAACCGACCCTGGATCTCCTTGGCCACTGCTCTGTAGCGCTTTTGTCTTGTATTAAATGGGATTTTCCTACTGCCTATTTTTAACTACATACAGTTGTTTGTTGCCCTCCTTTATTGTGTTACAATACTAGTCTGTTAGGGCTTCACCCTGCTTACTGCACCCTCAGTGCCCTTTGGGTTATAACTATCCCTCTACAAGCCCCCATGCACTTAAAAAAAGATTACATCTGCCTTTGCGATACTACCATGCCATAAAAACCCTGGCTGGTCTGTTAGCTGAGCTGACCATCTGCTTAGGTCGTAGTTACTCATTTATTCTTCCTCTAGCCTCTGAAGCTCTGCAAAACCAGTTTCTCCAAGTCATTTAAAATACATCTCACAAAAGCATGACTGACAAATTTAATCCATTCATAAAAAATCCCACCAAATGTAGATTTATAATGCCCTGTGCATGTATACCAGGTTGCATGCATGTTTAATAACTTACCATGTTTTCATCATATTGGGTTCTCTATGACCAGTCCCCTTCCTTGCATGCACATTATGAAACTCCTTGTTGCTCAGCTTCTAGGCACTTCCTAACACACCATATCTGGATCATTTTATATTTAATTTGGTGATTTTGACATTTGTCTTGCTATGCACATGCAAATATAATATGTATCACCTTGAACACAAAATAACGCTTAAAGTAACACATCCCATTCACATATCACTACATTGGATTCATATATAAAATTGCAACCTTGCGCAATCTTTGCCACACCCCCAGTCACTAATATGGTGCATGCAACATGCACCCCTCCATCTCGGTGAGACCTTTGTTGACCACCCCTACAATGTCCAGTTGGCTAGCAGAATCCAAACCACATTGGATCATCTCAAAGCTGTATCACAAGCAGTTCAATGGCCAGTGTGAACAGCAGTGGTGAAAAGGGGCATCTCTACCTGTTCCCACATTCCAAGGGGAAAGATCTGGAAATCATCCCATTAATCCTAACCTCAGCAACAGGTGACTCATAGAGCAACTTTTCCCCAACTAAGAACATTTTCTCCAAAGCTCATCCATGTCAATACTTGCCATAAGTACCCCCACATGACTGAGTCAAATGCTTTCTCGAAGTCCACTGAGAGGAGTGCTAATGGTTCCCGAGTGGTTGCCACCTGATCTATCACCAAATGCAAACATGAGAGATTCTTGCGAGTAAATTACTCTGCTAAAATGCTGACTTGCTGTACCAGTGCTGATATAACTTTTAGAAGACGATTAGGGAGGACTTTTGCAAGTATCCTGGCTTCCCCATTAATGATAGAGATGGGTCTAAAAGAGGCACATAAGTCTGGGGGTTTGCCTTCTTTGGAGATGAATATGATGCTGGCCCACCACAGGCCTGGAGGTAGAGCACCATCTGCTTTACTGTGGAGAAACACAGGTTAAGCAGGTTAAGCAGATTAGGAGCAGACCAATCGCCCAGCTTTATCCACAGTTCTATGGGGAGTCCGTTTGGGCCTGTTTTTTTCCCAGAATGGAGCTGCGAGTTTGCGACCGAAAACTCTTCCTCTGAGATCTCACCTTTTAGGTCAAGACTCTGTTCAGTGGAAAGTCGTGGGAGTATAATGCTCTGTAAGGGCTCAGGAGTCGCAAACTCTTGTATGCCTAGCTGAGCTCAGTACATGGTCTCATAATAGTCCATGAAGGCCTCTGCAAATTCTCTGTCCCCCAGAATCAATCCACCTTGCCCATCTGTCAATTCCCTGAGATGCCTAATTTCTTCATCCCTCTTTTCCAACCATGCAGGCATTCTCCAACCTTGTAGATCTGTAGATTCATAGATCTAACCTCGTTTGGCACAGTGGGCCTGTTTTGCGTAATCCAATGTGATGATCGGAGAGGCACCCTTGCCGAGAGAAGCAAACTGTGTACTGAAGGATATGTGCTGCAGGAGAATTCAATCGAAGAAATTCTTCCTCCCACCTTTCAGCCTCTTTCTCAGCTTCTATTTTTTGTGTTTCAGTTTTAACTTTTCAGTGATATTAGCGCAATACAAATGCAAGTTCAGCACAGTAGGATGGAACGCACTTATCAGCTGCGAGAGGAGCACTGCAAAATGGGAGAGGGCTCTTTCTGATATGATATGATCTGATCTGATCTGATCTGATCTGATATGATATATGTTGAATTAAAGGCTTACTAAATCCACAACTGCTGGGGCACAGGTAAGAATAATCATGCATACTGGTACAATGAAACTTGGTATATAGGCCCCAAAATCTTCCTTCTGCTTTAAACATGTGCAAGCATTTTGTTTGTTGTAAAGCCAGCTTCAGCTTGTGAATTAGTGCAGAGTTTGCAATACCAGGGCAGCGCTGCAGGAATAACACAGTGAGTATTTTTCGAGGTCCACAGATTAGAGCTCACAGGTTCCGCCAGCAAGTAATGAATACATTACCATTTTATAATTCAAAATCATTTATTAAATGCGATTTTCTAATGGAGCCGGCAAGAACCACAGCAGTTTCATATCCCCCCATAGAATGTTTTCCTTGGGAAAAGGTTAGAGTGTTCCCGATATCCGACATTTGAGCAGTAGTATGTCCATGGTTCAAGGCTCTGATGGTGACATGGTGGGCAGCCATTCTCATGAGAATCAGGATGAGGTGACCAGGGCAGATTATTAAAGTTCTGCTGGTTGTCTCAAATGTTTCAATTACTTAATTTTGAGCTGTGGGAAATGGGGGTGGATTTGGACATCACAGGGCATAATTGAGGGTGGTGTGGGAAGTTCCAGAAACCCAATTTGCTTGCAATGTATGCTTTTCTATTTGGGTTCAAAGTGCAAGGTCCAATCAAACTTGTGTGGGGGGATGTTGTCATGTTGCACGATTGCAAATGCTAATTATTTTGTTTTCTATAAAAGTTCTTAGTGCAGCAGCATTTCTTTTACAGTGCCTTTTCATCCAAGTCTGTTCCACAATCTGTTTGAATTTACTGTCCCAGCTGCAAACTGAGGCTCTGAATAAAATTGCATTACTTTTTTATTTATTTTTTATTTATTACAATTGTTTTAGTTGATTTAAACCAACTTTTCCAATTGATTATCATACATTAGGGATTATAACATTGGTGTAAATTACTGTACAATCGTTGTTATATTGCAGTCTTTTAGTTCAAGTTTTGAACAGCAAGGTGGTTAATTCTTAGGAATAACGAGGCTAAAATAATTATTTAAATTTGTTCAAGCTACAGAAGAATTGAATTGAACAAAATACAGAGTATTCAAAAATATGATTCTACATTTCATGTTTGCTCAATAAAACATAATCTTTTAGGTGCTTATTTAAGGCTACTTTTCGTCTATCACTTAATGATGGACATTCGGTTATGAGATGTTGGGTGGTTTCAACAGTGTTGCAAAAATGACAGGTCACATCGGTTTAGGTGTAATTCGAGATTCTTGCGAGTTTCACCTTTGTTGGCCATAGGTCCAGTCTAAAATGTAACAGAGCATTTGCATAAATCCTACTCGGGATTTTTAATAAATATGGTGCAGTTTGATTGAGTGACTTGTGGAGGAATGCTCTGACTTTAAAGCTTACATACTTCTGACAAGCATCCCAAGTGAGTATCCAATCATAAAGCCAGAGCTTCTTTTTTGCTTTATCAGGTGTATCTAGTAGTGTTTCAAGTGAGATTCTGAATTCTGTGAGAATAAGCTGACATCTAGTCTTCCAATGATGGATGGTAGAAGGATGATCTGAGGTCATGGCTGATTTTAGAGCAGGAAACAAATTAAGTTGGTTAATATCTGAAATGACACATTTCCTGAAGGCTCCTAAACTTGCATTACTTCTTGCACAGACATACGATCTTTTTTACTACTTTTGTAACTGTTTGGTGAGTTCTACCAGGCGAAGCACAATACATTAGTTCCCCTCTAAGTACTGCTTCAAAGCTTTCCCATGGTGGTACTTGGCTGTTGACTGACCCATCATTAAGTTTGAAGCATTCTTCGGTTTATTCAGTAATGCTACGAGGGAAATCAAGATAGTAGTTATTTAAGTGTAATCCTGTCCTAGGTTTGGGTCTATCTCCCTTATGGTCAAGAAGAAGCGGTGAATGGTCTGAAATTCCACTAGCTAGGAATTAAGCTTACACCAGTTTATGCACCTCTTGATGAGGGACAAATAAGTAGTCAATCCTGGACATGGATGCGTGTGTGCTGCATAGAGAAATGAGAAACCTTTAAATTGTGTTTGCTGCAGCCGCCATGTATCACATAGGTCTAGTGCAGCCGCAACCGTATGCAATTTGGTGGGAGAACTTGGGATCCTACCTCAGAGGTGAGTCTGGTGGATGAGTGGATCCATGACAACATTAGAATCTCCCCCTATAATCCACCTCTCCGCTACGTGAGACATTAATAGGGTCTGAATATGATTAAGGAGTTCTATGGAGAGTGATCAGGGTGTGTATATATATCAAGAATGCCCAAGATGTCCCCCCAAAGTTCTCCCCTAACCGAAACAAATATTCCTTATTGTTCAGGTTTAATTGGGAGGATTTTAAATGGTAAAAGTTTGTGTAGAATGATCAGGATACCCCAAGACCCTCCGGAGAACCTGGCATGCATGGTGTACTTATATTTCATCTGTTTAAAGAGGTGGCATTCCGAGCTAGCCAAATGTGTTTTGGTAAGAAGGGCCAAATCAGACGAGTATCTATTCAGGAGTTGTAGCACCAGCCCTCTCTTAATGGGGGTACACAGGCCATTGATATTCCATGTCAGAAGCTATAAATTCTTAGGTGCAAGGTCGGTTCGCATCTAGGTACAAAATGAAAGTGGTTTAGGCAACATATGCATCGTAACAACCCAGATGAGGCATATTCACCCCTGATCTGTGATCCGGTCAACAAATTGCCCCAATCTGTACTCACGATTAAACCCACTTATCCCAACATTTCCCATCCGATACTTCACACCAAATGCAACCATCTATCATGCAAAACGTACGACCAACTGGTCAAACAGCCTTCATAGAACTAAAACCTGAGAAAGGAATAAAAAGGCCCCAAGAGGGAGCTAGGAACGTGGCCAGACATTTCTGGTTCATCAGTCTGGCCTTACTATAAAAAATGTAGGTTTCTGTCTATTTCTTTTTTTTTATGCTTGGTTTAGGTTTCTGTCTAAAAGAAAGGTATGTTCCGTAAGACCTGTATACTTCCAAGGATCTTTACCCCACATTACAGGATGCCTGCGCTTGGTACTCAGATTTGATCAGAGCAGGATCTTGGGGCCTCATTGGTGCCATAGGAGGTATCTTGTCTCTGTTCCTAATTGAGAGATCCCTTGGTCTGCTCCCCGAGGCCCTTGTACAGTATGTATTTCTAGCCAAGTCCAAGCATCATGAGGGTCAGTGAAGAATTGTGTTCTCCCATTAAGGTAGATCTTAAATTGCACTGGAAAGAAAGAGCACATTTCAATCCGTGTGTCTGACGCTTTTTCATGACTGAATAATGATTGGTGGGCTTTCTGCACTTCACTGATGTAATTTGGGGAAAAGGCTATTCTGGTCTATTGAATGTGATCAGCTCTTTTGAACGTGCTATCTGTAACAGGGCATCACTGTATCGGTAGTTGAGAAATTGGCTACTATTGTCTGTGGTGCAGCACCCAGTTTGGGTGGGCAAGTGGGCTTTCAATGTGCTCTTTCCACGGAAAAGAGGTTAGAGAGGTTTTGCGGTTTCATGAGGTCTACCAACCATTTTCCGGGAATAGCTCCATGCTGAGGCCCTCTGTTTTTACAGGGTGTCCCACAATCTGAATGTATTTTCTCCAGGAGCGTCCCTCACCTCCCCAACCCACCCCTCCAGTTTTTTCAGCCGTTGTCATATTCTAATAGTCGCCGTTCCACTGTTCGAGTCTATCTTCCGAGTCCGATATATGCTTTTCTGCATCTCCCATCCTGGAGGCTAATTTATGCTGATCATGGCAGAGTAGGGAAAATGTCAGAACTGAGGTCATCCATTTTTCCTTCCATTTAGTTTCTGGACTCTGAAATGGTGTTCATCACAACTGTGAAGGAGAGATTTGTGGATCGTGTGTCCTTATCTTGCCAATGTTTAGTTGGTAAGGTATCCTTCTGAGGTTTGGGGGTGCTCACAGTGTAAAGGTCCGTTTACTGTTTGGGCCCCTGATCTCTTAGTTGTTTCCTTGGTCATGCTTGAGGTCAGGTTGTGAATAAGCAATATGAAAGGAGAGGAAAAGGGCAACGCTCCAATCCGTTTGTGAAAAGTACCAGTTATTGATGTGACAATAACAGTTTTCAGAGGAGAATAACAGAGAGGGAAGTGAATTGCTGCTCCCCAGATGAGCTCCTCTTTAAAGGACAAGCACTGGGACCATGTTGATCCAGGCATCAGCCCACGGAGATGCCAGACACTAGAAATAGTTACTGCTCACCCTTGGGAAACTTCAGTCCCGAAACACTTTGCATATGCCTGAGCAGTGATGAATCATTGATTAATTCCAATGTAAATCCATGGCAGTGTGTCAATGCCCACCTTGGGTCTTTCCTGCATGTGACTGACACAATTCACAATAACAAATCTGTGTGGTTTTACAGTGAGCTGGACTTTCCGTTGGGGTTTCATTGCAGGCCCATGATCCCTCTCATGTCCAGGGATTACTTTTGAGTGCTTAATGGAGAGTGTCCTCAATGCACCGGTTGTGTGAGTGATCGCCTGTTGTCTCATATGGCTAATTTGACCCGCCCAGCATCTAGTCTTTCGGGGTAGTGTGCTTCATGGCAGCCACACCTGTTTCCCTTTGGAGAGCAGCATTCCACTGTATAGATGCCGTTGGTCAGCTGCAGGACCGGGAGGCTCCCACAGAGGCTGTGGAAGAAGGTATTCCAACCCGGCGGCCCATGTGGACAGGAGGAGTGCCTGTGACATTGCATCTCCCGGGCTCTGGTGGCAGTTCTGGTGGCTGTCCTGAATGGATTAGAACTGCCACACAACCAACCCTTCTCCTTATCTCTCACCCGCTTCACCTATATGTTTAGGGTCAGAATGGGCAAGGGGGTGGAGGATGTCTCAGGAATTACACCTACATCATAAATACCTAAACATATAGTCTGTAAGCTGAACTGAATCCGAGTTATGTCTAAAAGTAGAAATAATAACTCCCCATTGGTAGCAGTACAGAACATTAAGGCTAGAGAAAAGTCAACTACATTTTCAAATGAATGCCAGGAAAAAAGTGGCTGAGAGTCCAGGTGTCAAGGGGATGAATCATCTCTGTTCTAGAATATTCCTTTGGCAGCAGTTCACTGTAGGCAATTATGTGGTTGTGTATAGTTAGAATTTCTTGGCAGCAATTCTGGCAGTGATGAGTCATAGGAACCGGTTAGAGGTCTGGGAAAGATCCAATTAGACAGAACAGCTGTTTAAACTAGCAACAAATGTGCTGAGCTCATGATAGTCCTCACAGTGTAGCCCGCCACGTGAAGTTGGCAGGTCTAGACAATCTGTTACTTGGCAGGTGATGAAGGGTTTATAATGAGTTCTGGTAGGATCTCACACAAATTTAGTCTAGGTATCAGTCAAGTGAGGTCTGCCAAGAGAAGTCATGTGGGCTTGATGAGAGGCAGTTAAGCCAACCAATGATAGGCAGGGTAGGGGTTTGCTTTCACTTGCAAAACCCAATCAAAATGTATTGCATAACAAAATGTAAAATTGCATCAGCCGGAGAAAAATATAAAAAGGAGCTAATTTAAGAGCTCAGTGCTGCCACTTCTGATATCTCAATAAAGATGATTGTCGAAACCAGTCCATGCGCCTGTCTGCCTCTTTGCCTTGTGTCCAGTCTCTGGTGCCTGATCCACAGATGTCAAATGCCCAGGGAGGGCATTGGGCCCTCCACTTCACATGGCAACCACAAAGGTAACTTGAAGAGAAGACTTTCTTCCATGGAGAAGAACCCAGAAGCACATGCTTGCAGGACTAGGAGATGGGTCCTGGTAAGAATGGCAGGGTAAGTAAATGGATCTGCAGTATGCCCCCGCCTTGCCAGGAGGAGTCTCCTGTGAATGACAGCATGGTGCTTTGACACCTGTGGATTTTGGTATGTATTATGGGAGACTGAGGTTAGGAGGGAGTAAATAAACATGTAAAATATATAAACTAAGTGGTTTGTGGTGGTGTAGGAGAGCAATGGGGTAGTCTAAGATCATTCATGAAAGTGCATGAAGGAAATGGTGGGTTGTCTTAGTATGTGACAAAAAGTGTCAAAATTATATGATAATGTGTTGAGATGAACCGAGGACCGTCTGAGCCCTGACCCCAGACCCCAAGGGGGTCAGAAGAAGTCATTATACACTCCAATTGGAGTAAATTAGGCTGCACAGTGGACAGGTCCCTGTTAGATGATGACTCAAACTCCCATTGGGGGTATTTTTAGAGGCTAGGTGAAAAGAGGTGTCATGACATATATGTGAAAGTAGCTGGCTTGTTTGTTTGTCTGCCTGTCCATTATGTGTTTTTTGTGAACTTAAATAAGTTGAGGAGCAACAATGAAGTGCATAAAGTTTGAGACAATCAAAAAATGACATTATTTATTTAAGAACAATAATCTGCACCAATCCAAAAATAAGGTGAGGAATAAGTGAAGAAAAAATAGTAAGCCTCACAAAGGGCATTTATATGTGTTATTTTTTAAATGCTATTAAGAACGAATCAGGCAAAAAATGAGATTGCAGCCAAAAAATGTGGTTACTTTGTACCCCGGTAGCAGGCAGATGCTGGGATCCACATGGTTAATTTTTTGTATCTACATACTTGACATCTTTAGGAATCCAATACTTCTTGAATGATAGAAAACTATCATTCAGGAGAGATAAGGTACGACAGAAATGAGAAAGAATCATTTGGCTTTAAAATGGCTAGCTACTCAGTTGCCAAGGAAAGAATTTAAGGAGTATAAATCAAGATGAAACAAAAATCCGCCATCACCTTGAAGTCTTGCTTAGAAGAGCTGAGCTAATAAGACGTAGTACGTAGCTTGAAAGTAACATTTCGTAAACTTAGGACCATTTTTAGATGTGCTACACAGCTGATAAACGCAAGCATTGACAAGTGGGAAAAGGGAGATTTGTGTGCTTGAGATCAGTGTTGGGAACGGTTATGATGCCCCGTTCAAGGACTGAGAGATCAGTTGGCAGAGTTAAAGAGAGTAATTTATGATTTTAGAAAAAAGCAAGGCTGTTTCACAGAAAGACAGAGATAGTTCTTTGAGTTAATGTAACTGAGACAGCTTGTACAGACTAAAGCAGTAACATGCTGGTGACAAATAGTAGGCAAAACTGCGGGCAGACTAGGAAAACTATTTGGATATATATCACTTGAAGAAGAAAAACAGGGAAAAGTTGCATTGAAAACAGTCATGAACCAATTTATGGAAAACATGATTACAATTAGTAGATTGACATTAATATATGTGTAAGCATGCTAGGAAAGTGATTAGAGATTTATTTTGTGCAATTTTGAAAAAAAGCGTTTTTTTGGGTGCCTGGCTGGAAGTGGTCCAGGGCTCACCCAGATGCATATGAAAATATGAGTTTGAACCCGAACATATTGAATTGGCTAAGCAAGATATATATTTTGAAAATTGGTTGTGTATGTTAGAAGAGTTATATATATATATATTTGAAACCTTGTGTTGAATATATTGTGCCTCATTAGTACCCAGGCATTAAGGGGTTATCAGCGCTGTAAAAGGTGTCAGCGCCGTTAAACCCTTAACGCCTTACTACGAGGTCCCTTTGCGGGTCCCGACCTTAACAGCTTGTCTAGACCACCCGTTAAAGTAGGGGCCCGCAAAGGGACTCTAGAGGTAAGTACGTTACTGCAATTTGCGGTACCGTACTTACCGTCTTCCCCATTCCCATTATGCCCTATGGGGCAGAAATGGGAATGGGGAAGGGCCATGGTCCGTCAACCTTGGAATGGGGTGGTAATACCCCATTCCGCCATGGCGGACTCCGGCAACGACCATGGTGCTAATAGCACCATGGTTTTCCGCCGGAGTCCTAATGAGGCCCATTGTCTTTGTACTAAGAGGCTATCCCCGGCTATTGTATATGTGTGAACTGAGGGGACCCGCTGAGTTATTGTTTAGGATTGCAAAAGACAATTCCCATTTTTAAGGGGTTGGCTGGTCATTTAATGGGGAAATGATGGATGTTTTTATTAAGCACACACTAAGGAGTGCCCCTGATGTTTTGATTGTATGTGTGGCAAGGAGCCATCCCTTATTGAGAAGGGATGAAGCACTTCAGAAAGAGCATGGATCTTGGAACATGCGCAGGTCAATTATGCAGATAAGAAAGAAAGAGGAAGAATATTTTATTAAGCAGTTTCAGTGCGCTATGAAAACAAAAGACAGATTGCAAAAGTAAAACACAGAAGGGTGGTTTAGGTTCTTCCCCGATGCTTGCTCCAGATTGGAGTTAGGATGAAGGAGGTTCTCCAGCTTAGATCTTTACATCTCCAAGAAATATCCAGGCAAGTCCTCCTAGTACTTTCACTACTGATGGTGTTACGTCCTCCATGACAAATGGACCGTTAAAGCGTGCTTGTGCCACCTAAGTGTAAAGTTCCTGATCAGGATCTGTTCACCAGGGGAAAAGTTTGGGAAGATGTAATTCTTCAGATGCGGTTGTTGGATTGTCTCCATCTGTTTTCTGTGCCCCACACCCCTTCCGTCTCAGCTGATCTGAAATGACAGAGATACTGTTAAATAATCACATAACTCCTTTCCTAACAACTGTGCTGTCGTCTGGGCATCACTTCTAGTTCTAGATGGAGGTGTGAGGGGTGTCTTCATCCACCTCCCTGTCACTATTTCATGGGGTGAAAGATGGTGGTTGGAACCTGGTTGATTTCTAAGTGCATACAATGCTAGTGGTAGGCAATGCAACCATCCTCTCTTCAGGGTAAGATTCAATTTGGCTATCCTTTCTTTAAGCAGGTTGTTGCATCTCTCACAGACCCTGTTCACTTGCACGTGATAAGCCAATGAAAACTTGTGCTTTATAATGAGCAATAACCTTATCTGTGCAGGTGGAATTAGGATGTGTACATGGACCAACTTCAATCCACCTTGAAAAGGGACATACTACTACAATCATATATCTGTATCCATTACACATCTGCAGCATGTTGACACAGTCGATATGTAAATGCTGGAAATGACCATTAGGTCTCAGGATTACTCCTCTAACTGTACACAGTGTGTGCCCAGCAGTATACTATTGACATACTATGCAGTTTACTACATAAAATGCAACATGTTCCAATAAAGTTTGGAACAAACCAATCCTCTGCAATTGTTGCAGGGAGGATCTCTCTAGTGACATGTGCAGGGTAGTGTAGCTGTTCCAACGCCACCCTTAATAACTACTTAAGGTTTACCAGTGCTCTCCTGTTGCCACAATGATTTGGAAGGAGTTAAAGAACACCCCCTCCACGTCCACAGGTCTTTCTCATCCTGCGGTGCTTCTCATTGAATTTCCATTAACTGAGTTTTAGACAAATTGTTATAACAATCAGGCACACTGATAATTACCACCATACTTTCACTTACATCAGGCATATCAAACTTCATAATATTTTCTGACCATGCAATATCTTTCACTTCCTCATCTGCAGCTTGATTTCCATGTGATATAAAATCTGCTCCTATACTGTGAGCTGCGCATTCAACGACTGTGATGTCTACTGGGAGTTGTAGTGCTTTAATAAATCTGTCCAATAAGGCAGCATGTTGCACTGGGGTGCCATCCACTCGGCGTTAGCCTCTTTTTTTCTGATGTGCTAACCCCGGTTTACTGTCGATGTCACATAGGCGGAGTCACTGTACCCCATTACTTCCTGGTCTGTGTTATTCTCGAGCATGACAATCAGCACCACAAATTCAGCAGCCTTTGTCGAAAAGTGAGATGGTAGTCGTGCACTTATCAATATTTCAAATTCTCCAATGGCCCTGCACTTTACCACAGCAGCACCTGCACATCTCTGTACATCATTTTGATTGATTTTAGATGAATTGCCAATAAAGAGAATTTCCCCAGCTTCCAAAGCATTTTCCTTTACTCTCAGGATTCCTCATAATTCGAGCAATCATGCGCATGCTCGTCTTCTGCCAGTGGTTCTGCTATAAACATGGCAGGGTTCACTATTCTACATCTGAATACTTTAACCGCTGGATTCAATATGACTACCTCATAGGCAGAACCCCTTTGAGAAGTCAACGTACCCTTAGGTTTTTTCAAAATGGCAAACAAAGCATGTTCAACAAATAACATCTGATTACTATGCTAGCAGCCTTCTCAATGGGGAACGTGGCGGCTGCCAAAGATTGTTCCCAAGGAAAGTAACCCCTCAGTATTGGGTCCAAATTCCCAGTATAATATGCTAGAGGCTTGTACCCCAATGTGGTTCTCTGTGTGAGTACTGCCGACATAACTGTGTCTTTCGTATGCAAAAATAAGACAAATTCCTCCGAATAATTGGGAATCCCTAAAACTGGAGGGGTACAAATTGCTTTTTTCAACTCACCAAACCCGTCTTCCATTTCCTCAGTCCGGATAATTTTTGCCTGAGTTGCCTGTGCTTTTTTCAGAGCCTGCAACAAGGGCCTTATATATGTACTGTAATCCAAGACCCATTCTCTCACATAATTGCATAATTCTATAAATCTTTTCATATGCTTTATCGTGTATGGCTTTGCAGTTTTCAAAATAGCCTCAGCTTTATCAGGAGTAACTTTCTTTCCTTCATGCAAAATTAGCTGACCTTTGTATAGCACTTCATCTTGACAATACTGCAATTTCTCGTTATCTACTTTATATCCTTTTTCTGTAAGAATAATCCTTAGCTGAACGGAGTCCTGTCTGCATTCTTCCTCTGAGTTGCTACAAATTAAGATGTCATCTACATTTTGCAACTCAACACTTTGCAAATCGATATTACTTAAGTCCATCTGCAAGACTCTATTGAAAATCGATGGAGACTCCAAGTACTCCTGAGGCAAACTCATGCGTTTTAACTTCTTTTGTCTGAACGTAAATGACATCTGATCTTGAGAATCTTTATGCAATGGGATTGAGAAAAACACATTTATCAAGTCAATCACCGTGAAATATTGTGCCTCAAAAGGGATGCTACATAAGATTGTCACAGGATTAGGAACTAGAGGGAACTCAGCATCTACAATCTGGTTAATCGGGCATAAATCCTGAATTAAATCCATGATCCAACCCTTAGATTTCTTGATAGGGTACACTTACGTATTACATGGTGACTAGGAGATCACTAGGATACCTTGTTCCATCATGTCGGATGTTGTCTTGAAAATACCTCTGTCTGCCTCTCGAGACATGGGATACTGTCGTGCTCAAGATAAAATTGCTCCTGGTTTCAATTTAATCTTTACTTCTCCAGCCCCTTTCAATAGGCCTACGTGATAGGGGCCTGTAGTCCATAATGTAACTGACACTTTCACCATGTCCTCATTGAAAAACTCAGGACGCTTCTGTGCTAACATAATTTTCTGAGGAGCCTCTCATTTCATTGCTCTCACCCTTGTGGGATGTTCTGACCCACTAGGCTCTGCCCTGCAACACCACTGTGTGCTGTTTTAATCAAAAACAACAGAATGGCTGCCAAAAAGCTCTATGTGATAAAAATCTCTGAGAAGTGCATAGGGAAACCTAAAAAATAGGACACCAATCCATTTTGCCTGTGTCAGTGGTAGAACCGGAGACCACACTACCAAAATCTGTCATTGGGCTGCCCACAGAGTCAAATCGAAATACCTAAAAAGGCAGGACTGCATTGCCAGAAAAACCCAGAAGTGCTTTAAAATCCGGTTTTCCTTGCCTGTGGAAAGTGCAGAATCATGGTTCCCAAACATCAAAAAAGATCCAACATCTTTGTTGGGTGTTAAACATCACCTTATTTAAGGAATCCTCATAAGCACAATGTCAGGAAAAGCACATTTCATCATAAGAAAATCCACATTCAAAAAGATGCTTGCCTGGAAAAATCTGTCAGATATGGGCACAGTACCGCCGCTCGCCTTTGTCAAAGCTATCATTTACTTATGCTGCCAGTTTAAAACTTGTGTCTTAAAATCAAAATGTGGAAAAGAAGAGACTTGGCATCAAAAGCAATATTGGTTGCTACAATTCAATCTCTATGTTTGAAAAAGACTAGAATTATGAGATCTGTTCATATATTTGTTGAAAATGTAAATTTATTTAGAAAAGACAATTTTAAACAAGTGGCTTTAAAAGTGTAGTAATTTTAGCCACACTGGACTTCACGGGCACATTCCACAATTTGCTCCAAACAAAGGGCATCTTCCCCCTGCTCTCTGCTCAAGAACTGTCATTGAGTTGTTAATGGAGGCGGAAGGGGATTTTGGCCTGTTGCTCTGGGAGAGAAACAAAAGACTTCCTGGACTAAAAGGAAATGCAAATTTGGGTGTCAACAGAAACCACTGCTAGCAGGAAGAAAGCCTGGGAGTGCTCTGGTCCCAGCCAAACCATGGAGGCGGGGCCTTACAGATTTGTGTATCTTAGATTACAAGAAAATATCTTTTTGGAAAAAGACTCATAGAGAACTGTGCAAAACTGATTAGAATCTGTAATTTATAGGATGTTAATATGAAAATGCTGCTCACAGTTTGAGACTACGCTGAACTCTGTGCGATGTTCAGAGACAGGACTACCAAAATGTTGCTGTTGTAGCATTTGTGATAATGCTAGAAATATGAAACTTCACAGGATTATGCCCAAATGTCATGCGCATGTATGGAGAAAAATGTGGACAGATCTGACACTGGGTACCCCACCAAAAGCATGAAAAACTGTTAACCGAAGCTCACACTAAAATGAGACTCAGACGGATACGTGTTCTACTAAATTTGTGATGTGAATATGTATTATTAGCAAATAGATATACTGTACTGAAACAAAGGGGAGGTACTCCTTGGATTGTAAATTGCAGCATCACTATCACAGTAGATTTCCTTCTCAAATCAGGAGAGAGGAAATACTCTGACCAATCGGATTACATAAATAGGGACTGTTTAGAATCTAGAGACACACACAGATTCACCCATCAACTGATTTACTGACGAAGCGCTCTGCAGGAGAACCCAGATCCAAGACTCCAGAACTCTGAAAGCAGAAGGCCCAATTCCAAAGCTGAACATTTCTTAGCTTGGCTTTTAAAAATCTTGCAACCTGATTTTACCCCAGACCTCCAGGGGCACATCAAAAATTGAACAGCCTGGCTGTGCTGTTTCTGCTTCTTGCCAAGAACTCTTGCCAGAACCCAGAGATCCAAACCAGTAGAGCAGAACTGTAACCAGATAGCTGTAACTCAGAACCAACCTGTCAGATCCAGTTCAGAGGCCTGTAGAGACAAGCACCTGAATCCTGTCAGGTGGGCTAGCAGATTCCAGTCCAAAACCTTTGACCAGATCTTTAATGGGCCTATTCCAAACCATAGTTGTGAGTATCTATCAAAGAATTGTCCATAGCCAATCTCTTAGCTTTAACTAAGCCAATCCAAAACCATTCTAGCATATCCATAACTGCATTATAGAATCTCTTTTGTCTTTTCTGAATCTTTCCCTCATCCATATAGTCCTTCGTTAATTGTAGTGATAAATTCATCTTAGCGCTAATATATTTGCTGAAGAAAGACAAGTGTCTTGGCGGGAAAAAGTCAGAGCAGAGGCGCCGCTGTTCTGGTGGCTGTCCCGTTGGGTATCTTGCATCTTCATGGCCTCCCTTAGTGTAAAGAAAATTCTTGTTTGTAATTCAAAAGCACATCTTTCATTTGAAAATCTTGACTCTTTCTGAGAAGAATCATCCTCTACTAAAACCTTCATAACTTCTGAACTGCACATGCTAGAAAATGTAAATGTCACATTGACGCTAACATCCTCAGCTTTCAAACAAATCCAAAACCGCATTCCAACTCCCTATAGTTTGCTCGCAATCGCGTTTCTCGCGCGCTGAAAAGTTTGCAGCGGATTTGCATTTGGCTCAATTTCAACATTTCTAAAATAGCTATTCTTTGCATCTGACCTCAGAATTCAGTTTCCAATCTGCTAGTTATTCAATCATCATTGCTATTGTTTACCTGAAACTATCCAAAGCGGCTCCCACTAGTTTTGAATCCTATTTAGATAATTAAAGTCATTTTTCTGTGTTTTCCCATTGATTCAAAGCCACATTTAAAAGCATTTGACCTGTTTTGAAATTGTTCCTGTTTCTCTCTGCTTGCTGGGGAGGAATTGGGATTGAAACTGCATTTGTTGAGTGTGTATATTCCTGAAACCTGTTTTCTCTCCTTCCATCTCTATATTGCATGTTAGGGGGGATTGAGTAGTATCAGGGGGAAAGAGTGATTACATTGCATTTGATTGAACACACAAAAGTATTATTTCTGTGCTGCATTAATTTCCTATCATTGCATTTGACTGAACCCACACTAAGTTCATCCATACTCCTACTGATTAAAGAGATTGTTGATTGTGATATCACCCATTGGTGATCATTGTATAAATATAAATAGTGTGATATCTAGATATTGTTCAAATTCATAAAAGTGTGATATATATATATATATATTGTTCAAATTCATAAAATAAATCTTTTAACTTTGCAAAACAACCTTCTTTTTGGTTCAGTGAGACCGGGAGGGATTCAAAGAGAGGGGTCGTGACAGAAGGGTACATCATTCAGAAATAAAATAACTTATAGACAAAAATATATAATTAAGGGTTTCAATTGTGCATCCCATGCTAGGTTTTGATTTAGGTGTAGTGCTGGGTGGAAATCACTTACAAGTTTGGGGGCTCGTAGCGGGATTTCTGAATTAGATATACCACTTATGACAGTCTAATACAGTGTGCTAACTGACAGGGTACATAAATCTCGTTGGGCTACCACTCTGTGTTACACTGTGAAAAGCACCCCTCGATAGGAACGCTCTAAGGAAACGGTCTGTTTTGCAAAAATAAAATAAACTTCTGTAAGTCAGGAAGGAAATTAATATTTCCAGAATGGTGACTTTGGTAGAGATGAATATGGCTAGAGAACACCTATTGCATAAATTGCTTGTAAGGGATGAATAGACAGAGCAGGATCTGAATGTGTGGTTGCAGGCAATCACAGAACAGATCACTGCAACATGATTAGATATATGGCAAGATCAGGGTCCATTACATATGGCCCTGAGTGAACTATATATGGCCACTAAGGCAAAGGAAGAGCAAAACAAGATTGCCAAAATAGCGGCATATCTATACCTATATATTGGAGCAATACAGGATAAATATGCTGAGGGCCAAGATCTGGCAAACAGGCAACTGCAGGCATTAGAAAAGGCCCAAACTGATCTAGACTCTTCTGAGCAAAGGCTACAGAGGAGCAAGGAATCAGAAAATGAAAGTAGGCAGTGCATAATCAAAATGAAAGAGGACATGAGTAACCTGCAGCAGGAAAGGGCAGAACAGGATACCAGAATGCTGGCCCTGCAGAGGGACTACCAAGAAAGTTTGGACTCCCTACTGCAGAGCCAGACAAAGCTGGAGCAACACATGCATTTCAACAGGGCATGCGCAGAGCAGGTAGTCACCCTGCAAAGCCACCTAGACAGAGAGAAGGAAGAGAGTAATAAGTTCATCCTGAAAGACCTGGACACCCAGGCAGAATTTGATGAAGAGCGCCAGAAAGCTGGTGCGCTTCAAAGACAGAGGGACGACCTGGCGGCACAGAGGCAGGATCTTGCTCAGGAAAGGGACACCTTAGGCCAGGAAGTCTGCTATTTAAAAGAGAAGCTCGAAGAAAATCACCAGGCCCTAGCAAGGAAGGACCAGGCCAGTATGGACAGGACTCATGAGGTAACCCTCCTTCAGCAAAGACTGGCCCAGTACTCTAAAACAACACAGAAAGCACAGAGAGAAAGTGAGGCTCTCTGTGAGAACAATGACAGGTTCCACAGGCAGGTAGCTATGCAGGAGCGATTGATAGAAACCAGCAAGACCTTGATTGAGAAACAGAAAGATCAGGTTCTTGCATGGCAACAGGGAGCAGGGGCTGTCAGAGATCAGTGTTCGTTGGGAAAGGGAAACACTTGAGCATAACCTCAGGAACCCTAGTACCAGAGGCCTTCACCTCTTCCAATCCCTGGACTCTGCCACCCCCATGTCCACTGGCGCACACGAGCCAAGGGCCATGGGGATGGCAGATTTCAATCCAATCAGAACTATGGGGCTCAGAGACCAGCACCTCCCAGGAATGGAAGAGCGGACATCTGGGTATGGGTACCCAAGTACTGTGAAATTTAGTAGGGAAGTAGAGGAGAATAGGCCCACTAAGGGCATCTTGAAAACCTCTGTCCAGAGAGGACAGTAGGGGGCTACCCATCAAATCCTGGGAGCAAGGAGGAATCAGAAGACTCCTCTGAGTGCCCCAGGACACAGGCGACTAGGTCCCCGCATTCTGCCAGCCATTCCCAGGCCCACAGAATCCGGGAGTGCCTAGAAGACCAGACGGGCACCTCTGGGAGCAGTGCCTCTGAGTCAGAGGAGGAGTGGACCAGGGTTACCCGAACCAAGAAGGCCAATAAGGCAAAAAGTTCCTTGCTTAAGGACCCCTGAAAGCAAATCAAAGCAATAAGGAGTGTCATCACACCCTATCATAAGAACGCTGTTTGGGAGCACTTTGAGCAGATGATGGAAACTTTCCATTTGAAGGACAGCCCAAGCTGTATTCAATATGTGAAATGGACCTTCTCACCAGAATACTCCAGCTTCTTTGCGGGGCTGGAGGACCAAAATCATTCTAGATGGTCTGCCTATAGGGCGGCCATCTTGAAACATTTCTCTGTGCATAGAAATCCTCAGGAGGCTTGCAAGGCAGCCTACAACTTGCAATGTGTGGAGGATCAGGCCCCACAAGAATTTGTGCAGGAATTAAAGCATGCCTTTGCGCAGACCACCAGAAGGGTGCGCACGGACAGCAAAGAATTTGTGAATACTTTTTTACACGCTCTCCCCAAGAACATCATGACCCAGCTAGTGATTTCTGGGTATTTTCCGAGAAGTGATAGCTACCCTTCCCGGGATCAGCCCAGGGGAGAAATGAGAACCCCTTATCAGCCTAAGCGGGTGTCACAGCTAGAGTGCCAGGTACAAAACATGGCACAGGATCTGCGTCGCTTGCTGAGGTCTCAACAGAACTCTCAGATGAGCATGCCGGCGCAGAATCCCTCAAACTCCGGACCTGGTGCTCCAGAGCAATTACGGGGGCAGAACCCCGACAACCCACCGGTTCCCAGGAAGGAGGCACAGGGAGAAGGGGGGTGTAAAGCCTTGGAGGAAGCTTCCTTCCCCACTTGTAAAAAGCCCCTGGAATCCCAGGAACCAGAACCAAAATCTCCTGCCCCTGAAAGTGTGCCACCCAAGGAGCAGAAGGGGGAGTAGGAGAAACAAAGAACCCAAACAGACCCATTTTGAAGGAGAGGGATCCTTATAGGATCCTGGGAAAAGGATCTTCTCCTTCAGAGATGGGGGAACTCCTCCCAAAGAAAAATGGGTCCCAAAGGATTCAAATCCAGACTGGGTAGATGTGGGGACTGAGCTAGCTCCACCCATCATCCAACCCCAGTACCAACAACATGAAAATCCCCTCGTTCAAACCCATCCTGGTGACTGCCTCCAAAAAGAGGGGGGCAGCCCGGAACCGGAACCAGGGGAACCCAAAACTTCTCCCATATCTAGTTGCCACCTTTTCTTTTCAGATTCCCTAGACTCCAAACAGAGTGCTGCCCAAATCTCTTCTCTATCAGTGTCCAAAACTAAAAAACTAACCCACCAGTTGTCCAACAATGTACATTATCTGTGCCCCCTTGAGGAGAAGGAGGAAAGATTCTATGCCCGGTCCAAATACAGGGGCAGGGTAAAGTTTTGGCACTGGTGGACACTGGATCCCAAGCTACCCTTCTGTCCAAAAAGGCCTTTGATAAACTGAATTCAGAAAGGGGGAGAAATACCAAATTCATCTCACTCCTCTTCCTGGACAACTTCAGAACTTCAACGGGAAGGAAATTCCTGTTGAGGGGACTGCGGATATGGACATTAAAATTGAGTGACACAAGGTGAAGCACCCGGTTATAGTTGTAACTCCAGAGGGCACCCCTTGTTTACTAGGGAATGACCTCCTGCGAAGGTTGTCACCCCTAATCGATTGTGTAAACATGGTCCTCTGGACCCAGACTAACCGACCAATAAAATTAAAACAGAGTGTCAACCATGTTAGTTTAAACGGCACCTGCCACATGGTTGAACAAAAATCTGACCAAGTAGAATTTCACTTCAGGAACAACCAAATCCCAGACGTGACAGTAATAGCAGTAGGACAACAAACTGATGATGGGTGGTCCTCTCTATTTCTGAAAATCAACCTTCGTTCCAGTTTAAGGTGGCATTCCACACTGGAAGGAAACACTCTGAAATTCTTTACAACTTCACAATCAGACATTCCCACTCCTATAGTCCAGAAAGATAAGCAATCAGCTCAGAGCCTGGCTGATATTCAGCAAATTGGAGAACAGTTGTTCATCCCTGTTCAGTTAAATGAAGGGAAGGACTCTGTTCTAGACCGAGTGTGTGTGAACAACGGTAAGAGCTTCATCAGCAAAGCCATGTTCCGCCAACTCCCAAAAGATCCAGCCATCCCCACATTTAGACTCATAGACAAATGGGAAATGGATCTGGAAACACCCAATTCCAAACATCTCCTGCCAAGCAGGT
Organism: Ambystoma mexicanum; assembly: GCF_040938575.1. Classification (NCBI taxonomy): domain Eukaryota; kingdom Metazoa; phylum Chordata; class Amphibia; order Caudata; family Ambystomatidae; genus Ambystoma; species Ambystoma mexicanum. The sequence continues at coordinate 460,505,702 of NC_090923.1, read as the reverse complement.
GTATGCTCAAAATCTCCATAGGCAACAAGAGCATAGTCCATAATTGTTGGGTCATGCGAGACGTCACTGCTGCCTTTTACTTAAGCAGTGACATTCTCAATCGCTTTGCCATTAGTTTGGACCTAATAAACTTCAAAGCTTGGTCCTGATTAGCAGATAATCCCATGGGCTTTGATGACCCAGAGAAAGCATTTAGGTCAGCTCAACATCTGCCTTATGCAGTTGAAATTCAGATTGGAGAGGAAGTCCCGGGAGGATAGCTCAGCGGCAGCGTGCGCGTCTTGGAAGCAAAACGACATGAAGCAACAACAGGTTTGATCCCCGGGTCCGTGCTTAGAAAGCTCTGGGTGTATAAGCGCGTTATAAATACGTAACTAAGACAAAAAAAAAATACAATTACGCAACTAAGAAAAACAAACAATTCCTGTAACAGCGCCTTGATGCCTGCGGGCTGTGTGAGCGCTTTATAAATGTAAAATAAAGTAAAGTAAAGTAAAGTCACCATCCCAGAAAGGACCCGACAATTCTCCCTGGAAGTGAAAGCTAAAAGAGGACAGAAACTGAAAAACCGTGGCACCTATATTCATCTAAATGCTTACTTCCAACAGCAAGGGTTGGGGGTAAACCCAACACCACTAGTCAATATAGAACATGACACCATTCCAACAGAGGTGAATAACAGCGACTTAAAGAGTATCACTCTAGCCGCAGGCACCATTATTGGAATGGCGGTTGATGACCGGCATTTCTCCATAGATTAAGGAAATGAACTGTTAGGACCAATTCCCAAGGACTGTTTTGACAGTGATAGTGATGACAACACAACAGCGGACAGTATCTTTACCTGGCATGGAGGGACCTCCCTGGTGTACACTTCCTGCCCTTATGGTAAGGAAGATGTGACCTTTGACTTCAGGCGGGATGAGGTGATTTTCCAAGTCCGGGAGGACTGCCTTCCCCACCTGAAGCCACCAGAACAAATCAGCACTTTGACCGGGGACTTCTCCACCCAGCTGGAGGAGGCAGCTGAAATAGCAAAACCAGAAGTCTTTCCAGGCTTCAGGCGGATGGTTGAAGTCAACCTAGCTGATGCCTGTGAGACTCTGGAGCAAAAGCAAAAATTGAAACAAGTTTTCTTGGATTTTCAAGATCTCTTTGCGGTGGACTCATATGACTGTGGTCGCACCGACATCCACACAAAAACAATTCCCATGGACCCTGGCATGACTCCAGTGTTTGTGAAGCATTATCGATTGCCTCTCGCATCAATGGAGTCCATTACTGAAATAATTAAGAACCTTGAGTCCCGTGGGATAATCCGTTTAGTCCACAACACCTTCAAAAATCCGGTGCTGGGGATTTTGAAGCCAAACGGCCAGTATAGACTCTGCACCAACCTTAGGGAGCTCAAAAAACGGGTCCATACTTCCCGATGTCCTCTTCCCTACATTGACCAAGGGCTGGCCCAGATCCAGGGGTCACAGGTATTCACTGCAATAGACCTGACCAATGGATGCTGGACTGTACTTGTCAGTTGGGAGGACCAATACATGCTGGCCTTCACCTTTGGGGGGCAGCAGTACACATGGACCCGGACTCCCTTCGGATACATCAACTCCGGCAATTAATTTAACATTTTTCTACATAAGGCCATGCCCGACCTGGGTGAAAGGGGTAACATGGCTTATGTAGATGATGTTCTCATCAAAAGCACAACTGTGGAGGAACACATAGCGGAGATCCGTTATGTTCTAATACAGTTGAGGGCCGCCGGAGCAAAACTCTCCGTTCAAAAGGCACATTGGTGTAGAACCCGTGTCAATTTCTTGGGGCATGAGATTACTCCTCAGGGTCTCTGTCCCCAGGAAAAGAAAGTCGAAGCACTCCAGAATGTAAAAGACCCCACAACTCTGCGGGAACTAAGGAGCCTCCTTGGACTCACTAATTACAGCAGAAAGTTCATTGAGGACTGCGCAGAGATCACAAGACCCCTGATTCATCTTTTGAAGGGGGGGGGGTCAAATGGGAGTGGGGTCCAGAACAAGCTGAGGCAGTAAGACAACTCAAAGGAAGCCTCTCACAAGTGCCTTGCCTAGCTTACCTTGTCAAAAACAAGGAGTTCTTCTCAGAGACAAGGTTCTCTAACACATGCTTGACTGCAGTATTATACCAAAATCATGAGAAGGTCAATAAAGTAATCTCCTATGCGAGTAAAACTTTATCCTCTGTGGAGGAAAAATTCAATGATTGTGAGAAGGCACTCCTGGCAACGGTGTGGGCATTGAATAATTATCACCCGTTTATCCAGGGGGAACACATCATAGTGTAGACTCCACACCAGCCTCTGCAATATCTCCAAAGTGACAGAATCCGGGCCTGGAAATGTGAGTAATTCCTGAACTACATCCTGGATTCTGTCAATGCAAGGCTTTCCTGTGGAGGTCAGATATGGCCTCAACAAGAAGAGTCCCCTGATGCAAGGTTTGGCTGACCTGCATGATTGTGCCAGAGAAAACTGTCTCAAGGACGAAAGTCTAAAAATCAAGGACAACATGGAGGCATACCCCAATTCCCCACACAAAGTCTTTGAAGAAGACACGTGTGAGGGAATGCCCACTGTCTATGTGGATGGATGCTTTTACCATGTTAACAACAACGGGGAAAAGAACTTGTGGCCGGCGTAGGGAAGGCATGGGTGAATGAGACCCCAGCACCCTCCGCTGGGTACAGAATTGGTCCCCGAAGTAGTCAAGTGGCAGAGTTGATGGCTGTGCATCAAGCCATCCTCACTGCTGTCCACAAACTGGTCATAATCACAGATTCAGATTATGTACGGAACGGGTTTGTGGAGCACCTGGTTAACTGGAAAACAAGAGGCATGCTATGTGCTAACAACAAACCATTGTAACATGGGAAATGAATTCAAAATATTGATGATCTGGTCACCTCGAATGGGATGACCATCTACTGGAAAAAGATCAAGGGTCATTCTAAAGTAGAGGGACCAGACAAAACTGGAAATGACTTAGCTGATCAGCTGGCCAAAACCGGAGCCATCCATGGGGATCTACTAGAGATTGAGTCCCTGTTGGGGGAAATCCAGGTCACTGCTATCACTAGGTCCCAGACAAATGCTCACAATGAACTCTCAACTGCACAATGGAGTAAGGAGACCCCAGATGCTGATTTGATTACGGCTCAAAAAGCCGATCCAATAATTGGTCAGTTTTATCAACACATTTAGGACCCTGAGAACTTTCTCCTGATGGATACCGATTACATAGGGAAATAGGACCTCAGAGTGTTGATGAAATGTCCAAAAATGTTCCTAATCGAAGACGGTTAGTTGGTGGGGAAATCCCTAGCTGGCCATGATCAGTGGGTGGTCCCTACCTCATTCCAAAGCCTGATGTTAAGTCACGCCCATGATGCGGCCACAGCCGATCATAGGGGGTTTCATACAACACTTGAAATCTTAAGAGAGGTTGCAGACTGGCCACACATGGGGCAGGACCTCGACCAATATTTGAAGGGGTGTCTTGTGTGTGCACATTTTCAGCCAACATCCCTCACACACTGTGCGCCTCTCCAAAAGACGGGGTTGACACTGCCTTGGTCAGATTTACAAGTCTATTATATTGGGCCCGTGATTTGGTCCTCTAAGGGAAATAAGTACATGTTGACTGTGACATGCTTGTTTACTAAGTGGGTGGAATGTCTCCCGGCCCCAAATTGCAAGGCAGAAACAGCAGCTGCCCTGATGATCAACCACATCTTCTAGCGTTTTGGACTTCCCCAAAGGATTGAGTCAGACTGAGGTATCCACTTCACTAGCGAAGTGATGGCAAAGATGTGGGAGATACTTGGGGTCAAAAGGAAACTACACATTGCCTAGCGACTAGCCTCTAGTGGTGGAGTTAGGAGATACAACAAGACTATTGTGAAGATATTAAAAACGTTTGTGGCAGATTCTGTGCCAAGTTGGGATATTCGATTACCTCTTGTCCTATTGGCCATCAGATCTACCCCTTCATCTGCAACTAAAATGTCACAGTTGAGCTGATGACTGGACCCAGGATGGTGGTTCCCCAACATCTGCTCTACAGAATCCAAGAGCAGACCTTGATCAATGCATCCACAACTCATGAGTGTAGGGTGTCCTGACCCACGTTTAAGCTACCCTGCTACAACATTTGGTGCTGTGGGCTTAGGAAATTCAAGATGGCGGAAAACCCACACGTGCGCCGAAATCCAGGAAAGCTGCGCAGTTGTGCGCACACCAAAATGGTTACCTAACTTGCCACCCACCAGGGTAAAGAAAGGTCTTTGTTAACAAAATCCACTTTTACTGATGTCAAAAAGTTGCTGAAATCGTGACTCATTGGACCACTTTAAAGATTCAACCCTTTTTGTGGGGTTCCACATAACCATCTTACTGTAAGGAGCCCCATCAAAACAATGTTAAGCAAGGATTTACTACCATGTAAGAACCATTCCTGTTTAGAATGCATTAATCCAAGAAAATCCCAAAAATGGGTGCAGTACCAGTACTCACCACTATCCAAAAGCCGGCGTTTTAAAACCCACTGTGTGTTTTTCTGAAGGCAAGCAAAATGCCTATTTCAAACCTTGCAACATGTGCAAAATATTCACTGAACACCAGCAGACATTTGGCAGAATGGAGTTTTGTGTGCCTACAAAATCTGGGAAATGAAGAGCCCAAAAACAATGCTTATAACAAAAATGCTATGGAGTCAGCAGCTTAAGCCTAACTGCAACTGGATTTAAAACCACCAAAATCGAAAATGTTAAATTAAATGAGTGACCTATGTTTGGTGTCACATGCCTTTGTAACTGTTGAAATGTCATAGTTTTGCACTTAGAATCAGCATTCTAGCTGAATGTGTAAAATTACAAGTTATTTTAAAAGCAACAAAAAGTTAGCTGAAGGTCTGGCTTAAGGAACTTGATTTTGCCTAGCAACGGATCCCATCAGGAGTGAAACTTGAGTCACAACTATGTTCCCAGGCCAATGTTCCTTTTGCTGCCCACACTAAGGATATGCCATCTATCTGATAATTGAATTTCCTGTGCTCTGCCAGAGAGTGAACAAAGCCCTCTCCACTCAGGCAAAGGTTTTTATCACAGACGTCGTAAAAAGTGGCTTCCTCCTGGAGAAGCTGGGAGGGGCACTGCCTGTGAGAAGCAAGCTGGCTTGGCAGAAACTGGAAAGACTGGTTTCTGTACCATGTGACCTGAAAAGACACACCCCTGCAGCAAGGATATGGTTTTATAAAAAGGGGGATAATTCATAGTGCGGACATGTGAAAATTTTATAAATGATACCATAATTCTTGTGATTTTTCTGCCCACAGTTTAAGACGTGGTAGGAACCGGTGGTATGTTCAGGGGGGTTTTAGCGGAAAAGTGGATATTACTCTAAATGTGTGCATGTGAAAAATCTGAAACTTCATCAGTTAATGTCCCTACCCCCTGCACACATGTATGTAAAGTTGGGTCCATGTCGGAAATTGAAAAAGCAGTTAAAAAGTCAATTATGTACACTCTTTGAATGCAAGCTCCGAGAATGAGCAGATTTGGACATAGACATGGCTAAATTCAGCCACACCATGTATATGTAATTTCAAACAACTGTGTAACTCTGAAGTATGGATTTTGGTCATATATATATTTGGGTGCACAGATGATAAGGGAGGTTGTTTCAAGAGATCATAAAATGACATCAATCTGACTCACAGTTCAGTTTGCCAATCAAGCGGAGGAATGGAAGCCTGACCAATGACGAATGAGAGGGGCAAGTCTAGTGATGCAACACACACACCCATTCTCAAGAAACAGATAAAAGCAGAGAGTCAGGACACATAGAGACATTCAATTTCATCTGCCGCTGGAAGCCCTGCCGGAAAAATCCATACTTACCTCCATCAAACTCCAGAAAGCCAAACTAGAGACTTCAATCTATCCAGAGCAGAGACCAGACCAGAGAGAAAGCAGTGCTGTGCCTAGCAGAGACCAGACCAGAGAGAAAGCAGTGCTGTGCCTAGCAGAGACCAGACCAGAGAGAAAGCAGTGCTGTGCCTAGCCGAGACCAGACCAGGCGCTGTGAGCAGAATCCGGAAAGACCTGACCAGACTGAAGATCGTGACCAAGTCGCTTTCCTGTTCAAAATCTCTTGTGAGTACTTAGCAAAACTCAGAACACATCTCTTAGTTTAAATTCATCTAATTCAATCTATTTAACCTAAGTAGAACTGCCTCCTATCTGTCACCTGTCATTTCTAGTAAAATTTGTCATTTTGAAAAAGTGTGCGTTTAAAATTTACAAAACCAAAAACGACCTTTACTAAATTACTCATATCTCCGCAACCGTTTGGGCTAGAGACTTGCAATAACTTTCATTTGGAAGCTGAGATCCCAGGCTTTCCTAGGACCCCAAAACGGTAGAGATAGTCCTTGCGGTTCCTTTGTAATAGCGCTCGGCGCATCCGCGAATTTTGCCGCGATTTGCAATTTCTTCACATGTAAAAAAACTGCTGCTGCTTGATTTCATTTGCCAGAAATTCGTTTAACCTGCTAACTATCCCTGCATCATTGCTAGTGTGAGCCTGGACTAATATTAACTAGATACCACTCATCCTGAACCTCTAAAAGGGAATTAAGAGCGTTTCCAGCATATTTCTCATTCATTGCTAGCACCTATCAAAGCATTTGCCTGTGTTTTCAAACTTCTGTTTAAGCTTGCTGGATTGAACTGAATTACAGTTGATTGCATTTCTGAGAACTGTGTGTTTTCCTTCCATTTCCTTGCCTTGCATCAAGGGGGGGAGGGGAGTAGCCAGAGAAAAGTGATTACATTGTTTGGTTGAAATCATATTGCGTATTTTCTGTACTGCATTCATTGAATATTGCATCCACCTGAGCCTACATAAAGCATCCTCTACCACATTATACTTTTGTTCCTATTTACCAGTGTGCTACCTTATCCATTTCATGTCAACTCATTAGTGATTAAAGAAGTGTGCTAGTGCCAGATTCTCCGTTGTTAATATTTACCATATCAGATTAAGTGTGATATTCAATTATTAATTTATTAAAAAGTGTGATATATATTTTAATTTATCAAATAAACCTTTTAAACTTGCAAAACAGAATTACTTCTTGGCTCAGTGGGGTCAGGGGGATTCCAAGAGAGGGGTGTTATACAAGGGTAGTCATCCAGAACGCATGAACTGGACCTAAAGATATATCAATAAGGGTTTTCATTCAGTATTCTAGACTAGGCGTTAACTTGGCTGTAGTGCTGAATTGAATCCTCTTACAAAGTGGGGGCTCGAGCCGAGACGTTGGGTTAGATTTACCAGTTGTGCAGCTTAATACAGTGTGCTAACTGACGGGATACATACACCCGGTCGGATCACCACGCTGCATTACGCTGTGAAGCATTCCTCAAAAGGGACACTCCAAGAAAAGTTCTGTTCTGCAAAAATAAAATACTAACTTCTGTAAGTCAGGACAGAGACCAATCTCTAGAATGACGACCTTAGTAGACATGAAAATAGCCAGAGAGCACCTCTTGCATAAGCTATTTGTGAGAGGTGAATGGACCGAACAGGGCCAGGATGTGTGGTTGCAGGCCATCACACAACAGGTCACTGAAACAGGGTCAGATATATATAGAGATCAGGGTCCCTTACATGTGGCCCTGAGTGAACTATATATGGCTCCTAAAGCCAAAGAGGAACACAATAAGATCGCCAGGATAGCAGCATACCTGTACCTATATATGGGAGACATGCAGGATAGATGTGCTGAAAGCCAAAATCTGGCAAATAGGCAACAGATGGCATTACAGAAGGTCCAATCTGATCTGGACTCTTCTGAGCAGAGGCTGCAGAGGAGCCAGGAGTCAGAAAATGACAGCAGACTGTACATTACTAAAATAAAGGAGGATATGGATGTGCTGCAAAAGGAAAAGTCAGAACAGGATACTAGATTTCTGGCCCTGCAGAAGGAGCACCAAGACAGTTTGGACTCCTTACTGCAGAGCCAGAAAAAGCTGGAGCAACAGATCAATTTCAACAGGGCATGCACAGAGCAGGTAGCCACCCTGCAAATCCAACTAGACAGAGAGAAAGAGGAGAGCAATAAACTGATCCTGAAAGACCTGGATACCCAGGCAGAGTTTGATCAGGAGCGCCAGAAAGCTGGTGCCTTCCAAAGGCAAAGGGACGACCTGGCGGCACAAATGCAGGCTCTTAGTCAGGAAAGAGACGCCTTAGGCCAGGAAGTCTGCCATTTAAAAAGGAAAATGGAAGAAAATCACCTGGCCCACCAGGGACTGGGTGACCTCCAAAAAGAAAACCAGAACTTGCTAGAGCACACCAGGAGGGTGGAGGATGCTCTAGCAAGAAAGGAGCAGGCCAATAGGGACACAGCTCAGGAGGTAACCCTCCTGCAGCAAAGACTGGCCCAGTTCTCCAGGACCAACCAGGAAGCACAGAGGGAAAATGAGGCCCTCTGTCAACACAATGATAGGCTCCAACAGCAGGTAGCGATGCAGGAGAGACTGATAGAGTCGAGTAAGGCCTTAACTGAGGAACTGAAGGCACAAATGCAGGCTCTTGCATTGCAACAGGGAGCAGGGGCGGATAGAGATGAGGTTCGCTGGGAAATGGAAACTCCGGAGCATAACCTCAGGAGCCCTAGTACCAGAGGCCCTCATACCTCTCAGTCCCTGGACTCTGCCACCCCCATGTCCCCTGGCGCACATGAGCACAGGGCCACAGGGATGGCAGATTACTATCCAGCCAGAAGCATGGGGCTCATAGGCCAGTACCATCCAGGAATGGAGGGGTGGGCATCCGGGTATGGGCACCCAAGTACAATACAGTTCAGTGGGGAACCCCAGGAGAGTAGGCCCATTAAGGGCATCCTGAAAACCTCTGCCCAGTTAGGTCAGTGGAGGGGGTACCCATCAAATCCTGACAGCAAGGAGGAATCTGAAGACTCCTCTGAACTGCGCAGGACACAGGAGACCAGGTCCCCACATTCTGCCAGCCATTCCCAGGCTCGCAGAATCCGGGAAAACCTGGAAGAACAGACGGGAACCTCTGGGAGCAGTGCCTCTGAGTCCGACGAAGAATGGACAAGGGTTACCCGAACCAAAAAGGCCAATAAGGCAAAAAGGGCCTTGCTCAAGGACCCCTTAAAGCAGATTAAGGCGATCAGGAGCGTCATCACGCCTTACCATAAGAACGCTAAGTATTCTGTTTGGGAGCACTTAGAGTTGTTTGAACAAATGATGGAGACTTTCCATTTGAAGGACAGCCAAAGCTGCATTCAATATGTAAAGTGGACCTTCTCCCCGGAATACTCCAGTTTCTTTGCGGGGCTGGAGGACCAAAATCATTTAAGATGGTCCACCTATAAGGCGGCCATCCTGAAACATTTTTCTGTTCACAGAAATCCTCAAGAGGCTCGCAAGGCAGCCTACAATTTGCAATGTGGGGAGGATCAGGCCCCACAAGAATTTGTGCAGGAGTTAAAGCGGGCTTTTGCACAGACCACAAGAAGGGTGCGCACGGATAGCCGTGAATTTATAAACACGTTTTTCCATGCCTTGCCCAAATATATCATGACCCAGCTCGTGAGGGATTTTCACGAGAAAAGATCTTTAGACTGGGTCATTGAACAGGCTACCCGCATCTATGAGGTGCAGAAGCCCATAGAAAATAAAAGCAATGCCAGAAAAACCCCAAAGCCAACAGCACCCCTGCTGCTGCCAAGGTGGCAGAGGTAAAGGTCACCCCCGTTTTGGATTTGGAGATGGGGGGGCCTAAAAACCTACCTGCACCTAATAATGCTAGGCCCAGAAGGTCCTCGGGCCAGTCGCAGACAGGGAGCCAGGGAGGCAGCCCCACAAATGGGGTCCCTCGCTCTCCTGACTATGTAAGTCCTCGCTACAAAGGTAACAGACCCATCCTGGGTTATGTGTGGACTCCTCCAGCCCAAGGGGGGGGATCCAGACAAGCACCTAACCCAGGGAACTTCCCTCCAAACTTCCCACAGGAGGGCAGAAATTTACCAAACCCTGGGCAGAACTTTTTCCCCAGATATCCACCCGACTTTCAGCCCCAAAACCATCCATCCTTCTTTCCCCAATTCCCTGAGCCCAGACCACTGAATCCGGGAGAGGGGAGGCCAAGGGTGGAGGGGTACCCAAATCTTCCCAACCCGGGGTATTACCAGAGAAGGGACAGCTACCCTTCCCGGGATCAGCCCAGGGGAGAAAACAGGGCCCCGTATCAGCCTGAGCGGGTTTCCCAGTTAGAGCGCCAGGTTCAAAACATGGCGCGGGATATGGGTCACATACTGAGGGCTCAGCAGAACCCTCAGATCAGCATGCCGGCGCAGAACGCACCCAACTCTGGACCTGGTGCTCCAGAACAATGACGGGGGCAGCACCCCGATAACTCACCGGTTCCCAGGGAGGAGGCACAAGGGGAAGGGGGGTGTAAAGCCTTGGAGGAAGCTTCCTTCCTCACTTGTAAACAGCCCCTGGAAACCCAGGAACCGGAAACAAAATCTCTTGCCCCTGAAAGTCTGCCTCCTAAGGAGCAGAGGGGGGGTAGGAGAAACAAAAGACCCAAACAGACTCAGTTTGAGGAGGAGGTACAGATCTTCCAATTTGAGGGAGAGGGATCCTCAGAGGATCCTGGGAAAAGGATCTTCTCCTTCAGAGAGGGGGGAACTCCTCCCAAAGAAAAATGGGTCCCTAGGGATGCAAATCCAGACTGGGGAGATGTGGAGACTGAGCTACCGCCGCCCACCATCTCATCCCAGAACCAACAGCAAGAAAATCCCCTGGTTCAAACCCATCCTGGCGACTGCCTCCAAAAAGGGGGGGGCGGCCCAGAAACGGAGCCAGGGGAACCCACAATGGCTCTGATCTCCAGTTGCAAATTTTTTCTTTCAGATTCCCAAGACTCTCCACAGAATTCTGCCCAAATCTCCTCGCTAGCGATGTCCAAAACCAGAAAATTAGCCCACCAGTTGTCCAAAAATGTACATTATCTGTGCCCCCTTGAGGAGAAGGAGGGAAGATATTATGCCCCGGTACAAGTACAGGGGCAGGGTACAATCTCGGCACTGGTGGACACTGGATCTCAAGCTACCCTTCTGTCCAGAAGGGCCTTTGACGAACTGAATGCAGGAAGGGGAGAGAATTACCAAATTCCTCTCACCTCTCTTCCTGGACAACTACAGAACTTTGACGGGAAGGAAATTCCCGTCGAGGGGACGGCAGATTTGGACATTAAAATTGGGCGACATAAGTTGAAACACCCGGTCATAGTTGTGACCCCAGAGGGCACCCCTTGTTTACTAGGGAATGACCTCCTGAGAAGGTTGTCACCCCTAATAGATTGCGTAAACAAGGTCCTCTGGACCCAGACTAGCCGACCAATAAAATTAAAACAGAGTGTCAACCATGTTAGTTTAAACGGCACCTGCCACATGGTTGAACAAAAATCTGACCAAGTAGAATTTCACTTCCAGAATAGCCAAATTCCAGACGTGACAGTAATAGAAGTAGGACAACAGACTGGTGATGGGGGGTCCTCTCTGTTTCTGAAAATCAACCTTCCTTCCAGTTTAAGGTGGTATTCCACGCTGGAAGGAAACACTCTGAAATTCTTTACTAATCCACAATCAGAAACTCCCACTCCTATAGTCCAGAAAGATGTGAAATCAGCTCAGAGCCTGGCTGATATTCAGCAAATTGGAGAGCAGTTGTTCATCCCTGTCCAGTTAAATGATGGGAAGGACTCTGTTCTCGCTCGAGTGTGTGTGAACAACGGTAAGAGCTTCATCAGCGAAGCCATGTTCCGCCAACTCCCAAAAGATCCAGCCATTCCCACCTTCAAACTGATAGACAAATGGGAAATGGACCTGGAAGTACCCAATTCAAAACATCTCCTGCCAAGCAGGTGTATGCTCAAAATCTCCATTGGCAACAAGAGCATAGTCCACAATTGTTGGGTCGTGCGAGACGTCCCTGCCGCCTTTTACTTAGGCAGTGACATTCTCAATCGCTTTGCCATTAGTTTGGACCTAATAAACTTCAAAGCTTGGTCCCGATTAGCGGATAATCCCATGGGCTTTGATGATCCAGAAAAAGCATTTAGGTCAGCTCAATTGCTACCTTATGCAGTTGAAATTCAGGTTAAAGAGGAAGTCACCATCCCAGAAAGGATCCGACAATTCTCCCTGGAAGTGAAAGTTAAAAGGGGACAAGAGTTGAAAAACCCTGATGCTTACATACATCTAAATGCTTCTCTCCAACAGCAAGGGTTGGGGGTAAACCCGACTCCATTAGTCAACATAGAACATGACCCCATTCTAATAGAGGTGGATAACAGCGACTTAAAGAGTATTACTCTAGCCGCAGGCACCATTATTGGAATGGCGGTTGATGACCGACATTTCTCCATTGATCTTGTAAATGAACTGTTAGGACCCATCCCCAAGGACTGTTTTGACAGTGACAGTGATGACAACGCAACACCAGACAGGATTTTTACCCGGCATGGGGGGAACTTCCTGGTGTACACTTCCTGCCCCTATGGTAAGGAAGATGTGACCTGTGACTTCAGGAGGGATGAGGTGATTTTCCAGGTCCATGAGGGCTGCCTTTCCCACCTGAAGCCTCCGGTCCAAATCAGCACTCTGACCAGGGACTTCTCCACCCAGCTGGAGGAGGCCGCGGAGATAGCCAAACCAGAAGTCTTTCCAGGCTTCAGGCAGATGGTGGAAGAGAGAGTCAACCTAGCTGATGCCTGTGTGACTCTGGAACAAAAGCAAAAGTTGAAACAAGTTTTCTTGGATTTCCAAGATCTCTTTGCGGTAGACTCATATGACTGTGGTCGCACCGACATCCACACCACAACAATCCCCACGGACCCTGGCATGACTCCAGTGTTTGTGAAGCAATATCGCTTGCCTCTCGCATCAATGGAGTCCCTTACTGAAATAATTAAGAACCTTGAGTCCCGGGGAATAATCCGTCCAGTCCACAGCACCTTCAATAATCCGGTGCTGGGAATATTGAAGCCAAACGGCCAGTGGAGACTCTGCGCTGACCTCAGGGAGCTCAACAAACGGGTCCACACTTCCCGATGGCCTCTTCCCTACATTGACCAAGGGCTGGCCCAGATTCAGGGGTCACAGGTATTCACTGCAATAGACCTGACCAATGGATACTGGACCGTGCCTGTCAGTAGGGAGGACCAATACAAGCTGGCTTTTACCTTTGGGGGCCAGCAGTACACATGGACCCGGACTCCCTTCGGATACCTTAACTCCGGTAATGAGTTCAATATTTTCCTACATAAGGCCATGCCCGACCTGGGTACGAGGGGTAACCTGGCTTATGTAGATGATGTCCTCATCAAAAGTTCATCTGTGGAGGAACACATAGCAGAGATCCGTTATGTTCTGACACAGTTGAGGGCCGCCGGAGCAAAACTTTCCTTTCAGAAAGCACAGTGGTGTAGAACCCGTGTTAATTTCTTGGGGCATGAGATTACTCCTCAGGGTCTCTGTCCCCAGGAAAAGAAAGTGGAAGCACTTCAGAAACTGAAAGACCCCACAACTCTGCGGGAACTAAGGAGCCTCCTTGGACTGACTAATTACAGCAGAAAGTTCATTGAGGGCTACGCAGAGATCACCAGACCCCTGATTCATCTCCTGAAGGGGGGGGTCAAGTGGGAATGGGGTCCAGAACAAGCCGAGGCAGTAAAACAACTCAAAAGAAGCCTCTCACAAGCGCCTTGCCTAGCTTACCCTGTCAGAAACAAGGAGTTCTTCCTGGAGACGGGGTTCTCTAATACGTGCTTGACGGCAGTATTATATCAAAAGCATGACAAGGTCAATAAAGTAATCTCCTATGCGAGCAAAACTTTATCCTCTGTGGAGGAAAAATTCAACGATTGTGAGAAGGCACTCCTGGCAACGGTGTGGGCATTGAAGAATTACCGCCCGTTTATCCAGGGGGAACACATCATAGTGGAGACTCCACACCAGCCTCTGCAATATCTCCAAAGTGACAGAATCCGGGCCGGAAATGTGAGTAATTCCCGAATTACTTCCTGGATTCTGTCAATGCAAGGCTTTCCTGTGGAGGTCAGATATGGCCAAAACAAGAAGAGTCCCCTCGCGCAAGGTCTGGCTGACTTGCATGATTGTGCCAGAGAAAACTGTCTCGAGGACGAAAGTCTAAAAATAAAGGACAACATGGAGGCATACCTTAATTCCCCCCACAAAGTCTTTGAAGAAGACAAGTGTGAGGGAATGCCCACTGTGTATGTGGATGGATGCTCTTACCATGTCGACAACAACGGGGAGAAAGAACTGGTGGCCGGCGTAGGGAATGCATGGGTGAATGAGTCCCCAGAACCCTCCGCTGGATACAAAATTGGTCCCCGAAGTAGTCAGGTGGCAGAATTGATGGCTGTGCATCAGGCCATCCTCACTGCTGTCCAGCATCAACTCCACGAACTGGTCATAATCACAGATTCGGATTATGTACGGAACGGGTTCGTGGAGCACCTGGTTAATTGGAAGACCAGAGGCATGGTATGTGCTAACAACAAACCCTTGAAACATGGGAAGTTGATCCAAAACATTGATGATCTGGTCACCTCGAATGAGATGACCATCTATTGGAAAAAGATCAAGGGTCATTCCAAAGTAGAGGGACCAGACAAAACTGGAAATGACTTAGCTGATCAGCTGGCCAAAACAGGGGCCATCCAAGGGGATCTCATTGAGATTGAGTCCCTGTTGGGGGAAATCCAGGTCACTGCCATCACTAGGTCCCAGACAAATGCTCACAACGACCTTTCAATTGCACAATGGAGTAAGGAGACCCCTGATGCTGATTTGATTACCGCTCAGAAGGGGGATCCAATAATTGGTAAATTTTACCAGCACCTTGAGGACCCTGAGAACTTTCCCCTGACGGATACCGATTACATTGGGAAAGAGGACCTAAGAGTGTTGATGAAATGTCCAAAAATGTTCCGAATCCAAGACGGTTTGCTGGTAAGGAAATCCAAAGCTGGCCACGATCAGTGGGTGGTTCCTACCTCATTCCGAAGCCTGATGTTAAGTCACGCCCATGATGCGGCCACTGCCGGTCATAGGGGGTTTCACACAACATTGGAAATCTTAAGAGAGGTTGCATACTGGCCACACATGGGGCAGGACCTCGACCAGTACCTGAAGGGTTGCCTTGTGTGTGCACAATTTCAGCCATCATCCCTCACACACCGGGCGCCTTTACAAAAGAGGGGAATGACACTGCCATGGTCAGATTTACAAATCGACTTTGTAGGCCCTGTGATTCGCTCGGCTAGGGGGAATAAGTACATGTTGACCGTGACATGCTTGTTTACCAAGTGGGTGGAATGTCTCCCAGCCCCAAATTGCAAGGCAGAAACTGCAGCGGCCTTGATGATTAACCACATCTTTTCCCGTTTTGGTCTACCTCAAAGGATTGAGTCAGACAGAGGTAGTCACTTCACCAGTGAAGTAATGACAAAGATGTGGGAGATACTGGGGGTCAAGAGAAAGCTGCATATTGCTTATAGACCAGCTTCTTCTGGGGCAGTAGAGAGATATAACCGGACAATTGTGAGCATATTAAAGAAGTTTGTGGCAGATTCTGGGCCAAGTTGGGATATCCGATTACCTCTGGTCCTAATGGCCATCAGATCTACCCCTTCATCTGCAACCAAAATGTCACCATTTGAGTTGATGACTGGGCGCAAGATGGTGCTTCCGCAGCATTTGCTCTACAGGACCCAAGAGCAGACACTGATAAATGCCTCCACTACTCATGAGCATGTAGAGAATTTAAGGAAACACCTCCAACATGCTTTTGCTTATGCTCAGCGGAATCTAGAAAGATCGACTGATAGCATGAAGACCCATTATGACCTGAAAACTTCCAGGAAGGAATATCAGGTGGGAGACCGGGTCTATCTATACAACTTCCAAAGGAACCAGGCCAAGCAGCGCAAATTTTTGCCTACATGGAAGGGACCCTTTGAGATCGTCGATAAGATCTCCCCTGTGGCCTACAAGATCCGCATCCCCAAAGGTGGTTCGGCAGAGGGGGAAGACAAGTGGGTCCACATAAACCAGTTGAAATGTTGCCATCCCAGGCACACTCTGCAACAACTGGAGGAATCCTCTGGAATCCTAGCGGGTACTGTATCAGACTAATTCAGTTCCAATCATAAAACCTACCACATCTAGTCTCTAAAATATTGTGATTTACATGAAACTGTCTCTAGTGATGCTGTTTTTTTTTTTCAAAATAAGAATGTAATATTTCGTTACGATGAAATGCATATGCTGCCCCACTATCTCAACAGTGGTGGAAAAAAAAATCGTCTATGAGTAGATATTGCCGCTCTTCCTTTATCATCCTAGGAGAGATGAAACCATGAAGGATGACCAAGAAGGACGATCCGGAGACCGGGAGCAAAGACACAACGGGCCCGGGGTACCGCCCAATCTTCCCATCAGGACCGGCGAGGAGAACTGATCGATCTGACCGGATGGAGAAGAAGATGCTGAACTGTGCCATCTACAGAAGAGGAAGAAGATTATGCGGACAGACCGGTGCGTGGGTCAAAACCCTTGGGCACGCGACTCCCCATCGACCCAAACTCAAAGTGCAGTCACGTGGGGGGGCTTGTAGGGTGTCCTGACCAACGTTTAAGCTACCCTGCTACAACATTTGGTGCTGTGGGCTTAGGAAATTCAAGATGGCGGAAAACCCACACGTGCGCCGAAATCCAGGAAAGCTGCGCAGTTGTGCGCACACCAAAATGGTTACCTAACTTGCCACCCACCAGGGTAAAGAAAGGTCTTTGTTAACAAAATCCACTTTTACTGATGTCAAAAAGTTGCTGAAATCGTGACTCATTGGACCACTTTAAAGATTCAACCCTTTTTGTGGGGTTCCACATAACCATCTTACTGTAAGGAGCCCCATCAAAACAATGTTAAGCAAGGATTTACTACCATGTAAGAACCATTCCTGTTTAGAATGCATTAATCCAATAAAATCCCAAAAATGGGTGCAGTACCAGTACTCACCACTATCCAAAAGCCGGCGTTTTAAAACCCACTGTGTGTTTTTCTGAAGGCAAGCAAAATGCCTATTTCAAACCTTGCAACATGTGCAAAATATTCACTGAACACCAGCAGACATTTGGCAGAATGGAGTTTTGTGTGCCTACAAAATCTGGGAAATGAAGAGCCCAAAAACAATGCTTATAACAAAAATGCTATGGAGTCAGCAGCTTAAGCCTAACTGCAACTGGATTTAAAACCACCAAAATCGAAAATGTTAAATTAAATGAGTGACCTATGTTTGGTGTCACATGCCTTTGTAACTGTTGAAATGTCATAGTTTTGGACTTAGAATCAGCATTCTAGCTGCATGTGTAAAATTACAAGTTATTTTAAAAGCAACAAAAAGTTAGCTGAAGGTCTGGCTTAAGGAACTTGATTTTGCCTAGCAACGGATCCCATCAGGAGTGAAACTTGAGTCACAACTATGTTCCCAGGCCAATGTTCCTTTTGCTGCCCACACTAAGGATATGCCATCTATCTGATAATTGAATTTCCTGTGCTCTGCCAGAGAGTGAACAAAGCCCTCTCCACTCAGGCAAAGGTTTTTATTACAGACGTCGTAAAAAGTGGCTTCCTCCTGGAGAAGCTGGGAGGGGCACTGCCTGTGAGAAGCAAGCTGGCTTGGCAGAAACTGGAAAGACTGGTTTCTGTACCATGTGACCTGAAAAGACACACCCCTGCAGCAAGGATATGGTTTTATAAAAAGGGGGATAATTCATAGTGCGGACATGTGAAAATTTTATAAATGATACCATAATTCTTGTGATTTTTCTGCCCACAGTTTAAGACGTGGTAGGAACCGGTGGTATGTTCAGGGGGGTTTTAGCGGAAAAGTGGATATTACTCTAAATGTGTGCATGTGAAAAATCTGAAACTTCATCAGTTAATGTCCCTACCCCCTGCACACATGTATGTAAAGTTGGGTCCATGTCGGAAATTGAAAAAGCAGTTAAAAAGTCAATTATGTACACTCTTTGAATGCAAGCTCCGAGAATGAGCAGATTTGGACATAGACATGGCTAAATTCAGCCACACCATGTATATGTAATTTCAAACAACTGTGTAACTCTGAAGTATGGATTTTGGTCATATATATATTTGGGTGCACAGATGATAAGGGAGGTTGTTTCAAGAGATCATAAAATGACATCAATCTGACTCACAGTTCAGTTTGCCAATCAAGCGGAGGAATGGAAGCCTGACCAATGACGAATGAGAGGGGCAAGTCTAGTGATGCAACACACACACCCATTCTCAAGAAACAGATAAAAGCAGAGAGTCAGGACACATAGAGACATTCAATTTCATCTGCCGCTGGAAGCCCTGCCGGAAAAATCCATACTTACCTCCATCAAACTCCAGAAAGCCAAACTAGAGACTTCAATCTATCCAGAGCAGAGACCAGACCAGAGAGAAAGCAGTGCTGTGCCTAGCAGAGACCAGACCAGAGAGAAAGCAGTGCTGTGCCTAGCAGAGACCAGACCAGAGAGAAAGCAGTGCTGTGCCTAGCCGAGACCAGACCAGGCGCTGTGAGCAGAATCCGGAAAGACCTGACCAGACTGAAGATCGTGACCAAGTCGCTTTCCTGTTCAAAATCTCTTGTGAGTACTTAGCAAAACTCAGAACACATCTCTTAGTTTAAATTCATCTAATTCAATCTATTTAACCTAAGTAGAACTGCCTCCTATCTGTCACCTGTCATTTCTAGTAAAATTTGTCATTTTGAAAAAGTGTGCGTTTAAAATTTACAAAACCAAAAACGACCTTTACTAAATTACTCATATCTCCGCAACCGTTTGGGCTAGAGACTTGCAATAACTTTCATTTGGAAGCTGAGATCCCAGGCTTTCCTAGGACCCCAAAACGGTAGAGATAGTCCTTGCGGTTCCTTTGTAATAGCGCTCGGCGCATCCGTGAATTTTGCCGCGATTTGCAATTTCTTCACATGTAAAAAAACTGCTGCTGCTTGATTTCATTTGCCAGAAATTCGTTTAACCTGCTAACTATCCCTGCATCATTGCTAGTGTGAGCCTGGACTAATATTAACTAGATACCACTCATCCTGAACCTCTAAAAGGGAATTAAGAGCGTTTCCAGCATATTTCTCATTCATTGCTAGCACCTATCAAAGCATTTGCCTGTGTTTTCAAACTTCTGTTTAAGCTTGCTGGATTGAACTGAATTACAGTTGATTGCATTTCTGAGAACTGTGTGTTTTCCTTCCATTTCCTTGCCTTGCATCAAGGGGGGGAGGGGAGTAGCCAGAGAAAAGTGATTACATTGTTTGGTTGAAATCATATTGCGTATTTTCTGTACTGCATTCATTGAATATTGCATCCACCTGAGCCTACATAAAGCATCCTCTACCACATTATACTTTTGTTCCTATTTACCAGTGTGCTACCTTATCCATTTCATGTCAACTCATTAGTGATTAAAGAAGTGTGCTAGTGCCAGATTCTCCGTTGTTAATATTTACCATATCAGATTAAGTGTGATATTCAATTATTAATTTATTAAAAAGTGTGATATATATTTTAATTTATCAAATAAACCTTTTAAACTTACAAAACAGAATTACTTCTTGGCTCAGTGGGGTCAGGGGGATTCCAAGAGAGGGGTGTTATACAAGGGTAGTCATCCAGAACGCATGAACTGGACCTAAAGATATATCAATAAGGGTTTTCATTCAGTATTCTAGACTAGGCGTTAACTTGGCTGTAGTGCTGAATTGAATCCTCTTACATGAGTATGTTGAAAATCTAAGAAAACACCTTTAACATGCTTTTGCCTATGCTCAGCGAAATCTAGAGAGATCTGTAGACAGCATGAAGATCCACTATGTCTTAAAGACTACTAGAACAGAATACAATGTAGGAGACCGGGTCTATTTATACAATTTCCAAAGGAACCAGGCCAAACAGCGCACATTTTTGCCTAGCTGCTGGAGGGAACCTTTTGAAATTGTAGACAATATATCACCAGTCGCCTACAAAATCTGCATCCCCCAAAGGCAGTTTGGCAGAGGGGGAAGATAAGTGGGTCCATATTAACCAACTGAAGTGTTGCCATCCTAGGCACACTCTGCAGCAACTGGAGGAGTCTTCTGGAACCCCATAGGGGATCACTCCAGCTCCCTAGAATTCCAACTATAAAATATTTCATATATAGCCAATAACTTACAAATAGAAATGTGTTCTGATTGTCACAATGTATGTGTCCGCCCCACTACATCAATAGTGGTGGGGAAATGTCTACAAATATGTTTTTGCTTTGTCATCCTAGAATTGGAAACCCTGGAGACTTAAAACCAAGGAGGACCACCAAGGGACCGGGAGCAAAGATCCAAGGGGCCCGGGGTATCGCTCCATACCCACATCAGGACCGGGCAAGGAACTGGTCGATCCACCCCTGATGGAAGAAAGATGATGAACTGCAACACCACTGTGTGCTGCTTTCATCAAAAACAACAGAATGGCCGCCAAAAAGCTCTATGCTCTAAAAATCTCTGAGAAGGCCGCCAATCCATTTTGCCTCTGTCAGTGGTAGAACCGGAGACCACACTACCAAAACCTGTCATTGGGTTGCCCACAGAGTCAAATGGAAATACCTAAAAAGGCAGGGCTGCATTGCCAGAAAAACCCAGAAGTGCTTTAAAATCAGTTTTTCCTTGGCTGTGGAAAGTGCAAAATCTTGGTTCCCAAACATCACAAAAGATCCAACATTTTTGTTGGGTGTTAAACATCACCTTATTTAAGGAATCCCCATAGGCATAATGTCAGGAGAAGCACATTTCATCATAAGAAAATCCACATTCAAAGAGATGCTTGCCTGGAAAAATCTGTCAGCTTGGCCTTTACAAATCTTGCAACCTGATTTTAACCCAGACTTCCAAGGGGCACATCAAAAATTGAATAGCCTGGCTGTGCTGTTTCTGCTTCTTGCCAAGAGCTCTTGCCAGAACCCAGAGATCCAAACCAGTAGAGCAGAGCTGTAACCAGATAGCTGTAACCCAGAACCAACCCGTCAGATCCAGTTCAGAGGCCGTGCAGAGACCAAGTCCCGTGCTGAGTGCAGAACCAAGCGCCTGAATCCTGTCCAGTGGGCTAGCAGATTCCAGTCCAAAACCTTTGGTCAGATATTTGAAGGGCCTATTCCAAACCATAGTTGTGAGTATCTAGCATAGAATTGTCCATAGCCAATCTCTTAGCTTTAAGTAATCCAACCCAAAACCATTCTAGCATATCCATAACTGCATTATAGAATTTCTTTTGTCTTTTCTGAATCTTTCCCTCATCCATATAGTCCTTTGTTAATTGTAGTGATAAATTCATCTTTGCGCAAATATATTTGCTGAAGGAAGACAAGTGTCTTAGCGGGCAGAAGTCAGAGCAGAGGCGCCGCTGTTCTGGTGGCTGTCCCGTTGGGTATCTTGCATCTTCATAGCCTCCCTTAGTGTAAAGAAAATTCTTGTTTGTAATTCAAAAGCGCATCTTTCATTTGAAAATCTTGACTCTTTCTGAGAAAAATCGACCTCTTCTAAAACCTTCATAACTTCTGAACTGTACATCCTAGAAACAAAATTTAAATGTCAAATTGAAGCTAACATCCTCCGCTTTCACACGAATCCAAAACCGCATTCCCTATCATTTGCCCGCAATCGCGTATCTCGCACGCTGAAAAGTTTGTTGTAGATTTGCATTTGGCTCAATTTCAACACGTGTAAAATAGCTATTCTTTTCATCCGACCTCAGAATTCAGTTTCCAATCTGCTAGTTATTCAATCATCATTGCTAGTGTTTACCTGAAACTATCCAAATTGGCTCCCACTAGTTTTGAATCCCATTTAGAGAATTAATGTCATTTTTCCGTGTTTTCCCATTGATTCAAAGCCACATTTAAAAGCATTTGACCTGTTTTGAAATCATTCCTGTTTCTCTCCGCTTGCTGGGGGGGGGGATTGGTATTGAAACTGCATTTGTTGAGTGTGTATATTCCTGAAACCTGTTTTCTCTCCTTCCATCTCTATATTGCATGTTAGGGGGGATTGAGTAGTATCAGGGGGAAAGAGTGATTACATTGCATTTGATTAAACACACAAAACTATTATTTCTGTGCTGCATTAATTTCCTATCATTGCATTTGACTGAACCCACACTAAGTTTTATTCTATGATACATTATTCTTCTCATCCATACTCCTACTGATTAAAGAGATTGTATATTGTGATATCACCCATTAGTGATCATTGTATATATATTAATAGTGTGATATCTAGATATTGTTCAAATTCATAAACGTGTTATATATATATATATATATTGTTCAAATTTATAAAATAAATCTTTTAACTTTGCAAAACAACCTTCTTCTTGGTTCAGTGAGACCGGGGGGGATTCAAAGAGAGGGGCTTGATATAAGGGTACATCATTCAGAAATAAAAGAACTTATAGACAAAAATATATAATTAAGGGTTTCAATTGTGCATTCCACGCTAGGCATTGACTTAGGGGTAGTGCTGGGTTGAAATCACTTACACCCAATAAATAATACTTCAAATACTACTTCGTCATCTGATGAATGGTTTCTAAATATATCCTTGTCAGTGACATCAGCCAATCAATTACCTTCCCCAATGGCAATCACTGTGCACCATTGTCTTCCTTCATAATCAGTTCCATCAAGCAAAGCCATTTCTCCCCGCACTATGGCTGCTTGTAATTCTAAGGGAAAGACTCATCCTCCCTCTTCATGCATAGGTATCTTTGGCCTGAGTAAAAACTCATCAGGTATTCTCACAGTTTACCTGCTAAATTTGGTAGCCATGTTAACAAAATACATAGCCCATAATGAAAAACCTCTGGTTCAAGCGGGGCTCCTCGTATGGCCATTTGTCTCGTGAATGACATAAAAATTCTTTCCTGGTGTTGAACATACTATGCCTTCATCTGTGAACGAAATTGTCATGTTCAATTTTGTCATTAAATGTCGACCTAATATATTAACAGGCGTCTGTCTCGAATATAATAATGGTACAGACATGTCACACTCTCCTATAGAGACTGGCAATTTCTCAGAAAAAGGAATTCTACTTGTAGTTCCTCTGAAAACTTGAGCATTCATGGCATTCCCAGTTAATGTAAATTTCCCCTCTCGTATACATGAGCGTGTTGCCCCGTGTCTACTAAAATGGAAAAAAATGTGCCTTCTATATTAACGTCAACCCTTGGTTCCTCTTGAGGATTGGGTATCAAACACATCAAGTCTCCCACTGTGCTTTCCTATTGTGGGCACATGCTTATTCCCATACCTGTAAAAGGATTTCCTCCTTCGACAGTGACACCACCTATCCTAGGAGTCATTAACTGTCCTGTGCTTGTGCCCTCCTGTATCTGCATGGGTGAATGCTGTGACTACCCTTGCAGCAGATTCATTGCTGTCTGATGTGTTTGCAAACCCTGCTGCATTCTCGGCGCTTGTGTTTGCTGCACTGTCTGGTTTTGGGCAAACCCCTCTCCATTCTGTTCAGTGTATGCAGGCGGGTATGTAGTCCCCCTTTTGAGAATTGCCAGTTTTGCACAACTCTTTGGCTTCTACACATGCGTGCAAAGTGTCCTGACATGCCACATGTCCAACATATAGGAGGTCTTCTATTTTGCCCTTCCTGCATGCTTTGGGTATCATTCTGTGTGTTTCGAAAACCCACCCTGGTTATTCTGGAAATGTCCCTGATTATTCTGGAAGCGTCTACATCGGAAGCCTCCCATTCCCTGTGGTATGAATCCATTACTACCTTGATCAAACTGCCTTTCTTTATTCACCTTTGGCATGCCTGCCGTTTGCTGTGAACTCGACCCTTCTCCGCTAGACAGCATCTCCCCTTCTATGGAGTATTTTGACAATTTCTTCAGCACTAATTTTGTTTCTTCACCTTTCCTAGCATCATCTTTCTTTCTATTCTTCTTCTGTAATAATCTGCAATAATGCACGATGGTCAGATGAATTTCTGACCATGCTTTGCTTCTATGCCCACCAATTCTTTAAGCTGCTTCTGTACTGACTCTGACAACCATTGGCAAAGTATATGATAAAATGCAGGTATTGATTTCCCCCAAGGCTCACAAGTTTCCAAAGACCACTGCTCCTGGAAATGTTGAATGTACACAAGAGGATCATCCCCTTCCTGCATCCTTTTCGTCATTATAGCTCCCATATCTGACATATCTGGATACAGCACTTTGAGCGCTTTACAGAATGTCACTCTACAGTTATTAAATGGTGCTCATCGTGAGCCGTGTTCCGCATGGTGACACTCGAGTATCCTGCTCTCAACCAAACATTGTCTGCTCTCTCCCCAAGGATAGTGGCTAGAATACCTTTAATGTCTCCTATAGCTAAAGTGTTTCCTCCTGTCATTTATTCTAATTCATGTATCCATTTCCCTGTGCCAGGAGTTGAACTCAGGAGTTTACACCTTAAATTGTCTTTATCCATATGTGGCCATGGTATATATTGTGGTTTGGCTCCTCCTTTCTCTAACAAGGGAAACTGTAATATCCCAAACTCACATTCATCCCCATCGTCTGTCTGTCCATAGCAGGGATAATGGTTCACCACCATATTCTTCCTGGTAGTGATCTTAACCTGCTCACATAAGGTGACGAGTCCCCCCTCTCAGTATGAGACTGCCCTCTAGGTTGATCTGGTCGCACCAGGGACACTGACACTCTCAATATGGTAGCTCTAGATCTGACCATCTCACTTCTTTGTCGATCGGAAAACATCCTTTTGGACCACATGCGTTACCTCCCTCCTCCCCACGGAAGGTTTCTCTGTCTTCGTCCGTCATATCCTGTCACCAACTTGTATGGCTTCCCTCCTCTTCGTCTCTAGTCAGAGTCAGTCTGTCTAAAGACAACTCTTTAGGCTCAAAACTATACAAGCCTTCCTCTCTGTCGTATAACTGTGTACTCTCGAGTCAATCGTTTTTTCTCTTCTTTTTCAGTTCTTTCTTAGTCCTCATATCATGATAGACTTTATCAATTGCATCCCCAATGTTTCTAGAGTCAAACTCATCCTCTAGTTTAGTTTAGTTTAGTTTATTCATTTGTATTGCGCACCAGACCCGAGGGTATGAGGGCGCATGAGCAGCATGGTTATTCAAAGCTTGGTTACAGGTTGCTTATACATTGCATTACATAATTACAGAGTGGCAATGAAGGACATGTGTACAGTTTGGCAGGAAAGAGATAATGCAGTGCATATATTTAAAGATTTACATATATTTTATAAATTTACAAATAAACATACATTGCGGAAAGCAGCAGTGTGGTGTTAGAGGTGTTAATGGTTCGTATTCTTTATCCAATGGATGCAGTTGCGTCTAAAGTGTGAGTAAGATTGGGGTGTTCTGAGAGATGGTGGTAAGGAGTTCCAGTGTTGAGGTGCTTTCACCTGGAAGCTGTTGCCGCCCATTTTGGTGCGTTTAAACCTGGGGACAATGAGCAGGTTAGCGTTGGAGGTTCTGGTGGGTCTGTTGGGGGTGTGTTTGCATATTCTGTCTGCCAGGTAGCGTGGGGCAGCATTGTTCAGGCATTTGTGGGTAAGCGCTGCTACTTTAAGCAGGATTTTGTCTGATGTGCTGAGCCAGTTATGGGATTTCCTGATGTTGGAAATGTGTTCCCTCCTGGGAATGTTGAGCGCTGCCCTAAGAGCGTTGTTTTGTAGCGTCTGAATTTTGTTGGTGATTTGCTTGCTGGCTCATATGTAGAGGGCATTACAATAGTCCAGTTTGGATAGTACCAGGGCTCTGACTAGTGTGATGCAACTTTAGGTGGATAAGAAGTGTTTGGCTGCTCTTATAAGCTTACATGTGTAGGCCATGGAGGATGCCATCGAGCTAACCTGTTTGTGGAAGGTTAGGGAGGAGTCGAGGTATATTCCTAAAGTTTTCACTTCTTTGGAAACCTTGATCAGGTTCCCGTCTATGATGAAGTTGGTGTAGTTGTGGTCGAGTTTGGTTAGGTTGGAGGTGGAACCAAGGATGATGAGTTCAGTTTTATCATCATTCAGGCATAGACTGTGCGAAGCCATCCATGCCTGGATGATGAGATACACCTGATTGTAATCTCCTGTCAACGGGATGAGGATCTGTGTATCATCAGCGTTGTTGGTGTAGGTGATACCCAGGCCATCTAGATCGTCAAACAGGGGTTTCGTGAACATGTTGTACAGAGTGGGGGAGACGCAAGAGCCCTGTGGGACTCCACACGTGATGGGGGTGGGCTCGGCAGCGGCAGAGGAGGAGAAGACACGCATGGATCTGTTGTTCAGGAATGACTCAATCCAGCTGATGGCTTCTTGGGAGAGTTGGCAGCTGAGTCTAAATGATTGCATAAGATTTTATGGTTAACTAGATCAAACGCCGCAGAGAGGTCTAGCAAGAGTAGTAATGCAGTTTTCCCGTTGTCTTTAAGGGCGTCTATTTGGGCTTTCAGATCTATCAGGGCGGTTTCAGCCCCATGTTGGGGTCTGAAGCCTGATTGTTTTATGCCTAGGAGGTGGTTTGTTTCAAGATATTTTTATATTTGTAGGTATGCTGTCTTGTCTAGTATTTTGAGCAGGAATGGGACGGTGGTAATCGGTCTGTAGCTGGTCGGGATGGACGGGTC
Organism: Ambystoma mexicanum; assembly: GCF_040938575.1. NCBI lineage: Eukaryota > Metazoa > Chordata > Amphibia > Caudata > Ambystomatidae > Ambystoma > Ambystoma mexicanum. Next base: position 460,478,803 of record NC_090923.1, on the reverse strand, counting down.
GAGGGAAGGTTTTTTGACGTGAGGGAGGACCCAAGACTCTTTGAGATTACTGGGGACTGTTCCTGAGCAAAATGAGGCATTGATGAGTCTGGTGATGAATGGCGAGAGGTCTCTTGCTGCATCTTTAATGATTTGTGGGGGGCAGAGGTCGCCTTTGCAGTTCGAGGGTTTAAGGCCAAGAATGATTTTTTCTACTTCGAGAGTAGAGACTTTGGAAATGCTGAAGCGAGCAGTGTTGGGTGTGTGGTGTGAGGGTGGAGGGCTCGAGTGGGCGTTGGTGGGGTTGGTGAGTTTGGTGAGGGAGTCTTTCTTGTTTTTAATTTTAGTTTGAAGGCCGGTGACTTTGTTGTTTAGTGCATTTTGGACGCTTGTGCACCATTGTTTGTTCTTGACAGAGGTATCTGGAATTATCACCGGTGTTTCCAATTCTTTCAGGATAGTAAATAATTCTTTGGTGCTGGAATTGGATTGTGAGATTCTCTGGTTATAGGATTCTTGTTTGGCCGCTATGATTTCTTTTTTATTGTTGGCTGTTATTTTGTTGAGCAGTAGCTTGTTATGGTCTGTCGGAGAATGTCTCCAGACTTGTTCCAGTTTACGTTTTTCCAATCTAAGGGTTTTAAGATGGCTGGAGAACCATTGGTTGAGGTACTTTTTTGGTTTGCATTTTCTGAGTTTTAGTGGTGCAATGGTGTCTAGGGCTGTGCGCATGGTGTTTCCTAGATTTCCTCTAGACAGACCTGGCATAGGTTTATGTGCTGGGAAGAACTCTTCTATATCTTCCCATGCTACTACTGGATTAGGAGACATGAATTCTTTTTCTACATGCTCAAACTCGCGTGTTCTCTGCCTTCTTTTTCATTCTATTTCATCATCAAGCTCTCTTCGTCTCCTTGCTTCTTCTCTTACCCTTTCTTCTTCCTTTCTTTTCATATCTCTTCTCTCATTTGCCCTTCATATTTCTACGTCTCTACGTCTTTGTATCCATTTATCCCTTAATTTATGTTCTTCCTGTTCCTCTCTCTTTCATTATAGCCTTTCTTGTTCTTCGGTTGCACTCTGTCTGTTTTCATATTTCCTCTGTTCTTCTGCCCTTTCCTGATTTTTTAGTTGTTCATCTTGACACAACTGTTCCCGTCTTTGTCTATCTTTCCTTCTTGCCCCATCTTCTTTCAATCGTTCGTATCGTTTTCTGTCCTTTTTATCTCACTCGTCTCAATCTTCCCTTTGTCTTCATTCCTCAATGCTCTTACCATCAAGTTTGAGCAAAATTTGGCCACCAATCCATTCATTCTGTGTGAGCGCTACCTAATCAGCCTCATCTTTTTCTCCCTTCCATCTCGTTATTTCCCTTCCTATATCTAAGGATGTACTTTGTCGGTCATTTCTCTCCTTGTCCCATCTCTCTTTGTCCCTCAGGACTTTAGAGATCACCTCTCTTTCAGGAATCTTCTCGGTACCTTTGTCGCTGCTATGCGCAGGCGACACATATGCTGGATTGCTGCCTTAAGTTCTCTCAATGGGTGCGCTCCTTCATCTTTCTTACTATCGCCGTTTACTTCAGGTGCAGCGGGGGGAGCAGAAGGCTCCTCACCCCCTCTCTGCATATATTAAGTATCCAGTCTTCAGGAGGTGGCTTTTCTCTTTCCTCGTGGTACATTTTCCAGAGCTCTAAACTTGCTAGCCTGTTATCTAACTTTTTCCTGTGTATGCTGCATGCAAATATGTCATCATGTGTAGCAAAACTGCCTTTGATAGTGATCCCCCTTGTAGCAATGACATGAACAACTTGTCTGATATGCCCTTACCCATGCTGCACTGTACTGTTTAAGCTTAGGTGTGCGTCTTGGCAACTGTTTGCATAAATATATAATCAGAGAAATATCCTCCATTTTGACTCATCACACTTGACTGTCAATACTCACCTTTAGACTTTGAACTTTTTCAAAAATACGTTTTCAGAAAAATAATACAGTATGAGCATGCACCAATCGAAGCAGCTCCAAACCCTTGGTATCATGTTTTACTCCAATCTACTTATTCACTAGACACCATCACATCAATTTCAACAAATAAATATTAACTGTTAAATCTTGTGTTTTCCTTTTCATGTCTCTTAATTTGTCTATTATTTTTCACCGCATATATATCTACGCAATACATAAAACAAAGAAACAAACTGACATACTTGACTGGTCACATATATCTCAGTCTGCAATCCTCGAGACTTATCCTTGCCCTTAAAAAATACCCTAATTGGAATGTGAATCGTTCTCTTCAGACAAGTTTTTAAACGATTCCGTAACATACATTACCGCTAATGGGACTCTACATACGAATCCTTCTGTTACGTGCTATGACGCAGGACACTGGGCTTACTCTACTGTGACGTTCCTCATCTCACAGTTTATCAATTGCTTGGATCCTCTCCTCAAGTCAATTACTTAATAACTCGACGCTCATTGTCTCGAGTTGTCTTTACCCAAACCGCCTTACGTTACTCGTTTCCCCTTATCACTTTCTCCACTCACTGCCCATTCACAATTTTGCCACCACCTCACTCAGTTTTACTCACCATTCGCTTTGTCAACTTCCGGCTCTCGGATCGATGCCTCTTTATCAGCAGCCTCAACCTTCCATCTGTTCAGCTTCCTGTAGAAGTCGGGAGGGGATTTCATACAAATCGAGGGACTCTTGTCACCTACCCTTGCTAGCCTTAGCTTAAAACTGTTTCCGCCATCTACAGGGAGCTTCACGTCCTTTCAGCCAAATGGCAGAGGACATTCGAAATTGCCGGGACGCCAAAGATTACTTAGGTCAATGGCTCTTGAACCATTCTCTGCTACCACGTGAACCGGGACAGTCGACCCAGCCCTTTATGACGAGGTATCAATACTTTGAGATGAATGGGAATACAGAAGTTACTCAAACATCAACAATCAAAATGACTCGGAAGTTGGCAATGTTGACTGTTTTAATATCAATTATCTAAAACAGGGAGTACAACGGACATCAAAGGACATCTCATAGCATAGTCTCTCTATGCATTTCACAAAAATCATCATACTTATAGTCAAAACCGGTCATAGCTGACTTCAACCTACGTATTCGCTAACGTCATCCTAGGTGGCAAACTACAAAAACCTAGTGATAAATGGGATAGGCTTAAGGGGAACATCTAGGTATACGTTCCATACTAGTCTAGAAAGTGATAGGCTACTTAAAATCAGGTGGGGTCAACTAAGCCCTCCTCTCTAACAGGTCACTATGAACGTCACTAAATACACGACATCCTATTCGTTATGCAAACTATAGAGCTCTTAATTACGCAGCCCCCTACAATTGGTTGGCACTCGAGCATTCGTCAGTACATTTCCACACATGTTAGCAGCACACAGGCTGGACTTGCAGGTGCGGGTGAGCTGGTCATACCCATAGTTTCCCACCGATTTGCATATCATCTATCAACACCTCAATGGTCTGTACGTCAAGTAAGCCTTTGAACTTGGCCTGTGAAATGTTCTTTGCTCTGGAGAATACAGGGGAGTAGAGGCACGCTCTGCCTCTCTTTGTAGGTGTGGTGTTTCATGTTTGTCCAAGTTATCCCTCCAGGTGACTGAAGACCACAAATTTGAGCTCTGGTGCATTTAAAATACTACTATTTAATGAAACTCTGACACCTTCCTTTTTCGTCCATGCCCTCTGAACAGGAGTTTGATTCTTTCACACAATTGTAACAAATGTCTGCTCATCCCAGTCCGATAAGACCTTGGCTTCTTGGGGATGATCCAGCCTCTCCTTTCTGGGATTCACTTCTGTAATTCAATTGTTTTTTCATTAGACACACTAGAAAAGGCCTTCCTTCTCTGGTCCAGCTCTGCTATAACACGTCATGGAAACATCCATTCGTCACTTTATTCCTATACATATGTATAGGTTGCCGCATGCCACAATCTATTCACTATAAAGCTAGCCTCAAGACTACTTTGTCTACTTACGTTTCTTTGCATCTGTACACGTGTAAAATAACTTGATACTTCATCTCAAGCCTGAGATGTCACTTATCTTTGATACTGTCTTGATGCTTTATAGAATATATTCACTTCTCTTGTCTCTCCATCTCTTCCATGTACATCAGTCAGGCTTTGTGTGACGTCACCAATCTGCTCTTTTATTCATTGCTCCTGCTTCTTCTGGGATTTCATTCAAGTGGCCCTCATACTGTCTTGTATGCAAGCAAAGCTTTCTCAATGGGAATCCTGCCTCCAGAATTATCCTTGGCATCAGTATTTTCAGTGGTACTGCATGTGTTTCACACTTTGGCTCCCAACATATAGGCAATATGGGCGAGATGCTTGAGGTGGGGGTACTTGGCTCCTTCTCTACACTATCATGGATTTGGGATTAAAGAGGGTTGGCACTGGATGGCACAGTGAATATCAAGAACTATAAACTGCATGGTAAACAGCAAAGCAGAGGCCATGCCTCCAAAGGTGCAGGTTTTCAAGTATGCTCCAGTATTTAGAGCTGTGGGTGTCTTACATGGTTACAAACAAAGGTCTAGAGGCAGACAGGAGATTTGAGACAGTCCATCGCATGAACTATAAGTAAACCATAAACGAACTATAGTGCATTTTTTGTAGGGCAGAAATCTCTGAGACAGATTCATTTTAAATTGGTTTAGCACTTATTGAAGTTGACTTGCTAATGCAGCAGCTTCTTAATCACATTGTGGGATTTCTGATATGGTTTTCTTTTAAATTGATATTGACAATATATGGGGTCTGAACAAATACACTGTTTGATAAATCAAGCAACTTTCAAATCATTTTAGGAAGAGACATTTCTTACACGTAATACTGCTTTGGGTTGCTGGACCGTCTATCATTTTTTAACAGCATACGCAGTACAATATGAACGCTACTGAATGAAGACCGCTGACTCACAGCGCCGTCAACTTTATCTGGTGTTTTCTGCAATTCAAAAAAGAATGAAGCTTAACTACTGAATATGTATTTTTAACAAATGTTTACAAACACACACACACACACACACTTTGTCACATACCAGATTGCACAGGTTAGGACCGTCTGCTTCCATCTCAATAGCTTTAACGACGTCCATTAACAGCTTATCTTCACCGGAACATGTTTCTACTTCTGGGGACATGGCAGCCTCTGGAAACAGCTCATTCAGAATGCCTAGGTCCTCATACAGGTGAGCTTTAAGAGTCTTCATAGATTCATCCGTATCAATGTATTCTACATCTGTGTAATCTCCATCAGTTATAACTGCATCTACACCATCACAGCATTCAGAAGCAGCATTGATAGGATCAGGCAGCGACATATCACCTAGCTTCATCATAAAAAGCTGCTGACTCAGAAGATCCTCGTACTCCATTTCATCAGGATGTTGAGATTCCTTATCAGCTACAGGGCTTATGTTTTCTGGCTGTAGTAATTTTGAATTGTGCTCAAGTCATTGTTCTCTGATATATTCTTAGAGTAGTAGTTGTTGTGCCTCATGATTCAGGGTATTGATGGTGTTGTGCAAGCAGGATAGCCAGGTCTTCAGGGACGATGTATACCTCTCTCCGGAGTTCCTTCTGTATATATTCCCTTGATGCCAACCCTAGGGTCGGCACTGCGAATACATCATCTGCACAGCACTCTGGCACACCATGACAGATATCCGGGTCAAAAGTGCACCTCCTTCTTCACACCTCCCCCCAAACATCACAGTTTCATGCCTAGAGGTTGGAGCTTCCAGTTACACCCATAATGTCACATCCGAGATAGGACTTCCAGCAGGGTGGAACTTCCGGGCGACCCACTTGATGTCACTTCCAGAGTGGAATTTCCAGTACTGTATGATTTCCGTGTTACATCCATGATGTCACTTCCGGTTAGCTCTTCTGATAAGGTGGGACTTCCAGTAACCCCCATGATGTCACTTCCAAAGTGGAATTTCTGGTAGGGTGGGACTTCTGGGTAACCCCATGATGTCCTTTCTGGGATAGAACTTCCTGTAGGGTGGCACTTACAGGTAATCCCCATGATGTCCCTTCCGGAGTCAAATTTCTGGTAGGGTGGGACTTCCAGGTATCCCTTATGATGTGACATTTGGGATAGAACTTGCAGTAGGGTGGGACTTCCGGTAACCCCCATGATGTCACTTCCAGGGAGGGACTTCTAGTAGGGCGGAACTTCAGGGTAACCCTCATTATGTCACTTCTGGTAGGCCGGGACCTCTGAGTTAAAGGGTCGTGGCCACATGTCACATTTATATGGTGATGAAAGGTATCATCTTATACTACTGACCTTGGAACCAGCCCCCCCCCGTGCCAAATCAGGGATGATACTGAGGCTGTTTACACAGGCACGTGTTTGCGCTATATTGGCACAGAGTATTTATGAAAGTGGTGCCTGATTGTTAGACCTCCTTTTCGGAAAAATAATCACCTACTTCATTTTCGGAAAAATAATCACCTACTTCATGTTAATTGATACAAATTAAAAGGTGAGTGCTTTTACACTCTCAGAGATGGCAATCAGTTACATTGTCCTATAGTAAGGATTAATAATCACAGTGTGATTATTTGACTTTTATTAACGGAAATAACACTATGTTTCATAGATCTGACTTGAAAAATGCACAAATCACCTGCTAGCACAACATGACAACAGAAATTCGTATAAAAACATGTTAAGCAAAGGATTCTAGCTTTCTTTTCTCCCTCATCAAGGGAAGTATATTAGTAGAAGAATACTACTTTATGGGAGCTTAGAATTACCATCTGGGTGATACTACTGTATCTGAAAGCTTTCAATATACCCAACAAAAGAAGCTGTGTTATTCAGTCTTCAGCTCATAGTCATTGGTTGGAGCAGACATATAGATTTGTATTGAAGATGTGAAGACAAACATTTGCCATCCTCCAATAAGTGGCAGGCCCAAGATTCCTTTTCACGTGGCTGGCCCCCTTCTGTAATGGCACAGGTGGGTTAATAAATAATCATACGGAAGGCTTACCAGAGAAATAGTAGTGGATATTACTAATTAAATGGTTACCTCCATCACATTTTGGTTTTAGTTTGTTTCCTTATGTGAGAGAGTGTATGCTCATAGGTGTGTCCCTTGCTTACTTCTTCGCGATGACCAAGCTTCATCCCAGTGAAGTAATTAAGCAAGGTGAATGCCAGGGGCGTTGTTAGGGGGGGGCTTAAGGGGCTATAGCCCCTGATCTTTTGGATGGAGCCCCGGATACAATCTCAGGAGCTACAGCCAAAAGACTAGCTAGCCCCCAGTCCCAACAGTTCTGACATCAGCATAGCCCCAGGTCTTTTCCAGACCTAGCAACTCCCCTGGTGAACGCATATGGAGTTACCTTTGTTCCTAAGCAGAGGGACAAGGTCTAGGAGCTCTGGCAAGATTCCGCCCATTGGCAGCAGGACAAACCTTAACTAATATTGTTCTCTTTATGGTAATGCATAAACAGGCTAAAACAAAGCCAGGGAATGCTTCCCATAGCTTGGATCTTGCTTATGGTTTATTCAATGTGTTCTCAGCCTCTACACCTTTAGCACTATCTCGTAACCGATAAGCTCTACTATTTAGAAGCACCTTTTATAAGATAACTCAGTGAGATGTTGCCAAGAGTTTCTAATCCTGATTGGAGTAAGCACGGGCTCTTTCTGACCTCAGAATTTTGAGTTCTTCCTTCATAGCATAGGCATATTGCCTCCAAATTAAATCTATCAAATTTTGAATGCAGTATAACCAGAGTTGTTGAAATGCGCGTTATTGCTGTGTCTAGGCGTTTTCTTCCGCATCAAACAATATTTAAAAAGTGTTGTTCCTTTTCGTACTTCTTATCACAAAACTGGTTGTGCATTGAATTTTAATGCTACCATGTTCTGAGGTCCACGCGACCCGGTAAGAATGCTGCCAGTGCCTGTGTACGGATTTCATTATAAACCACTGACACTCATTTCCCTGCCAGTTACCGTCTGATTTCCTTGATCATTGCACTGAAGCGAGTGACTGCGATACTGCTTATATTTGATCTTCAAAACCCCACTAGAGCTTTCATGTAAAAATCGAAACCTTTCGTTGAACATTTTACAAATGTGTTGAGAGTATGTCACCGTGAATGATCTGCAGCCTTTTAAAGATGTGTCAAGAGCCACAAGAAAGAGATGTCCTCTAGTCAAACATGAAAAATATGCTTATTTCCCACAAAACAAAGAGCATCTCCCAAACTGTCTCTGCTAGTCCTCGACATCTCCATAGATGCATTCCGCGTCTATGCTAACAACTTAAATGTAAACCGATTTTACACAGCCATTTTGTCATCTCAAAAAGAGCAAGTGTACTTCATTAAAATCTCTTTGAACGCTGCGCACACAGCTGCAGGTGCATTTATTTATTGATTGATTTCACAAACAGTATAGCGACATTTTAATAATGTGCTGAATGTCTCAGAACGGTACATTTTAATCACACTACAAATTAGCTTAAAACGTATTCCAGTCAGATTTGCCCACTGATGTGCATACACTTGCTTTCCAGCCAAGTTTGAACCAAATCAAGAAAGTAGGTTTTGCCTCAGTCACGAAAGGCTTATCGTATGTAATCGTCCAACTCTACCCTTCCTCGTCACAGTGCTTACATTATAAAGCAAGCAGCCAGTCTCACCCGTTCATGCGGGGACAGTTTGATTACCTGCGTCCGTGTATGAGGTCGCAGGAACTTGACCTAGCTCAAAATCGGTAAGCATTGCCACATCAGTGAAAGACCCACTGCAGAGGGAGCCCAGGCCTGTGACGAGGGACATCAGTAACATTAAAGAGAAGATGATCACTGAAACCAGTAAAACCTGGACATAAATCGGAACCAATGAAAACCTGGCCTGCACGTGCAAATTGCAAATCATTACGTTTCCGGAACAGGCTTTTTCACTACTACCAAGGGGGGGTTTGGGGAGAAATGTGTTGAAACTAGTGCATTTGAGTTAGCACTTCATGCTCTGCCCTTGTGCCCTGTAGCCCAGTCCGAGCCACACAGCCATGTGAGTGCAGCAGTTCCTGATAAGTTGTGTTTCACGCCTGTGTTGTCCCATGTAGCGATGTCTCTGCTTCCTATGACTGTTATGGCTTTGCAGTGCTGCTGAGCACTCCCATGATATCACGCTATGCAACAGACACTAGCCAGCACAGATCCCGCCCATGATCTAGACAGCACGCATTCCACCACCATATTGACTCAACAGAACAAAATAGGATGCAGGAGCATTGCTCTGCTCACATAATGCAAATAGACTGCAGGCCGGATTTAAAAAATATTTTTTTCGAAAATCCAATGAAAAGCGCTTTGTAGATCAGGCTCAAAATGTGTCACAAAACCAACATGTGATAAGGAACATAACACCACATTACACATCAGGCAGTGAAGAGAAGGGCAAAGCGGTGGTCCCTACAGACCAACATAATCTCCAAGTTCAGTGCCTCAATGACTGGCTTCACAAAGTGGAGAGACAGAGGGATGGGTGTGGAAGACCCAGGGTCCCTTTACTCGAGGGTCCATCCCAACGTCCATTGACATGGAGGCAAAGGCTGCGCTCAGACCGCCTTCGAGGTTGCTTCTCATCTGGAAGCTGATGGTTGGATAAGGGGTTGGGAAACGGAGTAGAAACCAAGAAGAAGAGGGCATTGGTATGGCGGCTGGACGTCACACTCCTGGAACACATTTTAAATTGTACTAACAAGTGCTCCTCATTGATTTGCTGTTGCTTTTCTCTGATACCTGGCTGCGAGGATCCCTTTTTCCTCCCTGACCCACATGAGCATGACATTGTCAGATAAGTATTTGAGGCATTGTGATGTCGAGCATCGGCAGAGCAAAGTTGTAACTTCAAAAATTCCCCTGGATGTTCCAGATATCTTAAAAAAAAGATGGACTCAACTATGAAGAGGAGAGTATTCAAATGAATGAAACAGAAGGATGGTGAGATGAATGGAAGGGCATGAACTGTGGGCTGATGATTATTTGCACACACATTGGACTATTATACATTTTTTTTCCTATCGTGTCAGATTAAATGTTTTTATGATTTTGTGTTTCTAAGGGTTATGTATTGTATGTTCTGTGATTTTTGTATTGACTTTATTAGCATTTTTTTATATACAACTCTTTTAGATGTATATCATGTTTGAGTCTTATATGAATTGGTAATATAATTGTATTGTATTTATATGTCCATTCCAGTGGGTACATTTCTTCAGGGCTAAACTATGTAAATGAATAGCAGATAGTCACCTTGAGCCTTTCTGTTTGATCATTTGCTTTGCCTTTCTCTTCTTTTTGCATATATATTCTGTCAACCGCAGACAGTAGAGGTAGGTTACCCTTCCTTTGGGTCTGGCTTGGGGCAATTATTACCTGTATTATTATATTGATAGGGCATGAACTGTGTTCATCATCTCTTCCAAGGTAAACATACTCTGAAGCTCCCTCAATATAGAGGGTGGTGGCCTGGTACAGTCACAAAAACGGGCTGCTGGCAACAACAACTGTGGAGGAGCCTGGATCCTGGGTGACCTTAACAGCAACAACAGGGAATGTCAGGCCTAAGCAATAACAGCAAACATTACAATGGCCATCCTTGCAAACATAAATTATTAGACCATACATATCAGTGATGGATGTTTGCAGTGAAAGTTGTTTGAAATATGTAGATGTGTTTTAAAGGTGGGCATTGGGGCATGTTATATTTTCACCAGAGAAGGCAAGGATGTTAACAGATATTGAGCCTCACTTCCCCCTTTAGGATTCTGAGCAGATAAACGTCAAACGTATGGAATGTTTGAGGATCTACAAGCACTTTTCAGAAGTGCTGCTATACTTATGAAACTGTACTAGTACTTTTCATAATCCCTTTTATTCTTTAATTGATTAAGTAAGTTTGTTTGTTTGTTTGTTTGTTTTTTTGTTTATTTATTTGGTAATGCGCACCAAGCCCTTAGGTAGACGGGCGCAACAGAAACAAGAAATCTTAAAACTTAGTTACAGTACAAGGTAGCAATACATAGAACAGTGATTGCAGTAGGAGCAAAAATACAGGTACAAGATACATTAAGTACGAATCAATGGTCTTGGTAAATCAAGGAGGCAATATCGTGAGTAACAATATATGCACACATACATATACAGATATGTATATACAACCTTACATGTCTACGTTAACGTGTATCCATGGTGCATGCAAATATGACAGAATAGACGACCATGCGTGTATAATTAACCAATCTACAGTGTAGTTTGAGGGAACAAAGGGTCATGTAGGGGCTGGAGAGGTAGAAGTGTAGTTCGGCAGTTAGGTGTCATTAGTGTGTAGCGAATTGAGTATCTTATGTCTGAATATAGGGTAGGGTTGTTCTAGTCTGAGGTCAACTGGTAATTTGTGTTAACATCGTGCCGCTTTAACAGGGAAACTGGTTCCTCCTGCTGTCGAGCGTTTGACCCTAGGAATCTCTAACATAAATGAGTTAGCAGATCTCGTAGGGCGGGTAGCTGTTCTCCTGGTAATTTTATCCATAAGGTATGGGGGTGCTAGGTTATTCAGGCATTTGGAGGTGAGGGATGCTGTTTTGAGGATCATTCTGTCCGTTATTTTCAGCCAGTTAACCTCCTTCCTGAATTCGGTAATATGCTCTCTGTAAGGGATGTTCGATGCTGCCCTCAGGGCGTTATTCTGCAGTCTTTGGATATGGTCTGTAATGTATTTGTTGGCTCCCGAGAAAACGGCATTACAGTAATCTAATCTTGACATGATAAGAGCGTTGGCTAGTGTGGTGCAGCTCGCTCTCGAGAGGTATGGTCTGGAAGCTTGAGTTTGCAAGTGTACGTTGTGGATGAGGCAAGAGAATTGGCTTGCTTTTTAAGAGTGAGAGAGGAGTCTAAGTAGAATCCTAAAGTTTTAACCACAGACATCACCTTGATAGGGTTGTTATCAATGTTGAAGGATGTGTAGTTTGTGCTGAGTTTTTGGATATTAGCTTCAGAACCTAAGATTAGTAATTCCGTTTTTTCGTCATTCAAGCAGAGGCCATGGGATGCCATCCATGCCTGAATGAGGGTGTATATTTTGTTCACCAAGGCTGAGTCAGTCTCGAAGTTGCCCAAAAGGGGTATGAGGATCTGTGTGTCATCTGCATAATTAGTGTAGGTGACACCCAGTCTATCCAACTTGTCAAACAGAGGCTTGTTGAAGATATTATACATAGTAGGGGAGACGCAGGAACATTGTGGGACCCCGCAGGTTATTTTAATGGGGTCGACAGAGGCTGAAGTAGAGAAGACTCTCATGGTCTGGTTAGCTAAGAAGGATTGGACCCAAGCTATAGTATCTTTGGTGAAGTTGGCGGCAGATTGGAGGTGGTTGCATAACACTGCATGGTCCACCAAGTCGAACGCTGCCGACAAGTCCAGTAGGAGTAGCAAAGCTATTTTTCCGTTATCCTTTAGTTCTTCAATTTGTGTCTTACGGTCTAACAGCGCTGTTTCAGTGCCATGGAGAGGGCGGAAGCCCGATTGTCGTGAGCCAAGTAGGTGGTTGGCTTCTAGATAGTCCTGAATTTGTATGTAAGCAGCTCTATCTAAAATTTTAAGTAGAAATGGCACAGTGGTGATGGGTCTGTAATTGGTAGGGATAGAAGGGTCCAGTGTTTGTTTTTTAAGTAACGGTAGAACCCAGGATTCTTTAAGATTGGCCGGTACTGTATTAGTTTTAAATGAGGAATTTATCAACTTGGAGATAAAATGGGCTAAGTCTCTAGCTGCATCCTTTGTTATCTGTGCTGGGCACGTGTCACCTTTACAGTTAGAAGGTTTGAGGGAGAGTATTATTTTTTCTATTTCAATTATGGAGAGAGTCTTGAATCTAAAGAGTGTGGTTGTCCTAGTCAGCGAAGGTTGGCTAGTTTGTTGGTCAGTGAGTGGTAGTGAGGCCTTTTTGTTTTGCAATTTTGCATTGTACGGATAGGATTTTATTCGATAGGGCATTTTGTATGTTAGTACACCATACTTTACCCTTTGGGGCATTGTCTACCGGTTGAATTGGGGATTCTAGTTCGCAGAGGATGGAGAATAATTCTTTAGTGTTGGATTTAGCTTTCTCAATCCTGTCTTTGAAGGTGTTCTTTTTGGCTTTGGTTATTTCTTTTTTGTACATTCTCGCAAATTCTGTTAGGTTATTTTTGTTATTTTCAGAAGGGGAGTGACGCCAAATGGACTGGAGTTTCCTTTTTTATGATCTTAAAGATTTGAGTTGGGGGGCGAACCAGGCATTCAGGTGCGCTACTTGCCTAGCTTTGCACAGTTTGACAGGAGCAATCATGTCCAGTGCCTTAGTCATAGCATTGTTAAAGGTATTTACCAATGCGTCAGGGTTGTTATTTTCCATTCCACAGATGGCAGGGAGGAGAAGAGGGATACGTTTTTCAGCAGTCAGCAGTGAGGTCCTTCTTACTTCTGGTAGGGAGAGGCGGTATCATATTATTAGGCTTGGGGCTGAGGAGGTCTAATGCGGCAGAGAAATTTAAGTGATGATCTGTCCAGGATTGTGGGACGATATCGGTAATTTTGATGTTGCAGTTTAGTTCGGATACCCAGTCAAGGGTCCTCCTTTGATATGCGTTGGTGAGAGGACTTTTTGCGTAAGACCGTGGTCATTTAGTAAGGCAGCAATAAATTCAGCATGTTTGTTGTCAGTATCATAAAAGCCTAAATTGAAATCTCCCAGCAGTAGTGTTTGGGAATGATCTTTGGTGTTGTTGTCTAGAAGACTGGCTAGGTCGTCTTCGAAGGTGCCTAGAGGCCCAGGGGGTCTATATATCAAATGGATAGTTGGAGTACGGTTGTTGGGGAGGGGAAATTTGGCGGTTAGTACTTCACAGTTAGTCAAATACCACAAAATGTATAACGGCCATTAAACCCTTCCTATCTAACCAAAACTGCCTCCCCATCACTAGAGCCACTATCAGAGCCAAATTAGACTATTGTAATGCTCTCCTAGCAGGCACATCAGCCAAAAACCTAAATAGGCTCCAAAAAGTCCAAAACAACACGCTCAGAGCTGCCCTCAGTATCCCCAAAAGAGACCACATCACACAGGCCAGACGGTCCGCCCACTGGCTCCCTGTAAAATAGAGAAACACATTCAAGACCCTCACCATAACTTATAAATGCTTAAGCTTTTCCTTCCCGCCCTACTTGTCAGAAACTATCACCACAGAGTCCTCAGGGCTTCCCAAAAGAAGCCACTACGCCAACCAACTCTGCATCCCACCCATCAAAAGAGCCAAAGCAGGCGGAATTGGTTTTCGTCACATAGCTCCCAAACTCTGGAACGACCTACCCAAAGCTCTAAGGGCTGAGCCCTCCCTCATTGCTTTCCGCAAAGGCCTCAAAACCAAACTCTTTAACTAACTCCCTCCCCTCTACCTAACTACACTCCCTTGCCCCCCCTTCTCTCTCCCATCCCGGTTCTCTGCATACTCTGTACCTCCTTGTAACCATGTGTGACTTTTTTGCATCATCATCCTGTAACCAAGGTTTTTCTGCAACCAGCAACAATTTCTTATTGTCTGTAACAGTGCCACAATGCCTCTGGGCTGCCGTGCGCTTTATAAATGTTAATAAATAAATACATTTCCAGTACAGTTAGTATGTTTATGTTTATGTTTAACATTTATATAGCGCACCAGGTACCCGAGGGCTTAAGGGCGCTTCAAAACGAAACACTCACAAAACAAAGAGACGGACAATAGAGACCAACCCAGTTAGACACAAAAAAAGGTTCATAAGTGGGGCGAGTAATCAGGAAGCGAATCCGACCTATGAGAAAAGCGCAGTTTTTAGCCATTTTTTAAAGATTTCTACCGAGGTGGTATTCCTCAATGTAACGGACAGTGAATTCCAATTAAGGGGGGCTGCTGAGAAGAAGGCTGAATCTCTGGATGTTTTGGTTTTCCCCCGTGGGGTGGCCAACATGTTTGTTTCATCAGTACCAGAGGTGTAGCCACGCTAGTCTAACAAGTGGGGCCTGGAGCTAATGTAGTAATGTCCACACCAAGGGCAGCCCACTGAGGGAAGAGGGTTTCTTCTGAGACCGGTCGAATGTGCATGACTGTTCAAGCATAGCGAATGCGCCCGAACCAATCAAGAGTGGTTCGAAGGGCTTCCCCCTGAGAATTTTAAAACAAAATTATGAGTCAATATGCTGCTTTTTACAATACACTTTCTGGAACAAATTAGATAAAAGTCACAGGGCCTCATTACAAATCAGGCGGTCCGGAAATAACGGTGGCAGTAAACCCACTGCTACCATTGTTTCCGGACCGCCTGATCCCGACACAATGGGAATGGGGATTAACACCATTCCGCCTCCGTGATTCCTGGAGAACCGGGGTTGTAATGCCCCGGTAATTCCAGGAATCACAGAGGCGGAATGGTAATACGAGTCCGGCGGTAACCAGGCGGTTTTACCGCCTCGGTTACCGCCGGACTCGTAATGAGGCCCCCAGTGTTTACAATGCACACAGGAATATTTTCGAACGCGTTTTCATAATACCTTTCCCAACTATATGCCAGCGCTTTACAAGTGTTAAAAAACATTTGAATACTGATTGTGCCCTATATGTCCTTGCTGGTGCACCTATATCTGCCAGTATTCCTACATAAGAACATGAGTGTTTGATGTGCCCTTAATTACAGTAATAATACTATAACAAAATGTGTTCATGCTGGCTCTGGCAATATATAGCAGTACCCCCATATAAGAACAACTCATGTTTGTGTTGCCTTATTGCCAGTAAAAGATGACATTCCACAGTAAGCTACACATCAAACTACACAGTAAGCTACACAAATACACAAATGCCACCCCAATATAAGAGTGCTCCCCCTAAAACCAGTCAAAAATGGCATGTCACAGTAACAAAACATTGCCTTGTTGACTGCACAAATGTCACCCCCCCACCTAAGTACAATCATCATGTGGCATTTGTCTTTGACACCAGAAGAAATGTGCCAAGACACATTAAGGAAACATGCACTCCCCTCCCCTATGTAAGAACACTCATGTTGGCTCTGTCCTTAATGTGAGTACACAATTCCATGCCACTGTAGTACCCAGTCAGCCTCATTGTAGCAACTGTGCCTGGCCCCAACACCTCCTTCATGTAATAACACTCAAGTTGGCTTTGGTTTTGCCAAAACCACCAGTGAACATGTCTTGCCCCTGTCAAAACATGTTCATGCTCCAATTTCCCCCCAGTATCGCGTACACAGACACACCATTGACCCACTAGTTATGCACCCATACAGTTTATCTGTCATTCACATGATCACCCAGAACATTCACATTGAATTCTCATTCACATGCACACTCACACCCATGTACACCATTCACACTGCATTCATCCATACACATGCACTTAGAGGCACCTCCCTGCATACATACATATGCACACTTACACCCACGATTGTTGCTCAAAACTCATACACACAAACAAAAATGCTTTTTTCCCTTACCTATTCCCCCCCAGACTTAACACAACGCCGCCCCTCAGCTGCTCGGTAGGCCTCTGGCTCCCACTCTCCATGCAGACAACAACCAGGAGGCCGGTTGACATTCCTGGTTCCTGACATGCAGGTGAGCTGGAAAGCAACCCCTGTTGCTCAGCCCGCACAGTGACATTTGTAGATTCCCAAGCAGGACTGATGAGAGGGCATTTACAGATTTTGGGCGGGCCATGCTCGCTCAGGTCCTAACGTGCCTACGCCTCTGGTTAGGACAGTGCCATGATTTCTCATGCAATATGTTAAACTCCCAGTAGAACAATACCAGAACCTCCCTGGCAGGGCTAGTATTGGTCATGCCCACACTTCATCAAAAGGGTTTTGGGGTCAAAGAGCCATTAAGACTATCCTCTTATTACCATGATTCTCCCTGTAAGCCTTGAACTTCAAGAGCATTTCAATGCAGTGAATAGATTCGAGGTGATTCAATGTGCAAAAATGGACATTTGATCACGGAATTGTGTATGGTCTCAGTAACCTAGTACGAAATATCAGTGAAATGCTGCAGATATCTCTTTGCAACCCACACGTTTCATTTTGAATAGGATGAACTTAGTGTTTAAATGTTTTTAAATTGTGTAAACGAGTAACACTACGTTTCTTAATAGCTCCTGTTGTTTTGCCAAGACAAAATTCCAGAATATTTGATCTACCTGGTTGCAAATTGTTGCATTAACCGACTCTACTATGCCACAACGACTAATATGAAGGGAGGTTATGTTGATCAAATTAAAGCTATATCAATTTCATGTTCCATATGATTGCTCTTTGATAGAGCATTTTAGTCAACTTCTCACCTGCTAAATATGTCTGTGTTCAGCCAACGTTCAAATAAAGTTGAGGACAGAGTATCACAAAGGGGTTCATACTATTGGGCCCCACAAACCCAGTGTTGGAGACTGGCTGAATGATCATGTTCCCTCTCAGGCGTGTAACCCCTCACCACCTAATTCAGAGTGGTCTGGTGCTATGAAAAGGCATGGACAGCATGTTTGATCACTTTCCAACCAACAGTCAGGATGATGGTATTAGTTGGGTAAGAACTCCTAAATTTCAAATATCTGTGTAGGCTACCAATTACTCTGTACATGTTACAGGTGCAATACGAGTAATATAACAAATATGCCACACAGTTATATCAGAATTCACTTCTATAAACTTTCTTTTGTTACGACCCCAAACAAATAGTTTGTGCACTGAGTTGCCTTATTTAAATCCATAATTAAAAATTGGTTACAGATGGAGACTTCTGTAGGCAAATTACAGAAGGTATGCACTGCACTTTGAACAGTGCACAGCTTCCTTCGTCCAAGATCTAGCACCAGCACAGCTGCAAAGACTGTGCTTGCAGTGTTTGCAGTTGCAACAGTACCAAATGTTATGTAGTGTGCAGAGTACAACAAAGCTAATGTATGTCTTTAATATATACCTCTGATTCCTATTCAGCTTCAAGACTAATTGCATGGAGGTGTTCTTTTTGGCAGTTGGTCTAAGGAAGGGTTAACACGTAACTCTTCAGTTCAATGTTTTAAAGCTTTGTATTTTTTCTGCAGCAGGCTTTTACAAACTGTACATGAAGGGCCCAGGCTTCTTTTGCAAACTGGACTTTTGTTGTGGTATTAAAATATGTGTCATGAGTGTTCAACACTTGTATTTACTTTACCAACATGGATTACTGCAATGCCCATATATCGAGAAGGAATCAAGCTAAACCTTATATGGGCGTCTATACTATGGGTGGAATGATGGGTCAGTGTGAAGTGTGTCAGGGGGCTAACTATGGGAATATTGGGAATACTGGTCTTTCCATTGGTTCTCTAACTAAAGATTTTCAATAGTCTTAGTTCCAGAGTTATAGCACTGTGTTTGCTTCTTGCGAATCTCCTAACAGCTGCGTAGGACACATGTTAGGCTAGGTAGTCTCCCTCTTGCTGTGGGCCATCACTCCTGGAATAATATCTATATCTCACAACCTTAATGTAATAGCAACCTGCTCACACCTTAGCTTTCTAGTTGGATTTGTCTCTCAACAAACTATTTGCTCTCTCCAGAAACCTAAGCCAGCCACCCCTAAGTTTCTATGTGAGTGGCCTCCCCCAGTGTCTGAGGTACAGCTCCCAGTATTTCCTTGGTTCTCATCTCAAGCAAAAGGCATTTCTCCCCGAATCCCCTTTGGTTGTCTTGAAGTGGTCTCTCACAGGATCTAAGCTATAGCTCCCAGGAAGGTCTTGATTGCCTCTCACAATAATGAAGGTATAGCTTAAATGAACCGGCTGTTTGGTGACCTGAGCCTACGAAAAGGCAGGCAATCATTTTGAAGTTATACAGTCGAGACCTGTGTGCATTTCTATCCTGTCCGTACCATATATTTGCTCTAGCCAGCATCTTCCTTTTTGCTCTGAGTCCCAACAGTGCCATCACTTATAAATGCTGCTGTTTCCTATGGTAAGCATGGTCATCATGTTCTTCTCTCTGGTTGCTTATGTCCCTGCCCCATCTGAGAATCTGGAGGGGCTTAGTCACCACATTTATTCAAATACAACCCGACATTTCTGAAATAAATTATGGCTTGGATAATTTTGAAATGTGAGAACAATGCCTAAGCTCATCACGAGTTGGGAGGTAGCCCTTAAATGCGGCGGTAACGCTATTACCGCTGCGTTAAAGGATCTTCCCAAACATGAGCTCCAAGCTGGTGGTAATTGTGCTGGAAAATGACAATTTTCGGGCGCTATTAGCGCCGAAAATTCCCCATTGGGTCGAATGGGACATATGGGGAACAGGGAATTACAGTTGCCGCCCAAATCGTGATCCGGTGTTAATATCATCGGAGGCTTGGGCGGTAACACAAATACAGTTGGGCGGTATCCCATTCGGAATACTGCCCAACTCGTGATGAGGCCCACTGTCTGTTGAGACAGACGTGTACAATCCTATGTTGAGGTATGTAAAACCACTGACCTTAATGGTGGGCTAACAGACCTGATAAGAAAGGGAAGCCAAACCGCTCTTAAAGGTAAATACAAAGGACAAAGCCAAAAAAACTTAAGTCTCAGCAGGGGCAGCAGGCTGACAGAGAGGTACAATTAGTCCACACAATTATCTCTAGAAAATACACCGGACTGATATATTGAAAAGTAGATTTCTGTCAGGCAATATAAGTATTTAGAACATAACACTGATGACCTGCACATTTAAGCGTCCTATGGTGAAAACCCACACCTGTTACATATAGACCATACATATAGACCAGGGGTCAGGACCTAACACATATAGATAAGGGGTAGGCAGTAAAACCAACTAGACAATGAAACTATCAATACATTTTTCTAAGGATGTCCCGGAGGACCACATAAACACTTCATATGTATTCGGACCTTCTAAAGCTATTCTGACCTTCTAAAGCATAGTCATAACAATAACCAGCACCAAAAAAATGGTCTCAGATAATTCAGGATGCATTTTCAAGGATACTTAACCTTTGCAATACACTTCAGGTAGAAATATTTACACAGTCACCAGAATTAGTGACAGTGGGATAATACATTCACAATGACAGGAGTGAAGAGCATGACTTTAAACACACAGTTAAAATCAGTGGTAAACCCTTCCATTCACGTCCTTGCTCTAAATCTCACTGACCCCATTGTGGGCACAGGGAAAATGGGCAGGGGCAGGTAAGAACCCCTTTAATACATTTAAGAGAGTTCCAGGACAGGTACAACGTTCCATAGAAATCAATGGGATAAAGTCAATGAGCCACCCCCATATATGGAGGTAAGTCTGTTGCACCTACAGGTGCAGATTACATGGCAAATACCCTAGGGATGACCAGAGTAGACCCTGATGAAGAACTCAAGAGGTTGGTGAAAGAACCAGAAGGTCCAGAAGAAGATGAAGTAGAGCAAGCGACCCACAATATAAGTCAATTGGAAACACGGTTGACACTCACCTCCAAAGAATCTTGACCTCAGGCCAGAAGGACCTATGAGGGAGTATCAGGAATAATTGTCCCTGACAGAACCCAGGGTTAAGAACATCGATTGTACAATCCAGCACGTAATACTCTGGGAAGATGAGGGAACCCATGAAGATGGATCCCAGCAGCTTGGTGATGAAGAAGGGTGGCATCTCAGCAGAAAATTATCCCAGCACAAGGTAATGACTGGGAACCACCTAGGACATTTTAAAACACAGATGAGGTGGGCTTCTTGGTTAAAACACCCTTAAAGGTAGTAGCAGCTTCCAGAACCAATGTGGCAGACTTTGGTGTAAAACAGCAAGAAAACAGCAGTAAACAGACCAGAAAAAGGTTCCTGCACCGAAGGCTCAACCCAGTGCATGAGGAGAGACAGCAGGAGAATGTGGGACTGGATCTCCCGTATCAGACTGGCCCAAACCGCTATACCACATCCAATAAGACAAAGTAAGGTTAAAAATGGCAAAAAATCTCCTTCAGCAGGTTGGCAGACCTGCTGCTTCCAAGTTCCAAACCAAAAGACCAAGAGACAGAGACAGAGTCTAAGCAGGGACTTAATTATACTGCAACAAGGGGCTGCCCAAAGATAATCCCACCAACCACTGGAGGGGGATTCCAGAGAAAGTGTCATTTTGGCAAAAAATACTGGTGTTTTCACTAGTACTGCCACTCAGACCAGACCAAACCCACAGGAAGTAATAAGCAGAGCTCAGGGTCCTACACTGGCATATACAAGTTTAAACCAATGCAGAGGCTGCCATGTGATCTCATAAAGAGCCTATATGTGCCTTGCTAATGGCTGCCGTGAGGAAAGGAAACTAAAATCCTCAGAGTGTGGCGAGGAATTTTACTTGCTGGAGAGTCAGCTGGAATCTGCTGGAGAGTCTGTTCTCCATCTTCACTTCGTTTTGCAACCTCCTCCTCTTAAGTCATAGCTGGACACGGAGCATCGCAGAATGTGGCATGGAGTGTTCCTAGTTCGGCGAGTCGGCTGAAGTCTGATGGAGAGTCTTTTCTGCATTTTCACTAGGTTTTTGCAACCCTCCTCTGCCATAACGTTGCCCCCAAATAACAACCAGAAGGGTAGCACAAATAAGAGAAAGGCTACCCAGAGCAAGAAACAACAGCTGCAGTCAGCAGGTACATTGACTAGTGGGCTACTGAAGCATTATGATGCCACAGCTTCCGTTATTGTTGCCTCGGGTGGAAATAAAAGTGTCCTGCACGTACCCACTAATACATCGGAAAAATGTCACAACCATGGTCAAACAGGGGTCTCGAGCTTACCCTGTTGGCAATGGGTACTGATAGTATGGTGCCTACAAAAGCGGCCACAAAATTAAGCCCGGGGGTCCCTCTCATATTGGATATATGCAAACTAACAATACGAAATGCGGACTCTTGTCGCATAAAAGGCCATGTTAATAGAGCTGAACTTTTGAAATATTTCGCCAAAATACCTGCACTATGCATACCTACCTCTAAGGATTTTGAATTTATCAAACCCATAAAATATGTATCAGGAAGTATGACACAGATACATTGCCATCTTCCACTGACTGCAGCCCTTATTAGAGCACAAAGGGAATCACTGGAGTTAATGGGTTACAAACTTGATAGACATGAACCTTCTGTGAACATTACACCCACTCTGTGAAACCTGTTGCTCGAGTCCCGATTAAACAAAAACCTGCATCTAGCACTTTAGAGAATGAGGCGGGAAGGAGATTGCTGTTCTTGATGGCTCAGGAAATTGAAATTTTAAGTGTGGCTCATGGAAAACAAGAGGTCACTCACATTTTCTACAAAATCGCCCCTCTCTAGTTTTCTTAATAACCATTCCATCTTTTGTTTGCAGGAGACTTGGTTGACTGTTCCTTTCATGTTGGATGGTTTTTTAGTGTACAGTGTATGGCCAAAAAGGGAACTAGAGGTTGTCTGTTTGGTGGGCTAATGATAGGGGTAAAGTAGGAGTTAAACTCACACCAAGTGACGCCATTAGAGGAGGGGAGGAATGTTTTGGCAGTGGAAATTATTTGAAAAGGGTGAGCGAAGGGAACTTGCTTGCTGTTAATCAATGTGTACAACCCTCCAGGTGGAAAGTCAACTGAAAATGTATCTTTATACATAGATGCACTGGTAACAAATTGGGTCAAAGTCCCTCTCAAAGATCTAATTATATTGAGTGGAGACATAAACGCCAGATATGGTGAGTTTTGTTCCCCGAACCCTGGTGGGTGTATTCAGAAAGTGTGTAAAATGGTTTTAAAAGATGAAAACAAGAGGGGAATCAAGTGGCGTGGTTTCCTTAGAGAGTGGAAAATGGTAATCCTTAATGGTAGAACACAAAGGGATATCCAGTGGGGACCCACATGTTCTTTGGGTAAAACGGAAGTAACCCTCAAATATTTCTGTGGTAATGGCCCATTGCTGGAAAGGGTGGTCAGTTTAAATATTGTAAAATGGGAGGTGAGTGACCATGCAGCGTTAAGTCTTGTTTGGAATAGTGTGAAATCTATCAGAGATAAGGGTGGCCAGGTGGGTCTAAGAACAAACCATGGTAAAATTAAAGTGGTTTGGTCCAAAACGAACATTACCAAACTTTGTGTTCTAATGCGGACACAGGTTGACAGTAATCACCACTTAATATATGACCAAACGCCTGATAAATTTGGGGAATGGCTGTCCTCCCTTGAGATAAATTCTGGTATGACAATGGAGGCAATCATTACTTCAAATGAATAGAAAATTAAACATGTTTTTGATTTAGATATATTGAAGGCCATGCGTCTCTATCATAAAGAACTTAGAGACCTAAACAAGTAACCTATCTCGCAAATGATGCATAATAAGGAGGCCAGACATTTAAAAAATCATTATAACAATTGGCAAAAGAGAAAACACCATCAGGGTTTATCTGTAAATTGGCAGAAGATGCTGGAGGCATTTCCCTGTGAAGATCACAGGCAGATGTGGAGAGTGTTATCTGGGGTAAGAGGTACTGTAGAGCGGGACACATTGAACCCTATCAGGTATTCATGCGGGGTCGAGTACCATCCATAACATACGAGTACGTGACACAATAATCACTCGGGCTACTAAGGGTGAAGCCCCTGCTATATGTATCAGATTTGTGGACTTTAGGTCTGCTTTCGACCAAGTAAACTGCACAATCCTTTGGCAAAAAACGAAAAAAACGGGGATGTCCAGGATGGCTGTTAGAGATTGTGGTGGATTTACATGCTAAAACTACAGCACAGATCTGTCTTGACAACTGTGGGGACCTGCCGAGAACATTACAAACTAACAGGGAGGTAAAGCAGGGATGTATGTTGGCCCACTGTTATTTAACACCAATATATCGGAGTTGCTGACACGCCAGGACAAAATTACATTTCCACTGAAGATAGGTGATATTATGGTTCATGCAATGCTGTATGCGGACCACTTGGTGGTTTTTGACCACCCGCTAAGTGGAATGTAGGCTGCATTGAATAAACTTGTTCAGTATGCTGCGGAGCACAATTGATCTGTGAACCTGGGAAAAACAAAAGCTATGTTGATATCAAAGAAAAAGGAAAACCGATATGAATTGAATACTGATCTGGGGATTAAAGAGTACACTCATACTTACAAATACCAGGGCCTGGAATTGACCTGCAAGGGTGACTACAATATCATCATTGAGTCTAAACGGAGAAGAGCCAAGCATATCACCCATTTGATTCGCAAACATGTAAATGACCTTGCAGGTTTCTCCTTGAGGTGTGCGCTTACCCTTTATAAACAAAGGTTTGTCCATCCATTTTGTATGGTCGTGAGGCCCTGAACCATGGCGATCTAAAGTGGTTAGATCTAGTGGAGGGGTACTTTGTCGTTATGCTCTGGGTCTACCTCGGAACACCCCCGTTGAATATATCCGACTAGAGCTAAGTATAACATCATTAAAAGCTCTATTGCTCAAACGTAACGCTGAATTATTCACCTTCCTGCCCTTTAACGATGACATTTGGTCAAAAAAAGGCTAAAGTTGTCAATAAACACAGGACTGACCCATTTTCATAGTTAAATTGGTATTCTGACCCTAAAATATGCTCTAAATTTGACATTGTAAAAGGTGCACTGGGGCGCAGAGTGTTAAATTGGGACTGGTTAAATAACTATAATCTCCTGTCAAAGTTACACTTATAGCCTATGGATGCTCAGGTGTCCAATAAATATCTGCGTCCACAACAATAGCTGTTACTTTGCCCTGACGCAGTTGTACGCATATTTAATCTAAGGATGCGCACACATCAGTTGCCTGTGCATGCAACTTATGGGGGTAGGTGGAATGTATCCCTGGAAGATCGATTCTGTCCTATCGGTACTATTCCAACAAATGTACAAGTCTGTGAAGCACATACTGACTGAATACGATTAAGTCTGATGGTTTCTGGGTAATATGTCTCTACTCGGACCTGGTCGCATTGCACTTAGCACTTTATAGAATCAGGATGGGGCACTGAAATACGTCAAGGTTTGTGAAAAGTGAAAGATCCTTGAGTTGGTCTGGAATGGAAACTAACTCCTTAGGTTTGGTAAAAGAACATATTTGGGAATGTTTTATACTGTTCTAAACTGTGACAAAGGAGCTATGGAAAATGTATCATATAAGATCGTGTTATTAGTAAAATACGTTTATTTTTATGCATCATTATATTCAAATCAGTTTGATGATTTGTATGTTTTAGGTTAAATGTGATATGTTGTGAATGAAATATGATATGCATTTGTAAATACGAGATTTATAAATGAATTTGAATTTGTTAATAGTAAAGTTCTTGATAGAACTATATACAATGAATAAATATATTATGCAATACAAGTGGCCGAGAGTAGGATTTAAAAATACATATTGGTGCACCAATGGCTTCCAAAATCTTATATTGGGCAACTGATGTAGCACAATGGCTTACACCACTGTTAAAGCTAAAACTAAAGTTCAGCTGCCGTCAACCTATTCCCTAAAATAGCTCCAGGGTGATTTTATCACCCTACGGTCAAAATGGCATGCCTCAGAGGCACCTCTGGGACCAATTACATTATGGATGACCCAATATCATAAATCTTACGTAAGGAAAAAAGGGTCCAATCACAGGGGGACTTTAGGAGACATTTATTAGGCTACCATAAAGTAGTCAGTGATACAAACACAAAGTTAAGGGAAAAAGCAAAACATTGAGGGGCCCTGCAAAGTCACCATACAACACACAAAATAGGAATTATATCTTAGCAGGGTCACTGTAAGTGAATATGATGGTAGAACGGTATAGAAGCCTGTGGGTGGTAGATAATGTAGACATGTACATATTTACAGTATATCCACGGACCAGAATGCTGTAAAATGATTTCCTTGCTCATCAGGTTTCTTCCACAGCTACTGGGCGTACCTTCCACTGTTCCTCATGACATCCAACAGGTCCAAAGATTGAGGCCTCAAATGTAAATACAAAACCCAGGGCCTCATCTTTCACGTGCTATGTTTCACACAGTTAATGAGCATTTTTTGGTCTGCAAAAAAACATTGACTCCCTCAAGTGGATAGGTTATGCAATGTACATCAAATAAGCCTTTTCCAATAACACCACTCAGCCCATGTTACATTTCCTAACAATGCATCCCATCGTCACATCCCTCATCATCAGTCATGAGCTTGCAGAATTTAATTGTAAGCAAGCAGAACTGCATCTTGTAACAACCATAGGGCATTACAAGCCCTGATCAACTCTATCACATAGGATTGAATAAATATTAAGGGGGATCCCAAATTCTGTGTGGGCACTAATGGTTCAGGCTCCTAGTTTCCTAACTGAGCCCAAAACCAACCTGCAGAAAAATGCATGCTGCTATGGGCGTGTGACTGGTTACTCTTTTGGCCCTCTAGAAGTGTAGTTCTTCTTTTATGTGCTTGAGTATTTTATACTTCTCATGAATGTTTCTCAATGTTGCATTCAAATGTTAATGCTTTATTTCTTTAGTGGAATATTTCCATAGCAGTATCATATTCTATACTGTCCTTTGCAGGGATTGCCATTAACTGGAACAGGCTTTGTGGACAACCTAGAACAACCAAAACAAAGCAGCAAACCAAAACAAGTTTTAAAACTACCAAGTGACTATCATAGAAGCAAATAAATGCTGTTATACAGAGTGAACCAGAATGACAGCACACCTACAGCATATATCCAGAACAATCAACGAATTATGGAGCCAAAGCCGAAACCCTTGCAGCAACACTCCAATACTATATCAAGATCTATGTGACAACCTCACCAGCCACTTAAAAAAAGTATTGTCAAAACCAACAGTTTTGTCCTTTGGGTAGTGTGACAAATTCCAAGATGTCATCACTGCTTCCGAAGTGGGAGCCCCTTCCCATGAGGCCAGAGTGGTGAGGCAACCACCTGATAGTCCCCTTAGGGGTGGTACTCAGACGTTGGGTTTCATCAGAGGGGAAACCCCATTTGGGATAAGTGACAAACATATCGGGAGAACACACTATCTGTGCCACTCCCCTGACCCTAGACCCCCTTACAACAACATCCCCACCGCTCCTTCACCTCCTCCCTCTACACCACTACTCTCATATACTATGGGCCTCATTACACGGAAGGCGGTAAGGGTTAACGGTCACCGGTAATGCTACCGGTGACCGTTAACCCTTACCGCCTTACTACGAGTTCCCTTTGCGGGACCCGACTTTAACGGCTGGTTTTACCAGCCGTTAAAGTAGGGTGCCGCAAAGTGACCTTGGTGCTAATTACGGTACCGCAATTTGCGGTTCTGTAATTAGCGCCTTCCCCGTTCCCATTATGCCCTATGGGGGCAAAAATGGGAATGGGGAAGGGCCTTGGGAATGGGGAATTACCACCCCTGCTCACCTTGGAGTAGGGCGGTAATTCCGCCATCCACCAAGGCGGACACGGTAAAATACCGACGGCAACCATGGCGCTAATAGCGCCATGGTTACTGCCTACCGTGTAATGAGGCCCTATGTATTTTGTAGTCCAACAAAAGTAGAAAGTACTGAGACAAGGAAGATCCCCAGTGAGTTACAAAATTATACCTCACTCAGTACTGGGATGAGGAGGAGGCGCAGAGCAGTACAGAATACTTACCAGAATAACTTTGACCATTCTAGTGGTTCTCGACAGCCAATTGGAAAGGAGCCATGTTAAAAGCAACAAAGGGCTTGACACTTCATCAAGTCCTCCATGGAGGAGCCGTGAGAGTAAGCACATCCCAGGAGTGAAGGCAGAAGCTGACCAGGATGCCGAGAATGGAGGGAGAGAGCCTGAGTCCATTCCAAGATGTGAGAACTACATGGCCAGAAGCCAGGCTGAAACGACAGACATCCCTGAGACCCAGGGAGTACACAGGGAAGAGGCCATGCTCCCAGGAATGCCAGAAAAGGCTGCACAGCCAATGAAGAGCAAGAGCCAAGGCCTGGAGAGAGCCCAACGAAAGAAACATGCTGCCAGGAAGAAGAAGAAAACTGTAGAGTCACTGCAGAATGAGAGTAGCTCCACAATGCCACTGGAGCCCCATTACCGAGACCAGCTTCCCCAGAGGAGCCGACACCTGTGCAGACCATGCAGTAAGGTATGCAGGTGGTCGGAGAGGCGCTGGATGCCTAAGGTTGTGGTGGCCCGAGCTGAGAGGCTCAGAAAAGGTGGTCTGGGATTCAGACACCGTGGAATAGATGGTTGATTGGACATGGGTTTATGCTAGGGCTTGGTAGGAGAGGTAACTATGCCTAAAAAGTGGGCAACTAAAGTCAGCATTGCAAGTCTGCGACCCGCACCCATGTAAAGGGAAGTGTGATTGGTAAGAGAAAACCAGGTCTATCAACCATGGTCAAGGACCCACTCCAGTTTAGAAACATATCCAAACCCCATTTTATGTCTGAAAATGTGACTGGTGAAATGGAACTAGGTCTGTCAATCAGAGTCCAGGACCCAAGGACAGAAAAGAAGTCAGAGAAGGTCCAGCAAGTGCACATCTTTCCCTCATCAGTTGTTGAACTTTACGAGAAACCTGAACAAGGCTAGAGAAGGGAAGGGAGATATACCCCAATTCTTCAATTTCTGAAGATTTCAGAACTGTCTTTTGCCTGGGCAAGGGTACCACTTTCTTTGGGCTGGGAAGACCATACTTTCATTTTAGTTTAAATTTAGGTGTGAGGGACAAAGTTGGGATTCTGACATTGCCAAGAACAGGGGGGGTCCTGCCTGCACATTCTTTACAATTGCAACTCATTCAGGTGCAGATTTAGTCAAAAATATAGCAGACAGGTAGTGTACTATTTTGCTACCATGCCATGCTCTGCTGTGTGCAATACATCTAGACACTCCCTTAAAAATTAAGGTAGGTCAGTTTTTCTTATTGCTGACACAATTCTTTAATTGTTTTGTTTATAAACATAAACATAAACATAAAGAGCTGTGAACATTATAAAGAAAAGACAAGAAAAAGGATCACAAATCACAGTATAAGGTATACCATGGTTCAAGAGGTACAGATAGTTGCAATCTTATCTCAACAGTGTGAATTATTTGAACAAAAAAGGGGGACAATTCCCAAAAGGCATTAATTCATGCAGATTGGACATACATGTTTGAACATTGTAAATGCATACAAAAGCGATTCTGACATTGGACATTGGGACCTTTGCTTTGGACATTTTGTCACTAGTTATTTCAGTTGAGGCAGTGAAATTCCTCTCAGAGTTAGGGCTAGATAGGGATTTAATTTGCTTTTCACACTTGAATAATAGTTTTTAATAATCACAATGATCAATCCATGTCAGAGTATTACTACTCCATCCTAATAGTAGGCAGCAGATAGGTATTTTAAAAACATTGACATAGCGGTATTGCTTTACCATAGAATGGCAACATATGGCTAATGGTATTAGTGCAGGCACATATTATGGCAGGGTAGATGCAATGACACATGTATGTTGCTGAAAGCACATTTGTTTTGTAGAATTGGGACCCGCTAAATGCACATAACTAGCTCAAAGAGATCACAGTGAGGCGTATTTGGGGCAGGGAGAGAAATATCCTGGGTGGGCTTTCAAGGGGTTGAAAGTCAAACAACACTCACAGGCTATGTGTTCCTCCTAATGCTCTTGTTCTCCCATCTTCACTTTCAATGACAATAGTTTTGGCCTGTTGGGAGTAGGCAGAGCTTATACTGCCACATTATATCCACATTTAACAAAGGAAATAAAAGACTATTTAACAAGCAATATATTCAACAGAAATGAAAGAAGAATCATTTCACCACATGCCAATTTCAACCCAATCACTGAATCAGAATAATCCAAATTGGTCAACCCAAGCAGCAAAGCAAGCTTTCTGTTAGACCTATGTCACAGGCATCTACAAAAAATAAATCCTTCACAAGGAAACACAAGCCAACCTCTACGTGGAACATATGAGCTCATCATCATGATAAATTTTGGAAAGTGTATGGGAGGCATGGAATCACAAGTATGACACTGACACAAGAGCTACACATTCCAAACCCTTTATTCAATTCTTGGGGTTTGGAAAAACTCCTACTTTGCCCTATATCTATGATGGGAATAGTCCCTATCATCAAAATAATAAAGTACACACAGTCGTAGTTAGTCTATGTCAAATCAAAATGGCCTATACTAACAAAGCCTAATGCCTGCCCTATCTCTTATACAATAAGTGTCTAAAGGGAAATGTGTATAGAAAGGAAAGTCAGTGGTATAATGTTAAGATGGATTTCTGAACTCTGTCCTGGAGGGGCAGAGGTTCAGAAGGCCAGCCTAGTTTCTTGGAACAGGGTAACCTCTGGACAAGCCAGACCAATCAAGGTAGCGATCGCGGCGGTCAAGACTAGGTCTCAAGAGGGGTGAGGGTGACTGAAAACCTGCAATGAGCACACAAAGCAAGGACACTTACAAATTACTCCAAGTAGGTGTTATGTTAAAAATATAGACACATTTATTACAAGGCCTTTGTAACATTGACCGTAGCGAGAAATCACAATAAAACTCAAGTAAACCAACACATCACAATCAAATACAATATATATACAATTACCAACGAGTCTAACGAGTTAGACGCACGAAATGTGCAGACCACCTAGATGGGGAGGAAAACAGGCAGTGCGAATAATAGTTAGAACCAGCCCGCCTTTAGAGGCACCTAACTAGAAGGAAGTCCGAACCCTACAACGAGTGGAGCCTTGTGCTCAAAAGTACCTGCACACGCGGGTGCCAACGGGCAAAGGGGAGTCTCCTCGACGGAATCAGGCAGTTCAGTTCAGTGAACAAATGAAGATCAACAGAGCTCTGCGACTCAAGCGCAGCATCCACTGTGGGCAGAAGCAGAGCGTGAGTACGGAAAGGCGTGCTGTTTGACACAGTGGGG
Organism: Ambystoma mexicanum; assembly: GCF_040938575.1. NCBI lineage: Eukaryota > Metazoa > Chordata > Amphibia > Caudata > Ambystomatidae > Ambystoma > Ambystoma mexicanum. The sequence goes on along the minus strand of NC_090923.1, from coordinate 460,447,726 downwards.
AAAAGCTATGGGCTACTGAAGGAGGGCGACCAGTTCCTAGCGATGCTACTAACTGGTCCCCGATGCAGGCAGACCCAGGCTTCTCCGTGTCAGTTTCAGTGCTGGCAGGTTCAGATACGAGCAGGGGACATCTCGGCGTTGTGTAGATTCCGCGGCAGCAGAAGTTAGAGTTGAGGATGTCCCAAACGCAGTGAACCCGCACAGTTTGTTACCACAGCAGGGCAACGAGCGGCTGTGTGTATTTCAGCCCAAAGTACACTTCTCACTTCAGACCTGGGAACGCCAAGTGTACGAATCGTGTGAGAGTGGCAAGGACTCATAATACAGCAGCAACCTGATGGCGGTTACAGAGCAAGACTCCTAGGTAGGCTGGTCAGTCCACTGGATGGCCCAGAAACACTTCTGAAGGCTTACGTGCAGGAGGTGGTGAAGATGCCGAGAATAGATGTTCCCACTATTCCAAAGGGTCGAAGTACTAGTATAGGCCTTCTCGTTCGATCAGAGGTAGAAAGGGTTACACAAAGAGACAGCGGTGCAGAGGAGCAGTCCTTCAGCGGGTCACCAGCGATTCCTTGGTTCAGCCTCGTAGTTGCAGGATACTTGGCTCATGTATTCCTTCGTTCGTGAGAACGCAGGAGATCGACATGGTAGTGGTGTTTCCAGCCTCCTCTTATCCACGGTTCCCTTCGCGCCAAAACGGAAAGGACCCAATGGGAGATCTGCTCACAAAACACTCACACCATACATGGACCTATCACGGACCATGGTGGTCCCAGGCATTCACGACACACTAGACTCTCTGGCACCAAGGATGAGTATTGGGACCAGACATCCCAGCCCACATCCTGGAGGCACACACAAGGCCTGTAGAAGCCCGCGAAAGCATCTGTGTTTCGCGGGAAAGTACATGCCCAAATAAGGAAGGCCCCGGGTCGGCTCGACCTGGGGAAGGTGAAGGGGGCAAGACGGTCAGCAGACAGGACAAAGAGCCTCGTGGTCCGGCCATATTGGAAGCCTAGCCACCATTTTGGGCTAAGCGCGAGAAACGCGCTTAAACAGCCAAAAGGAGCTCAAAACACAAAGAAACGATCGCTGCAACCAGTCCCGTCCGTGATTCACTTGCACCGTTCGTTACCAATCCAAGCAGAGTGTCTAGGGCCTGTAGAAGACTAGAGACCCAAGAGAACAGTAACTTAGCTTACAGTGCCCTCTTGTGCCATGTTGCGCGAAAGCTGCAACATGATAAAAGAACTAATGAAAACAACGTTTCCCGGTACTGACTGTCTTAAGGGCATGTCAGTTTCCCCGTAAGAATGGAGCGAAAACCCAGAGGAGTGCGGCAGAAGGCTGCACTTCTCTGGCAAAGTCTAGATCATGGAGAAAACAACAGCAAAAAGTTTAGGGGTTGCCCTATGGAAGGAAAATTACCCACAATTAAGAAATCTTTCCTAACACTCGCCCCTCCCAGACTATGGACAGGGGGAACTAATCCACCCCTGGATGAGTCTCTTGTTCAGGTCGGTTAAAAATTCTGGACAACCCATAAGCATTGCTATGTTGGACACCTGGCCTATGCTCAATAGTGAAGTCAAAGCCTTGTAGACTTATGGACCACCTAAGCAACTTTGGATTCTCTCCCTTCATGTTCATCAGCCACTTTAAGGGCTTAGTTAGCACAGTGAAGTGGGTCCCATAGAGGTAGGGCATCAGCTTCCGTAGGGCCCACACAACAGAGAAACATTCTTTCTCCACTGTGGAACATCTGAGCTCTCTGTCCTTAAACTGGCGAATAAAATAAAACCAATAGGGTGTTCCTTACCCTTCTCATCTACTTGCGATAGTACAGCTCCTATCCCAGTGTCAGAGGTGTCCGTCTGCACAATAAAAGGTCTTTGATAATCAGGGGCCCTGAGGACAGGCGCCTGGCACAAGGAGTCATTTAAGCCATTGAAGGCCTTCTCACACTCGTCGGTCCAAATTACCTTCTTGGGTTTCTTCGGAGTGGTGAGGGCAGTCAGAGGGGCAGCTATGGTGCCATAGTCTGCCATGAAGTTGCGGTAATACCCCATGAGTCCTAAGAAGGCCCTCACTTGGGTCTGTGTAGTGGGGGTGGGCCAGTCTTGTACTGCTTGTACTTTACTGGCAAGAGGCTGTATCCTCCCTCCACCTACTTCATGTCTAAGGTAAACCACTGAGCCTTGTCCAATCTGGCATTTACTAGCCGTTATGGTCAAGTGTGCTTTCTGAAGAGCCTGGAGCACAATCCCGAGGTGTTTCACATGGTCTTCCCAGGTGGCACTGAAAACTGCTATATCATCCAGATATGCAAGACAGAATTCATCCAACCCATTCAACACATGATTCACAGGCCTCTGGAAAGTGGCAGGTGCATTCTTCAACCCGAACGGCATTAAACTGAATTGGTAAAGACCGTCTGGAGTAGAAAACGCTGTCTTCTCCTTGGCATGTTCTGCTAAAGCTATTTGCCAATAGCCAGCAGTGAGGTCAAACGTGCTGAGGTACTTGAAGGCACCCAAGGTATCCACCAGCTCATCTGTTCGAGGCAAGGGGTGTGCATCTGTCTTGGTGACAGCATTCAGAGCCCTGTAATCCACGCAGAACCTCAATTCAGAAGTGCCTGCCTTTGGAACCAAAACCACATGGCTGGACCAAGGACTACTAGAGGGTTCAATCACCCCAAGGTCTAACATCTTGTTGACCTCGGTCTTAATGTAAGACCGTACTTTGTCTGACATCCTGCATCCACTACTTTTGGTAGGTACACTGTCTCCTGTGTCTATGTTATGTTTGCACCAAGGTGTCAAACCAGGCGACTGTGAAAACAGGGGGGAAAACTGCCTAAGCAAACTTTTCACCTCATCCTGCTGATCAGAAGTCAGGTGAGGGGCCACTCGGACACCCTCAAAGGAGCTATCTGAAGGACTGCTTTGGAACTGGTCGGGGAGAGGTTCAGACTCCTCTTCCTCAACATCTGAAGCCTGTAGCAGTGCTGTGATTTCGACTCTTGGGACGAAAGCCTTCAGTCTATTTACTTGGAACACTTTTGGAGCCTGTCCAGGCCTTCCAAGGTCCACTAAATAGTTAACCTCACCCAGGGGCTCCACCACTGTGTAAAGGCCTGACCATTTGTCCTGTAAAGCTTGAGGCCTTATGGGATTCATCATCAGGACTTCCTGACCAGGTGTAAAGTTGATGAGGGAAGCTTCTGGTCGTACCAATGTTTCACCAGCGCTTGTCCTGCCTTCAATTTATCACTAGCCAAGCCCATCAGAAGTACCATCCGTTTTCTGAGCCCCAGCACATAATCTACCACGTTGGTAGTAACAGGGGGAGTGGGCATCTCCCATCCCTCTTTGACTATGGCTAAGGGTCCCCGCACAGGATGACCAAACAGAAGTTCGAAGGGGCTGAAGCCAATACCCTCCTGCGGTACCTCTCGGTAGGCAAACAGTAAGCATGGTAAAAGAAAATCCCATTTTCTTCTCTGAGGTTCTTCCAGAGACCCAATCATGCTCTTTAACGTTCTGTTGAAACGTTCCACCAGACCACTGGTCTGGGGGTGGTATGCAGAAGAGAACTTGTAGGTGACCCCACATTCTTTCCACATAGCCTGCATATACTTTGAAATAAAGTTGCTGCCTCTGTCAGACATAACTTCTTTAGGGAAGCCAACCCTAGTAAAGATGCCAAGTAACGCTTTTGCAACTGACTTGGCAGTTACAGTTTTCAATGGGATAGCCTCTTGATATTGTGGGATGTTTTTACCCATGCATCCAAGCCCTACCATAAAACTGTGCAGTACTGGCATGGAAAACATCATGATGGCCAGAACTCCCCAGAGAGTGCACAGGGAAAACATGAAGAATAGGCTGCCACCCATTTTTGCCTATGTTGTGAGCACAGGAGGGCACTGCCTAAAACCACCATTGGGCTACACACACAGTAGCCTGAAACCATTGGGAATGGCAATGCTGATTGCCAAAAAGCAACTCAGAACTGTGGGGAATTCATTTTCTTAATCCCAAAAATGGTTGCATTACCAGTACTCACCACTATCAGAAAGCCGGCGTTTTAAAACCACCAGAATTTTTGTGTAAAACTGAACAAATGAAACAAAACCAGACCAAGGAAAGACTTGCTAAGAGGTGGATACAATGTACAACTATATTCTGAAATGACTTGAAGGAAGTAATTTTTTAATGTATAGGTAAAAACTGTCAGTTTGATTTGAATGTAGAAAACTGGGAACAAAAAGTGACATTTAGCTGAAACCTGGCTTAATGAAACTGAATTCTGCCTGACAACTACCCCCGACAGGAGTTGAAACTGGATCAACAGCCACTCTTCCCAGGCCTAGCTGCATCCTGCTCCCCCTTGCCAAAAGGAGTTGACACCTCTCTGATTAGATTAGGGTTGGAGCACCTGGGAACTGGAAGGGACCGAACAATGCAACTTCCTTGACTCAGGCAAATGTTATATTGGGGGCGTTGTAAAATAGCTTCCTCTTGGGAGAAACTGGGGGCAGCTGTGCCTCTGTGAACAAGATGGCTTGGGGGAAGTGGATAAACCAGTTATTCCACCATGTGATGTGGGAAGCCACACCCCTTTTTGACCAGGGCATAATTTTAAAAAAGATGGATAATTCATAGTACAGACTTGTCAGAATTATATAAGTAATACCATTATTCTTGTGATTTTTCGGTGCACATTTTAAGAGGCTTGAGGACCCTGTGGTGTATTCTGGGGGGTTGCTAGCGGAAAATAGGGTCTTACTCCAAATGTCTGCATGTTAAAAATCTGACACTTCATCAATTAATGTCCATACTCCTTGCGCACATGTGTGTAATTATGGGTAAATGCCCGATATTGCAAAACCAGTTAAAAAGCGCAAAATGTTGTCATTTTTTAATGCAAGCCCCCAGGAAGATCAGAGGCGGACAAGCATGGACCATAAGGAATATATAATGTGTACATCTAATTTCAACAAATTGTGTATCTGGGAAAGATGTATTTGAATCAAATATAGATTTGTGGGCAAACTGACCAGGGGAGGATCCTCTGACCCATAAACAGACCTCATCATGATGACAATCCATTTCCTTCCCCCAATCATGGGAGAGGGGAGAATTGGGCCAATGACAAGTAGAGAGGGGCAGGCTTAGCTAGGCCCAGGCACACACCCATTTTCAAAACACATAAAAAGAGACTGCTGGGACAGGTAGAGACATTCAATTCCATTTGCTGCGGAGCATGCTGACCGACGACTTCACATCCAGAGATCCAGACTTCAAATCCATCAATCTCCAGAACCTGTAGCAGAAATTAACTCCAGAATTTGTAGCAGAGATGCCTGAATCCACCAGCTGAATCCTCTTCAGCAAGCCTCAAAACTAACCAAACTATTCAACAGCCGGGCTAGCTGTTTGAAGTTTTGCCAAGAATTTTTGCAAGAACCTGTAGCAGTACCCAGAAAGCAGTGTTACATCTAGAATCCAAAGAGGCTAGACCAGCAGAGCAGAGCTGACCCAGATCGCTGTGAGCAGAACCGGTGCCTGATTGACCCGCCGAGCAGACAGAACCGCAGCCGGACGTGTTGACCAGATCCGTGACGAGGCCTAGTTCAAATTTATATTGTGAGTACCTAGCAGAACTGTACAGAACCAATCTCTTAGTTAAAATAATCTAATCCAAACTATTTTAACCTAAGTAGAACTGCCTCCTAGAAATCGTGTCATCTGTCATTTTTAAAGCTGCACAACTGTCACCTGTTAATTCTGCAGCTGCAAGCTGTCACCTGTCATTTTGAGTTTACTTTAAATCCGAAAAACTACCTTTATTTAATCGTCCGTATCTCTGGAACCGTTTGGGCTAGGAACAAAATTTGAAGCTTAGAATCTAGGCTTTCCAAGGAACCTAGAAGCGACTTCCTACTCCCTATACTTTTCCTGTAATCGGGACCGCACTCGTGAAATTTACAGCGATTTGCGATTTGGCCCGGTTTCTTCATCTGTAGAAATCAGCAGCTTTTTGCTTCTCTTTGCTAAAATTCGTTTGCAATCTGCTAATCATTCATAGAGTATTGTTAAAGTGAGCCTGAACTAATATAAAGTAGCCATCACCTACCCTGAACCTCTAGAGGGAATTAAAAGCAATTTTAGCACCTTTTCACTTCCTTGCAAACCACATTAAAGTAATTCGCCTGTGTTTAAAACTCATCCCTGTTTTCCCTAAGCTTGCTGGGCGAACTGGAACTGTGTATTGCTTTATAAAGTGTGATTTGTTGGGATTCTTGAAGACTGTGTGCTCTCCTTCCATTTCTGGTATTGCATAGGGGGGAGTGAATTGTCAAAAGAAAAAGTGATCATATTACCTTTTGCTAAAATCATAACAAGTTATTTCTGTACTGCATTTTATTCCACCTTGCGTTTCCTTGAACCATATAAAGCATTCTTTCCTACCTTGTTCTTCTGTTCCTATTCATAGTTACCTCTTGCTGATTACTGCTCATATTCACAAGTGTAATATCCATTATCAATTTATTTATAGAAGTGTGATATATATATATTGTTTACATTTTCAAATAAACCTTTTCATTTGCAAAACAAACCTACTTCTTGGCTCAGTGGGGTCAGAGGGATTCTAAGAGGGGGGTGTTATACAAGGGTTGTCATCCAGAGTACTGAACTGGATATAAAAATACATCAATAAGGGTTTTCCTCAGCATCCCAGACTAGGCATTGATTTAGCTGTAGTGTTGATTGAATATCGCTTACAATATCTGGTAGCATAGTCAACTAGCACCAAGATAAACCTATTGCCTGAGGATGCCTGCGGGTCAAGTGGACCAACGATGTCGATCCCTACCCTTTCGAATGGTATTCCCACAACTGGGAGTGGTACCAATGGAGCTTGGATTGTTGCGCCACTCTTACCAGATAACTGGCAGGAGGCACAACTCCTGCAGTGACTTTCTACTTGCACCCCCATCTTGGGCCAGTAGAAGTGCATGGATAACCTTTGCTTAGTCCTCTTAATACCAAGGTGACCAGCAAGGGGCACTTCATGCGCCAGCTGCAGGAGGAAGGGTCTTACAGCAAGGGGAACCACCAACCTCCTATGGTCTCCTTCTGTAGACTCTGTGGGCACACTATACAGGAGTCCACCTTCCCAATAAATCTGATGCGTCCCAGGAGGTTCACCCTAAAGCTTGGAGCAGGCCTGTCTCCTTAGGCCTTCCAGAGATGGGCACTCACGTTGGCCTTTACTGAATTCTTCCCTGTCAGGACCACCTTCTACTAACAAGTCTTTTAGTTCAGGATCGTCGTTGGGGTCAAATACTTCAGGCATCGCCACCGCCTCGCCAGGCCCGGGCGGTTGACCAACTTCCTCCACCGCAGTGGTAGGCGAGTTTGGGGGAATGTTCTCTTTCCCTCGTCTTGACTTTCTTACTCCCTTTGCCTTGGGTTTCCCCTTTGGCTGGGGCGGCGTATTGTTCTTGGCCAATGCTGCCCATGTTTGAGACCATGTGCAGGGTCTGTCGGCATTGTCTCCTACGAGCCCTAAAGCTCTGAGATCGTTGCCTAACAAGCCCTTTCCTGGGACGTTTCTCTGAATGCTCACTGGAATCCTGACTGCTGTACCATTTAAAGTAAGATTTACAGGTATTACTGGAAAAATGCGAGGTGGGCTGTCAGAGCCAACTTAATGGGCATCAGAGTAGATCTGGCAACTTCCTCTGAGTCTACCAAGGTAGAATCCACTACAGTTCGACTGCACCCACTATCCCTAAGAGCTGGAGTATCTACTCCATTGATCAGCACACTGTCTTTAAATTAGTGCTTGGTATTATCTGGAATCTTAGCATAAGCCTCTGCGACTTTAGGCTCCCAGGAACCCAGGGAAACTAAAACTACCTCAGCTTCTATCCCACTGGGGAAGGAGTCTGAGGAGAAGGATGCTCCTGTAATCTCTTCTTCCTCTTAGGAGGAGAAGGCCAGATTAGCGGAGTGGACCCCCAAAGGTTTAACCTTACACCGGGGATCCCCATTCACGTGGTCAGTTGCTCCACAAGCAAAACAAGATCCATTGGGTCTGTTTACATAGAGAGGCTTATTGTAACCAGAGTTCTGTTTCGGAGGCTGACCTCCACTACCCTGTGAGTTCTCTTGTGTCTTACCCTTATTTTTCTTTTTGTGGCCCTTTTGAGAAGAAGATTCATCAGATTCTCCACCCTTCTTATCTTTGGACTTTTTCCCTTCCTCCTGCTTACCAGGATGAGTTTTGTCCTTATGGGACACTCAATGTGACACCCATAAATCTGCGGCAATGGCAAGCTTCTTAGGATCTATCTCCTTCGAATCGGCCAAATGCTGCTTAAGCTCCGGGGAAGAAGATGCAAAAATATGTTCCAGCATGACAAGACTTATCATGCCTTCAAAGGTAGAAACCTTATAACCTTCGATCCAGCCAGTCAAGTTTTTTAAGGATTCGGTTACATAAGATACCCAAGTACCACCTTCTTTTTTCTTATACTCTCGGAATCGTTTTAAATATTGGGCAGGAGTCTTTCCAAACTTTAAAATGAGAGTTTGCTTTAACATTGCAAAATCCGCTCACTCAGCCTTTGACATTTCCATAATGGCACTAGAGCCAGAATGTGTCAGTCTGCTGGGTAACCAGGCAATCTTATCAGCATTGTCAACTTGTTTTAACTTCATACTGAGTGAGGAACTTCTTGAGTGGGGATCTCATAAGGTGTACTCTCGCGACCCGTATGTTAGTGCTATTAAGGTTGGCAATGGTTTTCTTATTTTATTATTTTATTCTTGTGTCGCAAGGATGTAGGTCAACACGGAGACATAGAGTCCCTCAGCTCCGTTTGTAAAGTAAGCAGTAGTTTGTTTGTGCCTACACCTCTTTGCGCCAAATTTCTGATGTAAATGAATAAAAGTACGTAGTCAAGTTTCTTCAAGTATATTTTCTTAATTTATTTGATATATGTTCTGCCCATATGGATGACACATGTTTCGGCGTTTTATTGGCGCCTTTTTCAAATCCGGGCTGAATGTAAGCGTAACATGTAATAAAACAAAACACAAAATATAACATATGAAATAGCATTTTAGCATATTTTGTAACACATTTAGTAGTTAGAATAGTGACTTAGGCTGTGTAGTATATCCTTTTAGCATTCTCAAATTGCATGAACACCTAAAAGTGCAGCACCTCTTAGTTACCTCAAATGGTTAAAAATAAATCCATTACAGTGACTATGTTAGTTTTTTAAAATTAAATTTGTGCAATCCGAAAAAGAAGTAAGTATGGGATGGCATGGACCTAACAATTTTTGGCTGTCAGAAAAGCATGTAAATTTGTTTTCTTACCCTTATTGAATGTAATGCGAATCTCCCTTTCCTTATTTCCGGGAATTAGTTTTTAGTTGAAGTGTATCACGGTAGTTCCAGGGTTAAATCCCACCTAGAACAAATTTGATTGTTCTATTATGCTAACATTAGCCTTTTAACCTTCTATCGGATTGATTCTTTATGCATGATTCCCTGGCATATATTTAGACACATTTTAAACTCTAGTAAGCATGACTAGTAACATCTTTCCCATTGCATTTATGTAAAAAGTGCTATTCATATTTGCAATCCTCCAATCGCATTACATATCCTTGGTCTCATGCATTCTGTTACTCTAGCGGTCACTAGGAATTACTTTTTCAGTTACAATGACTGGTAACCGATTTGCTCCCCATTTGTGTTTACCAAAACACCCTTTCGCGTGAGTTTGAAATCCCAACCAAAATATATTTTGTTTATGCCACTCGGCATCAAGCGTGCTGAATTCTACATTGAGCATGCTTGTAGCGGTGGTCTTTCCACCCCTTAAAAGCGCTTAGCTACAAAATTCTCTTGCTCATGCCTCAAGCATCGGGGGTCCTGTTTTGGTTCTGGCAAATCCTTGTTCATAAAGAGTTACAGATTGCTAGTCCCTCTTTCCTTTTGTTCATTTACAAAATTCGGCGGCCATACTTTGGGCTGAGTTTTAGTACGTAAGTCCTTTTTTTCCTTTTTGATGTTTAAAATGATCTGTTGCATTTGTGTTTAGTGTAACATTGATTTGAATTTAAACTTCCGTATTTATCTTGCGCGGATGATCTGTTACTTATTATTATGTCCAAATTTACAAAAATTAAAGTTAAAGGAGTAAATAATTTTTCACTATGTTTATTAGTATTTTTTTCCTCCCCCCCCCGCAATCTCTTTATATTATGTATACCTAAGACAGTTTTCTGTTGGGAATGGTGCATTATGGTAACTTTAGTTTTCTTCATTGACCATTATTTTCTCACTATATTTTATTAGCATTCTTTTCACAATTTCAGAATGGTGCATTGTGGTACCTGTGGTTTGATGTAAATTTCGTCTCTCTCATCTGTTTAACTTTCATCTGATTAGCGGTTTCGCCCATATAGGATCTCCCCATGTGTATATCTAAAACATATGATTTAACAGTGCACATTCTTTTCACAATTTCAGAATAGTGCATTGTGGTACCTGTGGTTTGATGTTAATTTCGCCTCTCTCATCTGTTTAACTTTCATCTGATTAGCGGTTTTGCCCATATATAGGATCTCCCCATGTGTATATCTGAAGCATATGTTTTAATATTGCAGTATTCAATAATGTTTTTCTATGCAACAAATTATAATTGAACAAAATAGAAAACAGGAAAAAAACATTTTTTTAATTAATGAAAACATTTTCAATATTCATAACAAGAGTCCTGTATATTATCATTTTTTTGGTTTTGTTTCTGCTATTTCTCTGCTACTTCTCCAGCATCACAAAAAGTGAATCATTTCATTGTCTGAATTTAATCCATGTTCCAATGTTTGAAAATGACAGATTAATCTGGCTTCTTCTTGCCTTAAGCAAAGTTCTTGATTTCCTCCTCGTTTGCCCATTTTGATTCTTTTCAGTCCAATAAATCTAATGTCTTTTTTATTTTGCATTTGGTGTTGGTTTTGCCAATGAACAGATAACGGGAGGTTTTTGTCTTGACTTCCTATGGCTGAAATATGTTCTCTAATTCTAGTTCTTAACTCCCGAATGGTGCTCCCAATGTAGAGCAGATTACAGACACATATCACTGCGTAGACCACATGTTTGGATCTACAATTAATTTGTTCCCTAATCTTTGTTTTGACACCTTCTTGGTTCGTAAAAGTAACTGTTTCTTGTAGTGCATAGTGGCACATCGAACAGAAGCCACATTTCCTGAAACCTGACTGTGGTTGTCGTAACCATGTTTGTGATCTTGTTTCTTCTTCCTCCTCTTCGGACATCATAGAAGGACTCAACATGTTTTTCAGAGTTCTGGCTTTCCTATAAATTATTGTTGGATAATCTTGTATGTGTTTCTCGATATGTGGGTCTAGTTTTAATAGATACCAGTTCTTTTTTAGGACTTTTTTAATTTCTTTGTTGTTTGCACAATATGCCGTAATAAAATGAATAGTATCATCTGGCAGTGTACTTTTGCTGCTTTGAGATAATGTTGATTGTCTGGTCATGTTTTTGGCTTTCATTTTTGCAGTTTTAATTGATTTTTGTGAGTATCCTCTGGCCTTGAATCTGTCTGATAACAGTTGGCATTCACTCTCAAAATCTGATAATTCTGTGCAATTACGTCGTGCTCTAATGAACTCTCCTTTCGGAATGTTGTAGATAACCGGTTTATGGTGGCAGCAAGTCGCATACAATGTTGCATTGACTTCCGTCTCTTTTCTGAATGTTTTTGTGTGTAATTGTCCTGTGGATACAAAGATGGTTAGATCCAAAAAGTTAATTTCCGTTTTGCTGCTTTGCCCAATAAATTCTAGGCCAAATTCATTGTTATTTGCTTGGTTTAGTAAAGACTCCAGTTCTTCCGGTGTACCGTTCCAAATAATTAGTACATCATCGATGTACCTTAGCCATTTGATTATTTTGTTCTTGAACTCAGGTATTTGGTGTATGTGTAGGTCTTCAAACATTCCCATTACAATGTTGGCAAGGGCTGGGGCATATTTAACGCCCATTGCGACTCCACGTATTTGTCGAAAAAACTGATTATTGAAAATGAAAACATTATTCTCTAAAGTTATCATGAGCATTTCTTTAAGCATGCATGCAGAGTTGAAAAATGACGCAGATCTATTTTTGAAAGTATAGTCCATTGCCTCCAGGGCCAATTCGTATTTAATAGATGTATATAGAGCCTTGACGTCCCATGTTGCTAATAAGTATGTATCTTGCCACTGAATTTCTTCTACAATTTTAATGGCATCTGTTCTGTCTTTCAGATATGCCTGTATTTTAGGTACTTCAGGTCTTATTATATTGTCAGTATATTCCGCTATAGGTTCTGTCGCCCAACCTATGCCACTTACAATAGGCCTTCCTTCTGGGATAGTGTCATATTTCTTGTGAACTTTCGGAAGAAAGTATATGGTTGGAATTGTAGGTTTATTTACCCGTAGGTGTGTCTGCTCTTCATCAGTTATTAGTCCTTGCTGGTGCCAGGCATTAATAAGGCTTGTCAAATCTTGTGTTATTTTCGGTATTGGATTTCCTATTAATTTCTCATAACATTCTGGATTTTCCAAGTGGTTCATAGCCATCTTTATGTAATCCACTCTATTCATTATTATAATGTTGCCACCTTTGTCCGCTTCCTTGATAACCAATTGATGATTTGATTGTAATTTTCTTATGGCAAGAATTTCATTTGCTGTAAGATTTTTGAGATTAGTCTTGTTTTTTATTTGTGGTCTTTTTCTTAAGTAGTATAAATCTTGTGTGAGGGCTCTGTAAAATGCGTCCACCATGTTATCTGGTGATAGCTGGGGTGTGAACCTGGATTTAGGTTTCAATTCTTTCATGGAAAAAGGAGTTGGCTGTATTTCTAACTCATGAATGGTTTGATGTATTGGATAGTCTCCTGGTTCTTGTAGGGATCGTAATAGGTGAATACCGCTTAGTTCTTCTATGGTTATATCACTTCTAGTTATGGTTTCATATGTTTTTTTCCTTTTTTCAACTTGAGTCGCAAAAAATTTTTTGAGTTTTAATTTCCGAACAAATTTGAAAAGATCCACATGTATTTCTATGGGTTCAAACTCAGTTGTCGGGGCGAATGATAGGCCTTTATTCAATACATTAATTTCATCTTCAGTTAGTATTTGGTTCGATATGTTCATCACCAAGTTATTTATTTCTGTTGTTTTTTGGCAGCTTCTTTCGACGCCGCCCGTGTTAATCGTCGATAGGCGTCTGAGCCGTCTGGATTTTCTGGGTCCTCCTGATCCTCTCTTACCTCTTCTCCGACTCGTTTCTGTGAGGTGTCTGGTGCTTTGCTGATCTGAAAACGGACTTGTTTCGTCTGAATGTTTCTGTTTCCTTGTTTGTATCTTTTGATTTGATTTAGAAATCCTTGTCCCTTCGGTTTTGCAGTTCCTAATACTGTTTCCACGTCATTCTCATTTTCGGGTTCTTCCTCTGCCTCTGAACTGGACGGTGGAGTGTTGGGAGTAGTCTCTCTTGATGTTGGTTTGATTTTATTATATTTCTCTTGGAAAGTGTATACTCTATCCTCTTGGTAATTTCTGTCATCTCGATAGAATTTTCTCAATTTTCTCAATTTTATCTCGTCTTGATATTCTTTGAGAATTTCATGCATTTTCAAAAAGTTCTTTTCTTTAGTCACTTCTAAGGCTTTTGCCTCTTTAATTTCCTTTTTTATATTTTCAATTTGATCAGTCATTCGTCTGTGTTCTCTCTGTGCATTCTCAATTAGCATTTCTAACATGTGTTTTGAACATTGATTGAGGTTTGTTTCCCAAATGTTAGCCACATCTTTATCATTGTCTTTACTGAAATCTGGAAAGATCAAAATGCGAAGTCCTCTTGGGATCTGGTCCTTTGATACATAGTTTTTCAGAGAGATTATTTCCCAATACTTATCAATTTCTTTGCGAGAGGCCCTCTCTAGTTTTACAAATTTATATCTGAGGTCCTCTCTTTTCGGAAAACTTGAAGTGAAAGCATGGGTGTTATTCCCTTTGGCAGAGAAAAGTTTGTTTGCTTCTTCTTCTCTATTCTCCATGTATTCTGCCATTTTTTGAATTCATTTTCCCAAATTGGTCTGCGTGGTACTGTATCCCCTAGTAACAATCTACTGAGTGAGGAACTTCCTGAGTGGGGATCTCATAAGGTGTACTCTCGCGACCCGTATGTTAGTGCTATTAAGGTTGGCAATGGTTTTCTTGTGTCGCAAGGATGTAGGTCAACACGGAGACATAGAGTCCCTCAGCTCCGTTTGTAAACTAAGCAGTAGTTTGTTTGTGCCAACACCTCTTTGCGCCAAATTTCTGATGTAAATGAATAAAAGTACGTAGTCAAATTTCTTCAAGTATATTTTCTTAATTTATTTGATATATGTTCTGCCCATATGGATGACACGTGTTTCGGCGTTTCATTGGCACTTTTTTCAAATCCGGGCTGAATGTAAGCGTAACATGTAATAAAACAAAACACAAAATATAACATATGAAATAGCATTTTAGCATATTTTGTAACACATTTAGTAGTTAGAATAGTGACTTAGGCTGTGTAGTATATCCTTTTAGCATTCTCAAATTGCATGAACACCTAAAAGTGCAGCACCTCTTAGTTACCTCAAATGGTTAAAAATAAATCCATTACAGTGACTATGTTAGTTTTTTAAAATTAAATTTGTGCAATCCGAAAAAGAAGTAAGTATGGGATGGCATGGACCTAACAATTTTTGGCTGTCCGAAAAGCATGTAAATTTGTTTTCTTACCCTTATTGAATGTAATGCGAATCTCTCTTTCCTTATTTCCGGGAATTAGTTTTTAGTTGAAGTGTATCACGGTAGTTCCAGGGTTAAATCCCACCTAGAACAAATTTGGTTGTTCTATTATGCTAACATTAGCCTTTTAACCTTCTATCGGATTGATTCTTTATGCATGATTCCCTGGCATATATTTAGACACATTTTAAACTCTAGTAAGCATGACTAGTAACATCTTTCTCATTGCATTTATGTAAAAAGTGCTATTCATATTTGCAATCCTCCAATCGCATTACATATCCTTGGTCTCATGCATTCTGTTACTCTAGCGGTCACTAGGAATTACTTTTTCAGTTACAGAGGTTCAGAAGGCCAGCCTAGTTTCTTGGAACAGGGTAACCTCTGGACAAGCCAGACCAATCAAGGTAGCGATCACGGTGGTCAAGACTAGGTCTCAAGAGGGGTGAGGGTGACTGAAAGCCCGCAATGAGCACACAAAGCAAGGACACTTACAAATGACTCCAAGCAGGTGTTATATTAAAAATATAGGCACATTTATTACAAGGCCTTTGTAACATTGACCCTAGCGAGAAATCACAATAAAACTCAAGTAAACCAACACATCACAATCAAATACAATATATATACAATTACCAACGAGTCTAACGAGTTGGACGCACGAAATGTGCAGACCACCTAGATGGGGATGAAAACAGGCAGTGCGAATAATAGTTAGACCCAGCCCGCCTTCAGAGGCACCTAACTAGAAGGAAGTCCGAGCCCTATGACGAGTGGAGCCTTGTGCTCAAAAGTACCTGCACACGCGGGTGCCAACGGGCAAAGGGGAGTCTCCACGAGGGAATCAGGCAGTTCAGTTCGGTGAACAAATGAAGATGAACAGAGCTCCGCGACTCAAGCGCAGCCTCCACTGTGGGCAGAAGCAGAGCGCGAGTACGCAAAGGCGTGCTGTTTGACACAGCAGGGAAAAGCTATGGGCTACTGCAGGAGGGCAACCAGTTCCTAGTGATGCTACTCACCGGTTCCCGATGCAGGCAGACCCAGGCTTCTCCGCGTCAGTTTCAGTGCTGGCAGGTTCAGATACGAGCAGGGGACGTCTCGGCGTCGTGTAGATTCCGCGGCAGCAGAAGTTAGAGTTGAGGATGTCCCAAATGCAGTGAACCCGCACAGTGTGTTACCACAGCAGGGCAACAAGCGGCTTTGTGTATTTCAGCCCAAAGTACACTTCTCACTTCAGACCTGGGAACGCCAAGTGTACGAATCGTGTGAGAGTGGCAAGGACTCGTAATACAGCAGCAACCTGACGGCGGTTACAGAGCAAGACTCCTGGGTAGGCTGGTCTGTCCACTGGATGGCCCAGAGACACTTCCGAAGGCTTACGTGCAGGAGATGGTGAAGATGCCGAGAATAGTTGTTCCCACTATTCCAAAGGGTCGAAGTACCAGTACAGGCCTTCTCGTTCGATCAGAGGTAGAAAGGGTTTCACAAAGCAACAGCAGTGCAGAGGAGCAGTCTTTCAGCGGGTCACCAGCGATTCCTCGGTTTAGCCTCGTAGTTGCAGGATACTTGGCTCCTGTATTCCTTCATTCGTGAGAACTCAGGAGATCGACATGGTAGTGGTGTTTCCAGCCTCCTCTTATCCACGGTTCCCTTCGCGCCAAAACGGAGAGGACCCAATGGGAGATCTGCTCACAAAAAACTCACACCATACGTGGACCTATCATGGACCATGGTGGTCCCAGGCATTCATGACACACTAGACTCTCTGGCACCCAGGATGTGCATTGGGACCAGACATCCCAGCCCACATCCTGGAGGCACACACAAGGCCTGTAGAAGCCCGCGAAAGCATCTGTGTTTCGCGGGAAAGTACATGCCCAAATAAGGAAGGCCCTGGGTCGGCTCAACCTGGGAAGGTGATGGGGGCAAGACCGTCAGCGGACAGGACAAAGAGGCTTGTGGTCTGGCCACATTGAAAGCCAGGCCACCATTTTGGGCTAAGCGCGAGAAATGCGCTTAAAACGCCAAAAGGAGCTCAAAACACAAAGAAACAATCGCTGCCACTAGTCCCGTCCGTGATTCACTTTCACCGTTCGTTAACAATCCAAACAGAGTTTCTAGGGCATGTAGAAGACTGGAGACCCAAGAGAGCAGTAACTTAGCTTACAGTGCCCTCTTGTGCCATGTTGCGCGAAAGCTGCAACATGATAAAAGAACTACGGAAAACAACGTTTCCCGGTGCTGACTGTCTTAAGGGCATGTCAGTTTCCCTGTAAGAATGGAGCGAAAGCCCAGAGGAGTGCGGCAGAAGGCTGCACTTCTCTGGCAAAGTCTAGATCATGGTGAAAACAACAGCAAAAAGTTTAGTGGTTGCCACATGGAAGAAAAATTACCCACAATTAAGAAATCTTTCCTAACATATAACATAAAGGATCATGTTGGAAATCACAGAGTAAGGCGGCCCCAGTAAACAGGATGAAACACTCTGGCTCAGGTTATCAAAATAAGGTAGTTCAAAATGTGGATCGCTGCCCACTTGGCCTTCCACGTTAAAGCATCTTATTTTCAGTTCACCAAAAGTTATTTCACAGTTCAACAAAGTTCACGTAGGTCTCCCACTGTCGGGCTCGGACTTCTCAAGTCATTAACAGTTAACGTAGGTCTCCCTCTGTCGGCTTGTACCACTCAACTGAAAAATAACCTGATTTAACATCATGTAGGTCTCCTTCAGTCGGGCTTGGACCTCACAATTACAGCACTTGCAGGGGTTCCCTTCCCCAAGCTTTATTCACATTCGTTAGTGGTTCCCTTCCCCTAACTTATTTCATTTTCTAGGTCTTCCTCAGTTGGGCTCGGACTTTTCACTGGTGTCAAAGACTTTTGGATGTGCAAAGATTTTCAATAGACCTCTGCAGGACCACTTCGACTTTCACTTTTTCTTTCCCTTATGTTATTTGCCCAAGTGTCTCTTGGTCTTGATAGCTCCATAACACAATCAGCAAAGTTCAAAGAGATCTTTCTCATACAGCAATCGCTCTTTTAACTTTTGACGGGGTTAATTGTGAACATTGCACATTTCAAAGTTCATTCACTTTGTTGCTTTTTAACAAGACATCACACATTTTACAGAGACTTTTGAGTGGGATACCTCCGTTTGCTGGACCACTCTGCTACTCTGTATCACTGGCTTCACAGTTATCAGAATCTTTAAAGTTCATTACTGATTTGCTTTCTTTCGCATCTCATCAGAACGGGCGCAACCTTCAATTGTAAGGTACACTCTTGCAGCTTGAATCTTTCCTTGACACAAACCGGCCTTTCATGTATTTCACTAATTCACTGGTTGTGTGCATTCCTTTCTTTTCTCTCTGGCTTTGAGTCACGAGTGAAAGTTGAACCACGCGCGCACTCACAAGTACTGTTCGGCGGGTAATGCTGCCTCCACACCTCGTCTGTATTGAATTTTCCTGCTTTGCATTGCCTTGGATTCAACTTACCCCTAATTGGTCATGCCCACCTTCTGACGTGCCTTCATAAACACATCCCCGCACGCACCAGCACGTGCACACCACAGCAAGTACTCACAAGTGCTGTCGGCTGTTCGGCGGGTCACGCTGCCTCCATGCCTCATCTGTATTGGATTTGCCTGCATTGCATTGCATTGGGTTCAACTTACCCCTAATTGGGTACTGGACACTGGACATTATTGTGGACTCATATACCAATAATATTAGGTTTATATTTCATTTATATTGCATTTATACAACACTAATTCCTTTCCTTTTTCACGCCCACCTTCTGACATGCCTTCAGAAACACGTCAGCACGCGTGCACCACAGCAAGTACTCACAAGTACTGTCGGCTGTCCGCTGTGTCACTGTGCCGCTGTGTGGCTGTGGCGCTCTGCGCGGCCCCTGGGCTTTCTAGTGCTTCCTTTGAGCTGTGGATAACCTCCTTCGCCACTTCGCCACTTCGCCACTTCGCCACCTTGCTGTCTCTGCTGAGATGAGCCGTTGCTGTGTAGCGACTCCATTGCTCAGCTCCTTTCGCTTTCCTCCTCTTTAAGCCCTCTCGCAGTCCCATTACTTTCCTCTCCTTCTCTGCCCTGTTTTGTTGTGGTTTTTTAACTCCTCCCTTTTGCCTGTTCTATGCTGTTGAGGGGCTGTGGCATTGTGTTGCCCCGAAACCGGTCCCTGCAGCGGTTAATCTCCTTCGCCGCTTCACCACTTTGCTGTGGCTGCTGTGACGCGGTGTTGCCGTACTGCGATTCCATTGCTCTTCCATTGCTCTTTCCTCTCGTTTTTCTACTCTTTTAGCCCCCTCGCAGTCCCGTTACATTGCTCTCCTTCTCTGTTCAGTTCTGTTGTGACTCTTATCTTCTTACTTTTTTGCTTTCTTAATGCTGTTGGGGGGCTGACGCTTTGTGCTGTCCCTAAGCCATATGATCCATACGAATTACTATCCAAACTAATTAGTTGCTGGCTCTGTGTGCTTCTGCCCTGTCTCAAGTATAAATTCTGACTGCTCTGAATTTAACCATACTTTAAAATTCCCATCCGCTGAGTTCAGCACAAGTAAGATTCCAAAAGTGCAGCCTTCGAGCAGGAAGCATTTTTAAACTGATTGAACCAAACCTTAAGTACCTTAAGTCCACCTCAATCACTCTTTTGAATTTACTCAAATTATGTTCAGATTAACCTCTGACATGCCTCTTCCTCCTCCCTGCTATGCTCCTTGTTTTCCCGTACATATACGACCTGGACTTCATCTCTCGGCCACTGCTGGCAGCATGGAAGTCCCAAGATCATCTTTCACGATTCATACTGTTCCAGCCCTAACTCACCTTCTTCCTTCCAATTCACAGGTATCCTCAGAATCAAATAATACTCTCATGAATAATACTGATGAGCAAACTCCTTTGATTTGTCTATTTGACAAAACCATGCATGAATGCTATGTCAACCATCCTTCCCTCTCTGAGGAGCGTGTTTTTTATATCCCCTGCTTCATTCCTGAGTCCCGTTTCAAATTCGCCCAAGAATCAGGATCACTCCCACATGCAACCTTGTATTCCGAGTTTCTTAACGGAATGAACAACAGGTCCTTAAACAATGCCTTCCATTCTACAGATGTCAAGGGGAAAAAACAAGAAAAAAATGAAAAAAATGACATAAATGCTATCCCCCCTCCTCCTTCTCCATTTGCTCAATCAACCCAAAATCCGACTAAAGTGACCGGTATGCTTCCTTCTGAAACAGCTAAAAAGGTTACTGTTAGTGAACTTACTCAATCCAGGCTCTCTAATTCACTTGAATTATTCCCTACGGATTGTCCCAATGACATTATCTCTTCTCCGGACAGTGATGTATGATAATTCAGAAGTCCCCTCTTTTGCCACACCTACTCCTCGCCCTTCTTTTGGCTTTCCCTCAGTCACTGATCCAGCTTTAAAATCAGCCTTTACTGCCATAAATACTTCGATTTTTACACTCACTAAGCTCTTTGAATTACTTGACTCACGTGCCAGCTCTCAGGACTCAACACTAATTAATATAATTAGCAAAATTGACTGGCTTGCACTAAATCTCTCGCCATCACTGAAAGGTGGAAGCGAATGCAAATGTTTTACTTACTCCTGCCATAAGTGACGTCACACCTGAAGGCTCGACCTTGAAAATGAGAAACATACCATGGCTAGATCGGTTGACAGTTTCCCCAACATACCTTCTGCACCGGAGAAAGAAATCTGTCCCGAATCTGCTCCAAATCCTTCATCCGAGGAAGTCATGTGTGCCGAATCTGATTTAAATTCTATATCTTCCACAGAGAAAAGTCCTTTATACAAGATTTTTAATCGCCTCGCTCAGAACAAGAGACAAAATTGTAAGATCAATAACAAGACAAAAAACTATCAAGAATCAAACGACCCATCAAAACCCTTACCTGAAAATTAAAAAAAAAACAAAGAATCAAACTTTCACAAAAAAAAAAATCAGCTGCATCAAAAACTAAAAAGTTTGTAGCTAACATTACCCTTCCATCTCATCCCGAAACACCATCCGCGGTGTCCTCCGCGGTGAATGCCAAAGTTGTTCCACCAAAAGATCTCATCCCGGGTCCTGGCTTCTCCCACCTACTCAACTCTAAATCACTTTTACTTAATAAATATGACATAGTCTTACTACAGGAGACGTGGATGACTCTGACACCTGTCTGGCTTGACCACCATTTACTTTCAATCACGGCATCTAAACGAGCTAAGGGCAGGCCAGCAGCTGGTCTTCTTGTAGCAGTGAGAATAGTCTCCCAGCTATCTATTACTCCCTGGAAGATTCCAGATCGCGGGATCCAGCCAGTCTTAATTACAACCTTTAATGAAGACCATCCTTTTTTTCCCAAGACGGTAATTATAAATGTATACTGGAACACAGGCTCTGTGACTTCTTCCAAATTTGCTGACAATATCGAGTCAATTCTTGATCAGATCGTTCTTGAGTCAGGCATTGCCAATACAATAATTGCTGGGGATTTCAATATGAAGTTGATACATTTCTCTGATCTTCCATCTAACTTGAGATCAGCAACCTGGCTATGGCTACTGAAGATTAGAAACTTTGCATTGATAAATAGTACCTTCTCTAATGATGTACCTCCAAGAACAACTTGGACTAGAGGCAATTCGCAGTCCACTCTAGACTAGGGGCCTGATCACGACTTCGGCGGTAACCCTTAAAATCGGCGGTAGCGCTAATACCGCCAAATTTAAGGGTCCGCCGAATCAGGGCTTTGGCAGATTTCACCCCAGCTCTGAGCTATTACCGCCGGTGGGAAATCTGCCAGCAGTAAGAGTGCGAGAATTCCCCATTGAGCCCAATGGGGAATGGGGCATTCCCGAATGGGCTCAATGGTCTCAATAGGGAATGGGGAATTACTTTACCGCCGAACTCGTGATCCGGCACTATTAGCGCCAGGGAGTTCGGTGGTAGGGCTATGATCAGGCCCTATGTCTTCAGTTCTAATGACTCGACCAAACTAATATCGAATTTTCAAATTATTCCAACTACAGCCAGCGATCACCACCTAGTAGAACTATCATGGAGACCCCACAGTAAACAAAATGTAGAGTATTATAAAGGCACACTCCAAATAAATAATGTGAGGACACACATTCGGTGGATCCCTTTTCATATTAATTATCTACAACAACTCCTGTATGAGAACCAAGATGCTGTAGATAAAATTTACTACAATGATTCAATTCAAATCATTATTCAATCGACAACACAATATAGCAAACCAAGTTTTGCTCATAAACATAGATGGAATCCTGACATAGCCAATCTCAGAATAAAACTATGGCGTGATATTAGGCTAGTATCTTTACACGACAGCCAAAATCTTAAACAAAAAATAAAGAACAAATACATGAATCAAATTAAGCAAATAACAGCAAGAATAAAACAAAATAATGCTGAAACAATGCTAAAAGCCTTCCTGTCCAAAAAGTCAGGAGAAATGTGGAAAGTAAGAATCCTGCTAGTTCTATCGAAGGCCTGGAATTTGATATTCTTGATATAATCATAATAATCAAGAAATTAAATAACTCGCGGTCTCCTGGCCCTAACATGATAACTAACTCAATCCTAAAGAAAACCCGGAAGCTTGGGCATATGTTTTATATTTTATTTTTAAAAACATTTTAAGCAAAAATAAATTCCCTTCATCATGACAGGAAGCAATTATAATTCTGATTTCCAAATCAGGTGACAGACTAGACCCAATGAACTATCGCCCGATTGCTCTTTTAGATGTACCGGGAAAAATGTTAGCAAGACTTGTGGTTAGAGATTTTACAAAATGGCTATATGAGCAGAATTTAACAGATCCATATCAATCTGGTTTTGTACCGGGCATTTGTACCTCTTTAAACCTATTTATTATCTCTGCACTTAAATCACAAGCTATTGATAAGAAACAAACCATATATCTTGCTTTAGTGGATTTTAAACAAGCGTTTGATTCTATTTCTCCTCCTTTGTTATGGCAAAAACCTTTAAATGCCAATTGTCCTTCTTATATTTTTTATCTGATTTTACTTTTCTATTCCAATACGAGCATAAAAATTAAACTTACAACTGATGGCCTTCTCTCAAACTCAATTTTAAAAAAACGCTGGGCTGAAACAAGGCTGTCCACTCACCTCAATCCTTTTTCATTTTTATGTTCATGATTTTTTTAAAGAACTGTTGGAGGTGCAGTCTTTCTCTCCCTGCTTAGGGCCCCTGCCTATTCCTTATCTATTATATGCAGATGATGTAGTACTTTTTGATAAAACTCCAATAGATCTACAGAGGAAATTAGCTGCCCTTTCCCAATATGCTGAAATAAACAAACTCGAAATCAACACCAAAAAAATGAAAATGTTTATTTTCAATCATTCACCTAAAACAACAACAAAAAAAAAATATTAAATTCAACTGATTTATCACGAAATATCCTCTTGACAAAATAACCCAATATAAATATCTTGGAGTTAATATCAATTCAGAAGCAACGGACAAACCATATAAAGAAGAACTTGTTAACAGAATGAAACTTCTAGCAACCCAAGCTTAAGCATTGCAAAGGAAGTATGGCCGGTTCTCCCTGATGCCAGCACGTATGTTTTACCTGCAGAAAGCCGTTCCCATAATCACATATGGGAGTCAGACCAAAACTTTGAGTAAGCAAGTAAATTGGGACTACTTAGAGGGACTATATTGGAAAGCAATTCTGCCGGTCCCAGTAAGCTCTCCAATAGCCATAATTTGCTACAAATTGGGCTTGAACTCTCTATCCATGGTCGTTTCTTGGTCCATGATATCATTATATCGAAAGGCGCTTCTTGCCACAGATTCTTCTAAAAACATATTTCCAGCTGTAAAAGATCTGATGGAATCTGTAAACAATAATTTGCTATCATCTTGGTCACGACATTGCAAAAAGCTTCTTTCTGATGCAGATATTTCTCTCAAAGACCTTCTTGAACTTCCAGTTAAAGCTAAACATAAATTGCTTAGAGATGATTGGATCAATATGAGAGAAAAGTGTTTACATTATTCAGCCGTTAAAGCAGGCTCTTTTATGGTCAAGGCATTGAATGACATTCCGAAATATATTATCACATGCCCTGATAGATCTTACACAGATATCTTTTTACGCTTTAGGATTAATCTACTTCCAACTAAAATGAGCTTGCACAATACTCTAAAGATACAAGTAATCTACCTTTCATCTTATTTCAGAATGTCCTTCTCTGATTGATTTAAGGATAAAATACTTTCTTAAATTATTTAAGAACAGAGTGCTGTTGTCGAGAGAACAACTATGGAATGAGATATTTAATACAGCTAAGGATTCATTGATCATAGCCACTGTTAACTTTTTGAATGAATTGAATCTAGGGAAAAACTTGATAATTACTCATGGAAATGCTCAACCTATTTAATGATTGTATCTTGAATTTCTGCATTTAATTAATTCAACTGTGGTTTTAAGATTAGTCACACTATTTTCTCTCTCTCCTAAGGATGCATTCTTCTATTAACCATTGAAATGCCTTTTCTTAAGAAAGCTAAATATGAGAATGTATGTAACTATAGATGTGACATATTGAAAAAGTTGACTTTTCAACTAAAACAATTTCAATAAAAAAAAGAAAAAAAAAGAAAGATGAACCACAGCCTCCCAAACTCTGCAGTTCACCTGGGAGGGTCGCTGGCATCCTTGAAAAACAAAGCAGGCTTCTTCACATCTGGGATTTGGCTTTCTCTGTGTATCCTTCATGGTTTCCCAGAGGCAATGACCTCCTACAGCGATCTTTGTGGTCTCTCGATCTCTCAATCAAGTCCCTCGATCTGTCGTCCTGCTGCAGTTGGTTCGACTTCACCCCAGAAGATCTGCTCCTTCTCATATCTCAGCATGTCGCTATGATCTGCCTTTTATCCATGTGGAGGTAGCTAATGGGTATCAGATGTATGTGATTAGGGTCAAGTCCCTGACTTTGCCCGACCTGATTAATGGGAATTGTCCAATGAGATATGTAAGGATTAGCCTCTTTACTCTCAGTCATCCTCTTCCTTGGCCCAGTGTTTGTGTAGAAAGGCGGGAAGTTGGAACGTTGGAGATTCCTAAAAAATAGGATGGGATATGGGTACGGGAAAGGGGGGAACTGCAACTCACCATCGGTTGTCTCACTCCCACTCCTTGAAGATCCCTCACCCAGGTGATCCTCCCGCATTGGTCCACCCCAGGGTCTGGATCCAAAGGCGATGGCCGTGCCCTGGCCACCTGAGAGAGAGATCCCGGGGGACTAGCAAGTGAGACACCCTTTGGTTTCTCACAAAAATGAAATATAAAATAAAATCCTCGAAAATTCAAAGTAGAATAACATAAGGGCTTGAGAGGAACCGAGTCAGAATTCCCTCCCTCATGCAGTAACCTAAAAAGCAAGACTGGGTAGTTCAGTACTAAAACAGAAAACCTAATTTCTTATGGAAAAAAAACAGAATTTATCTGGCTATCAACCTGAAGATGAAACTCATTCAGTGTGACCTCTGAAGTACCATAATGATCATGCCTATAACACCTGCCCTTCAACATATACATTTTCTCCCTATGAAAACTATCAAGATTGCAGAAAAAACAAATCATCTTCAATCTCATAAGCAAAACTGACAAGATGTTTTGCTAGAGTGAACACCTGGATGACCAGAACAAACATGAAAAGGAACATTAATAAATGACAAATTTGTATTTTCCCTGCTGAATATTTAACTTGCACAACAACAGCAGGTTTAGGCTCTTGCCCAGAGACATTTAACATTGTGAAAAACCTATACATTCTGATGGACAGCTGACTAACTCCAGAACCAAAAATCAATGCTAGATCTATAATGACCTTACTGATCTTGCATACTGAACATTTAGAGCCATATCACAGGTTTTATCAAGAATTGTTATGTGAACAGCATATTCCTTGGCATCCTGGGAACATCAACTAAGCAAACTGCCAAGAATCCAGAACACAGCAGCAAGAATACTAATGAGATAAGACTGGAACACATCAGCACTACTAATGTTCCACCCACTAAAGATCAAGAAAATATTTTTGTTTCAAAGTTCTTTGCATCACCTGCCATGCTTTTGAAGTCTGTGAATCTGATATCTCCATTATATCACAGGAGGCAGATAAAGTACAGTAATTGCATTGTCCTAACAAATGCATGAAAAAGAGACAAGAAGTGTACGGTGTAGTTGGGATGCACATTCAGATACCCTCCCTCCCCAAATGATTCTGATTGGGGCAGGTGTACTAAAGCATGGGAACTAAACTACACATGAGCGGGTACAGGGGGCAGGGGGAGACGTGTGGGTATCAGTGAAAGGTACAGGGCATGCTTATTAAGGTTAACATCCTACAAGCTTCATGGAATGCTAGGTGGATACATTGCATGAGCACAACATATATATAGAATGGATCTTTCACACCATATTTGCAGGTAGGCCTGAATCCTTGCAGGCTGTGTTGGACGCACGGAACAATGAGGTTTTGCGGTTGAATATTCCTCAACCAACCCCAGGTGAAGTAGGGAACACAAATACACACACAGATACATCTTGATAGAGCTTTGCAAAATTAGAAAGGAATGTGAGTGGTCCACCACAAATAAGGGTTGCGGCTGGTTGTGAAGGATAAACCCATGGGAGCCAGGGCAGAGGTCTTCAGTTGCCAAAACAGAAGCAGAGATTTAGGACACTAGCGCTGCACAGGTTAATGACTTTCTCATTTGAACGACCAGATGCTCATGAGCAAAACTCCTAAATCCTTCACTAGTTAGACTGATTAGTGGGACCTGCAGGAAACACAGGCCTGCCTCTCGGAGGTGTAGCTGATAAGGGGAGAGCAGAAGACAACAAAGTCTGTGATTTGTACCTGGGAGAGCATAGATTGATGCCAACTGTTTGGCATGTTTTCGGCAATGGAAATATATCCTGCCCAATCAGAAATTCCAGTGCCAATAGGGCCCATGGACCCTACCCACTCCAAGTTTGGTTGACATGGGCACGATCTACAATTCCCATGGTTCCAAAGAGCACCACAACCATCTGTTAAATAGACATAGATGTGGTCTGACTTTCAGATAAGACTGCAACCTTGAAGATTGGTTGAACCATGAACAAAGCATACCCCTGCCGCCTTTGTCAAAACAAATTGTAGTTATAGTTATCTGATAGAGACCAGATAAGAGCAGAGTCCTTTTGCCTCACATTGCTTGTATGGGTCACTATCCCCAATTTAACAATATGGTATAGAATGTTCTCTTTGCCAATTCCCTATGATGAGAACCACGCATTTTTGCAGTAAATACCCTTCCCTATTTCCCCACTGGCTCTCTCGTTCTTTTCCACCACATGGCATGCCTGTTACATTTCTAAACTCATTTAATGCTCATACCAGTATACCAACAAGAGACGTGGTCCTCTCCTCTTATGTGGCTCATGGCAGGTGGCATCGGTACCATCCGAAACACATTTAGATCTCTTATGTCTCTGCAGCCTCCATGATTCTTTTCAATTGATGTATGTAATGTGTGAGCATATGCAAGTGGCTGGACTATGGAAATGTCATAAACCCTCTTTGTTGACCCACAGAGAGCTTCAATCGGATAAAGTATTAATTCTGTCCTAGATGTTTGTACATTGCCCTACAGTTAAGTGGAAACCTACGGTGATCCAATGACTATCTACCAATTCAATGGCTAATAACATTTAACTCATTTGAGGTATCTATATGGAAGTTTCCAAAACTGATTTTCCCTTGTTCGCAAAAATACGTACAAGAAGACATCACATCAGCAAAAAACAAATGCAGGTTTTCTTTTGTTTTTGTTTGTAATTTGATAACTTAACCTTTTACACAATTTCCAACAACAAACAGTTAAGAAACAAACGAGAAACAAACCAATATACAAATATAACATAACAGCCATTACCCAATCCATTGAGACAATCCAAATGTAAAAAAAAAAAAAAACAACATCTCCTAATTATTAAAAAATGAAATGTAAACAGACTTCATCAAACTCATTACTAAAAACACTAAAAAAGAAATTGGGTATAATACCCACTTAGGCCTCCTAATTTCTTTCTAACCAGAGGCATACAAATTCTTTGTCTGGAAATTACAAGGCTATCTCAAATCTTTCTAGCATTTGGATTACCGCTATTGTTTTCTGTTGCAAGAAGATTCAATCAGACTTTCCCAAAATGATTCCTGCAGATAGTGTATAAGTTCAGGGATAAATCTGCTGAAGAAAAGTAGTCTAGCAGTCCTTGTGCCCTCACAGAACATTAGTAGGTGTTTAGTGGATTGAACTTCAGGGTTTTTGCAGATTTGACATAGTTTCAGGGCATATCCCCGTGTCCTCTTTTTGTAAGCACTTCACCTGTGTGGATGACATGTAATCTTAATCTTAAGAATTTGTTTCTAATTTTCCAATCAGGGAATTTTATCAGATATTTGCACAGAAAACCCAGTTTCTGTTCAGCTAACTGTAATTGATTAGGGTGGGCCCCCGAGCAAACACCCGCAATTGTATGGATCCAGTCCCTTTCATCCCAGTTATTTTTTGCTTTCACAGCATTTTCTGCTAACAATTTCTTTTCTATATCTTCATCAAATAGTAGTTTTTCCACTTGGACACTAAGAGTTGAAAGCAGTTTCGATTTATGTGTCTACAGGTATGCTTTTATGACAGAATATAGCGAGTCATCCTGCGAACTACATTCCCGCTGGAACAGTAACATCAGTTTCCAGCCTACATGGGAATCCAGGGATCTTAGACCAAATTTGTTCCTGATATTAACCATTGAGAGACTCATTGGTAGTCCCAAAGCATTTTTCCACAAAACACACTCTCACTTTTGCCATGAGATGTTCCAAAGTTGGGGTTTGGCTTCCAGGCCATGCAATAACACTGGGATCACCTTAGCCTGGTAGATCTTCAGGACCAGAATTAAAGAGAATCTACCATATTTCATCAAGATTTTCTGGGCAGATAAGGAGTTGATTTTCAGTACCATGTCTTGTTCGACTTTGCATAGTGCTGGGAGGGCATAGATTTTGTATCCCAAATGGACAAGCTCTTCCACTTTTGGTATGATTTTACCTCCCATTTCGCATTGTCGAAATACCACTTTTTGTTTTTCTGCCTAAAGACTAGGATTTTTGATTTAGTTGGATTAATGGCGAGACCATTTTCAGTTGCATAGCTGTAGAGACCATTCAAGAGCCATTTTATCCAAGACTACCCGAAGAGATAGTTTTTCAAGGTCTTGGACGTGAAATTATTGGGCCCCCATGTGTTCCAACAGAAAAAATTCAACCCCCCACTTTTAAAGAGGATTTTGTCCAGCCCCAGTTTCTGTAAGACTTCAGTTAAGATACTCAGGAGCCCCCATGTGTTCCAACAGAAAAAATTCAACCCCCCACTTTTAAAGAGGATTTTGTCCAGCCCCAGTTTCTGTAATACTTCTGTTAAGCTACTCGGGAGCAGAGATAGATTATTTTCTGATCTAGTGTCTTTGGGCACTTCTTCTTCTTTCATTTGGCTGGTCTGATGGGTTTGGTTGGCATTTCCACCTCTCTGTTTTGGAGACCACTTTGAGTCCTCTCTCAGATATTTTTTCCTGATCTCCGGCTGGGAACAGGAGACCAATAGGTCGAATTTCCTTAATTCTGCTGTCGCTCCTTTAATGGCCACATAAGCCTCTCTTGACAATCTGCCACGAGGGGATAATCATGGTCCGGGAATCTCACAAACTCAATGCACAGACTATTAAGTAGATATATACTTGGGACTTTCTTCAATGATGTCAAGATCACCCCTCTACTTAAAGATTTTAGCTTGTTTTTGTTTGTAATAAAGAAAGCCATATAATAGGCATTGCAAAGAGTGACAAACCATTTTCACCTTTTTCTCCAGGCTTTCCTGGGACCCTGTGAGAATTTTCCTCCCCTTCATTTTACATTGGAAGCTCAACTATTTTGGAGGTCTTCCCGGAGCCGTGGCTGATCGCCCCAATCATTCTATGTTTGCCTTCACCTGTTCTGGTTTCCTCGACGCTCTCTGGAATTTTGTGTGATCCTTGTACTCTTTTCAAAAAATTGGGGCGATCTTCTGATTTGGTCTTGGTTCACTGGGTTCTTCACCCACAGACATTGCATTTGTCACTCCTTTCATTTGCTTGATCCTTAAAAATATTGGGCTATCGGCAGGAACTCACTTGTCTTTACTAAGTCCCTGGCTGGCCTCAGTGGGACAGTGGGGGTGCCTGCGCGGCTAGAATATGATCCAATTGTTTGCTGCACTGTAGGCCCCATGGATTCTATTTTTTCTCCTTCTGTTTGTGACCCTGTTGATGACATTGCTGGCCTATTGTCCTTATTTCGGGTTCTGGCCTTCTCTGTGCCCTTCTGGCAAGTTTTGTTGTTCCCCTGTGACCTTTTCCTTTCTTGCTCTGATCTTCTTTGTCCGAGTTTTTGGCCGTGGAGTCTATCTCTATCACATCTTGTACATCCACCTTGAGGGCATGGTAGAGGTGCTAGAGATTTTCTTCAAAAATGCATTTGTCTCAGAGGAGTTTGTTTGTGATTTTTCTGATTCTTTGATTTTTTCTCCCTTTTTTTGAGCTACAGATTCTTTCAATCTTCTTTTTCTCCTTGATTCACATCTTCTTTCTTTTCTCCCTCCCTTTGCAGGATCTTGGGATCTGTGTTCCATTTGGTTTGGGTCCTTCTTGGATTGACTGATTGTTCCCTCCAGATATTGCTGATGCTTCTTCCTCCAAGAGGCCATCACCATCATTTGCTAGCCATCTAAATTCTTCTAGCACCGATTCCGAGAGTGGGGTATCATCCATCTGAGAGTTGATTTCTTCCACTTGATTCAAATCATTTGATTCCAGATTCCTTTATTTAAGTATTTGGAGTTGTGCTAACATATCCTGCTTCACCCTTAGGTCCAAGTAGTCATCCTCCATTTTCCGTGCTGCCATAGATTGTTGGATGGCTGATACGTCTAGGCCTTGTTTGGTGATTTCCACCTTTAACTCCAGTAGTCTCTGCAATACAGTAGTATTTAATACATTTCAGCACCGCACCACTGTACCATCTAGTGTGGCCATTCCGTTTGTCATTTCTAAACATGTGCCTGTTTGGGACTGGATTTCCACCCTCAATAATTCAAAGACTGAGACTAGAGAATTAAGAACATAATTGAGGGCAGAGATTGTGGTTTAATTTACGTGGCTAGCCGAGGAAATAGCTAGGGATGGTGGCGGGCACCCATGGTTCAGATCTTCCTGCCGGCATTCCAACGTCCCTTCTGTTTCATCTTTGCAGAAATTTAAATCTTTGTCTAGCTCCATTGTGGTCAGTTTTCCAGTTGACTCAACACTATCAGACCAGACTCCCTTGGGTTAACACCATCTCTCTTCTTGGCCTCTTACGAGAGTGATACCCACTACAGGTTTTACTCAGGGTTTCCTCCTCATTGGCACTTTTGCTTCCCTTCCCGAAATGATCTTTGATTTTTTTCTGAATTTTTGATTTTGTAACTGTAACTTCAAGTCCTCTTTTCCAGATCTCTGCAGTTACGGTTGTTGCTGCCTGTGGAGCATTCTGCCTCGTTGGCATGTACAGTATATCCTCAGAGTCAATTTAGGCTTGGACATTATTTAGTCTCGTCAATTGTGGCAGCTCTGACATGTCCATATATCTACTCAACCCTGCAGGACTACTCATTGATGGTTCGTCCCATTCGGGGGCTCTCTTGTCCTCTTGGAGTGGGCTACTCCGTAGTTTCATTTTTCCTGTGCCTTCTAGCCGTACCTTACCCAGTCCCTGCATTCAATTTCACCCTTCTTTGATTCCTTAGGTTCTATAACTGTGAGAAAGTACAGTGAGTGCTTAGATGATCAAAACTTCAATATTTTACTCTCCTTTCCCTTTCTGTGATAGCCCCTTTTTGTTTGAGAGATCTGTCGCCTTTTCTTTAGAGGGTAGTCATGTGTCAAACTTAAGATGGAAGGGCCTACTTGATCGCCGCAAAATTCTTTGAATCGCTACAATCTTTCACAGTTTTACCATGACCAGCAAACGGGATCAAAGGAAATCAAATTCCTGCAGTCTCCCAACCGGTAACGCTGTCTGCTGAGTCCCCATATTATTTAGTATTCCCGAAGGCGGAGCCCAATATCAGCTGCTGTATCTTGCCTTAGCCTGGAGGAGCATGTGTGCTAACAATCCGTGCTGAGGTTGCACCCTCTTCCGTGAATCCCTTCTAATAATCACAAAGAGGGGGGTTAGCACTGGGCGGAGTGGCACTTTCAAGACTTTGGGCTCACTATGAAAAACATTGGGCTGGCCAAGTAGAAACAGTTCAATCGATTAGCGGAGTTCAGCCAGGTGCACTTTCAATACCAGTAGGCTTCTGCTAATGAAAATGTTTTACTTTTGTTTTTGTTATTTCAGACCCCATGTCCTTGCCGCGTGTCTGAATTAGTTCAAATCCACTTACCCAGAGTAGAAACGGTCTTTGAGGGGCAAGAGTCCTGTCAGGAGCCCCTGCAAATTCTGCTTCACTCCTTCACCAACCCCACCGGACCACAACAGACCACTTTCTCCACCACTTCCTCACCGCGCATGCTCCGCGCTGCGATTGATGTTTTTTGTTTGATGCAGGCACAGGCTCCTGTGTGACTCCTCCTACAACAATGGCCACTGAAAAAAACACCAAAAGTCCAGATTGCAGCCCACAACAGACCACATTCTCCACCACTTCCTCACCGCTCATTTCTGAAAAGACTGGGTTAGTGTAAAACACTATGAGAGACATATACAATATAGTCATGGTTGGGTCGCCATGCAGACCTCTATTTTTTTTTATGGATTTCCACCAAAGCAACAAAAAGCATATCTGCACCAGGTTGTGCCACTCCTGAAACAAATTTTAAGAAAATCCATCCAGTTTTTAAGGATGTGGAAATTTCAAAGACTGCATTTTCTCCATGACAAAACCAATGCAAAATTGTTGAAAAACCCACACACTAGGAAGAATCTCATGAAAACATTTCAGTTTTTTTGTCTGTGCCAAAAATAGTTTATGGAATGACATGCATATGCCTCATTTGAGTCAAATCTCATTAGCAATAGAATTAGAAGAGGAAATTGAAACCTGTACAACATTATGAAGGGTGTTTGCCTTCAGGTCGGATGCAGGGAAGTTAATACAGTAAAGTTGTGAACATAAAGAATATGTGGGGACTACCAATAGTATTTCCTCTCTTTTGAGAATTATTAAGATATTCTGAAACATTTTCGTTCCTTTATCTTTTCATGAAAATGTTTGAGATATTTGCTCTCCTTTCTTTAGACGCAACATGGGAAATAAGAATGTGGATGCAGGGAGGGTAAAACAACAGCATTTGGAAAGTGTGTTGTTTGGGTGTTTGGGAATCTATAGGTTTAAATGTGATTTCGTCATGCGAGTATCAGTGATGTGTTCATAAAAATCAGAGCTGTGTGGTGTTTTTAGATTTTGTACTTCAAACATAAAAGCCCTTCAACTAAAGGCTTTTATTTTATCAGGGCAACTTGTTTTTGTTTTCTGACATATATAGGCCAGGTCTTTTTATTCACTGACTGTCAGAATATGAACTTTCAAAAGATGTTATATACATAGACGTTACCTTTGACATATCCAAAAGTGATGGCAAACAATCACTGCATTTCTTGGCGGTATTCTGCTAATACATTTTGGAGTCCTTGTCGCTTGCTTAAAGATTCACTGTTGTGTTTGCGCAACAGTAACAATAAAAAATAAAGTCAATATATCATTTTTTCATTTTTTATTTCTTTAATTTTCTGCTAATTTTGTATTAGCTAGTACTTTGTGTTCATCTAAAAATTAGAGTGTACATTTTTCAACAGGAAGTATTGTAGGATGATCAAAAAAACCTCTAGACCTGCTTCACCACTTTATGTGAATCCTTAGGAGATGAATTATACTTGTTGGTTTGTTGATTGATCCTGTTGGGAATGTAGCTGTGTGTGTGTTTGCAGTTGCCATACAGAGGGAAAAGAAGTACCTCCTTCCATTGCACCCAAAAAAAACTTAGGAAAAATGAATCCAAGTTTAGCATCCTAAGTAAGGAACTACAAGCTGAATTTCGAATTTAGCTGTGTTCAGTTGCTGAATGTTTTTTCACTAGCTTTCACACTTCCCTCTGTCTCCCCCTCTCTGTGCCCCTCTTTGCACACAACCCCTTCCTCCAAGTGCATCAGTGCTCAGACTGGTAAGTGTCTCCCGCACTCCACTGCAGCCAACCATGTCGCTATCTCTCCCATCCTCTCCAACTGCTTCACTATCTCCTATCCTTCTCCCATCACTAAATCTGTCTGCAAGAAACTTAAGAAGGACATACTGAGCTCCAACCCAGGCTTTCCTATTGCAGACACCTATGTCACGGCTTCCGCCAGAGAGACTATCACTAACATCCTCTTCTTCGTTAATGCACCTGACATAGGGAATCACAACATGGTTGGCTTCTTCCCTCCTATTGCCATTAATGGTGGCACTCGCTGAGAGGTTCTCCTTGACCTCTAGAGTCATCATTAATGTTTATCTCAACGGAACTATCATGGTGCAGGGTCCTCAACCCAAACGTCTTCTCTTCGACAGGATCCTCCCTCCCATACCTAACCTGACCTCTCTTTTGGCCAGGCTCCCTTGCCTTCTACACAGACTCCCTTGCCTTCCTCCTCCACTGCACAGGCTCCCTTGCCTTCTGTGCCTTTCTCTGTACAGGTGCCCCTGCCTTCCCATACTGTCCCTACGCCCTTGTCGGCCTTGGTTCCTTCGCTATCCTCCACTATCCCCCTGGCTGCTTGCCACCTTCGAGGGGGACCACCGCTCCCTTTTCCCCCTGAGGAAAACCCTCAAAGATGGCAAGCTGCTCTACCTTAACACTCTCACCACTCACTCTGTCATCAAACACTCGTCTGACATCTGCAACCACCTCGAACTCATGGATCTTAATGTGCTTGCGATCACTGACACTTGTTCAAGGATAGCTCCATCACGAGCATTGACACCCTCCTCCCTGAAGGCTACAAAATCCTCTCTGCACCCAGGCCTAAGAAGACAGGTGGAGGAGTGGCGCTTATCTTCCAAGAATAGATACCTGTGTCCATCATCCCTACTCAGGCCTACTCCTTCTTCGAGTGTCTAGTTTGCAGACTCTCACTCTCCCCAAAATCTTCTCTCATTAAGTCCTTTCTGCAACCTTTGTGACTCACTTGCCCTCTGTATCCTACCCTCTGGCTCCACTCACACCGCCGGCCACACCTTGGATGCTCTCATCTCTACTGACATTCCTTTCTCTATCCCTCTCACTACATCCCTCTCTTGGACTGTCCACTCTCTTCTCTCAACACCCCATGAAGCTCTCCTCTGCTCTTGCAGCAATACCTCCGGCAAAACCACTTGGCTTCAAAGGCACCAGACACATGAAAAAAGTGACAGTGACTGCCTTTGCCTCCTATTACTCTCCTCCACCCATTCCTTCAGTTGACTCCCACTGAGACTCAGCCTTCACTAACCTCAATCTTTCTATCTCCAACACTCTTGACACTCTTGCCCCTGTCATGGGGGTCTGACTGAAGCCTTCCAAAAAGTTAAACTCTTGGTACGACTCTGACCTGGTTGCCCTTAAAGGCATGTGTAGGGCAGCTGAGCGGAACTGGAATGTGTCCTGTGAAACATCTGACAAATTGGCCTGCTGCCTCCTTCAAAGGCATTATCAACTCTGCATACGCACCAAGAGAAGAGTCTTTATTTAAGCCTGCATCTCCGTGGCATCAAACAACACAGCTGAACCTTTCAAAGTCTGCAAGGAACTGGCAAATCCTGCAGCAGCCTCTTCTTCTGTCATACCCACCCAGGACCTTTGCTCAGCCCTGGCTGCACACTTCACCACAAAAACCCAAGACAACCTTTCCACTCTCTCTTCCACACCACAGCATACACCAACACTGGAGCCTCCTTTGGCCTCTCCTCCACTTACCCGCTCTTCTCGCTCACCCGTTACACCGGATGAGGTCACCAGACAAGTCCGATCTATGAGGGCTTCATCCAAACAGGTGGTCCCATGACCCTCCAAAACCATTAAAGACAGTATTGACTCCCTTGCCCCAGCATTGGCTGATCTCTGCAATCTCCCCTTTTCCACTGGAGTTTTCCCAACTGCCCTTAAGCACCCCATGTGCATCCTCTGCTCAAAAAACCCTCTGCCGACCCCTCCATTCTGGCAAACTACCGCCCTATCTCCATCACTCCTTTCCTGGGCAAATTCCTGGAGAAACTGACTATCTCACAGCTGAACGTCCACACTGAATATATTGGTTGCTTTCATGACCATCAATCTGGCTTTAGAACATTCAGAGTCACGGAAACTGCTCTTCTGAACATCGGTGAAGACCTGCTCTCAAATATTGACACTAACACCACCTCTATTCTCATTCTCCTTGACCTCTCCTCTGCCTTTGCCAAGGTTAACCACAACATCCTGATCGCACGCCTCTGCGGCACCCTGGGAATCACTGGTCAGGCTCTGGCATGGTTAACCTCCTTCCTCTCTGACCACTCATCCCAGGTGGAATTCAGAGACTTTCACTCGACTATCACTCTCTCACTCTCTCAACCTGCCCTGGCACATGTGATTGCCACTTTCACCTTTAACTTCCAGTGCTGCACGGATGACACGCAACTATCTTTCGGGCTACCCTCAGCCGCCTCCGCCTCCTCGCTCATATCTGACTGTCTGTCCTCTATTCAGTCTTGGTGTGGTGCAAACGACCTCTGTCTCAACATCAGTAAGACTGAGATCGCTCACAGTGGGACCCCTGCTCCCATGGACCTGCGCCCGCACCTACCTACGAGGCAAGAAACCTTGGGGTCATCTTTAACTCTACTCTCTCCTTCTCCTCTCACATTTCGGACATCTCTAAAAAGTCTTACTATCAGTTACACCTCATCTGAGGTACTCTACCTTTTCTCACTTTCTCCAAGCGGCTTACTGTCTCCAGAGCCCTGGTTCTCTCTACGCTGGAGTATTGCAACAGCCTCTTCCTCAACCTCCCTTCCTCTGCCCTGCGCCCTCGGCAACTCATCCAGAACAGAACTGCAACACTTATCTTTGGTCGAAAGCCCAGGGCTGCATCTCTCTGGTGCTGAAATCACTTCACTGACTCCCCGTGGCTGCAAGGATCAAGTTCAAGACCCTCTGCATTGTTCACAAGGCTTTATAGGGCCTGGGACCTACCTACCTGCAACGCTACCTAAATACTGTCCTTCATGAGCCTTCCGCTCATCTACCTCCAACCTTATGAGAGCGAGCCGGTTCTCCAAGTAGAGATGTGAAGGGAGATCCTTATTCTCAGCTGGTGCCTCCCTCTGGAATAGCTACCCTGCCACCCTCTATCTTGAGCCAGATCTCATCAAATTCCTGAATCTCTTCAAGACCTTCATCTTCTCCTCTTCCTTCTCTCTACCTCTATCCTGCTAACCTAGCCCTCTGGTCTTTCCCCTTCTCCCTTCTCTTCCTTACAGCTTGCTGACTGGCCTCCTGGTGTACCTCAGAGTCCCACAGGGCCCCGGCACCCTCGCCAGTCCTCTTTTGCACTTGCCTCAAGGCCCTAAACCCCACCCTCACTAACTGACCGTGAGAAATAACCCAAGAGAGTAGCTCTCTTTGCACTTACCCCATTCTCAACTGACCATGTGCACTTGATCTTCCTCCTCCCTGTTACCCTCTGTGCACTTGCACAATCCGTTAGAAAACTGCAGAATCACTGTCAGGCCTATTTGCTGTTTCCCAAACTGTTAAATGTATTTTTACGCAATTACTCTGCCTGTACAGACTATTATCATCTTGCAATTTCATGGACTCTGAGTGACTGTTGTTTTTT
The DNA here is from genome assembly GCF_040938575.1 of Ambystoma mexicanum. Classification (NCBI taxonomy): domain Eukaryota; kingdom Metazoa; phylum Chordata; class Amphibia; order Caudata; family Ambystomatidae; genus Ambystoma; species Ambystoma mexicanum. Next base: position 460,409,752 of record NC_090923.1, on the reverse strand, counting down.
TCCCCATGTTCCTTACCTCCTTGAGTGCTTTGAAACACTTTCCTGTGTATAGAAACTATATAAATAAACAATACCATAGATACCATCTTCATCATCTGCTCCTGTCACCACAAGTGGTACTCCTGTGAGGCAGAGGAACTGAGCGGCCGCCTTGCAAGCCATACAAAACACTGTTTTCCCTTACTTTTCAAGGGTCACAGTGCTATGTATGTACTGTGACACACCGCTCCATAGAGGGGAGCAGTTTTGGAGTGCTTTTGAGGCTACTGTCAAGGAGCACGTGAAACCCTGCCCACTACCCGATTAAGAGCTGCCAAACATTTTTCTTCTCCACCTGCCCCTCCGTCCCTGTGGTTGTCACCCTTTCCATGCCTCCCCTTCCCAAACTTGCCTTTCCTGAACAACCCCCCAAAAACGAAAGAAATACAAAATCACAATTCCCTCAGGAGCCACCTTTCACAGTTGAAAAAATAAACAAACAAAAAAAGTTACAGGTCCCCTACACAGCCTGTAGAGTCTGCAGACAGTGCAGTAGTTTGAAGACATTGGAAAAATTCCAGGCATGGGGTGGTAGCATCAAAACCATTGTAATCTTTTTGTGTGGAAAAATGGTGGCTCTTAAAAGAACATTTTTTGTATTTTTAGTTTTTATATGTATTATTTATTATTAAACATTTTACAGATCTTAACTATTTCTTTAACCTTTGACAAAAAGTAGGTATTCTTTTCCTGGTGTTTCCATTTCTTTTTTTTGCACCTACTGAAGAATGTTTTGCTGAAAAATCTCATTACCCACTTGGGCAATGCAAGAAAAAATCATTCTTGAATTGGGGAACATTTCCTTCAACTTTTCGAATGTCTCCTTCATTGGAAACTGAAAAGAAATTACAGTCACATACCCCAAACTGTTCCCTCCACATTGAACAATGATAATGTCTGGATTATTTCAAATTTGAACAAATTTACACAAAATGGGAGCAAGTCAACCCTCTTCATGTTCTAATACTCCATACCACAACACTTCCAATTCAGAGAATCCATGATTTGGAGCTATTCCACAGTGCTCAGCATATACCTTCAACCAATGGACCCATGAGTCCCCCAAAATCCACACAGTCTGCCTTCTAAAAGACATTGCCATGGCCATTTTCAGTCTTCTCAAAACTCCTAATACCAAAAATCCTGCTACCCTCTCTTCCTCTACACCACACCCAGGAAACCTGATTGGCTGTTAGTCAGATTTCCACGGACACCACAGCGGTCCGTGGCCTATGGAGTCCCCTTTCCATGCCAGGCAGCCTCATAAGACCTGGATGTGGCACGTGCCGTCTGTGGACTACTGTGCTGTCCATGGACCCTGTAAAACAGGGGCAGCCCTTCACTGCCTAATTGGCTGCTTTCAAAGAGTCACACATCCATCCACCAATCACATACAAAACCTCTACACCCAACTCTGTCATCTCACATCAACACTACAGATGTACACTTGAAATCTCAGACTACATATCTCCTGTTAATGAAGGATACCTGCATCTAAAACTACTGTGCTACTGTCCAAGATTTCTATTTCCAGATTCAACAAGCACTGCATCTAACAAAACATATTACAGGTATGCTTATATATTTTTTTTAAATTCCTCAACTCTTTCACAAATATATATAAATACATATAACGGGTTCCTGCTACTTACCCTTGTAATACGCTTCTCAATCAACATATTGGGCCTCAGTACGACTTTGGTGGTAGCCATGCCCTTAACAAGGGCATGGCTGCCATCAAAACTGGGTCCGGGTTCCTTGAATGGGGAATTAGCAGGCCATTCCGAGTTTGGAGGGCCCGGTAAGTCCTCCTTCAGGGAACCCGGGTCCGGACCTTCCCTATTCCCGTTTGAGCCCCCATACGGCTCAATGGGAATGGGTGCAGGGAGCTAACAACGGGCTGATTACGACCGGCCCGTTGTTAGCTCCCTGGTCCCCTCGCGGGACCCGGTAAGGACACCTGGTTTTACCAGGTGTCCTTACCGGGTCCCGCGAGGGAACCTCGTAATCTTGCAAAATGGGTTTAACAGGTCCACCTCCATTAGCCGCACCTGTTAACCCATTCCACAAAGTTTGTAATGAGGCCCATTATCTTTTGCAACCACTCTACCAAATTCCATGTATTGCATGATTCAGCACACTTACTTACAATGCTGTACATTTAAAAATCATTCTTTTTAAAAGCATTTCCATGAAAATTACAAAATGCATATGTCATTTATAGCAGCACTGTGTGCTACTTTTTCAACAAAATAAAGGAAAAGCAACTTGAAAGGATTTCTATAACATTTTAAAATGGCACTTTTTAAGTGGAAGTTTAGTATGTTGGCAGTACATTCATACCAACCAACATAACCCATTCCAATCTATAGGTGGTTATGAAATCATGTATTTTTACTCTGCATTCAGTGACTTGTAATACCACTTCAGTCATTACACTTCTTGGACTACAATCTTCAGAATGTAAAAAAAAAAAAAAAAAAAAAAAAAAACAGGACTACACTAGATGATTCATGAGTATAACATTTATATAGAATTGAAAATGCTTTGTATTTAAAAGAAAATCTTTTTAGGACCATTTCAATTAAAATTGAAAAATCCATATATGCATTTAAAACGCCACTGTGTATAACTTTTCTAGAAAAGAAAAAAAAACATGATCATTTTGGTCATTTTTAAGTGCCAGTGTGCATGTTTAATAGCTTGACACTACTACATGCCTACTTGCTAACATGACCTGTTCTAATCTACAGGTTCTTTCCGAGTCCTATTTTTTTCTACATTCTGGGACTTGTAGTCCAACTTTTCTAATGAAAAAACTGCCAGAATGCAAAGCAAAAAAACAAGACTTGATAAGCACTTTCATATTGCAACAGATCATGTTTGCAAGTATGCGTCCATTGCCAACATATTCAACATCCACACACCAAGTACCCCTTAAACGTGTTCTACAAATCTTTAACCTCCACGTTTCTTTTCTTTTACAAAACAGTTACACACAGTGCTGCTATAAATGCTCATAGGCATTTTTTATCTTTCATAACAATGCTCTTAACAACAAACCTTTTTACACAGTCATCATTTTCCATGTTTCATTGCATATTAATCTCACACTTTCCAAACTCATTCATTACAACCCTAACACTGTCACCATTCCCAACCTGCTTACACATATGTATATATTGCCAAAGTATCTATATACAACACTTCACCTCACATATAAAGTACTCTTCTTTTCCAACCTCTACTATAAGCCACCAAACACTGCTTCAACAGCAATCCACCATTACATTACCACTAGGCCATAGTTTCCCTATTTGTTAATTATACTGCAACACATTATACATACATTGTACCACAAATACAGCACTTATTTCATTAAGATAAGCAGCATTAAAGTAACCCACGCATACACCTTTTGCTTACACCCATTGTTCCACTTTCCTTCTAATCTCCCAAACAGCACTACTCATACTTCAATTGTTTTAACAACATAGTTAACATACTTCACATGACTATCCAAAACACAACTTTATTTACTCAATTTCCCAACAACTCCTCCTACATTCATAAATAACAACCTCTCTCACTAAAAGTACTTTACCATTACCATGTATACCCAGAAAATGACTGAAGACACCAACCAGAAGAGGACTACTCCTCACATCCTACAAAGTAAGTACATTACTATACTAGGAATCTCTTTATTATGGTATCAATGTACTTTTGTTATATAGTAGCCTACAGCATTCCTTTAAAATAATCAACATGCATTTCACTCTTACTCATTACATTTCAGTATGCACACTCTGTCCATTCTCATCTAAACAACATCATTATAACACCCACTACCCTCCTCAAAGCATGATCACGCCCATATGTTCACTCATTCATTCACGCCACCGCTCTCTTACCAAGTACCCAAGCCCTTCACACAATAACACACAGTTACTCATACAACCTTCCCACTCACAACTATTATCCCATTAGACAAACAGCCCTGTATTAATCTCTGCCATCACATTCACACACCCATTCAAAATACAGCCATATAAATTGCACAACTCTCAAATGCACACTTTCTTTTTTTCCAACAGACAGTACCTAACAGAATGCCTGCAACTCCATAGAAAACAAATAATAAATAGAGCAAAGCAAGCCATACCGTCATCCATCTCTAAAACAATGTATAGAAAATATTTAAACAAAACTGCTAATAACATCACTCAACAAAACTAATCCAGAAACCACTAAAAAAGAAAAGCCCCTCTTCCAAAAACTAAAACTAAAACAAAATGTATACACAAAAGCACACCTACGAATAAACATAACCCTATATCTAACAATGGTAACATAGCCCCAGTAAAGCATTCCAAAACATACATTTTACAAAATATTTTCGACCTTAGAGTACTTCAGAATCTTATGAAAACAGCTGAAAAGTCACACTCTACTCTTAAAAATGACTGCAGAAGACTAATCCGCAAAGCTCTAAATGACAACGCATGTCTGCAAAATAGAAAGTTGTTTATATTAATTTTAAACAACATGAAACCACTAACTAAATAAATCAGTAAATTACAAAAAGTACTTCTAAACATGTCTAAGGTCAATATAGATACCTTTTCAAACTTTTGTGCAGGTGAAGTGATTTGCTCAAGCAGCACAGAACCATATTTCAATTACGAGGCTTATAAACAAGAACAAATAAAACCAATTGCCATACACAATAATGGTCAAAGGTACAAAATGGTAGGAGACACCGTTATGGAACAAGAAATCCTTAAAGAAAAAACATCCCCAACAAACTTTTAACCAACTATTCCTTTCGTCCAAACAATTCACCCAGTGTACAAATGGACATGCAGCTCTATGTGTAACATATGCCAACAATCAATCAAATCTTTACAACAATACCTCAATCAGTATGTAAAACTAAAAGAAAAAAGTAGAATAAACCATGGACTCCTGTCCAGTGTGCAACAGCACTGCACGCGAGAACATTCATAAGCCTGCATTTCGGGAACTGCTTGCAAAAGCACCTTTAACCACCTTAAAATTTTAGCAACACACCACACCACTATACATAATCTTGTGCAGAGACTATACTATGCTAAAAGTCCTGCCTTACAACTGCAACCTTTAAATAACATAATCGTACATGAAACAGCCAAAGAACTCACTCAACAAATACAGCACATCGAAAGTAAATATTTTGGAACTGAAGATCACTTAGAAAATTCGGTAACTTTAGAAAACATGAGGGAAAAACTCACAAACACCAACCTCCTTACACACACATACAAAAAAGAAATTGCAAAGTTTCAAAACACATCTGCTGGAAGACCAGACCAAGTATGTGTCTGTTGTTGCAGAACTTTTTATAAAAGGAGCACACAAATAGTAGATATGGCCTACAAAATAGAGGACAATGAGGAATCACAATGGTTCGAATTAGCTTTATATTTAACTACAGAAAATAAATACAAAATAACTGACCTCTCAACAGTTTGCATGTACTGCAATACAAAGCTTGATAATAACAAAACTTCATCACGTGCTGTCACTAATAACTTATTTAATAAAATATTCCCTCTTCTAAAGGCTCTCAAACAACAAAACGTGTATAAGAGCATTATAATCCAAACAGTACACCCATTTCAAGCTATAATTCGTCTTCAGCCCAAAAAAGCCAAGCGGCCTCCTTCTGAGTTACTAAAAGGTATTTGTGTCAAAGTAAATATTTGCCATTAGATTGTAAATAAATGTACAAACTATCGGAATACAACGGCCAATAGATCACTCTTTGATGATCTTAGTTAATGGTGTACCAACAAAAGACGAAAAGATTTGGCAACACTAGTCAACTTAAACAAGGTAGGACAAGCCCTACAATATCCACAAAGATATGAACATAGAGGAGAACTTAACAGTAACCACACAATTAATTGAGGATTCACCACCGACAGGTCAATTTGAACATGTAGATCCTATTACTGCAGCCACCATTTTGGACCAGTATACAATGCACCCACTGCACTCCAAAGATACCACAGAGGATGCATTAGAAGCATATCAAATGCATCAAGTCAATGGATCTCCAATGAGTATATAGTAGAAATGTGTTAAAGCATGTTCTTTTCCTCTACTCTTTCCTACAGAAAAAGGAGGAAGATGTGATGAAAGAACCACATAAATGAGTGCATCAGAACATTGCTCTTTACAAATGTATTCTGAAGACTCCAGATTCCGACAAAATGTAGAATACATTTTCAAACTCCTGTTTGAAAGTGAACAAGCAACTCTATGTTATGGAGATGCACACATATTAATAACAGGCTCCAATTTCTTAAACACGTCCGCTGCCCAACTGCTTCAAAAGATAAAAGACAAAGATGAAGTTGTGAGGTCAAGTATCACAAATCTCTTGGCTAAAATGCATTGCAAGATATGTCACAGCCTATCTCACTAAAGCTGAGAGAACAGAGCTAAAAGACCTCTGGGATCACATATAATCTGATAAAACACAGTCACAAAAAGAGTACAGTTGTGGTATAAAAATGCTCTCCCATAGAGAATGCGGGTGCTACGAAGCTGCAGACCCTTAACAGGTACAACCTTATATGGCAAATCGGAAGACATTGGGCCTCATCACGACTTCATTGGTAACCCTTAAATCCGGTGGATTTAAGGGTCCACCGAATCAGGGCTTCAGCTCTGAGCTGGGGGGAAATCCGCCGAAAAATCGCGCTATTACCGCCGGCGGGAAATCCGCCGGCGGTATTAGCGCAAAGATTCCTCATTGAGCCCAATGGGGAATGGGGCATTCCCGAATGGGCTCAGTGGGGAATGGGGACTTACATTACCGCTGAACACGTGATCCGGTGCTATTAGCGCCGGGGAGTTCGGCGGTAGGGCTAATACCGCCCGCGCTAATAGCGTTACCGTTACCGCCCAAGTCGTGATGAGGGCCATTGTCTGGCTAAACTTTGGTCTAGCTTCATTCAGAAAAAGAGTACTCAAATCCTACCAAGATATAGAAACAATAGCCACAAAGGATCCCAACAGCCAGGACATTTTAAAAAAACAATGTACTCGACACCTGCTATCCAAACAGAAGTACTGATTTGGAAGAAATGTGCCTGTACCACATAGCCCAAAACTACTCCTACAAAAATAATGTCACACCAGATGAGACAACTGGCAAATATGTAGTCTTAACTTGTGAAGGAAGCGTAGACAAACTTACCAAACCCAGACTAATTAATCACATAAAATTATCATTTAAAAATCCACAACATAGGGAACTTTATTACATGGCCCTACTACAACTTTTTAAACTATGGATAAAAGAAGAAGACTTATTAGGTAAATATGACACACTTTAAACTGCATTCAATGCAAATGAAAGCAGTATAACAAATGTCAATTTCAAACAATACAAAATGTTGGACAATGAACGCCAACAAGAGGAAGACATTGAAGCTCAACTAGATTAAGACACTCCTGAAGGCAGTCACCCTTCCCTTACAGGAAGCCAAGAACCACTTGGAGAAGAACTCATTCTAAATTAGCCAAGATTGAAGTAGAAAATACCATGTATCAATATAAACAATCAGAAGAAGGCTTGTCAGTGATGAAATCTTACCTAAATGATGAACAACCCACCATTCATCTACAAGTCACTGAAGAAATTGAACATGGTTTTAAACATGAAAGTAAAACTTGTAGCTGTAAACATTATGAACCTCTGCTCCTCTATGTAATTGGTGAAGCTTAATTAAAATCATCAGCACATTTCTACATAACATAACAAACAACAACCTTTTGGCTGTTGTAACAGTCCCCACATGTTTAGCTGCCTACAACATCAGAGGAGTAACTGTACACTGACTACTGCTACTTCCAGTAGAACATCAAACCAAATTAGAATACTACAAATTATCAGCAGAAGCTGCTACTGAAGCATGCAGAATTCTTAAACAAATAAAAGTGCTCCTAATAGATGACGAAAGCATGGTTTCCAACCTCATGTTGGCTTTAATTAATCTCAGAATGCAGAAGTCCTAAAATCCAACTAGGAAGGACTGTTTGGAGGAAAACGTGTTATTCTTTTCTGAAACCTCCTACAGTTAACAGCAGTAAAAGGTGAACCTATGTTCAAAACATTGGGACACAAACAATGCCACAGCACACTTGGCAGCATAGGGAATATAAATCTCTGGCAACATTTTCAGTACAGAGAACTAACTTAAAACATGTTCCAGTCTTCAGACCTCACCTATGCTAATATTTTAAAAAGCATTAGAACTGGTCTGCTTACTAAAGCTGTAAAATCCATCTTAAATAGTAGACTGATCCATGAGTTACCTGGGCATAACACATCTGTGCCTGATGTCATGGAACAATGAACCCAACAAAATATAAAATGCATGTCCTTAATGCCAACCCTATCAAGCTGGGGTGAATTGCTATGCAAATGTATCAATCAATCTTCTCTTCCAATTGCCACCAATTGTTTAAAACATTTAGTGGAACGGCTCAGACCAGTTGTGTTTGCAAATGCTCACCCTTCATAGAAATACCGCAAATAATATTGACAACACTTACAGTATCTCAGGAATAAGGCAAGAATTGACCTATTGTACAGGAACAATACAATTCACCATAAACACACAGGAAGATCCATAATCATTTCTAATGTACTAATTGAAGTACTAGAAACCAAAAACATACCTATGAATGAAATCTTCCAGATTTCATATATGTGGAAACATACATGCACTCTCTGCAACCATGTTTCACAAGAGCGCATCCCTAATGAACAATTTGTGTATGTATCTATACCAAATTGTGAATCCATTTCATTTCATCAGCTCTTGCAAAATGTAAATCATGCCATGTTATGCACTTTTGCAATTCAGAAAAATCGTTCCACCATGCACATAAACTCTGATACTAATGCTTTTAAGGTACAACGCAAATGGTATCAAAAACAACTGCAAGCTCATTAGTTTCACACCCAGGCAAGTATCTCTTGGCAAAAAACCTTCCCAATAGTAAGCATAATCTACCACACTGTTGATGCAACCACTGCAGACATCAAGAAACAAAGTGGCTGATTTGAATGCAATGCAACAGAACTTCGGTTACTCTAAAACAGAGATTACCAGCAAATCTAACAAATGCCTACTTAATATTCCTTAAACCTGAATTTATTCACTTACCTGTAAATCTATCAACAGTTAGAATACACCAACTGGTATCTAACTACATCCATAATACTACAATGCTGCTTTTAAAATGCAAAACTGTTTCAATACGCCAACAGGTATCTAAGTACTTCAAAAATACCTTTACAAAAATAGTGCAATGGTACTTTTGAAAAGCAAAACAGTTAGAATATTCCAACAGGTATCTAACTACTTTAAAGGTCTTAGTCCAACCTTGCTTGTAACAACAAATACACTTATCTGTGCACGTAAAACATTCCCTTAAGAACAGCACACTTCAAACAAACATACTGCCAAACATAAACGCACATAAATATAGTCCTTTTTTAAAATCCTGTATGGAAATTGTTTTTCTCAATGATACAATGATTATGCAACTGTGCAGAACATGCAGTAATGTTGTTCCAAACATAGTACTTAGAATGTACTGATTATGAGTGTCTGTAAAGTACATGAATATGTGAGATTGCATGCAATTAATCATTTTAAACTATCCTACCTAACATATATTGTGGTTGTTTTCACAGAGAAAGAAGCATAGATGTATTCTTCGTTACCATGTACAACAAACTCAACCTATACCCTCAATTGTACAGCAATCATAAGTACTTCAATTGTATGATGTCACCATGTTCCAAATACTGTTTACTGCCCCTACACTACGTAGAATTTCTATAAACATATTATTTAATTGTTGTAGCTAGTGCCTAGATTCAATTACTACACACAAATCATTAAATATAATGGTTGTAGCCAGTGGCCACATGTAATTAGTATACGCATATTATTATAATGGTTGTGGCCACTGGCCATATCCATCGCAGAATAATTAAACCATACATAAGAAGGACATAGAATACATATTGGAATAAGACAACTTATCCTGAACTCCCCCGTCCCAATTCAAATAACTTGTTCAGACATTGAAATGGACCGCCAACCCTATGTTTCACCTATGAAAACATCCTCATATCATGTATAATCCACTCCCCTAGCCTGACCAAACCCTCTTTCAGTCACCAAATAACCCCAAATGTGTTTCTCAAGCTTGCCATCCAGGACACTATCCGTGGACTACTGCGGTGTCCGCGGACTACCGTACCACCCATATGCTCTTTTTACACCTATACAAAGAGCCCCATATCATCTTTTTTCCACTCCCCGACCCTCCCCAGTCCCTCTTTCCACCACCAAATAACCCTAAATGTGTTTCCCAGGCTTTTTCCCTCGCTGCACTGTCCACGGACACAGGGATGTCTGCGGATCAAACATGGCAGGTGTTTCAGAGAAAATTATGTACCTCACTCTCTTCACCGTCCAATCAGCAAGCACATCTGGTGTCTGCAGACAGCATGTAATTCCCTGGACCAATCGGAACTCGGTCCGCGTAGCTAACTGTGAAATGGTACGCGCCCTGAACCCAGATATCACTAATTATTTTGACCTATTTTTGGGCTGTTTAATAAAAAATACTGGACGGATTAACACCAAACTTACAAAGGCACACTTTCGGGACCAAGTTGCCGCTCCTGCCGCATATTTGGTGAAAATCTATCCAGCCGTTTGGGCTGTAGGCATGAGCAAAAACTTTTTTCCATTGCATCTATGAAAAAACACACATTTTGGGACCCCCTTTTAATTTTGCAACCCCTGCATAAAACCTCACCAAACATTGCACAATTAATCTGATGGAGCTATATACTTTTGTTTGCAAAGTTTCATGGGGATTTGTGCGGGGAGGCAAAGTTATAAGCCACCAAAAAATTGCTCTTCCTATAAGTTGAGCAACTTAACAGTGACAATGTCAAAGACACATTTTACAAAGATGTAACTACAGACATCCATAATGTTATGTTAAGAGAGGCTTCAAAAGCCTAACACCCAATCTTACTAAAGCAGAAAGGTTCTCTCTCAACAATTTAGCCAAAGATCCTAATATTGTTATCAAAGAGGCTGACAAAGGTGGTAACATAGTTATTTTGAACAGACAAGAGTATGTTTAAATGGCAACCAACCATCTTGCGACACTGGGTTGTTATTGTAAGCTCGCCAGCAATCCTACTAGGCAAACTGTCATTGATCTCATATCTCATATCTCTTACCTCACATCAAATCAATGACTTATTAGTTCATGAAATGATTGCAATAGAATCTCACTGCTCTCATGATTATCAATTATTGGCAATCAACCTCATTTTGTGCTATTTTATAGTCATCACAACTACCATTAGACTTTGCACTTTTGTTTGTATCTAGTCAAGGACGATAGCTTATATTTTCTTGTATTTTCTTGTATGGTACAATGAATACAGGTCTCTTGACATTTACATGCATATAATGCATTTTAATTTTTTTACATTTTTCTCTTTTCATTTCTTGGTTTTCTCTATCCTCACCACTCTCTCCCTCGGTACTCCTCTATATCAACGGATGAACACTATCTTGTGTTATATGGGGCCTCATTACGACCCAGGCGGTAAGGGGTTTACGGCAGCGTTAATAGCGCCGACCCTTACCGCCTGAGTACGAGGTCCCTTAGCACCATGGCGCTTTTAACACCTGCTTTTAGCAGGTGTTAAAATCCATGGCGCTAAGGGACCATGGAGTTAATTACGCCACCATAATTTACGGTGGCGTAATTAACGCCTTCCCCACTCCCATTATACCCTATGGCGCAAAAATGGGAATGGGGATTGGGGACTTACCGCCCCCGCCAACCTCGGAATGGGGCGGTAAGTCCGCCAACCACCATGGCGTAAACGTAGTTTACGCCATGGTGGTAAAGTCACGGCCCAGGCGGTAACTTACCGCCTGGGTCGTAATGAGGCCCATGGTCTTATTATTATTATTTTGTTACTCATATATTCGTGCAATGCTTATGGTCAGCTTCAATATTGGCAATATTGTTATTGTTATTTCTTTACTGTATTAAATTTCAAAAGATTATATGTGTCCTCAAAAGGACCTACTTGGTCGAAACACGTGTCGGCACCACCAGTTTCTCAACCAGGACACAATGCAATAATCTCTTGTATATCAGTACTGTATCTCAAGCCTGCATTGTTTACAGTTTAATGCCAGTGCATGCATATGGAACCAAAACTGATTTCATTCTTTCATTATACTAGCCAGGGGTAGCATAGGGCTCCATTATCTGTAGATGACCAAAACACCTGATACCGTCATCTCATTTTCCAACACAACGCCCAGAGACCTGGTTATCCCAATCACTCTTCATGCATGCATGGTAGCCTGCAAATAATTGTAAACGCTGCCTGCAATGCGACCATGTCAGGAAGTGTTTAATATGGATCGCAACGGAGTCTGCCTGCTTTATGCTGGGGCATAAAGCCGGCAGGCTCCATAGGGATCCCCAGCATGTGTGCCAGCTTGAAAATGCATGTCGGTGCAATACTAGAGCATTTATATGGCAGAAAGGTAGGGAGACAGCAGAAATGCATGCTGCAATCCACCCCTCTCTCTGCAATACAACTGAATACAAATGGGGCGTGACATTAATGGAAGGAATAAAAGCCTTACTTTTACGCCTTGCAATGATGTTACGCATTGAAATTGAGCTCTTACCTGTACTAAATGCTTTCGTGTTAGTATTACAGAACGTGTAACTGCTGCAACGGTTACGTGTACTTGTTATGAATCATTTTTTATGAAACCATAAGCAAACAAAGTTGAATACACATGCAGTGAATCATGGATGCATGAGAGTGCGATGAAGGCTATTGTGTTGCTCTATGCGTGCAAAGTGGTAGACTCTGCAGTCAGGAGAATCACTGGTTTTGTGCAACCCTGCAAACCTACTAGCATACATCCCTCAGAATAGCCATCTTCAGATTGGGCCAATATATTTAGCCATTTGAATGGACTGTTTCTAATCTCCAAATCAAGTTATTATTGGGCCCCTTCAGTCTCTTCGAAGTGTAAGAATCAACAGAGCTCTAAAATACAAATAAAAAACAGCCACAAATCTGTGAGTTCTCAGCAAATCCAAACTGCGTCTCACGCAGACATAGCCTTGCCTCTTAAATGAGGTACGCGCCTCTCGTTCTCACACAGCATGTGCAAATGGCACCGTTGTTTTGCTTGCAGTGTCAGAACGTTCCGTAAGATTGAGCGTCAAAGGAAAGCAGGTGCTTCCCCTAGTTCAGCAGGGTCAACTCACTTCGTGATTATGCTCCTAAATTCTTCATTTCTCCCTTATCAGCGCTAGCAATTTGCCTACAGGGATGATTTATTAAATAGAAGCTGGACCTGTGGGAGGAAAAAGTGTCACTTGCGTTGACTGGCAAACCTAAGATAAAATTAATGTAGATGCAACACTAAGATGGCATCCCCATGAAATGACTTTCACTTGATGAATAATTTAGTGTCTGTTTTCCTACAATTGTAATTGGAATAATCTGCACTTGTAAGTAGGAACGCTGGACATGCTTGATAACCTTGATTAATAAACATATCCCAAGTTCATCGTGTTCTTCTTTTGCTGAAGTTACTACTTACGGTAGAGATAAGAAGTTGATGAAGTCGTTTGAAGGACAACAACGCGATGTAAAAACCTCAAACTGCTAACTTGAGTCCCAGGGAACGGTGGCAGAATGGGACAGCATGCAGGCATCCTTTTGTTACACAATGCCACAACGATTGCATGTAGAAATCATGGCATGGGGAACAAACAGAATAGGGAGTAGACGCTGATTCCAAAGAGTATACGATGTATTCTTTAATACGTACGCTAATACATGATTGAAGGATATTACTGCTGTAGGTGGAGAAATTGAAAAGTTACTTACGCATTGTAGTGATACCGAACTATTTATTTTTCTAGTGATATAGAACTATTTTGTTTTATTTCATTATTTGATTTGGGTGTTATGTATAACACCTCACATAGGCTGGAACAGCTTCAGAACGCTGTGTAGGTAGAGGCTGGTAGGTAGAGGTGGGTGTAGGCTCAGTGCTGATTTTGAGATATTGCTTAAAACATGGGCCCTCATTACGAGTCAGCCGGTCCGGAAAGAACAGTGGTGGTAAATCCGCCACCACCGTTCTTTCCGGACCGGCTGATCTTGAGTTCTGCAGGCGGGAGGTGTCATTCCCACCAGGTCTGACCTAGCGGGTTTAACATTACCCGCCTGCAGGCGGACATGGAAACACCGGCACCATTACAACATGGTGGCGGTGTTTCCACTTCCCCACTCCCATGGAGTCCTATGGGACTCCATGGGAATGGGGACTTACAGAATTCTGCCTCCGGAATTCCCGGGTCACTGGGGTTGTAATGCCCCGGTAATTCCGGGAATCACGGAGGCGAAATGGTAATACGAGTCTGGCGGTAACCTGCCGCTTTTTCCTGCTCGGTTACCGCCAAACTCATAATGAGGCCCAGGGTGTTCTGGGCTGGGAAATACATCGGTCAGATAGCACAGCGAGTACAGCGCTTGTCCCTGCAGAGCCTGCTGATGCAGCTTCGAATCCTAGTAGCACCAAACTCAGCCTTTCATCCTTCCGAGATCGATAAGTGAGCACCACACACCGTGGTTAGTAATAAACAGTGAAAGTTGCCTGAGGGTTCATAGTGCTATACAAATGCTAAATTATTATTATTATCAAAGCCAACTCTTGTTCTTGAAAGTGATGATTATAATAGAGGTTTCCTGGGTTTGAGGACGTCCTGAATGACCACGAATCTGACCTTTTGTGGCTAGGTCCCTTATAGGTGATGCCAATTGTGACATCTAAGTAAAATTAGGCAAAGTGAGTTGAACTGTTTTGCTCAGGATTGCAACCGTGGGCTGGGCATGCCTGGGCAGGTGTGCATTTTAGTGGTTTGCACAAGGCACCTTATTGCTTAGAAACTTCCCTGCGGTGTATTGTGCCAATACCATGTCCAATACACCTGGACTAAATAACAGACCATGGCCATCATTAAAAGTTGGCCAGCCTGAAAACAATAGTGCAGGTAAACTTATCGGCACTGTTATATCCGGACTGGCAAACCACTAGTCTGTGGGCGGGTTGGCTTCCCGTCTGCCAGTTCTGCCCTGGCGGGCGGAATGGCACCAGCCTGCAGACTTTCACTGAAACACTGGCACCGTCATTGACGGTGCCGGTGTTTCGGTGGTCCCCACTCCCATCGAGTCCTATGGGATTCTATGGGAATAATGAACAAAATAGGCAAGCCAGGCGCAAGTAACAGTTTACGGGTCCGGTGGCAGCCTCATGGATTTACCGGCACGGCTACCGCCGGACTCGTAATGAGAGCCCATGACTCACTGTCACCCTTTTGCCTATGGGACAGCAAGTGTGGACACACATTGTTGAAGACTGTTAATGTGAGCTATATAACCACAGTGGCAAAATGCAATGTCCAATATGTGTCCTTGCCAAAGAAAATGAGTGAGAATCTTGTTGTTGTAGTAAGGTCATATACATTTTTTTATTTTATTTAAGTGCATTTGGCTGGAAAACCAGGCTTTGCACTACATATAATACATATATAATAAATCGTGTTAAAATTAATCACAATATAATTGATATGAATTACATAGGGAGTCAACATTAGAAAATGCAAGAAATACATAACTACAATCAGGAATGATATATCATAATACATACCCACATCTGACATTCATAGAAGTAAAATATCACAATTGCTAAATATCATGAAAAAGCCTATTAATAAAATCACATTTAAACCACCCGACTTCCCTCAACTCCTCCAATACCAGCTATCAGGTTCCATATATGGTGCGCCGCTCCGCTGATGACCAATGATTCTGCGGAATAAATTCCTGACCAAAAGTAGTCAAAGCAAATATGCTCAATTAGTTTTCAGGATTGGTATCAATTGGCACAGCCAGCACATGCGCGGTCTTGTGTGTCAGCACCATTTTTATGTATTCTAAACTTCTCCACCAGAGCATGTATTATGGGGATCGGCCCACATCTGGAGATGTTGCTGATTTCAGAACACAGTCAGTATTCATTTTAACATTTTCTACACTGGAGGGGACATACAAGACGTAGGTATTTCAGACCTCAAATATACTAGGCCCAGTAATCCTAAAGATTGGGGGAACTTCTGTTTTGTCCCTGACTGCTCTATAGCCTGTGAGTGATAGCTGAGTAGTTATTAATGAGGACAAATTATACACAGACAGACTCATGTTTTATGCATTTGATACCGAAGGTTCACCTAATGTTCATCAATAAATGTTCCAATGCCAATGTAGAGGGGCAACCCGGTTGAACACCCTTCGAGATCGAAGAAAGGAACATTCATTGAGTTGATTGAGGCATACATTTTGGTACCGAATAGATCCTTTGTACCATGGACAACATTCTATTCTCAAACCTCATCCATTGAAGGACGTATCTTCACTCAACCCTTTCAAATTCTTTCTCTGTGTCAAGGGGCATAGCCAATGTGGTGGGTCCAGAGGCATATACGTGTTATCAGATGCCAGTCACCCATCTTCAAAGCATACTTGACCTTGAAACAATAATGAGGTAAATAAATGTTCATCAGTATGTGTTCAAACATGTATGGCAATGAGATGATCAGGCTCCCAACATACCTTTTACTTCTCTTTCATCATTTTCCTTCTGCATTTCCATTTCGTACAGAGCCTAATCATAGCTCTGTTACTTCTGGCAGAGAGTTCAGCACTCCCAGATGAGTTTATATGGGGTTTGTTACTGTTCATAAACCTAACCTCTTTATCAAGCCTCCATGCTTCAAATGTTCTCTTGAGCATACCTCAATCTCATTACAAAACCATTTACTGACTGGTTTCTGTACTTATTAATAGGTTCTAGAAAACACCTTCACTGCATATGCTCATTTTCAAAGTCTTTACGTTTTGGATCCACTTTCTGATCAGCATTCTGCTTTGATGCATCTTCAGTGACTTTACATGTATCTAAAGTACCACACATGCCTCACTGTCCTCCTGATTCCACTCCACCTTGAAAACAATCTATTATGTGCTTTTTGACTTACTTGTGCTTCATATATTTTCTTCCCCATTTCCTTTTTCTATCCTCCTGCAATTCTTGGTTGGGACCCACCTACTAGCAGGGGCCTGGTATACTATTTTCAGACAACAGTGTACTGTTAGGTCACTAAACAGGGGTGCTGGTTTCTCTTTTCACCACTAAAACACAGGACATCCTGTCCTCACTTTCCTCTTCCTCTCCCTCTACCTCTCTCAGGCCCCCCTTGGCCGCCTCTCCCTCTCCTACCCTTTTTTCTTCTTCTCTCCCTCGACACCTGACAATGTTTCAAGACAAACCCGATCAATGAAAGTTTAGTCTAAACAGGTGCTCCCTGCTCTTCCAAAACCATCCAGGACCACATTGACCCCGTGCTCCAGCCCTGGCCTATTTCTGCAATCACTCTTTCGCCACTGGATCTTAACTCTCTCTCCTGAAGCACTCCCTTGTGCACCCCTTCCTAAAAAAATCCTTCTGCCGATCCTAGCTTTCTGGCAAACTATTCCCAATTTCTATTTGTCATTTCATGGGCAAACTCCTGGAAAAGGTTCCCATCTCCCAGCTAACTCTCCACACTGAATCGGTTGGTTGCCTCCTCGGCCATCAGTCTGGCTTCAGAGAAGCCAGAGGCACGGAAACTGCTCTCCTAAAAACCTGCAAAGATCTGCTCTCTAATTCTGACTCTTGCTCTCCTTTTGTCCTCATCCTCCTTGACCTTTCTTCTGATTTCAACACAGTCAATCACACAACCCTAATCAATCGACTTCATGAGAACCTGGGCATCACGGATCATGACCTGTCATGGCTGACATTCTTCCTCTTGGACTGACCCTCCCAGGCTCAACTTGGGTCCTTCCTCTCCACAACCACCCTCTCTTCATGTGGTGTCCCCCAGGGCTCTATCCTCTCACCCTGGTTCTTCAATATCTATCTGGCCCCTCTGATCTCCAACTCTCCTCCAACTTTCAGTGTTATGCAGATAAAACTCAGCTCTACTTCAAGCTTCCCTCAGCCACATCTCTTGCTTCGCTCATTCCTGACTATCTATGCGTGATTCATGATTGATGCTCCTCCAATGATTTCTGCCTTAATGCCAGTAAGACAGAGATCTTTCTGATTGGGATCCCTGCTCCTGCTTTCCCTATGTCACTCTGGCTGGCCTCCTTAGGCCCTCTACCCTCGCATTCCTCTGAGGCAAAATAACTTTGGTGACATCTTCGACTCTACTCTCTCCTTCTCTCCTCACAACACAGACCTTGCCAAGAAGGCCCACTTCCAGCTGCACCTCCTCAGAGTTATTATACCTTTTCTCACTTTCCCCCAGAAGCTCACTGGTTCCAGAGCTCTGGTTCTGTCCAGGCTGTACCACTGCAGCATCTCCTTTCTAAATCTGCCTGGCTTTACTCTGCCCACTCTGCAAGTTCCAGAATAGAACTGCAAGACTTATCCCGGGCCTCCAGCCCAGGGCCCATTTCTCTTCAACCTTGAAATCTCTCCATTTGCTCCTAGAGGCTGCAAGGATCAAGTTCGTTCAAGACACTCTGCATCGTCTACAAGGCTTTCTGGGGCTGGGGCCCACAATGCATCCAACTCTCACTGCCTAAGGACCTCACTTCCCAAGCCCTTCTCTCAGCTACCTCCAACTATCTAAGGGTCGGATGTTCCTCCAAACAGAGAGTGGGGGGTATCTCTTTCCTCTGCAGGTGCCTCCCTCTGGAATGGCCTCCCTATCCCTCTCAGACTTGAGCCGACCACCTGAAGTTCCGGAATCAGCGCAAGACCATCTTTTTCTCCTCTGCATTCTCTCTCTCACTCTGCTGCTAACCTTCCTGTCTGATGCGCTGACTGGTTGCTTAGTACCCTTCGATTCTCACTGGGTACCAGGCTGCTCCACGCACACTTGGGGTCTGTAATCTATAACCTCTACAGGCCCCCTGCCAACTTGCACTTACCCAGAGTTGCGCTGCCCTGTTTGCATTTACCTAGAGCCTTACTGGCCCCGACCACACTTCCCCCTACCCTCTCCCTTGCACTCCCTTTCCCCTGAACCTCTCGTTGTCACACTTGCACGATCTGAATGTCAGAAGGCCCAGTAAGAATGTTTGTCTTGTCTTCCCTCTGTCTCCCCTCCCTTGTCTAGAGGTGCCTAGAGACACTTGTGTACAGGTGCGTTATAAATGCAATGTAACTATCACTATCATTATCACTAGAACTAAACCAAAATTGCTGGAACATTAATACATCCTCACAAATTAAAAGTAAAAGGTAGCACCAAAACATCTTTGTATATCAGGAAAAAGACAACATGCATGGAAAACATAAAATACATTCTGAAAATATATATAACAAATTAGATAAATAGTAATAACAATGTACTCTGATTAAATAACAAAACATACACCGATACAATTTAAAATTATCTATCTCCCAAGAACGTCATTGTACAACCATCTTCATTTTACATATCACAACAAAACTCCACATGCTTTGTACGAACACGCACATTTACACAATCAGTAAACAACCAGAACAGAAAACACTATTAACACGTTCACTATAAAACAATCAAAAACAAATGGTGAAGTACGTTTTCCACAATGCTGATTTGGTGTCAGGCACAATGTGCAGGTTTCACTAGCATGAGCTCAAAGCTGACATTGAACCACTTGAGATATCCCTCTTCTGCTGTTTCAGGTTTTACTTCAAGACACGTGGAGAGATTCACAAAAGATTTTGGGCCTAATTTACAAAAAGAGTTACATGGCACAAATGCACTTTGCACTGAACAAAACTAATTTCACCGATTTACGGAACAGACTTGGCACTAGTCCTTCGCACAATGGCCAATGCTTGAGCACTTTGCGTGAGGTGCGAAGGAAGGGCCCTCGTAAAGAGGAATAAAGGGTGGTATGTGCAAACGCCCTCATTAAATTGGGAAAATAAGGAATACAATCGGCGTGGGGAGGGAGGCACTGTGCTAATGTACGCACATGCCCCTACAAGTGCAAACATACCCACATTCACAGATTTTATTGTGCTTCTGTGCTAACTCGAAAGTACCCAAAGGTTACCACCATTCGTGCCCAGTGCAAAGTAGAACTGCACCATGCATTTCTAAGTTTAAAAATCGCAATGTAATTCCATCAAAATCTCATGATTGAATGCTTGCGATCATGCCCCTTCCTGCATGGCTCACACTGATATTACTACATGGAAGGAACAGGAGATGAAGGAGGAGTAGGCCCAGAATCTTCCATACCTGCACAACTTTCTGTTTTTGGGATGCCAGATTAGAAAGTGTATGGCACATGCCTCTTCACCCACATGTGCTCCTGGAATTCGTCAGGAAGTGGAAGAATGACCTGGTGTCACTCACCATGTGCTCACAGCCAGGACTGAGCTTGGTGAAAGTGCTATCTGCCTTTCACCTCCCAGCCAATGGCTCATTCCAACAGACCTCAGCAATGGTCGGGGGTATTTCACAGTCCGCACAATCCTGCCGCACCCACTAGGTATTGCACTGCATTAAAGCATGCATGCATAGCCACATAGACATGCCAGACACTCTGCAGGCAAGGCAAAGAATGGCTCAGGAATTCTATGCAGTTACTCACTTCTCACAGATACTTGGAGACATTGGGCCTCATTACACGTTGTGCAGTAAAAATCGGAATTTTACGGCAAGACGCTATTAGCGTCTCCGCCCTCGCAAAAGACCGCTGATAGCGTCCCATTACGAGTTCGCGGACACAAGCATAGCGCCATGCCGTAGATGACATTACTGCCATGCCGCAAAAGTCCACAAAATGCCCATTACCGTCCTCGACCACAGTGCTGATAGCACCTCCTCCCTCACGCAACATGCTAATAGCGGTCACCGCTATTAGCAGACACCGTTAAAAAGCGGAACCGGAAATAGCGTCATCGCACAGGAACGGGAAAGAGAACGGCGGCCATCTTTAAAAGCACAATCCATTGCCATCCTCTGCATCCAGGACATCTTTCCGGACAACTCTGATCAAAAACCATCCAGTACTGCCTGAAGATGTCAAAGGCCCTGAAAAAAACCTCTGATCAACAGCGGAAAGAGAAATTCACACCAGAGGAGCTCATAATGCTGACTAGCACACTTGCAGCCAATGCCGAAGTCGTATTCGCCAATGATATGCGCCGGGAGGCGATCATCAAGAAAAAGGCCATCTGGGACGAAGTTGCCCGCAAAGTTAGTGCGGTGGGCACTACCACCCGCAGTGTGAAGGACTGCCGCAAGAGGTGGGACGACCTCTGGCTACGTTTGCGGAATATCCTATCAGTCAACCGCAACCTTGCAATGGCCACAGGAGGAGGGGCAAAATCACCTCTGAAGATGAAGGAGTGGGAGGAGACATGTGCCTCCACAATCGGAGTCGAAGCCATAGAGGGGGTCGGAGACATGGAGCATGGTGTGGCCATCTCATCTGATGGAGGTGAGTGTATACGTCAAACAATGCACAGTGAAGGGTGACGGGGTACCCCAAACATGTGTCGATGACCAGGCCATTGATCCTCCCACACACATACATGCATGCATCACCACATACACGTGCAATACTGACCCATCAATGCATGACCAACCCGACATCCCCATTACAAGAATCACTGATGAATAGGCCCCAATGCATAGAGCAGTATGACGTGAACATTCTGCATGAGGCACCTAGACCCATTAACAATGATGTACCCTATTTATGTCCTCCACAGGATCACCGACAGACACTGGAGACACAAGCACTGCAGCACGTACTCCCGCAGTAGCCAAAAAGCCAGAATGCTTGAGAGAGGTGACACCGCCACCACCTCCAGGGGAACTGGGAGGATAGTCCATCTGCATAGGGCCAAGGGCAGCAGGAGCACCATTGCATCACAGCCTGAGGGCATGGCTCCTGTTGTAGCTGAACCCACGCAAGTGTGCCCCATCATTGCTGAGATGAGCACGGAGGGCACGCACTCCGCAGCCAGCGGCCACTGACGAGGAGGACGCAATCGACGTCCTACAACTCATCCATGACCCCAGCCCAACATGGTCCATTGAGGGTAGTCTAAGGGCAACGTCCGGTGGCACATGACACCCACACTGTAGAAGGTGCATGGAGCCCTCAGCTGTCCTCACCGGATGCCGGGAGCACGGCCCAGGGCGCACCGTCCAGCCAGCAGCACCTACCACCCTGGCAGACCTTGCAACCATCACCCGGAGGCAGGAAGACATTACTGTGCTGGTCGCCCAGCATGTGGCCGAGACAGGCCGTCTAAGGGATGACCTTCAAAAATATGCAGGGCAAACAAAGAAGACCATTGAGGCCTGCACTGACAGGATATGCCAGGAGATAGGCCAACTCCGCCAGGCCATTTTACGTATTGGGGACATCATGGAGCAGCATCACCAACCCCCAACACAGGATCGAGCGGGAACCTCCTCCTCAGCGAGTTCCCAGCAGACCGGCCCCTGCACCGCTCCCTGGGCAACCTGAGGCGCCTCACATCACAGCAACCCAATGTTGGTGGAGGCCCTGATGCTTAGCTCCACCAAGGACCAGGTGGCACATGTGGTGCAGGAAACATTATAGACACCATAAGACTCACCTGGGTGTGTTGGGGGGGAGGGGGGTAAGGGTGCATTTGGGTGTGTTGGGGGGAGGGGGGTAAGGGTGCATTTGGGTGTGTTGGGGGGGAGGGGGTTAAGGGTGCATTTGGGTGTTTTGGGGGGAGGGGGTAAGGGTGCATTTGGGTGTGTTGGGGTGTTGCACTTCTTATCACATTCTGTTAAATACACACTGTTCTGAAGTTGAAACCCAAGCGTGGTCTCCATCATTGCGTATGTGTTATTTATCTTGGACAGGGTCCTTTGTTGGACTCCAAACATGCACCAGGGCAACAATATCCATCTCCGTCCATGCTTTTTCACCTTTGTGCCTGATGGGATTTCAGAATCAGATGCTGACGCACATCGTGTGCCTCCTTGCATTGCCTCTTGCATGTCCTGCCGGGGCATTCCACCCGTACTCATCCCCATTCCCATCATGCTCTTCTGGTGGTTGCATGTCAATTTCAGGTCGCATTGGCACATTCCATCATATGCACATTTTTTGATGCTCTACACATGCCTTGGTTTTCTTTGCCACTTTGACAAGGCTGTACAGGAGTGCCTCACACAGGCTGCTTAGGCAGCGGAGCACTGTCATTGGAAGGCTGACTGCCAGCTCTATCACGACGCAGGTACGGAGATGTGCAATATTGTTGTCCTCTTCCTGCTGGTTCTGTGGGTTCCGTACAGGGGTTGGGAGCCACCTCCTCAGTGGATAGCTGGCATCGCCTGTATGGTGTGAGGAATGGGTACCTGTTACGGGTCAGCTCTGGTGTGGGCTGTTGTTGTTGGTGCTGCACTGCTATCATGTAGTCAAGCCCGTCATGTCATGCTGCTGCTATTGGGACCATCTTGGTGTGGGAAAGGGTGTGGGTAGGGGTGTGGTGTGGTCTTTTGTGCTGCCTGTCTCCATTGCATGCACCTGTACTGATTGTGTCCACCTGTGGTAGATGGGTACACTGCTCAGGTCTCTTAACGGGTGCTTTTCGATGCCGTTATTAGCGCCATGCCGGTAAGGGGTTTTTGGGTGTTTTCCATGCCGCTAATGCCATGTCGGCATGGCTTGCGATGGCCTGGTATTAGCGCCATGGCGCTAATTCCGGCCTGGGGGTCGCGCACCCACGGCCTTGCCGCTATTAGTGGCACCGTAATTAACGGGTGCGCTGATAGCGGTGGGTCCGGGTCGTGATTGGCTTAGGGAATTAACGGTACCAGTAAATCTTTACCGGTACCGGTATTCCGTTACCGCACAACGTGTAATGAGGCCCATTGACTGAACCCAGGTTTCACTTCAACCCCCATGAGATACAGAATATATAAATATATATTACAGGGCCTGCGGTAGGTCTGAATTCTTTTGGAAGGTCTGTTGAGGTTTTGTATAGGGGGGGCAAAGTTATAGGGGGTTCCCACATTTCTTTTTTTTTCCATAGATGCAATGGAAACACATTTCTGCTCATGCCTACAGCCCAAACCGCTGGATGGATTTTCACCAAATTTGCTGCAGGAGTGATGGCTTTGTCCCGAAAGGGTGCTTTTGTAAATTTGGTGTAAGTCTGTTCAATAGGTTTCTTTAAACAGGCAAAATGTAGGTCCAACATAATTTGTGGTATCTGGGTCCAGTGCACGGAGTTATTTCCCTGATCGCTCCATGGACAGGACTCTGATTGGTCTGGAGGGCGGTGTGATGTTTGCGCACACTCCAAGCGCAGGCTGATTGGTTGGTGAAAAGCTTGATGTGCGTCATATTTTTCCAAAACACCCACCATGTTCCTACCCACTACAAGGATAGAAGACTAGAATTGCAGGAAAACTGGGCAGGCGAGGCTCTGGAGAGAAGGAAGGTGTGCAAAAGGAAAAGTAAGTAGGGTGTGAGGGTAAGGGGAATGCGGTACAGTGTGATGGATGTGATCATTGTGTGCATCTGTTTTTGGGTTCAGCATTTTCGTATTCGAAATAACTGGGTGCAGAGTGAACACGTAGATCTGCTCTTCGGGGGCCATCTGGGTTAGACTCCTTCTTTCCCTCGACACCAGTATGACTATAGCAATGGAAAAGGACATGCCCTAGTGGATGATATGGGGCTATTTGTTTAGGTGGAATAAGAGTGCGCAGGATGCAGCAGTCCACGGACACCACAGTAGTCTGCGGACAGGGCCTTGTGCGGACAGCTTATGTGGTGACTGCAGGCAGGCTTTATTAGGGTAGGAGAGTAGAATGTAGATGATATGAGGATGTTTGCATAGTTTAAAAACTAGTCCATGTACCTGGGAATCTAGGCAGTTTCACAACCACCACAGCATAATACGGCAATGCAACCAAGAATCTGGCCACAAACATTGTAATAGTAAGTGTTCAGTGGGCAGTTGGAGAAACATGTTTGGGGTTATTTGGTGACTACAAGAGGGCTTGATAGAGTAGGGGAGTGGAATATAGATTATATGGTGACATTGGCATTGGTAAAAAATAGGGTTGGCAGTCTATTTTGATGTTTGCCGATGGAATTTAAATTGGGAAGTTAAGGACAAGTTGTGGTGTGGTGGTTGTGGCCAGTGGCCAGATTCTTGGGTGCATGGCCATATTATGTTGTGGTGGTTGTGGGCCATGCACCCAAAAATCTAGGCACTGGCCACAACTACCACAGCATAATACGGCCATGCACTCAAGAATCTGGCCACTGGCCACAACCATTGTAATAATATGTGTTCAGAAATGGAATTCGGCCATTTGAAAAAACCATTATAATAATATGCGTATAGTAATTATACATACTGTATAGGCAGTGTCTAGTTTTTTGGACGATAGTGACACAATACCATTGAAGTGGTAATGGTACTTTTCATTGATGTAGCATTGGGGGAACAGGTTGACTTTGTTACACATGGTAATGCAGGAGACATATTTGCTTCTTTCTCTGTGAAAAAACATAGCATAATATGTTAGGTAGGATAGTTCACAATGTTGCCTTGCATACAATCTCACATATTCATGTACTTTTTAGATCCTCATAATTAGTACATTCCAAGTACTTTGCTTCTAACAACATTACTGTGCATTTTGCACAGTTGCTGCGTTTAATTGCATAATCATTGCGTCTGTGGGAAAAAAATCCATGTAGGATTTAACAAACCCTAGTACATTTATTTGACGTTACGTGTCACACTATGTTTGTTTGAAGTGTAGAGTACTTAAAGGAATGTTTATGGTGCACAATTAAGTGTATTTGTTGTTACAAGCAGTGTTGCAGTACGAGGAATTGTAATGGTGTACATGTTCTGCTTTTCGAAAGTGCTGGTGATATGGCCGCAGTTAGATACCAGTTGGCATATTCTAACTGTTGATAGTTTTACAGTTTTCAAGGTTATCTTTTGAATCACTTTTATTTCTGTTGCTGGATTTGAACTCTTTCCCTTTTGGAAAGTAATATTGCAGTATTATGGGTGCAGTTAGATATGAGTTGGTGTATTCTAACTGTTGATAGTTTTATAGTATGAAGGGTATGTTTTGAAGCATTTTCATTTCTGATGGTGGATTCAAACTATTTCAGTATTAGAAAGTAACATTGCAGTATTATGAGTGCAGTTAGATAGCATTTCTTTTTTAACAACTTTCTTTATTGGCGATTCACGTCAGATGACATTTTACCATACATTGGGGGTCATTACGACCCAGGCGGTAAGTACGCCAACTTTACCACCATGGTGTAAACTACATTTACACCATTAACGACGGCATTAACCCTTAACGACTGAGTTGTAATGAGGCCCATTGTAAAGTTTGAGGTACAACATCAGGCCATTGAGTTATACTGCATTCAAACAGGGAATTGTGCTAGCAACGCTGCTACCAATCAAATTAAAACCGCTCACAGCCCCCCATGCTCCTTGTCAGTGTCCCTGAGCCATGTTAAGTCTTTTAGCCACAACGTTATCCCTGGCGTGGTTGGACTGGTCCATTTCAGCAGTATACATCTCGTGGCGACTATCATACTTGTCGTGAGTAGTTTCCGGTAATGTTTAGGCAGAACTGAGCCCAGCCAAACATGCAGCACAGCAGGTCACCAGAGATAGCCTGCCCCAACATCTCAGAGATACTTTTCCTCACCTCCTCTAAAAAAGGTTTCAGACTAGTAAGGGCCCACATCATGTGTAGGAAGTCAGCCGGTTCAAAGTTGCATATCAGACAGCAGGCCAACCTGGTGTTGATGCATGCAGGCCGGGGTCACATACACTCTGTGCAGTGTTTTAAGCTGGATCAACTGTAGCCTGGTGCTAAAAGCCCCACTCTACGTGTTTTCACATAGCTTTGCCCACTGTTTATCCAGAAAGGAAGTTCCAGCATCCTCCTCCTATTTCTGTCTGCATTTTAGGGGTTCCTAAGGAAAGCCTTGCTGAATCAGCTTGTATAATACAGCAACCACGCCCCTGCTACCCGCTGAGCACACCATGAACCTCAACAACGAGGTAACTTGCGGCATCTCCAGAAATGAGGGGGGCCACTCCCTGAAAGCTACTCTCATTCTAAAATACTCCAACCCCTGTTGGAAACCCTCCCGCATCTTTTCAGTGAATAGTTCCTGGTTGACAAAGGAACCATTTGGATACAGGTCCTCCATGCGGTTGATCCCGACCCCCTGCCATTCACGAATGATGACTGCATCACATCTTGGTGCCAGACTCTCTATATTCCACAATTGAATACCTGGGTCAAAGGGGACATCTATTTGCATCTTTTTCAGGGCTCTTTTCCATGTCAGTAGCATACATGCCACCGGGTCAAACTTACACTTGTCCACCACCCTATTGGAGTCCAGGACACCCTGCAGCGAGAACAGGAGGACCAAGGATTTTTCTATGCGGACATGGGGGGAGGGCTGGGCCCCTGGCATCCATCGTGAGGCAAAATATAACTGAGGCGCCAGTAAATATAATTCCACATCGGGGCGCCGACACCCCCATGTCCCAGGGGAGGCCTAAAGTGTCCCAATTAATACATGGGTTTCACAGATGCCATGCCTGCTTAACCAACTGAGCCTGCACCTCTGCAAAATATCCAACCCTCGGCCATACTGGGATGTTTTGAAAAAATGTATGGCAGTTTGGGAATCGCCACCATCTTAGCTACTGCAATTCTGCCCAACAACGAGAGGGGAGCTGGCCTCACCTTCGCCTTCAGGGTGTGTAGATATCGTACATGGTTGTCTACTAATAGTGGCTGGGCATCTCTAGTGACCCACAGCCCCAGGTATGTGACACCCTGCTGCTCCCATCTATATCCCTCAATATTCGGTGGTTTGCCCAAGGCCTCGTTCAGTGGGAATAATATAGATTTGCCCCTATTCAGCCTTAGACCCGAGACTTCTCTGAAACTCTCAACCTCATGCGACAAAGGCCCAAGTTAGTTGCATGGTATTTCAAATATAAAATGGCATTGTTTGCATAAAGCAACACTAGTACCACCCAAAGCCAGGCCCCGAGCCCCCTGGTATTTCTCAGTTGGGCCGTCATCACCTCTATCACTGCAGCAAAAAGCAGGGGCAAGTGTGGACACTCTTGCCTGGTCCCCCTTCCCAATAGTTAGATAGCAGTTGGTGTATTCTAACTGTTGATAGTTTTACAGTTTTCAAGGGTACCTTTTGAAACACTTTTATTTCTGTTGGTGTATTCTAGCTGTTTTGCTATTTAAAAGTACTATTGGAGTGGTATGGCTGCAATTAGATACCAGGTTGTGTATTCTAACTGTTGATAGTTTTACAGGTTAGTGACTAAACTGTGTAGACCCTCAAAATGAGTACATTTTAAGAACTAAGGGTAAAACAACATCAGTGTGTGTTTTGCACAGTTGTTGTTTCTGTTTGCATAGTCATTGGGTATTTGGGGAAAGAATCTACATAGCGTTTTCAAAAATGTACTACATTTACATCTGTTGGCATATTGAAACTGTTTTCCATTTCACAAACAGTATTTTAGCATTATGAATGTGATAGATGCCAGTTGGCATATTCTAATTCTTTATAGTTTTACAATTGAGAAGGGTATTTTTTTAAGCACTTAGATACCGGTTGATGTCTAAAGTGCATTAACTAACAATAGGTTTACAGGTCTTTGACATAATTTAGGTTTAAGGAATATTAAGTAGGCATTTGTTAGATTTGCTGGTAATCTATGTTTTAGAGTAATTGAAGTGTCAGTGCATTCAAAGCAACCACATGTTTTTTATGTATGCAGCATAGTGACCTGCAGTGGTTGTGGCACCAGTGTGGTAGATTATGCCTACTGTTGTGAAGGTTTTCTCTCCATGAGATACTTGCCCGTGCGTGAATCTAGTAAGCTTGTTGTTGTTTTTGGTACCATCTACGATGTACCTTAAAAACATTACTTTTACATATTGGCTATGTGAGTTTATGTGTAAGGCCGAACGATTGTCTAAATTGCAAACAGTGCATAATATGTCATCATTTGCATTTTGCACCAGCTGATGAAATAGAATGGATTCACAATTAGGTATAGATACATACACAAGTCGTTCATTAGGGACCTGCTTCTGTGCAACATGTTTACAGAGAGTGCATGTATGCTTCCACGTGTATTAAATCTGGATGATTTCATTTAAATGCATATTTTTGCTTTCTAGTACTTGCAGTTTGTACATTACTCATTTGTGTGGATCTTCCTGTGTGTTTATGGTAAATATTACCATACCTGCACAGTAGTCAATGTCTTGCCTTATTCCTGAGACACTATAAGTGTTGTCAGGATTATTTGTTCCATTTCTATGAAGAACGAGGATTTGCAAATACAACTGCTCTGAGCCGTTCAGGTAAATGTTTTGAACAATTGGTGGCAATTGTAACAGAAGATTGATTGCTACATTTGATTAGCAATTTACACCAGTTCTGTTGGAAAATTTAAATGTACCAGAGATATCTGTCTCTGTGCCGTTTGCTGCACCTGCACTTGTTTTTTTAGAACCAATTTTTCTCTTTGTTTGTGGTGTAGGATGTGCACTTGAATTTGCACTAGATAGTTTTGTGGATGTGCTACTTGATGGAGTATCAGTTGTTTTAAGTTTTTTTGGTGGAGCTGTTGGGAGATCTCTTATAAGATCTGTTTGCATTACTTTTCTTTTAACAAGTTTACCTTTTTGAGGAACAGGGTACATATAGTGATAGGGTGTGTAGAGTGCGCGTAGTCTGTTGTACTCTACGATGCAAGGAATGTCAGCCAGTGACAGTGCTGCATAACTCATACCTTCTTTAAAGACAGTACTGCCAATGTCAAACAATGCCTAATCTAGGGTTAGACCTTGCAATTTGTGATTAGTGACTGCATATAAAAGAGACAGAGAGAATTGTTCTCTGCGTACATACATGTCTTCGAAAAGAAGGAATTGTGCTGTTGAACGCCCTATCTTTTTAACTTCCAATAGGTTGTGAAAGGGGATGTTGACAAACTGAATGTAGTTGTTATGTGGATTCGTCTGGAAGCCAAGAACTGTTCCAATTGCTCCATTAACTAAACCTTGCTCCACGTCAAGGTTAAGTTTCAGAATTACTCTGCAGTTTAAACACAATGTTAACATTTTCTGCAAACCAGCTGTGTTGGAGATGCATTTTTCTAAGCTATTCAGTCATGCCACTGCTTGTTGACACATTGATAGTGTCATGCCGTGCACTTCCAGTTTGTCTGTGGAGCTATTATGCACTATTGGTTTCATTTCATTTTTTACATTTTCTCATTGAAAGCTTGCACAGCTTGCTAGGGTTGGCATTAAAGACATACATTTTAAATTGTTTGTGCTAATTGTTCCATGACATCAGAAGCAGATGTGTCATGCCCATATAGCTCATGGATGAGTCACTATTTAAGATATATTGTGCATCTTTAGAAAGAAAACCAGTCCTAATACTTTTTAAAATGTTAGCATATGTGAGGTCTATAGACTTACAGATGTTTTGAGTTAGTTCTCTGTATTGGAATTGTGGCCAGAGATTTCCATTTCCTATGCTGCCAAGTGTGTTGTAGCATTGTTTGTGTCCTAAGGTTTTAAAAATAGGCTCACCTTTCACTGTGTTTATTGTAGGAGATCTCCAAAAACAATACTGTGTTTTCCTCCAAAGATTTCTTAATAGTCCGTTTTAATCTGAGGTGAATTAAACCCAACATTAGGTTGGAGACCATGCTCACCTCATCCATGAGGCGCATTTTCATTTGTTTCAGAATGTAGTGCAGTAGCAGCTTCTGATGATAGTTTGTAGTACTATAATTTGTTTTGGTGTTCTACTAGAAGGAGCAGTAGTTGTAGGCAGCTAAACTTTTGGGGGCTGTTACAACAGCGGAAAGCTTGTTGTTTGTTAACTTTTGGAGGAATTTGCTGATGATTTTTATTGTTATGTTATGTTATATACACTTGTAAAGTGCACGGTTGCCCGAATGCATCATGGCACTGGTGTGGAAGCTGAAAGCTAAGGAAAAACAATATAGGCAGAAAGCTAGAACAGGGTGGTTTTCAGAGCTTTCCTGAAAGCCAGGTGATTAGCAGAAGATTTGAGTGATAATGGAAGAGTGTTCCAAAGCTTGGCCGCGGCAATAGAAAAGGCTCTGCCGCCAAGTCTTTCCCGGTTAAACCTGGGGACCGTAAATTGGTTGGTTGTAGAAGAGCTGAGGTTACGTTCCGGAATATATCGGGAAAATTTGGATTGAAGGAACTCCGCTCCTAAACCATGGATTGCCCGGTGGACCATACATAATGACTTTAACTTGACTCGCTGTGCCACAGGGAGCCAATGGAGTTGGCGGAGCACCGGTGAAATATGGGCACCATGGGGGGAGCCAGTGGGTAATCTGGCTGCCAGATTTTGCATACGTTGGAGCTGTTGGAGCAGGCCAGTTGGTTGGGATAAGTACAGGGAATTACAATAGTCCAGCCGTGAGAGGACCAGCGCTGCCACCACGGGAGGGCACATGGCTTCTGGGATCACAGGCAGGACCCTCTTTAAAACCCTGATTTGATGATGGGCGGACTGGCAGACCGCCGAGACCTGATTTGACATAGAGAGGGAGGCAGAAAGAATAACCTCCAAGTTGTGACAGGACAAGGTAATGGACCCAGCGATGTAGGCCAAAAGGCGGGGGTCCATAGTGAAGGGTTAGGGGGACAGCCCACCAGCATCACTTCCGTTTTGTCGCCGTTGAGCTTAAGCCAGTTTTGGTCCATCCAGGCACCGACTGCTTTAAGGCAGTCATGAAGGCAAGCTGAGACCAGAGATTTATCCTGATCAAGCCAGATCAGGGTTTTGGTGTCATCAGCGTAGGAATAACAGTTAAGTCCATAAGAGCGAATAAGGCAAACCAGTGCCCAAATATAAATGTTGAACAAAATCGGGGAGAGAGAGGATCCCTGAGGGATACCACAGGTAAGGGCACAAGGGGCAGAGAGAAAGGGAGGCATAGCGAGATTCTGAGTACGGTCTGAAAGGAAAGAAGTAAACCAGGCAAGAACAGGACCGGAGATCCCAATCTGTGCAAGACCTGATAGAAGGATAGGATGGTCCACCGTTTCAAACACGGCAGACAAATCTAGTAGGATCAGGGCCCCTACTCCGCCTGCATCGACTAGTCTGGACATATCGTCTTGCACTGAGATAAGCACACTTTCCGTCCCTCTCCCTGGCCTACAACCTGCCTGTGCCTGGTTGAAAATATTAGAAGATTCCAAGAAGGAGGGCAGAAGAGGCGTGACCAGAGATTCCAGAAGTTTAGCCAAGAATGGAAGTAAAGAGATAGGGTGGAAATTGGCAGGGACAGTGGGATCAAGAGAGGACTTCTTGAGGAGAGGGATAACCCTTGCAGATTTCAACTTCGGGGGATGAATGTTTTGCCTGAACTAGCTTCACCATTTACATAGAGGAGTACAGGTTTATAATTACAGGTGTATAATTTTGACAGGTACAAGTTTAACTTTCATGCTGCAAACCATGTTCAATTTCTTTAGTCACTTCTAGGAAAATGTTAAGCTGCTCATCATTGATATGTGATTTGATCAGTGCAAAGTTTTCTCTTGATTGCTCATATTGATAAATGGTGTTTTCTACTTCAGTCATGGCCAATTCTGCTTCATTTACTATGAGTGGCTCTCCAAGTGATTCTTGGCTTCCTGTAACAGAAGGTTAACTGTCCTCCGGAGTGTCTTCATTTAGTTGTGCTTGAAATTCTTCCTCTTGTTGGCGTTCATTGTCCAACATGTTTTTGTATTGCTTGAAATTGACATCTGTCATACTGCTTTCATTTGTATTGAAAGCAGCTTCAAATTAGTCATGGGTGCCCAATAAATCTTCTTCTTTTCTCCATGGTTTAAAACTTTGGAGTAGGCACATGTATTAATGTTCTCTATGTTGAGGAGTTTTAAAGGATAACTTTATATGATTAATTAGGCTCAGTTTGGTAAGTTTAACAAGGCTGCCTTCACAAGTTTTGACTGTGTATTTTTGATGGTTTTCATCTGGTTTAATATTACTCTTGTAGGAGAAATGTTGGGCTATGTGGTATAGGCACATGTTTTCAAAAGCAGTACTTCTGTTTGGGTAGTATGTGTCTAATACATTGTTTTTTTAAATGTCCTGGCTGTTGGGATCATTTATGGCTCTTGTTTCTACACCTTCGTATGATTTCAGCACTCTTTTTCTGGATACAGCAGGATCAAGGCTTAACCAGACTATGGAGGTCATTACGACCTTGGAGGTAGCCATGCCGCTATTTGCGGCATGGCTACCCCATCCCGGAACCCGGGTCCGGGCTCCTGGAATGGGGAAATACCGGGCCATTCCGACCTTGAAGAGCCCGGAATTTCCCCATTCCATGACCCCATCCCCATTCGAGCCCCATAGGGCTCAAAGGAAATGGGGAGCATGCTAACAATGGACCCGCTAATAACGGGCCCGTTGTTAGCATGCTGGACCGCTCGCGGGACCCGCTAAGGACGCCAGTTAAAACCAGGCATCCTTAGCGGGTCCCGAAGGCGGGACTCGTAATGAGGTGTCTTACCCCCTACCGCCAGGGTTGTAATGACCCCCTATGTGTTCAGATTTGCCATATATGGCTGTGACTGTTAGACGTTTTCAGCTGGGTAGCATACACATTTTCTATGGGGGAGCACGTTTATGCCAAAGCTATACAATTTTTGTAATAGTGTTTTGTCAGATGATATGTCATCCCAGAGGTCTTTTAGCTCTGTTTCTTAGCTTTGGTTAGGCAGGCTGTGACATATCTTGCAACAGCAGTGGAATTGTCTGCAATGTATTGTACATCTATGTTTGCATTCCACAATGGGGCAATGATTGCATTGCAATCATTGATGTACTTTGAAGCTTTGTTTCTTTTCATGCAGTATGTGTTTTTAGGTGATTTGCCATTCACACTGTCGGAGGAATTGTTTTATTACAGATGAAATACATCATGGCAATAAAGCAGTGGTGAAAGTATCTTGACACATTTACAGGTTAAAGAGAGCAGATTTCTCCTTGTGTTTTTATGTCTATCCCTTCTTTGTTTTGGTATGCTATGCATAGGAAGTTATGCAAGTTCTCCCATGTATATTTTGCAAAACTCATAGTGGCAAACCATGTCGGTGGGCCAAGGTTCTGCAGCATACACCGTACATCAGTGCGATATTGGAACCAGTATTCTTTTGTACCACGCATGTTTGCCAAGAGATTTGTGATATTTGACTGCAAAACGTCATCTTTGTCTTTTATCTTTTGAAGTAGTTGGGAAGCATACTTGTTTAAAAAATTGGAACCTGTTTTCAATGTGCGTGCAACTCCGTAATATAGAGTTGCTAGTTCACGTTCAAACAGGAGGTGGAATATGCATTCAATGTTTTGTCTGAATCTGGGGTCTTCAAAATACATTTGTAAAGAGTGGTATTCTGATGCTGTTATTTGTGTGCATCTTTCATCATATATTCCCCCATTTCTGTAGGAAAGAGTAGAGGAAACGCTTGTGCTTCTACACTTTTCTCCCATGTGCTGATTGGAGATCCTTTGGCTTGACACATTTGATATGTTTCTAGTGCATTGTCTATGGTGTCTTTGGAGTATAGTGGGTGAATTGTATACTGGTCTAAAATATTGGATGCCGTAATAGTACCTACAAGTTCAAATTTG
Organism: Ambystoma mexicanum; assembly: GCF_040938575.1. Lineage (NCBI taxonomy): Eukaryota > Metazoa > Chordata > Amphibia > Caudata > Ambystomatidae > Ambystoma > Ambystoma mexicanum. Next base: position 460,374,684 of record NC_090923.1, on the reverse strand, counting down.
CCAGTTGGTGAGGGATCCTGAATGATTTTGGTGATTTCCCTTAGGTTTTGTTCAATGTTTATTTCTCTGTAGTAATCATTGCTCTCTTTAAGATATTGTAGAGCTTCTATAACTTTGTTTAAGTGTATAGTTGTTGCCAAATGTTGCTGTCTTTCATTGGTACACCATTCAATAGGATAATCAAAGATTGATCTATTGGCCGTTGGACTCCTAGAGTGTCTACATTTTCTTTAAGCTCTAATGGCAAATAAACTACTTTGCCACAAATACCTTTTAGTAATTCAGAAGGAGGCACTTTGGCTGTTTTCGATTGAAGGCATATTAAAGTTTGAAATGGGTGTACTGTTTGGATTATAATGCTCTCTTACAAATGAAGCTGTTGGAGAGGTTTTGGAAGTGGGAATATGTCCAAGTTAGTAGTGATAACCCGTGAAGGCATTTGGTTATTATCAAGCTTTGTATTGAAGTATGCGCAAAGTATTGAGGGGTTTTGAATTTGTTTTCTGCTATAAGATAGAGAGTTAATTGGAACCAATGGGATTCTTCGTTTTCTTCTATTTTGTACAGAATGGGCCTCATTACAAATAAGGCGGTCCGGAAATAACGGTGGCGGTAAACCCGCCGCCACCGTTGTTTCCGGACCGCCTGATCCTGAATCCTGCAGGCGGTAGGTGATGTTCCCGCCAGGTTTGACCTGGCGGGTTTAACACCGCCCGCCTGCAGGCGGACGAGGAAACACCGGCAGCATTACGAGATGCTGCCGGTGTTTCCATGATCCCCATTCCCATTGAGTCCTATAGGACTCAATGGGAATGAGATTAACACCATTCCGCCTCCGTGATTCCCGGAAAACCGGGGTTGTAATGCCCGGGTAATTCTGGGAATCACGGAGGCGGAATGGTAATACAAGTCCGGCGGTAACCAGGAGGTTTTACCGCCTCGGTTACCGACGGACTCGTAATGAGGCCCTATGTCTACAGTTTTGCTGCTCTTTTTATGAAAAGTTCTGCAACAACACACACATACTTGGTTTGGTACTTCAGCAGATGTGCTTTTAAACTTTGCTATTTCTTTTTTGTACATGTGTATTAGAATATTGGCATTTGTAAGGTATTCGCTACTCTTCTCTAAAAGTTACTAGATTTTCTAAGTCATCTTCACTTCCAAAATATTTACTTTAGATTTGGTCTATTTGTTGAATGAGTTCTTTGGCTGTGCCATTTAGCAGAATGTTATTAAAATATTGCAGTTCTAAAGCAGGACTTTTTGCACAGTACCGTCTCTGGACTTGATTCCGTATAGTGGAATGATGTGTTGCTAACATTTTGATGTGGTGGAAGGTGCTTTTGCAAGCAGGTCCTGAAATGCAGGCTAATGAATGTCCTCGCAGTCCAGTGTAATTGCGCACTGGACAGGAGTACATGGTTTGCAAAGTTTTAATTCAAATTGTCTCGTTTACTTTCACATAGTGATTGAGGAATTTCCGTAAAGATGTGAAGGATTGTTTCCGTATGTTACACATTGAGGTGCAGTACCATTTAAAGACTGGACGGATTGGTTCGGTGGAATGAAGAGTCGATTGTAAGTTTGTTGGGGACATTTTTTCAATGAGGGTTTCTTGTGCCATAATGGTGTTTTCTACCACTTCATAAGATACGGTTCTGTGCATGAATAAGTAAGGACATGCTGATGTTTTCACAATACTAGTTGGTGTTACGATACTGGTGTTCAAAGAGTTTACCTGCTGAGGTGCAATGAGTAAGAGTGAAGTAAATGCTGTTTGTTTTGAAAGAATTTTGTAGGCTACTATACAGCTACACTGCACTGTATGAGTAACAGAAAGAATACTAGTACACTAATGCACTTACTTTGTAGGATGTGAAGAGTAGTATTCTTCCGGTTGTTATTTTCTAGGATAGAGGTTGTTGTCTTTCAGGAGCCTGTTCTTCACTGCAATTGGGAAAGAAGAAAATTAGTGGGTATGTGTGTTAATGGCAAAGTAATTGTAGTACAAGAAGAGATTATGTTGCACTGTAGGAGGAATTGTTGGGAAGAAGAGTTAGTAACATTGCACATGATCCCAGGTATGGTTGTAACACTTCGGTTGCCGAAGACGGGTTGCCACCAGATTCCTAATAATTGTTTGGCAGCAAGCTTCCCAGTGTCAAAAGGACATTACAGGTCAGGTGGTGGAAAATATAAGTCTCTATTTGTGTGCAGTTACATAGCACTGTGTGGAAATGGGGACATGGGAGCACCGGCTGTGTTGGTAATGGGGCCGGTGGTCCTGTGATAAGTATGCGCTACAGGGCTGGAGTTTTGAAAGAGTGAGAGTTGTTGTATTAGAAATGAGGTGAATGCGCCAGTGGTATGCGCTATTTTGGTGCTATTACCAACATGAGTATTTTCACCAGGGGTAATAGCACTGCCTATCCCCATTGGACCCGATAGAGAATGGGAATGTAATGCCTTACCACTATTCATGATCCGGCACAAATTGTGCTGGACCAAGTAGCGGTAACGCTATTTGCGTTGACTGTATATCGGTGCAATTACCGCCGGGATACCGACAAACTCATTATGAGGCCCTATAGTATTTATGTTTTTAATACAATGGGCCTCATTACGAATGTGGTGGAATGGCAACAACGGCACCGGTAGTGCTACCGGTGCTGTTGTTACCTCTCCGTCACATTATGAGTTCTGCTTGCCGGTGCCAGACTGCCCGCTTGGTCTGACCAGGCATGCAGACTGGCACCCGCGAGCAGAACCTGTGATTGCACCGGCAGCGTTATTAACGGTGCCAGTGCAACCATGCTACAAACCCCCATTCTGCCCATTGGGGCAGAATGGGGATTGGGAGGCCGGCCATACCGGCACCCGCAAATGTGCATTTGCCGGCTCATTCATCTCGTAATGGGCCGGTAATGGCCCATTCGCGGGTGCCGGGCTGGTAGCGAGTTTGGCGGTAGCCTTGCTCTTAATAAGGGCACGGCTACCTCCAAACTTATATAGGCCCAATGTATTAAATTACCTTTAAGTGGTCAGTACATTCATTTTTGACTCCACATTCAATGCTGGAAATGTTATGCCTATATGACCAATATGCTATGCCATTTATTATGCTTGAATATCTGTTCTGTTCTGCTCATGAAACGCACAATATGCTTAAAGGTGGGAGAAATGGAAAAAGTCTTACTATGGCTCCTTTGAGATGAAAAACTACCTACACCGGACTGACAATAAAATTGTTGGAAGCGCAGAAAGGTTTGTTTCAATAAAACACAGTCTGCCAAGTTCTATGTCACAACCTCTGCTGCCGTTGCATTTTAGAAAAGGTGCAAGGGCTATCCTGCACTGAGAGGAGGTAGGGATATTCCATAATTCCTTGTAGGGGTCAGAACACTTTAGCTAGCTGGCATTTCAACGTAAAATATGTGACATTTCCCCCCAACAGAGGAGTTCCCCTTCAATATCTCACTTAAACCTCATGCAATACTACAAAGCGTCATATTTTCCCACACCAGAGGAGTTCCCCTGTAACTTAATCTACTAGTCAATATAATAACAAATTAAACCAACAAAAGAATGAATTCACAATACTGCGTTTTCATGCAAGAGTACACTCACGTGATGTGGAAGCTCTGGTCCCCTCGATGCTGAGTCTCTCTCTCAAATGACTGCACCACTCATATCGGCGGCCTGCCTAATGGATCAGGCAGAGCTTTGGCTAACTAAGCATCTGTACACCTCCCCGGTTTTTGTGCAAAAGAACTGGTCTCCCAGGCAGGCGTCACACTCCCAAGGTTTGTGGCAGGGAGCATCCAGCCCTTTGAGGACACTGGAAATCGTGCAGGGGCCTCCAAATGTAAAGGTATAGTTGCCCAAAGTAATCCAAGAAATAAGGCTAAAGTAATCAAAAATAGAGTGCACAAATTGAAAAATAGTTTCTATTTCCAAATAAGGCTGGGAGAATCAGACAGCTCTGTAGAATTGAACTGAGGACCATCTTAATACGCCAACTCGGGGCTATAATATTTAAAGCAATAAACTGTAAAATTAACATGTTCTACAAATGCAACATTAATTCTAATTCTAACATTTCCATTGGTAATTCGTAATTAAACCCCTAAAGAATACAATACATACAAAAATATGTTTGGAAGCTTCCTTTCTCGTGACCGTCAAAATACCACCCCTCGAACATGACATAATTTCATAGTCAGTGCAAGGAAGGAAGGGGCAGCTTAGCCCCCCCATACATTCTGCACGAGGTGAGCCGCTTGCTCTTGCAATAGTGGGGGACGCCTCCATCGCCCTTCTGCTGCAATGAGGAATAAGGCCTCAGGTGGAGCAAAGGTGGGACTATTGCAAGACACATTTGCACTCCATTTTGTGTGCCCCCGACTCCATCTTTGGACTAGGCCGCAATTCTGTAATACAAAGTCACCTCTCCCCTCTGCAGCGCTGCGCCCAGTGAGCACCAGCCGCCCTCGCCTTTTCTGCACAGCCCAAGTCGCTTTCTCATGGATGCGCTGAAGCTAACTGACACAATTAAACTATGTAGCATGTTATTCATCCTCTGAGATCACTGTCCTGCATGTGAACCGGCTGAGTCATGACGTGTAGCTCATCCATCTTCACAAACCTGCTCTTGCACCCCTCGCCCTCTCTGTTGGAAAATTACTGCTTGTGCAACCCTGTGCCCTCCTAAGGTATTCTCTTGATGTAACAGAAGTGTGCCCCTACTGTGCTGACTACCCCAGATGGTCCCCAATAAACCCAGAGACCTGTCGCAGTATATCCTGTCTTAAACTAACATGTGTCTCTTCACTCCCCATTTCACTCAGATGTGCCAGACCAACCCAGTGCCCAGGTCATCGCAGAAAGTAAGACCCCTGCACCCTTCAACCTATGACCGAACCAATGTGAAATTATGTAGTTATGTATAAACAGTTTATGAGCCTCTAAGATTTACTCAAAAGTATATTGATGCTCATTGTTTATTATATGTCCAGAACAAATGTTCATGCCAGTTTAGCTAGTTTCAACCACATCTTCACCTTGACCCGACTCTCACCCCGCCCAGACAAAGCCAGCAGAACCACTTCAGACTCACCCTCCCGCCAAAGGAGCGGCCAATCCTGACGAAGCAGCACCTACAGACACCTATGCATCATCGCCTCACAATCAATAACATTGTACTTTGTAACCCTTATAGATGACATCACTGATGACGCTTTTTTGCCTTTTCATCCATTTTAAGTGTAATGTTTGCCATGTGCTCTCTAGTCAGCAGAGTGCTCTGGATGCTGAATTCTATATAAATCTTTGACAACTTACAATCACTTCCCGTGGTCTCATTCCCTACTGGGATGTGTTCTTTATTCTGAGTTTTATTTGTACTGTGGGGCGTGAGAACTTTCATCAGCAACAAATACAACATTTTAATTGGATGGCACTCTTCATTGTGCAATTGATTAAAAAAAGCTCTACCGTAATTGGACAACAGCTCCTGAGACAGCTTGGGTGTGGGAATCAGCTAGGTCAAAACTTTGTTGCATCCCATGGACACCAAAATCCCTTCCCCACAATTGGCCCTCTTGTCTTCCTACCCCTTGCACCTGCTCACTCTGCAACTCACTTTTCAAGACATGCTGCCATCTCTGGACACATCCTTCTAGTTATCTCCTTGCAATGAATAGTTGCATGAAAAACATGTGTCTCGGACCCTGCTTCGGGAAATAAATCCTATTTATTTGTCTTTACCAATTTACCACTAATCTGAGCATTATTATTATTATTATTATTATTATTATTATTATTATTATTGTATTTGTTGAGCCCGAACCTAGCATCGAGAAGCAATGGAGCACTTTAGAAATGTATAAACCAATACAGATATATAATGGAGCATTTTACAGAGGTATACAACATTACAGATGCCTAACGGAGTGCTTTTCAGTGGTAACAAAACCACAGATATACAGCGGGGGGTAAAATACAGAGGGACACAGAGGAGGGGTACAGCTGTACTGTGTGGTGGGGAGCAGAGGGGCGGGCTGCATCTAGTGAGTCAGGTGGTATGAGGGGTGACCTGATGGTCTAGGTGTTGAGGAGGGAGAGACTGCTTGAAGAGATGGGTCTTTAGTTATTTTCTCAATTGTATGAGTGTGGGCGAGAATTTGATGCTGAGAGGGATGATGTTCCATAGTCTTGGGGCATAGGCAGGATAGTCTTGTTTTCTGGTCTTTTCCTTTTTGCAGTTGCATATTTCAAGTCTGCACATGTCCCGGATTCTGGTGTTATGCTGTCCACCATAGATGCTGAGTTTCTCCGCAAGGTAGCTGGGTGACTTGCGGGTGACTGCCTGATACATGATGCAGCAAGACTTGAAGGTGATTTGTGCATGCAGTGGGAACCCATGAAGGTTGAAGAGGGCAAGGGTGATGTGGTCCTATCTAAGTAGACTCTTGATGAGGCATACGGCCAAGTGTAAGACACCTCTCAGGTGCACAAGGGAGGATGACAGGGGGCCTTTAAAGAGTGCATTCCCCCATCCAGGTGGGATAGGAACCGTGCTTGAACAGTGGATCTAAAGCTGCCCGGGGGGAAGAATGGTTTGACTTTTCGCAGGAGGGCAAGCTTACACCAAGCAGTCTGAGTTTTTTTTTTAGCTATGTGTGTCTTGAAGGAGAGGTGTTTGTCAATGTGGATCCTGGGGAGCTTGGTGCAGTAGGTGGGCTTGGGTGTGAAGCTCAAGAGTTTGTGGTTGATAGCCAGGTCTGCATGTCTGAGGGTTCAGTGTTGTTGGTGAGGAGTAGGAATTCGCTCTTGGAGGGGTTGAGCTTTAAGTATGCACTGGACATTAAAGACTGGATCAGCGAGATGCATGTTTTGTGCCAAGGGATGTCCTTGATAGAGTTGATCTTGAAGTAAAGCTGTGTGTCATTGGCATATTGGTGGATGGGATGTTCTGTGGTCTAGGAGGGCTCCCAGCTGCTCCATGTATAGATTGAAAATCACTGTGTTGCTTCAGTTGTGCAGATACTGCTTTCTCAATGATCTTACCTAGGAAGGGAAGATGGGTGATGGTGCAATAGTTACCCAGGTTGTAGCGTTCCAGAGTGAGTGTTTTTTTTTAGTATTTTAGTAGAGGGATGATGTTTCTTGTTTTTAAGGTTGATTGGAAGGTATTCTGAGTTAGGGAGCTGTTCATGATCTCCAGATGGGGAATGAGAGCTTCTGCTGGGAGGGTGTTGAGGATGGATGCTGCGAAGATGTCATCTGTATAGGATGTGCTTTGAGGGCGACCAGTCTTTCTATCAAGTTCTCTGTCGATAGTGTCTTGAATGTTGTCCGGTGTTTGGAGATTTCGCAAGGAGGGGTGAAATATGGGTCTGTGGATCCAGAGCTGGTGTCTATGTGCTGACAAATCTTGTTGACTGAGTGCCTTACCTTTTAGTGGGGGCACTGTGCTCACATCCTAGGTCTTCATTTTGGCAATGATGGTGCTTGGGCCTTATCTCACTGAGTCTGTAAGAACCATTATGCATCCATTCGTCTATCATCTGGAAAAGCACTTGCTGTCTTAAATCCTAAATTCAGGCCCCTGAGAACTTGCTCCCTCGCAGCAATTAGCTAAAACTATTCTGCATCCCATTCGATCCTGACCATGCCTGCTTGGACTCTTCTGCCTAACAGCAGAAATACAATTCAATTAAATTACCATTGCTCAAAGAATTTGGCAAAGCACTCTAGAATGGCTAAATCTGCAGTCCTTAGCAATGGCCTATTCTAACATGGCAGACCTCTTGCTTATTACAATTAGCTAACAACTATACTCAATGAAGCTTAATCTACATATTCTAATTATGCCAAAATACATGACACTATCATACAAGTGTGATGAAATGAATACAAATAAATACTTTGCTACACATATGTTTTACTATGCAATAGAAAACCTAAAAACTCCAAAAAAGCATAACAAAACGACATCTACCTTGAATACAATGTCAAATCACAAAAACATGTGACAGCCACGTCACTATTAGGTCTGTAATACCTTGCTAAGAGAGCTTTCTAAATGTATACTTACAAACACTTTTATTACGGTGGATCTGCATATTTACAACACTGGGCTCAAAATGTTCTCCTTCCACCTTACTACTGTCCCTCGGGTCTCCTATTCCGCCTTTCAAATTCCACACTTTTATGGTGCTTCTCCTTTTTTTGACTCCTGTACTCGCTTTTGGTCTCACTTCCAAATACCCTGTTAAGTCTATCTCCCTTGTTGTCTTGTATTCCCTCCTTCCTCCTCCAATACCTCGTTGTTCCACTACTGCTTCTCCCTGCTACTGCCTCTCTACCATCAACACTATTTCCCACTACCGCATCTCTATCCCTCTACCGCGAGTACAACTCAGTAGCACTTAATATTATCCGCTACTATCAACTACCAAAATCTCAACTTCCCTCTGCAACTACCATTGTTACTACCACCACTGCCACTCTACTACTCCTACTCCACGTCTACTCCTTACACTCACACTTCTCGCACACAAATACTTCAAGGGCCCCCCCTGTCCAATGGGCTCTGCACTTATTTTTTCTCTTGCTTCCTCTGGTCTCTCACTGTCCTCCACCAACTCATGTCCTCAGACAAATGACCCACACTAGACCACACACACACAATCACTTGAATATCTCATCCGTTCCCAGGATGGGACATTTAACTTTTCCAATTGCTTACCATCATTGAGGGTGTGTGACAGGTTTAGTTAATACTTGCCATATGAGTGGGTAATAGAAGTCAGGAGTTGAAGAAGTTAACAATTCTTATATGCATTCGGTGAGTCAAGGAGAATTGTCGGTGGGAATGGAATAGTGGAAGAAAGGCTGAGAGAGGAATAGAGTGTTTCGGGTAAATTGAGATTTTTCATGTTTACAATGTTTCAATGGAGGAAGTGGGTATGTATCCATTGCTTGAGGGGATAGAGGCAAGCAGAGATATAACTGTGAAGAACAATTGAGGAAGAGGATGACACAAAGTATCCTTTGTTGACAGTCAAATAGACATTAGGTGAGAGGTTACTAGACGATATTGTTGCAGGCTCATACACACACATGGTATTTCATTACGAAAAGTGCTGCCTCTCCATGGAACCTTTATGCACACACACTACTTCAACACTGTTATGTAGTGTTTCTGCATATGTCTACTGGATATGTAACATACAAGAGTACTCATGTGTACCCCTTCAACTACTGTGAACATGATGTGGTGTTGGCACATCCTATGCAGACAATTAATACTGATATATTCATGTATTGCATACTTTCATTTAGGTGTGTCAGGGATGCTTTTAGCAAGCTGTGGTGTGATGAAGCTATGACTTTGATGTCAAGGACACTTGGTGGCATATACCTTTTACGCTAGACAATGAACTTGTGCCATGGCATCATTGCAAAATGTATGTGTCAGGAGCACATGTGTGGTCATGTGAGGGTTGCATGCGAGGGTTGCATTTGCATATGTGTAGGTCTTACCATTGGAAATTGACAGTTTCCAACGACTTCTTGGTCAGTCCTTGCACAGACTTACTATAGTTTTGGCTGTGTGTGTGAGTGTGAGAGGCTGTGAATTTCCATGACCGCATGCCACTTTCCCAATTGTGTGAACTGCACATGTGTACACACATATGTATTACGTCCTCTCCTCTTTTCCTTTTCAGCCAGTGTCCGCTGCTACTGAAGAAAGACCAACCAAAGAGGAGGAGCTGTATTCCAGGGCCAGGGCCTCCAGACAGCTATGCAAACCCAGGCCATGCCCACTATCATACACCTCCTCTGTTGGGCATGTGGCTGGGGGAGGTAGTACATTTGATGGCACTGCTGTTGCGTTTCATAACGTTGATAAGTGAGTGGTGGTGGAGACAGAAACAGCAGACGGACAGCAAAGTTCAACATCTCCACAGAGGAGACCAGATGTAAGGTGTCAGGGCTTGATGTGGAGGTGTAGGAGTTGGCCATTGTGGTTTTGTCCACGGTGTCAGGTGTGACATCAGACTGGTTTGGGCAGGATATAAACCTGGGCCTGGAACAGGAGGGTGAGCAGTACACCCTGGAGGAGTCAGCACATCCTCCTGTCCCAGACCCATCTGCTGGAGGACAACCCACCTCCACCCAGATAAGACCCACAGTGACAGCCAATGAGGCCATCTGTGACACTTTGCTGCCAGTGCTGTTGGTTGGATATAGGTGGCACAAATGCCATTGATACCATTCATGGACAGTTTCAAAGCCACCATTGGCAGATCTGTCACCTATATTCCCAACTTGCAACAGCACTGCTCAGTGGAGGTCTCTTAGGAAAGGCACCAACAATGGCCCCGTCCTCCTTCTCCACATCTGTGCTCCAGGCAACCACAAGTGTGGCCTTCATGTTGCCTAACAATGCATGATCCTCAGCCCCAGTCATGCCATCAGAATGTCTGGATGTGCCTTTGGCATTGGGGCTGGTAGAAGTCCAGACAGATAAGTTGGACCCAGAGTCTGACATGGAACATTCACAGTATCAAGCTGTCGAAGACAACATGGTGTAGGAGACAAGAGGTGGTGTTGCACTCCAGACCACATTCATTATATCAGAGGGAGTACCACGGCCTGCAAAGTCAGGCATAGAGGTGATAGATGGCAACAAGGTGGCAAATGACATATACCATGCCCCATGAATGGCAGGAGGCAAGGCCGATAATTCAGGCAATGGTGTCAGTCCAGCTCCAAAGCATGAGGCTGCAGGCAATGGAGGAGGCAGCTGCCAGGGCAAGGGATGTGGCACAAGAGAGTGTGGAGAAGGTGCGGGCTACAATCATGGTGGAGACAAGCAGGGCTTCTGAGGACATTGAGCGAACAAAAAGGGAGACCCTGCAGGCCCTCCAGTTGACCAATGAAGTCTGCCTGCAACAGGTGGAGTGTGAGTGACAAGCAGCTTTGGCCCTGACATTTGAAGAGATTCAGAGTCAGTAGCATGCTGACTAGGAAAAGATAGTTGATTTTTATTTTCCTATGGAATATGTTCTTTTTGTAAAAGTGGTTTCCTGAAATGTCTTTTGCTGCTTTTCGAAAACAGAAAATATGCATGGTTTATAATACAGTTACATTTAAACTTTAGTCTATTTTTTTTTTCTTTTGCCATGTGCACCACTTTCTCAGGTGCTGTCTGTGTGCATTAGTTGTTGATGTGCATGTCAATGTAGGGTGATTGTGTTATTGTATTTTGCGTACTCAAGTGGCGTGCATGTCAGGAGTTTGGATGGCTTACTCATATACAAACAGTTTTACAGTTGACTAGTTCCTGCGCACCATTTGTCCATGTGTCGGGTCATAGTGCAAATTATAAATAAAGGGATAAACCTGAAATTTAGTCCCTGGTCCTTCAGGTAAAGTACGTGACAATAAAGCAAAGGTTAAACCAGTAGAACGGGATGACACGTAAATAATTCAACACATTATAAACATTTAACATAATCATTGTATGTATGATATAAAATATAAAAAAACAAATAATTCATTCCATCAATGTATCTTTCATATCTACAACATTCATGCACAGTCCCATACTAACTCATTCATACATTCCAGTATGAAACCAACTTGGCTTCTAGAACAATGTGTACTAATAATATTAACACACAGTTTCCTTCAGTTATGACATTTGTTAATGACCCAGTCTATAGTATCAGGTGTCGTATTTAATCTGGTTTTTATTTGTCCAAATGGCTCACAAAATCGTCAACACGTGTTTCGGTCACAAAAGACCTTCTTCAGGACGTTGGGCACAGAATAGTAAATCCGCCCTTTTTCTGAAACGTATAGGCCAGTTTTCAGTCCCCAAGTTCCAACTCTAGGGATAGCGAATAGGACATCGGAATGGATCCTCCACTGGAATCTATAACAATAAAGAGATCAGTTTCCACTTGTTCATGCAAACTAGTAATGTCAAATGGGTTCCAACTCCACCATCCGCAACAGAGGCTTGGATGGATCCTATAGAGGTTTAGTTCTATTAGTCTGGCTGTAATCCCAGACAACAACCAATGGCTATTGCACAAAACCAAAGGTGGTCATATATTCCACAGAACACTTCTCAACAGTTGTTCTCCCGCCGGCATGCCATTCCAACCTACATGGGGAAATAGACATGGTTCTGTGTTACATGTGCATATGGACTGTGTGTGCTGAATGCAGATTTTAGGCTACATCTATGTGATTTTTAACCTTCAGAACTTCTGTGTTCCATCATGGATTGATACATGTGCATTGAATATCAAAAAACTGTTTGTGTTTTGTTTTGTTGGGGGGGTACAACTCCTTATGCCTTGTGACCTATTTACTCCTCGTGTTCAAACATGTCACGTTGGTGTGAAAGGTTTCGGAGGAACCAAAAGTACTACCTCTGTGGATAAGTACATAGTGATAATCAGAAGCTGAGTCCTCTCTGCATACAAAATCAATAGTTTGTATGGCTGCATCATGTTTGATGATCGTGTAAAGTGACTGAACGTCCCAGATGGCTAGCAGGTATGTTGGTTTTCAATCCATTTTTTCTATGACCCTTATAGTGTCTGTAGAGTCTTTGATGAATGCTTTCAACTTAGGTACTTGTGGGCGTAATATGCTGTCAATATATTCAGATATCTTCTCTGTGGCCTACCCTATGCCAATTAGTATTGGGTGTCCTTCTGGAATAGTCATGAAAATGTTATGCACCTTCGGAAGGAAATACATAGTTGATATAATTGGTTGTTTGATTGATAAGGCAGATTTATCATCATAAGTGATAAGACCTTTTCTATGCCAACTGGTTATGTGTTCCTCGATTTGCTGTAATATTGCTTTTTTTGGATTGGTAGGTAATTCTTCATAACAAAAGGGTATTGACAGGTGATTATTTGCCATTGTGTTGTAGTTTTTTCTATCCATAATAACGAGGTTTCCACCCATATCGGCTTCTTTGACAACTATTATCCTGTCCTCCTTCAGATTACGCAATGCTGTTTGTTCCTGCTTTGTTAGATTATGTCGGGTGTTGAACTTCCTCGCATTTCTACTTGTTTCACGTAAGTCGTTGACATCCCTAGTGGTTGCTCTGTAGAAAAATTCAATAATTTTTTCTGGCGGAAATTGTGGTGTGAATCTCGACTTTGGGTTCAATTCCTCTTCCAAAAGGCACATCAGTGTAATCTGTAATTCCTGCAAAGTAGTGTGTATTTCCACTGTATCTATTTCGTCCAATGATTTTAACGTATGAATATTTTCAATGTCCCTGATAGACAGTGAGCTCTTTTGAAGAATTTCCTGGTGTTCATATGTTCTGTCTGTACGTATGTAATTGAATATGTGCATGTATGCATGTCTACTTCATATACTGTACACATATGTGAAAACATGTGATTTGAACATATGCCCTATTGTTTGAAAAAGGCTCTTGTGAAGCCGAAACACGTGTCATATAAAGGACACGCAAACTATTTTCACAAACCTCTTCAATACAAATCCTCAAAAATGACTATTGGGAAATCAAGAATGTTTATGTGCATTGAATAGGTATTTGTGTTTTTGTTGTATGCAGACTATGATGAGCTTCTCTCTTTTGCTGTATGTGTTTAAGGGTGGTTGTCGTTGTCGATCATCATTGTGCTAATAAAGGTTGCCTTACATTCCATTCCAGTCCAATTTTTGTTCATGTGGACATGCGTGTTGGCTGTTTGGAAGTGTGATTTTCCATGTTGTCCACTACTAACTCTGCCTTACAGTAGTCATATATTTTGCACAGACAATGCACGTGATTCAGAGATGTAGTTGTTGTGAATGACACCACTAGTCATATGAGGTTCTAAGTGTGTGTTCGATGTAGCTAAGCATTTATGGATAACAGCTCCTTTTGTGTGACACAAGTGTCTAGTGAGAGTTGCAGGTGTGTTGGGGATTGGGATGTTGCATGTGCGGGTGTTGGGAGTGACTCCCCATTCTGTGACAAGGACTCCCATTCCTGTGAGGAGCTCCCCAAGTCGTGCCCCATGGTGCCACCCAGGGGACTATCAGATGTGAGAACAGTATAAAATCCAGAGACATAGCTGAAGATGAAACTAAAATATACTGTTGCAAACAAGAAAGATGATCTGTCTCTTAAAATAGAGACTTCCATTTAACTGAGATGCGGAGACTGAAAAACAAGCACATGCTGAGGCGAGGGAAATCAGAGAGACGCATATGCCCCACCTGGCAGAGTAATGCCTGAGAGAGGTGGAGCCAAGGATAGCCACAGAGCCCAGGACTTTCAGTAATGCTCTGAGAGTGAGAGAAAAACACCGGACACCCAGCGTCCATACGGACAGAGAACCCGAGGAGAAGGTGGTGGTGGCCTGACCACAACGACTTTGTGGTGGGCAGTGTGCCCATACAACAATGCCAGAACCACAATGCTGTGAACTCAAAAGACCATCTGGATAACTGCAGTGTTAACCAGTTGCACAGAAAGGGAGCACCAAGAGAGGGACATCTGGGAAGACGAGAATGCTGAGAAGGCAAACAACCAATGATAACTCGAGCAAGCACAAGTCCTGGAGATGTTCCACCGCAGCATCCAAGGTAACAGGGAATCATTATGAAATATGAGGAACTCGTCTCAGTGGATTTGGCAAGACAGTGACATTTAAGTCCATAAAATGGAACTGCAATAATGAGAGAGCAACTCACGCTAAAAGCTGAAAAAGATTATTCAGACTGGGACACAGAGACCCTGGGAATAGGGAAAAGTACCACATATGTTAAAAGGCATGAAATGTAAATGATAAGGAGAATTATATGACGGGAGGCAACTGAAGCCCATAACAGAAAAGATACACAAAACAAGTCACCCCAGGAGAGGGGGAACATTAACTAACAAGAAAGCATACCACAGCTAAGAAAGTATATGTTACAGAAGTATAAAATACACATCACTGTGGAGCAAAAGATAAGACAGAGAGTTTAAAGGGATTCCTGTAAAACAATCCCTAAAGAGAACAAAAAACCCAATGTCCTTGTGAAAGAGTTACAAGAACCTGTACAGAAGGTGACGGGAGACTATTTGAAATTAATCTACTAATAAGATGCCTTAATCAAAGGAGAACATGGAGCAAAACGACTATCAGGAGAAGGGAGACATTGTCTTGAGCATAGTTTGTTAGAATAGTGACAACAGAGAAGCACCTTAGTTATTTATATAGACAAGAAACACCCACATAGAAATAGGGAAATGCAGGAATATTTTATCATTTAATAAAAAACAAGTGGAAATGTCACTGAAGTGTCTTCATCCTTCTTCTGACCCTCGACAGGGTACATTGACAGGTTACCTCAAGTGACATGTTCTGCTTGGATGCATCCTACCTCAAACCATGCTCATGAAATTTCTACCGATGCAGTACTCATTTGTCTGATATTCTTCCATGAATCACTCAGCTACATCATCTTTTCCTTGACTATGATGGCAGGGAAGTGGTAAGATGGTAAATGAAAAAAGGTGTATCAATGGCTGAGTTTTCAGTGCTGAGCCAATATGGCATAGTAGCTTGATCCATTATGGCATTGTGAGACACATGCATTTACAGTAGGCTCCTTCCACCATAGGCAGATGAGGAAAGGAACACACTTGTTTTCCCAGATGTTCTCCATGGCAGGGATACGTTAGTATTGGTGAAACAGTAACTTCACAACACAGCATTGACTTACCTAGAGAGTAGAATGTTCTGATGACTGTAAATGTGTGCTACCATGTCAGATGTGCTGTACCTACTCCACTTGCATATCCTTGTGTATGACACTACATTTCAAAAAGATGTGCGGGTTATAGAGAATATGTGTGGTCACGTATCCTGTATATATGATCAGATCAAATAGGCTGTCCTCCTTCCATGAGGCCAATTTCACTAGAGTAGCAAGGAATGCATGTGTACCACCCCAAACCTTCCCTCCAAACTTTGGAGTAAGGATGGGTTGATGCCTAAGGGTGCTCCAAGCTCAACACAGGCAGCAAGTGATGGAGTGGAGACACCAGCACTGATTTATCGATCGTGTACATCATGGGAGACACAGCACAGAAGGGCAGGGTTTAACTACATGATGATCTAAAATGCAATTTAGCACATGGGACAGGGTAGGCACATACACAGTATCTTTGCCCTTGCTGCCATCATAGCAATGACATATTGTGGCCAGCCTGTTCTGCAGCTTCTGGGGTCTGTGAGGAGTTTCTTTCGAAAATTCCTGTAGCATATGGAATTGTGGACGACTGAGGCCACTCCATGTCACGATGGCAACTGAGGGTTCTGAGTTTAAAGCACACAACTTTTGTTCTTGATTGGCAGGACAATGGTGGTGTTCCTGTGTGCGTGGGTACAGAAAGACACATACATTCACTGGTTTACAAGATAGTAGTCTCGAATAATGCTCTGGGGGTGTAGGAGCTGAGTCCAGAGGGCATTCCTCAGAGTGATGCCATGTTTTCGAGACAACTTATGTAATACTGGGACATGGATGAGTGGGTATGGAGTTATCGGTATTTGAGGTGCGCCTTGTGCAAGTACTGTGAGGAGGAAGTGTAGGTGTATTTATTTATTTATTTATTACATTTATATAGCGCGCAGGCAGCCCAGGGCCATTGTGGCACTGTTACTTGTAGGGAGACTTAGTTGCAATGGGTACAGGTTGTGCCTTAGGTTACAGTAAGGCAGGGTCCTGTGTTAAGCGATAGGGAGTATCATACAGCATAATACAACATACAAGTAAGTCAAGGGATCTTGAACATGATGGGTTGGTTAGGTGAACAAGGTAGTTTTCATGGCTTTGCGGAAGGCAGTCAGTGAGGGTTCAGCTCGCAGGGAGGTGGGGAGGGTGTTCCAATGTAAAGCAGCAAGGTGAGGGATGCTGGCGCCGCCTGCTCTAGCTCTTTTTACCCTAGGTACGGAGAGCATATTGGAATAGGGTGTTCTGGTGGGTGTTGTGGAGAAGAACGGGTGGATTCTCTGGGATAGGTACGCTGGGGCTGAGAGGTGGACGCATTTTTGGGTGATGCTTAGCACTTTGAATATAATCCTTTCCTTTATGGGGAGCCAATGGGACGCTTTCCTGGCAGCCCTGATCTGCTCTCTCTTGGCAATGCCCTGTGCAGCACGTAAGGCGCAATTCTGGATTACTTGCAGCTTCTCAAGGTTTTTGTTTGAGGTTCCTAGGAAGAGAACATTACAGTAGTCTAGCCAGGAACCAGTTATGGCTCTGGCTATGTTGGTGCATGTGTCTTTCGATAGAAAAGGCCTGATTGAGTTGAGGAGTTTCGCATGGTAAGCAGCAGAGGAGGCGATTGCGTTTACTTGTCTGGTCATAGATAAGTTGGAGTCTAGATAGACGCCTAGCGTTTTTACTGTGTCCAGTACTGGAATTCTGATTGAGTCAATCGTAAAGTGGCTGAACTGGGCGTCAAGTTTTTTGAGGGTGTCAGTGGATCCTATGAATAGGGGCTCAGTTTTGTCGGAATTAAGGCAGAGGCAGTTGATAGCCATCCACATTTGGATTGTGTTACATATGTTGTTGAGAGTTGCGCAGTCTGTGTCATAGTCACTTGTCAGTGTCGGCGGCGTAGTTGGTGTAGGAAGAGGGGGCCGGTAAATATGTTATAAAGGGTAGGGGAGAGGCAGGAGCCTTGAGGCACGCCACGTAGCATGATGGTGGGTGACGCGGTGGTTAGGTCAGAGAAGACCTGCATGGCCCTGCCTTGGAAGAAGGAGGTGATCCATGTGGTGGCTTCTTGGGAGAAGTTGGCTGTGGGGGTGAGCTGATGGTAGATAATGTTGTGATCTGCTAGATCAAAAGATGCAGAGAGATCGAGGAGAAGGAGCAGGACAGGTTTGCCTTGGTCCCTTGCATCATCCATTTGGTTTTTGAGGTCGAGTAGGGCGGTCTCAGTCCCGTGTCTAGGGTGAAAACCGGAGTGTCTCAGTCCCAGGAGGTTGTGCTCTTCGAGGAAGTGCTGGACCTGCAGGTTGGCTGCTTTGTCTAGAATCTTGAGGAGGAATGTGACTGTGGTGATGGGGCGGTAGTTGTTGGGGGAGGTGGGGTCAAGTGTAGGTTTTTTTAAGAGGTTTTTTTAGAGGTCGGACCCATGATTCCTTGAGACATGAGGGGACTTTCCCTGTGGTGAAGGAGGCATTGACGAAGGCTGTCAGAAAGGGAGCCAGGGTGTCTGTGCAGTCTTTGATGATAGAGGCGGGGGCAGGGATCCCCTTTGCAATTAGAGGGCTTGATGTTTTTCATGATGTTGATCATGTCTTTTTCCTGAATGGTTTTGAATGAGAAGGTAGGGGGCCTCTGTGTGTGAGGAGGGGGGAAGGCGAGGGGGTCGAGGGGGTGGGGAGCGCTAGTTTGGTGTTCAGGATTTTGGCTTGAAGAGAGCTAAGCTTGTTGCGCATGGCTGTTTGGGTGTCATCACACCATGCTTTATTTTTGGTGAAGTTTTGGGGCATGGGTGTAGGGGTCTCGAGTTCCCTGAATATGGCAAACATTTCCTTGGTGTTTGATTTGGCGTTGGAAATTCTATCTTCAAATGATTTGGCTTTGGCTTTGATGATGGCTTTCTTATATTCATTTGCGAGGGATTTGAAGTTGTTTTTCTTTATCATCACGAGATGTTTGCCGTTGCGCTAATGCTGCACGTTTGTCTGTATGCCGTTTGAGAAGGTCTTGGGTGAACCAAGCATTGGTGTGGCTAGTGGGTTTTGTTTTGCGTGATTTAAGTGGGGCGATAGCATAGATTGCTGTTGTGATAGCAGACTCATAGTCCTTGGCAAGGGTTTCTGGGACGTTGGAGAAGGGGGGGTCTAAAGGCAGGTCCCTGTAGGAAGAGTATAAGTCTTTCTTTGGTCAGTTGGCGGGCACTTCTTGTGAGGGCTGGTGGTAAGGGTTGGGGGGAATGGGGTAGTGGTGGGAATGTTGAAGGTGATGGTGTGGTGGTCGGACCATGGGGTGGGGGTATTGGCTGTGACTGTGACGGGGCAGTTGTGATGGGCGATCCAGTCTAATGATCTGTCCTGGGCGTGAGTGGGGTCTGTGATGGTGTTGGCGAATCCTAGAGTGGCTAGGGCAGTGTCAAGTTATTTG
Source organism: Ambystoma mexicanum (assembly GCF_040938575.1). Lineage (NCBI taxonomy): Eukaryota > Metazoa > Chordata > Amphibia > Caudata > Ambystomatidae > Ambystoma > Ambystoma mexicanum. The sequence goes on along the minus strand of NC_090923.1, from coordinate 460,355,484 downwards.
GCAGCAGGGTCTTTGGTGTCATTCAGGCCTAGGTTGATGTCACCGAGGAGAATGGCTTTGGATGACTTTTTTAGGTTGTCAGCCAGGAGGTGGGTGAGGGAAGCCTGGAAGTCTCCCAGGGGGCCTGGTGGCCGATAGATGAGGTGTAGGGTGATGGTGCAGTGGTGCGAGATAGTGAGCTTCAATTGAAGGTAGTCGCTGTTATTGTTGATAGTTTTGTCGACCTTTCTGATGGTGATCGAATCTTTGGCTATGAGAGCGACACCACCCCCTGTGGTCAGGCGGTCTTGTCTAGTGATGGCATAGCCTGGTGGGAGTGCGAGGGATAGCATGGGGCCTGAGGCTTCGTGTAGCCATGTCTCAGTGACCATTAGAAGATCTAGATCTAGGGTGGTGATGAGGTCTTGGATGTCTATGGCGTGAGCATTGATGGATCGAGTGTTGATAAGGGCACATTTGAGGTGGGGTTCGGGGGAGATATTTACATCAGTGGATGGCATGGCTGTGGTAGAAGAATTGCACATTGCGGTAATCACATTTAAAGTAGTGGGGGCATATTTTCTAGGGTCCTAGACATAGATAAAGTAGCATTTACATCAGTGGATGGCATGGCTGTGGTAGAAGAATTGCACATTGAGGTAATCACATTTAAAGTAGTGGGGGCACATTTTCTAGGGTCCTAGACATAGATAAAGTAGCATTTACATCAGTGGATGGCATGGCTGTGGTAGAAGAATTGCACATTACGGTAATCACATTTAAAGTAGTGGGGGGCACATTAGGCAGAGTCTTAGCCATTATTGCAGTTGCATTGTGGTCAGGGTAGTGCTTACTGCGTGGGCTCTGGTCCATAGTGTGGCGCAGCCTATGGGGTTTATAGATTGTTGAGGCTGGAATGTTTAGGCTAATGGAAGATTTCAGGGTTCTGGTTTGCAGGTGTGCGTTGCGTACGTTTGTGGGCGTGGGTATTGAGAGTAGTGCACATGTGAGGGTACGGGCACGCAGACGCTGGAGTCTTGAAGCGAGTGTGTTGAGCTGCTCAGGAGTGCGGGACTCCTTACCTTATAGTTCAGGCAGAGTTCCACGGCGAATGGCAGGCTGCGAGCAGCAAAGAGCTGCAAAGAGGAGTGCAGGCCTTGTCCTCTGGCCTTATCCTTGCGGCTTCACCTGGCGGTGAGCCCCGTATCCCTTTATGGTGGGGGGGTGGAGCCGGCAGGGAGGGGAGCCGAATCAGGCTGCAGGCTGCGGGCGGGAACGGGCAGCAGAGCAGTGGGAAATTCAAAAGATGCTTTTCTCAAAGAATTGGAAGCAGCGACCGGGCCTTCCATGGTGGAGGCCTCTGTAATGTGCGCGAGGCACGCTGGGTCTCCAAAAGTAAAGTTGCACATCGCAATCAGCTGTTCCAGCTCAGCTGATGGAGGCACTCGCAGTGGAGCTGCAAAGAGGAGTGCAGGCCTTGTCCTCTGGCCTTCTCCTCGCGGCTTCGAGACTTATGTGGATTTGATGTGTGTCTTGTTTTTGCAGGTACTGTGTGTGGGAGTGCAGGTGTAGAGTTATGATGTTCTGGGGTGCACCTTGTTGGTGAAAGACTGTGGTGGAAGAGGGGGTGTGGAGTAATCTGCCTCTGGGGTGTACAAATTGGTGGACGTACTGGGACAAGGAGGAGTGGGTGTAGGCATAATGTGCATTTGGGCGGCGCATATTGGTGGAAGTACTGGGACGAGGAAGAGTGGGTCTAGGTGGAAGTAATTATGATAACCTGTGAGTAATCCTAGATTACTTTTTTCACCTGAGCGTGTACAAGGACCTGGCTCACATTAGGGTGAAAAATTAATCTACAGTGCTACCTTGGTTTGCGCTGGGGTGAGTGTCGGACGCAAACAATATTTCTTTGCTCTATAGATGTCTATGCGCTCTTATTGCTGTGAATCTGCTTCCCGTGCTATGCATTTGCGCAGCACAATGCTTGTGTTCACGCTAACACTTTTGCGCTACATTAGCGCTTAGTTTGTAATTCAGGCCCTTTGGGGCGGAAGTGGTTGGAGGCGCTAAAGCAACTCTTCACCTACGCCCATAAAGGTGACGCCCAATCCTTTTGCAGGAATAATATGGTATTATGTGGATGTCAATGCACAGCCCAAATCTGCAAATTTAATGCACATTTTAAATGTGCAAAAATGAATTACCTTCACCCTGCACCTGTTTTGACTAGATGCAGGGGAAGGCACTATGTACACGCATTTTCTTTGAAGTGGGGTGCAGCGGTATGAACTGTTGCTCTCCCACTTGAATTTCTATCCTTCAAACAAAGCTAGAAATGCATGTCATATTTTTACAGCGTTTAACAGTGACAGGCCCTTCAAGGATCTGTCACTGTGAAATGAGCTCCCAGCACCGACTAGTGTCTCGAGGGCTTACTCAGCCTTAGTACCCGGCGTGGGTGTGTCCATGGGATACACTTAACGTGATTGGCTCGTTTTCGAGCCATACCACAGTGTAATCCCATCGACGCACCTACGTGCCTGCCTTTGTTCCTGGCAGGGGGGGCCTGGCAGCCTTAGCGAATAAAGAGGCTCGAAACGGGGCAATTCCTGCTCAGTGCCGCCCCAAGGCTTGGTGCTGCCTTCGTCCCCCGCAGGGGACTCAGGAACGTTTTTTTCCCCTCAACCCCTTCCCCTCCACACTATCTCCTCCCGACCCTCCCGAACCCACTTACCTTCTTTTTTCTTTTTTTCTTGGGAGCGAAGGCACTTGGAGCACTTCTGTTCCCAGCGCGTCCGCTCCCAATGGCCACCATGGAAAAGGAAAACGCTTTCCCGGCGGCCATTTCATTTGATTTTTTTTTCTTTTCCGAATCACAGCAGCCTTTCGGAACAGAAAAAAATGCTACTAGTGGCAAGTCTAATAGGCCTGGGTACTAATGGCTATTAGCCCCTCGACAGCGGGCCAATACTGTCCATGGTGGGCTACGCTCTGGCCTGTAACTACAGCCCCGAGGGCATTACCTAGGCGGTATTGGCCCGCTGTCTCGTGGCTTATAGCCACATAATGTATGCAAGGGGGCTGGCCAACATATATTTTGCGCTGGTGCTGTGGCCCCCAAGAAATATGCAGAACACTTTTAAGAATAATGTGATCTGCACATTTCTGAAATTAACACAACTGAAACAAGCGTATCATCTGTGATTTCTTTCATTTTTGAAAATCATGCCATAGTGTCCTTATTAAAATTAAACTTGACTATACCCACATGCTGTCTACTGGATCCACTTAGTGCCATATTTGTACATCTCCCGAAATACTATGTAGAACATTTCAGTAGTGATTGCTGTCACTCTCCTCCTTCTTTGCCCATCTTTTCCTTGCTACCCACCTCCCCTCTATCCCTTACTGCCCATGTTTCCCTCGCTACCCCACTTTGGCTCACTACTTGCCCCCCTTGCACTCCACCTCTTTTTCCATCTACAACAGTCTTGCCCTTTCACCTTGCAGGTCCTGTTTCTAATGCTACTGACAATTCAAAATCATGTGTAATAATGTGCATTTTGATTATTTGAATAAAGATATTTGAAAAGTAGAAGGTAGGTTTAACAGTAGTGTTTCTTTGAACCCAGCCTCCTTTCAGAACATACTACAATCTTCTATGACAAAAAATACGTCTTCGCCGATTCTGTAAAATTGCCATTGGGCCTCATTACGACCCAGGCGGATTTCGCGGTGCTAAATGCACCGCGAAGCATGGCGGAAAGCCGCCGATAGCGCCATGGGGGTTGGCGGATTTACCGCCCCATTCCGACCTCGGCGGAGCGGTAAATCCCCAATCCCCATTCTGCCCTTCCCCATTCCCATTTTTGCCCCATAGGGTATAATGGGAGTGGGGAAGGAGTTAATTACGCCACCGTAAAATACGGTGGCGTAATTAACAACGAGGTCCCGTAGCGCCATGGTTTTCTCCGGCTGGTAAAACCAGGCGGAGAAAACCTCCATGGCGCTACGGGAACTCGTAGTATGGCGGAGAGGTACGCCATGCACTACGCTGGCGTAATACCCTCTCCGCCAGGGTCCTAATGAGGCCCATTGACTCGAGAATCTTCTACCCGCCTAGTGTGTAATCTGCACTTCGGAGCTTTGAACTGCAGCAATCAGGACCGCTCCATTTGCTTACTACATAATCTGTATGTGACTGAAATCACGTACAGAGGTTGCATCAAAAGAAGATATGACTTTTGAGTTATTGGTCATAGAAACCAGGATAAGGTTAAGTCTGTGGGTATTAATGCAGTACAATACCAGACATCGACATAGTAGAATATTGTTGAAAACGCATTCAGAAAATGTCAAGTATTTTTGAGGGAAAAAGAAAAACATTGTTTGCATCATAGATGCCATCATGCCCCAATCCATTTGGGAGATGCTAGTGTAATCCTGGTTTTAGCTTTGCATTCTAGGAATGCGGTAGTTCTGGGTTTATAATGGAGAAATCCAGGACTACAAGTTCCAGAATGCAAAGTTAAAACGAGGACTAGACTATCATCTCCCGAATGGCATGTATGTCATAGAGCAAATGCACTGCTGGGGACAGAGATCTCAATCGCAACCCAATGTAAAGGTGGGTGATAGCACATGAAGGCAAGGCACTTTGAATACACTTGCAATATAACTAAAAGTAATACATTGGGTATGTGCCAATACATGTACCCTTAACATGCACATTTCCAGAAGGCCTTATTATTGTATGCATATTCAAAAATGGTATATCATAATTATAAATGACAACAGGTAAATGATTGTTTAATAAAAAAGAAAACACATATATTTTTTACAGCACATACATAACCTGTAATATGAAAGAAGCAAATGCTGTAATTGTGGGGAAAAGTTTTGTTTGACTATTCGCTGGTGTATGAAAAACAATAATCCGGCCTAGAATCTCGGTGTGATGTTTACAAGAGTATTAAATGTGACAGCTTTCAAAGTATTATGTATATTTCTCACGCTGCACAAGTGTCGCCTTGACAGCATGTCACTTATAATTCTATGAACAAATGGATGTGATGTATTATGGTGCTCAAATAGAATAAACACTTCTGAATATTGGAGTCGTTTAACGTTTCCCGATGTGCATCACTCAAACTGTACACACAAGTGTATCAGGCATTTTAATGGGATCTCACATTGTTCCCTGCACGGGTTAACAGGATGAAAACATTATTAGATTCTCGTGGAACGAAACACTAACAAAACAGTGTGGCAAAGTGAGAGGTCTGACAGGTCCTCCAGCATTCCCGTTCAGTTATGGCGATTAGGCGGGCTGTGGGTTTGCGTTTGTTTCTACGTGTATGCTTATGGCGGCGACTTGGCCTCTTCCACCATGATTAATTTTCTATGTGAGTTATACCCACGGGCTTACATAAGTAACAGTTGGCTTCACTCTTTACTAGTGCGTTATTTAGTCTGCAAGCGAGTCATCATTTGAATGGTTGTTATGTAGCTCTGGGGCATTAGGAGCGCCTGCAATACACCAAAACATATTTGCATTCCATGTGAAAACATTTAGATCCAGTTTTCCATGCTTGCCAGTTCATTACGAGTTCGACGGTAAGTGGTAGAAGTGGCGGTAACGGAATTACTGCACTTTTACCACAGCGCCAAATTAGGCGTTTCCTGAAAATAGGAGTTATTTCTGCCTTCTGTTGGAACCTGAGCCCAATTAGGGCTTTCCAGAAAATAGGAGTTAATTCCGCCTTCTGCTGGAAACCGGCGGATTTATTTAACCCAGCAGCAATTCCACCACCAGAATGAATGCAGCCATCCAAAATAGTAATTCCACCATATTAAAAATTGCAATAGCACCAAAATACCACCGAAAATGGACGCCATTTCCACCAAAAACAAAATGGGCCTCATTACGAGGTAGGAGGTAAGGGATGAACGGCGCCGGTAAGGGTGCCGGTGCCAGTAATCCCTTACCTCCATATTCCGGGGTCCCTTAGCGGGTCCCTTCCTTAACGCCTGGTTTGACCTTAAGGACGGGACCCGCTACGGTACCACAAATTGCAGTACCGTTATTAGCTACTTCCCCATTCCCATTGAGCCCTATGGGGGCTCAAATGGGAATGGGGAATGGTTCTCAGAATTGGGACTTACCGGGTCCTCCAAGGTTGGAATGACCCGGTAAGTACCCATTCTGAGAACCCGGACCCAGTATGCAGTAAGGGGGTAGCCATGGTGCCAATAGCACCATGGCTACCTCCTACCGCGTAATGAGGCCCAATGCATTTACATTCATCCAAAAGGAGGAGATGAGTGCAAACAGGTGAACAAGTGCACCCAATGTACTCAGAAAGGGTACATAAGACCCACACCATCCCCAATCACACTTCCAAACACCAAGCTGCCACTAACAGATGCAGATCTGGAATCCAGCCCCTTCTGTTCTACATTGAAGGGAAGAAGCAGGAGCAGCAGCACCAGAGACCATATGCCGTGCAAGGCGAGCAACCATCCCCAGGTTAGGCACTAACAGATGTACCGCATCAACAGGGATATTATTGTTGAGCTCAACCAGATACATGATAACATCCAAAACAGGATCAATATCCAAATTGCCTTTCTATCACTGCTCAAACTCGTGTCAGTTCTTCACTTCATTTACACAGGCACCTACCATCACACTGCAGCATGACAGTAAAGCATGATCCAATACCAAGTAATAAAAGAGTGGACTTCAGGTACCACAAGGCATAGGGAAACTGTACCTACCTAGCCAACAGCGCTGTTGACCCGTGCACAATGACCGCTCAACACTGACAGCCAATTTTGATATGCAGACTGCAAACCAATAATGTAATTCCCAAGAGTTAGAACACCAACAGAGAAAAATGCACATTATGGCCCATGCACCCCTTATACAAGCCCAGCACAGGATTACTACAATGTTTGCATTGCTAATCCTGTTACAATGTATGACTGTTACATCTGGTGGTTGAGTTTTGTGTGGCCCCCGGTAGTACATGACACAGACACATGGTGGGATTTAAACCCTGATGTTCCTAAACATTCTGTGAGCTCATTATGAGGGTGTTGATCAACATGCCATGAACAAATGCTACACATTCGCATATTTGTGTTACTGATACATATGCCCTTTGTCCTTGCAGGTAACTCTGGATACCCACAGCTCTTATGGATGATGACACGTGTCCACAATCCACACATACCACAGGAGGGGGCCTAAAACAAGGCACAAATCAGGCTTTACATTGAGCAAACTTTTGCACTACTGGGGGGACATGTCCAGTGTCTTCATGTGATTGGAGGTGTCCTGATCTATAGGCAAGAGAAGGTGCAGAAAATAATTGTAGTCTGTACCATACTGCACAGCGTGTGCGTTAGCTGACATCTACCCCAGCCCCCAGATGTCGACATGGCTCCTGTGGTGAATTAAGGGTATTAGTCCCTTCTCGACAAGGGAGATACCCCCTCGAATGAGGCTATAGAGATGAGCCCACTCACCAACACTGTACTTAAGATTCAAGACTAAAGAGTTAATATTACAAACAGATGCATGAAAGGTGGGCTTCAGGGCATTGCTTTCTCAAGAACATGATGGAATTGAACACCCCCTGTTATATACCAGAAGGAAGCTTTTTCTAAGAGAACAATCCTATGCTACGGTCGAACATGAGCCTTGGCTATAAAGTGGGCATCATGCATCTGATGTACCATTTGACCAATAGAAAGTCCAGATTTCAGAGCACTCATCGTTAACATGGATGAGCTTGAGAAAGGACACCAATGCAAGAGTGATGAGTTTGTTCTTGGAATTAACCTTTTTGTTTCACTGTCGAACATTGAAAAGGGAAGGAACAGGGTAAAGTGTACTTTTTAAGCTGGTTTCCTGTTGACCCACAAGGGAAAGCCACAAACCTACGGGGAAGAGTATATGACAAATAGAAGGAATTTGACTTTGTGGTGGGCAGGGCCCTCAGAGAATAACACCAAAACCTTTATGCTGTAAAATCAGCGAACTGACTGCATGCCCACAGCATTACCAGTTTGCATGGAGAGAGAGCATGGAGAGCAGGACACTGAAGAAGATGGGCATGTTTAGAAAACAAGCAACCAAATAGAACCTGAGTGAAGAGAGGCTGCAGCGACATTCCCCCACAGAATTCAAGGTAATGGCAGAAGAATCATTATGGAATAGCAGCAACTCATCTCAGTAGAACTGAGGAGACAGTAACATTGAAGTCAAGGAAGTGGAACTATAACAATGAGAAAGAGAGACTCACAATTAATGCTGGAAGAGAGCTTGTGAAAGATTTCCGAAAACGTATACAAAGGGTGTCAAGAGACTATTAGAAATCAACCAACTAATACAAACATTGAAGCCAAAGAGAAAATCTTGGGAGAAAAGACACACTGGAGAAGGGAAACATCCCCAAACAGGAGAAGGAAAACATTCTCCTGATCTTATTGCTGTTAGACTGCTGCTACGGTCAGCTAGGATTCGTTTTTGGAAGGTGGGCCTTTTTTGTGTTTTATGACTACCTGACGATGGACGAGCACCTTAGTTAACTGCATAGACAGGGTACACCTACATAGCAATAGGGAAAGTTAGGCCCTTTCTCACCATATTATGAACATCCAAATAGAAATGTCAACACTGTGGCCATGTCCTTCTTCTGACCCTCCACATTCCCTAGAGTACAACAACACACATGTTGGAGATCGAGTTCTGCTAAACAGTTTAGCATGAAGAAGGCAGGGACAGCAGTCTTGTGTGGCAAGAACTCATTGACAATTTCTTTTTAACACATTTCTGTGTATTAACCTCACCCATTTGAGCATTACAACTTAATCTTTTCACCCCCATTCACAAACATTGTCCATGCATCTGTTTAACTGTACATGTGATTTATTTGGTTGTGAAACAAACACCCATGCCTTCCCACATCCCTCAATCCCCAACACCCATGTCTTTCCACTTGCTCCCACCTCCCTGAATCCTCAACACCCATGTCATCCTGTCGGTATAAATGTCTACTGAATTTTAATTTCCATGCCCTCTTGGGCATAGCAACTGGTTCAGACTGTGTGCACTTCAGGTACCTCTGTGAGAGGTGACAGGGGCTGCCTGTGTCACCCCAGGGGTTGTTGTGGTGGCATGTTAATACTCAAGTGTTTCCACAGAGCAGCTAAAGAGGTGGCCTCTGCAGCTGGTGCGGTTGCAGCTCCTACAGCTCTGCATACTATATTGTAGCTGTTGGTGGATGTCTTCAGAGGGTTCCGTAGCAACACTTGTTGGGATTGTGGCAGTGTGGCTGCTTTGTGCAGATGGCATGTTGCTGCTGCATATGGCAGGTGTTTGTCCCTTTGTTGTCTTCCTGCGTACGCCATGGCTGTGCCAGGGTTTAGAGCTGGGCGCAGGCTTATTTGCACTGATGGATGTGCCCTGGGATGTACTTGGGCCTGATTTCTCTTCCTGGGTGGACTGTGGACCTGTTTGGTGATGAATAATATGCAGTCATCATGCATACTTGTACATGGCATAGCAAGAAACCCATGCGTTATAATGGATGCTGGCCGAGACAAATGGTGTTGCTTTGGGTAAACGTAATGCTGGATGTGTAGCATATTTCTGACACTTATGGCCTCTTTGCCACACACACCTTGCAAGATGTGAGGGCTGTTTCTCGTGTGACACGGTGTTAGGTGACACATGTAATCTGTTGATTGCCCAGTGGGGTGGGCAGGGCAAATGGGCATGGTAGGCGGTTGGGTAGCAGACACTGCTCCTGGAAGGCCCGAGTATATTGAGCCAACATGGAGACTGTTCCTGCCTCATATCCTGGCCCTGATTGGAAGATGCCTGGGACAAATGACAATTATATATGTTGTTCCAGTCATTAGAGTTGGTGTTTACTATGTGGGTTGATTGGCTTTTGGGTGTTTCAGTGATGGATGTGACACAGGAGGCCCCCATGAGCACTTGGTCATAGGCTGCCCTGATGAATATATATAAAGATTGCACAGTGTCAGATGTGCATGTACATAATGGTAGATATCTATTTTCACAATGTCCCACCTTCTCTTGCACTTGCATTTTGCTGTTGTGCCATTGTTCACATTGCCATGTGGTAGGCCATTTGCCTGTAAATTGGGCTCATCTGATTCTGCAGACATACACATGCCTAGGCAAAGCTCTTGGCCATAGGTTGGGGAAGTGTCATGTTCCCAAGTGATAATGCCCACTTCTGGGGTCTATAGGGATATTAGCCCATAATGGTAGAAATAACAGATGTTTTGGAGTTTGGTCTAAACTAAACACATTAATTTAACAGTGAATACAGTAAATGGACAGACTGACCACTTTTGAAGGAATGTTCAGAATGCAGTCAGTACAAGTAGTTATTGGCTGTGCTCTGAACAATATGATTGGTTGAGAGGAGGTCGATAATGGTCCAATGTGCTATGAAACACTATGTGAAGGCCATGGAATCTGCTTTGATATCTGGATTCCTGCAAGGTACTGTGGTCCTGGGTCTTGATGGAGGAGTTGAAGTCCTTCGAAAAGATGTCAAATCAAAGACTAGTGCGCAAGAACAAATAAACTATGAGGCATCTGATAACACACTTCCCAAAGTACTTCAATGCATGAGGATATATGAGGACGGAACACAGTGGGCATTTTTTTAATAGAGTATTCAGAGACTGTGACGGCTCCTTAAGGTGTAAACACACCACTAAAAAAATATTGACAGTGAGCAAAGGAAATTAACTAATTCGAAAGAAATCAGGGCTGCACTCAAATATTCAATTGGTGAGTAGGTATACCCTCCAGTGGGCTCTCTTCCCATGCTTGTTTACAAGTATTGAGTGAGTCTATGTAAATCACAAAACTAATTATAAATTAGTATTTCAAATAATCCTTCAGGTATCACATGAAAAGGTGGATATTCTATAGGCTTTAACAATGTTTTGAGTGTAACCATTTTTCAAGCACCTCATCATCTACAAAGGGCAGACGTGACTGAAGTTTTCAGTATTAGGCACCGTTCTGAGCGGAAGTCGAATGTTCCAGTCGGTTGTTGTTGCCTCAAAGACGATTTAGATAAATTGAATATGACGTTTGTGTATAATTTATATAATTTAGTAGTAATAAGGGTAGTGAGGGATTGCAGAGTCATATTTATGGTATGTTTTGTTTGGACGTGTGTCACACTGGGTGAGATGGAGGAGCAAAGAATCTCACGGGGCTGCTTGTGTAAGACACTTATTCACATGACATTGGTTGGAGGAAGTAGCTGTGATTCGGCAAGTCAGGATATACCATCCAGTGTCCATCCCTTGAAAAGATTGAATGACAAACAGGCCAAGAGCTGACTCTTGGGTGGAGGTAGAAGAAAAGAAATTCCCTGGGTCGATCGTGTGCAAGACACATGCCAATGTGATATTTGCGTTAGAAAGTGACTGATATTCGTGAAGGATGGAGCTGCAATCCGGTTGAGTGAAGTAAGTGAATGGTGCATGGGACATAGGCTGATTTTGGGTGGAGTAGGAATCAAGAACCCTTTGGAACAGCTTACCAAGACACATGCAAATGCAATATGCGTGGGAAAAATCTGACATAGAAGAAAGTGGGAGGTACCAACCTCTGCCTGTCTCTTAAAGTGATGAATGACAAGACACGTGCAATCACCTGACTCTTTGGTGAAGAAAGAGAACAAGCAGATAATTTCTAGGTGCATCCTGTGTCAGGCAAACACTCACATGATAATCGTGGGAGCATGTCGAATGCACCAGTACCTTTCTGAATGGTGCTGGTGCATCCAGCCTCCTCAATGGGAATGGGGAGCATTTTTTACAGGCGCCTGGGAATGGGCAAATACCGGGTCTGGTGTGGCCGTAATGACCCAGTAATTGCCCATTCCCGGGCGCCGGTAAAATTCACAAGTTCGGCGGCAGCCTGCCGGTTTTACCGACAAGGCTACCACCAAACTTTTAATGAGGCCCTATAGTGTAGTGGAACATCAGGAAGTGATTGCAGCATCCATCTCTTGGACCCCGATCAACTGATAAGTCAGAAAAAATTAATGGTGATGATGACAAGGATTATGATTGAGATAACGATTATAATCCATCATTACAGATTACAGTCCAGGCAGAAACATGCTTTGCTGCTGGTAAACAGTTATACTGAGTAGGAAGTGAGGCAGTAATAGTACTATTTACTCACCCCTACTTGGATACAATCTTATAGAGAAACAACCTTTTTTCACAGATCAGAAAGTACAGCACATCATCATGTGGTAGGTAGGACACCACCATCACTGTCACTTTTATGCCCCATTGAACTGTGCTTTCGGTCCACAATGTGGCAGTACCTCAGACAGATTAATTAGCAACCAGATCTGGCCACTTGCATACTCTGGCAGACAATACAGTATAGAGGAAAGGCAGGGACAAACATGGGTACCATATCTGTGCAGTACAATAAAGCAGCATGACTAAGCATGGGAAGAAGTCAGAACATCTGCAGTGCATTCCACCCATACCATTAGAAAATCAGCATGCAACCACCAGTCTGCACAAATGCCCCATAAAACTTAGCGCATGTGTTATTGATCGGAACACCAAACCCTACTCCTAGCAAATCAGCAACGCATAGCAGTGATGCTCCATTTCATCATACCTGTACTGTGGACCTATTTGAGTGTGGGCAAAACAACACAAGTAACATGATATACGGCACTTGCTTGATAACAATCTGGCTCTAATATTGGCACTAGAGGTCCTACCCTATTCTTTTCTCGAGATAATAGCAGGCTGATGCATTTTCAAAAATCCAATCACCACTGGGAAACGTGTGGCAGCTGCTGTGTCTCCCACAAGGCAGTTACAATGTTATACACTGGTAAAGTGATGTTATGCCCATGGCAGAGTTGGTACTACAGCAGTATGAATGCCAAAAATCCACTCCATGATGGATATGTGGACCAGGACATTGACTACATGGCCATCACAACAGCATGTTTTGTCTTTCCTTCCCCCAGTCAACAGGTGGCCCTGAAAATGGCAAGGGGCCGCAGTTGTATGCATTCCAGCACCAGGCAATGTTGTGCATGCAAAGATTTCAGAGCATAAGATACAGGGGAGATCATATCTAGGGGAAAATGGAGGCAAAGTGGCTAAGGTTATGTAATTTGCATTTGGGCTTTGTTGCAGCAGATTTTGCATATGTCCTTCAGGCCTTAAATAATGATAAGACACTGCACGTTTCCAGCATTGTCACATACCTTATCAACAATTGTCATGCTGAGAAATAAATAGTCACTGTGGCCTAGAAGACCTCTGACATTTCTGCAAGTCTTAGCAAGCTAAAAATGCAATGTGACACATGTAGGTGTGCCACAGGTTTCCACAGCACAACATGCAGGTCACAGTGGCCACCTGATGGAACTAAATATTGCATATGTTGACATGCCCTGTGAGTAGTGCAATTCCATCACAGATTATTGTAATACTCACAGCAGTACTCAATGATAATGATTTGATAATAATTCAATATGTATATGCCACTTTCACCAAAGATCTGTACAGAGAACATATTTACAAACAACTATGTGCATACATACTCAAGCTATGGTTTTCTTTATACCAACCTTGTGGCAGTTCATGACTCATTTTTGCTCTACTCTACTGCCTTTCACAAAGGCCACTAAATTGGTTAGCCAACACTAAGCATCCCTCAGTGAGGTCCTCCATCTGGTGTACCTTCCGAATCTGAACCTGTCAAACAGGGTGAGGGCCCATGACTTGCCAGGTGATTAAAAATGGCATGGTTGGCAGAAACGTGCCTACAACCTTGTATGGTGTGTGAATGCTTCCGAAAGTAGACACAGATAACAAGTTCACGTTCTGTTATCAAAACGTTTTATTAACTCAAAAGGCAGGTTTGAGTGAAGCCTAACTTGCCCTATGCTAAGGTAAGATTCCCCTACCTAAAGGAAACTAAGGATAGTCTGTGTCAGGAAGTCCAAATCAAAGGTTTGTCTGTGTCCAAAACCTATACTTGCCCTCACAACTAACTGTATACAATGTGTAGGGATGTTAGCATCAAAATGTATCGCGTTCAATATAAAGTTCAGGGCTTCTTCCAGCTTTTAGCTTATGATGAGCTTTCCCTTCTCCAAGTCAAAAACAATTCACAAAATGTCGGTGTTCAAATCTTCCAGCCTTAAAAAAAACGCAGTTTTTTGGAAACTTCCCAGCTCCTTTGATATCAATACTTTTCACCTGCTCATTTAGGAAGTTCTGTTTCTTGACTTCAAATTCATGTATAAGGTTGTTTCAAACCACAAGCTTTGGTAAGCATATTTTCATTGGTTTTTAAATGCAGGGCACTCAGTCTAGAAGCAGTTGTCAAACCAAACGGTCCACCCATTACAGGTCGATACACCTTCTTAGTAGCTTTCCATCACCAATTAGTCACTGCTAACTTGCGACTGGGATGTTGAGTTGATTCTCCAGTGTCACACTCTTTTGACATTGTACTGTGGCTTGCTAAGCCACCATGCACATTGTTAGCGTTGATCAATACTTGGCTCCTTATCTTATTCTCTTCTTGGTATGCATTAACTTTTATCCAATATATTCTGTGGTATCTGCCACCTGCACCACCTCTCTCTCTCACTCCATTCATAAATGCTCAACACTTGCCTTTACTCTGTTCGGCATTCAAAAGTATTTATTATAATTTCAGTCAGCTCAGTATTCAAAAATACTTTTTTCTCACATTTAAAAGTACTTGAAATGATGTTCAATTCATTTGGTATTCAAAAGCCCATGTTTCAGCATTCAAAATACCTTTAATGGCTTTCAGTTTGTTCGATATTAACAAGTACTTGTTTCAGCATTCCAAAAGTACTTAGAATACCTTTCAGTACATTAGGTATCCAAAATAACAATGTTGAATGCACATCCGCCTGCCAGCCCGGTCCTTCCCATTCACTCACCGGTCAGAGCTCACGGCGTCGCAAGGTTTCTGCCACTCTGGATTTTTGCCTGCTCGAGCGGAACTTCGCTCCTCTGCCAGCAGCTTCTCACAAGCGTTGCTCCCCGGCAATGCTCTGCCTGCAGCTAGCACTTCTGTGACCATTTCACTCTGTCACGTCGGCTTTCCACATGCATTCTGCTACCGGCCTCCCACTTTCCTTAGTGCTGCTTCCTGCTGCATGAACTCTGCATTGGGCACTGGTCTCGAGTGCTCCACTTGCCCCACCAGTGCTTGGGAGTTGTTTCCTCAGCTGCTGCCTTAGCCTCCTCAGATCACACCTCCTTCACAGATGACTCCACATATGACTCCAGATCTGACTCCACAGCTGACTCCACAGCTATCTCAATTTCCAAATGGAGGACAGGGTTGAAATTGCTCGCCACCATAATGATTCCAGGAAAGACTAGACCACTCCGTTTCGGAATGGTAGTGTAACGCTCACCTGGTATCCACGGACACGTCACTCAGCCTGTTCTGACCCCTTACAACCTCAAACCCTTCCCTGGAGTCTACTCCACTGGAGACTGGGCCTGAAACACAGGATTGGTAGAGTTTAACTCCCTATTGTCTCTCTGTGCTTGAACCCCTTCTTCCCCGGGGTCCAACCCTTCCCTTTTATCCATAGCTCACCTTGTTTTCTTGGAAAGTGTGCTTTCCGTCCTACTTTCAGCGCAGAGGTGCGTTGATTGATGCAGACTCATTGCTGCCTAGTTACTTCACTGGGAAGAGTCCGACAGGTAAGTATAATGAGTCTTTTGAACAGTTCTCTAACTTCATTCCTTTCCTTCCTTAGAAGATGAGTAGCGCTGAAGGTGAGTGAGAGCGCGATGGGCGATGCAACCCTTTCGTATTCGTATTGAACTGAGTTCTTTTTCTGTGTCTTTTAGATGCTGCAACGTTTTCAGCGTGGATGCCGGTTATGAAGAAGAAATGCAGTGAGTAAGCGTGGTATGCAGAGCCTCTAGATGTTTCCACGCTAACCTGGAGTGTTTTTCCCTCTTGCAGATGGATGAGAAATTCTGGAGACAGAGTTCCCCCAGAGCGGCTGGGATTCAGGTAAGCATTTGAAGCTTGTACAGTCTTCAAAAATAAGCAAAGATTTGCTGAATGCTTACTAAAGCCTTTTTTCTGTTCTTTTCTCATTTCCTAAGGAAGCGGCGTGCCGGGATGGGACTGACACCGCCGAAGATGCCCGCAGGTCAGAAGGAATGATGAATGATGGGCAGAAGCGCCGCAAGGTAAGGCTGTCCCTAACAGTGTTCTTGTTCTTGCAGGAGCTGAGCGCAGAAGAAAGATTCAGGCCTACTGGAGACCAATCCAAACACGGTGAGTGTCATGCTACAGGTGCAGAAAACACAAATCATGTTTCTCAGCCTGGGCGTGGCTTAAATAGTCTCTGGGTATCCCAGGTCTCTCTGGGCTGAACCACACCCAAAAGACTAGACTGCACATGCAGTTCTGGGAACCGAAATATGTGGGGGCATCCATCTTGTCCCCATCAATGCACTACAAGTCCAATCCCCAATGTTATCCTATGGGAGTGAGTGAGTCTGGTGCCACAAGCACTAGGTCTGACTCCAAGTGGGTCTTTGGAGGCATGGAGAGGCCCTTGAGGGCCATGTAGGTGATCGTGGCCTGGCTCCAGCATGACATCTTGGAGGGCTGGGGACATGAGGGGCAGGAATCATGACAGGTAGTTCTGTCTTATTTGTGTTGTCTTCCTCCTCGTCCCAGTGTACAGCTGAGGCTAATGCATGTTTATATTAACAAAAAGAGTCTGACATGTGTCTGTTTTAAGAAAAGATGGTTCATATGTGTTTGTCTGTTTCAAATGAGGATGTTTCTTCCTAGTTGGTCTCTTCCTTGTCCCAGTGTTGTGGTAATGTTTCTGAGAGGCAGTTTGAAGGGAATAAAGTGGAAAGTGCTCACAGTAGCCTATAAAGGCTTGATGGATATGTCTTTAACTGAAGGAGAAGCCTCTCAGTGCCACATGTTAAATAATTGAGAATTATACAAATGAACAAGCAATTAATTACAGAGGATTATGGAACAGCATCTACCAACAGTCAGCTCAACATTTTAGATGATGATGATGATGACACTATAGCTGGGAAACTTTAGTTGTGACGGAGAGCTGCTGACTTGCTTGTGTCAGCATGTCATTGCCTTTTGTGCCTACAATAGGCACTTTGTGAGGCTGATTATTGTAACAACCACCCACTCTGCAAATGTGTTCATGCTTGCCAAAAGAGCACAGCCTCCCAATAAAGATATTAGGACCTCCACACTGTGCAGCTGATTCCAAGTTCTCATCCTCTCCCAAAGACCACAGCCATCCCCTACGTTTCTCAGGCTTCTCCACAAAGTGTAGCCACCCACACTGTTCTTGGGCTCTTCCACCCAGTGCAGCCATCCCCTAAGGTATGTGGCTACTTCTTACAGGGATCAGCCATCCCCTAATGTTTTCAGGCTCACCCACAGAATCCAGTTTCACACTCAAAAAAGTCCACAGTCTATCTCACTGAGTGCAACCACCCCATACGCTTTTTTTTAGCTCTATGACAGAGTAGGGCCACACCCTTAATTTCACATGTTCTCCCAGAGAGTGCATCCACCCCCTTAATTTCACATGCTTTCCCACATAATGCAGCCATTACTAAATATCTTAATCCCCCCTAGAGAGCTCAGTCCCCCCGTGAAGTTCACATCCTCTCGCAAAGGAGGCACCTACCACCAAAATGCGCATGGTGTCCCACAGAGAAGAGCCACACCTACAGTACAAAGGCTCTGCCACAGAGCGCTGATACTCTCGCACATGAAGTGTCACTCGCCTAAGACTGCCAAATTCCATCCCCCTGCACAGCCACCTAAAGGAGGGAAGGATTGATCTTCTGCATATACCTTTAAATGGCTGTATCAATTGCTGTGGAGTCCAGCTCTCCAAGGCTGAAAGGCATCAGGCAATGCTAGCTGTACACGTCAGAACCTAACTTTCACGCTTCTGTGCCAGAGTGGACATGGCGTTTAGTGGCCTGCTAGCCCAATCTTTGGTTGGCCTGAGCGATTTTGCGGGGTGCAGATAATTGTCTTTTTTTAAATTGTAACTGGGGATGTGCTCAGCCCAAGCACATCTCCCGTCAGAAAGAAAAAATAAAGACAAAATAAATGGCTGCCATGAAAATAGAAAATCGGCTAAGTCCCTTTTTGGATGACAACGGCCATAGAAAACATGTTAAAAAATAGCTGCCATCATCTCAAAAGGGACTTATTCCCTTTACTATTTCGATGGCAGCCAGACAAGACCATCAGTGACTGGAGCCTTGGACTCCGGTCCACAAATGCTCCACCTGCAGGTAAGTTGGTGGTGGAGGAGAAGGGGAATTGGGTTTTCAAATGTGGGGAGGCAACAGGGAGAGCCTCACTGTTGCCTCTCCACATTAGAAAAAAAGAGAAAATAGTGCTACTTGGGGAAGGGCCTCGGGTGGCTGTGCAATCTTGTCCACTGTTCCAGCCTCCTGATTGGCTGAGCACCCTTCACCGGGTGTGAATGCTTTATCAGCCAGCCACATGGATTCCCACCAAATATAGACATAGACAGTGGAAACCTGCCTGCAACCATTTGATGGAATGTTCCTGGCAATATGTGTATTGTGTTGTCCTCAATCACTGCTGCCAATGGTACTGAATGCACAGGTTTGGCATATGAAATACTATCTTGCTGCTTAACAAGGCATGCCTGACAATTTGGTGCTGCACCTTTTCCTTAGAAGATACTAGACCCCAGTCTGCACCACCATTGCAGAAGGATGTGGGGGCAGTTGGGCAAATGTGTGTAATCTGTGGTGGCGTGCTACTCATTCACACTGTAAATTTCTTGGTGCCACTGGCTAATGCTATTCTGAATGTCTGTCATCCCCAGGATATTGCCATGGCTTATTTTAGCCACATCAGCATTTTGCTATAGCTACCCCCTGGTAGAGAACCACCCAAATGTCACCCTTGACAGTCTTCCCAGGTTTAAGTACTGCCACACCCAGGAACTCCCCATCATTTGTATACTCTCCTTCTGTGTCAAGACAACTTCTTCCTCTGCAATGCAAAAAACACCCTCTCTGAAATCTCCTCTTAGTGCTTGCAGCAACTGCTGCCCCAAACACTTGAGGAACATGACTGTGTCCACTTCCTGCTCTGCCACCTACATAATAATGTTAAGATAGGCCCAAGTATACCAATAAAGACAAAAAAATAATAACAGAGTAATTCCAACTGCAAAAGAAAACCCAGCTTTATTCCAATACAAACACCCACAGAGAGAACGTAAAAAGGACAATCCCAAAATGGCATTAGGAACAAGACGTTTTTAAGCAAAAGAAATGTCATAGCTGATGTCACAGTTAGTATTCATAATATAACACATCTGCTCTCTCTCTCTCAGTTGGTTTGTAGCATATAGAACGTAAAGCTACTTTAGGTGAACCTTTTACTATTGGTTCTTTCCACAACTATTAACTCCTACTAGGTACCTTCTTCCACAAATTATACATTTCAATCTATCATGCCATTGATTGGCACATTACTACACTAGTCGATGAAAAGGACGCAATTGAATTGGTCAGTTGTTTGCTCATCCAACCTCGGGCACTGTTATGCGGTGTCAAGGGATATGTGGTGGAAAAGGAGGCATGGGCGAACTAGGTATGTCATTTCACCAAAATGCCAACGGTAGTGGAAGTGAAATCACATGACCCTTGGCCTCTGATTACATCACAGGAAGTTAGGTCATTTGGCCCAACCCCAAAGTGACATCACAGGAAGCGATGGAACACAACCTTTTACCCCTAAACAAACAGGAAGTGGCATAACATAGCATTGTTTCTAAGTACACTATGGAACTGTAACGTGACCACCAGGGAGACCGATTGTGTCAGGGTGTGACTCAATTTTGGAGCCATTATCAAAATGTGTAGATTTGTGGAACACTTCATGCAGCCGATGGTTAGAGAAATGGCCTCCTTTGTGAAAGATACCACCCAAATAATCAAGGAGATAGAAGGCAGACCCTTTAACACCAATGATGAGATACTGATCTATTTAGATGTGCTAGCCCTTTATACAAATATACCTCAGAGGGCCTCATTGGAGGTATTGGAATAAAGATTGCTTACAGAGAATATAAATACAAATACACCAACCTCCTTCATCGTGTGGTGTGTCGAAATGACATTAATGGAGAGCTACTTTCACTTTAATGGCCATTTCTATAAACAAATACATGGTACGGCTATGGGGGCCACATTGGCCCGTAACATTGCAAATTTATATATGGAAGCCTTCGAGAAGAGTTGCATTTACTCAGATGCCAATCCATTTAGAAAGAACATTCTACTATGGAGAAGATACATATACGATGTTCTTATAATTTGGAAAGGAGATGGAGACACGGCAACCCGATTTTTCAAGTGGATTAATATATAAAATCAACATCTAAAATTCACCAAAAATGTTAGCAAGGATTAAGCCAACTTCCTTGATGTTACAATTAAAGTGGACAAAGAGAAGGGTGAGCTATATGTGAAACCATATAAAAAACCGACAGACCTTAATGCATTATTGCATTACAGTAGCTTTCACCAAACCCATACACGTGACAACTTACCTTTCTGGCAGTTTTACCGACTGAAGAAAAACAGGACAAACAAGGCTGATTATAGAGATGAGCTAAGAAATTAAGAACTAGCCTGCATGAAAGAGGGTACCCGGTTAACTTGACCAAAAAGGCCATGAAAAAGCTGATAACTTCTTCTTTGTGAATACATACAGTAACCTTTCTAATCGGGTTCGGAAGAACATACATCGTAACTGGAGAATACTTGAGAAAGGGAAAGTTCCCCTAGATAGACCACTCATTGCCTTTCGGAGGAGTAGATCTATTAAGGATCAGATCATGCGTAATGACATTACAAAACAGACGCAAGCGCAACCATCCCTAACTGAAACATGGGGTTTAAGACGACCAGAGGGTCATTATCCATTGGATCCTGTAGCTGCTGCGAACAGATGGAAAAAAACAACAGAACTAGACCTTTGCCTCGAAACCTTGTGGAAACAAAAAGTCTTAACAAATTGTAACTCCAAATTTGTGGTGTACATTATCTGTTGTCCCTCTAACAAACTATATATATAAATAGGGAAAACTGAAAGAAAGGTTAAAACGCGGATAACTGAACACAAAAGTTGCATAAAAAACAGGGTTCACTCAGCTCCATTGGTAGGACACTTTATAGAAAATATGCACAGAGTGGAAGATCTGAGGTGGTCTGTAGTCTATCATGTAAAGAATAGTAATGACATCAACATAGACAGAAAAGAAAATACTTCTGAAAGAAAAAGGACTCATTTTTCTAACTAACAGTGCCGATTTGGGGCTAAATGAAAGAGCAGAATAAACAGATCATGAAATTGGGTAGATTTTGGGTGCCAAGGTGGACCTTTATGCTATTGATTATCCAGAAAGATGTTTACATGACCCCATTAAGACTTTAACATGGGAGGTGTCAGTGGGATGCTTAGATCATCCTAATAATTGCGATCTCTGACAGTGATAGTCTGTAGGGGAGCTGTGCCTAATAATGTCTGGGCACTAGTTTTGACCCTGGGGTAGACACAATTTAGCATCCCCTTTGGAGCCAGAGCTATAAGAACTATGGGTACTTCATATCAGCCCAGTTATCTCATTCTGTAGCCTACAAACATTTTTACAACAAAAATTACAAACTGATGCTTAAGTAGGGTAGAGAGTCAATTGTGTAAGACAGGATTTAGGAGATCTCCAACAAAATTGGACGCGTGTTAATGACAACGTGACCAAGTAGCGAGTGGCGAGATTAAAATATGTAAAGTTGGCCATCATAAAATTACAATTGTGTACTGGCATAATGACAGCACATTTGAAATATAGATACATCAAACGAAATTAAAAAAAGATATTTAAGAAAGCGAAGGAACTACGCATCTGCATGCATACCTGCATCCACCAGAGATATATCAATGCCATTTAGAAAAAATGAAGGCAATGTCCAAAAAAGTTGGAATGCGGGATGAGAAATCTGAAAAGACATTGCAGAAGAAGAGAGAAATGAGCCACGGGAACTCGAGTGAAGTAGGGGGGCCAAATGCAGCAGATTTACCCATGGGCCTTGAATAGAAAAAGACACCCTCACACATGGATGAACATCACGTGACGGAATGGTCACATGAGACCAGTAACAACCATATAAGCAGGAAGTCGAGGCTGAGTAAAAAGAACACGATCGGCGAAGACGTACCAGGCGTAAAGGAAGGCGCACAAGGGGCTCTGCAGGATAATACAGGTAAGGTATTGCGGGCATTAATTACTCGAGAATTAATGAGGCGGTTTAAAAACTAGAAACAGATATGATTCGTAAGGGGAGAGTTAGGAGGACTTTGAAAACATTCCCACACTGCCCCAATACACCCTTTGCCTAACGGGACATGCTGGTCCATCTGTTATTTTGTCTCTTATCCAGCAGTGAAATAGCAGACGTACTTGTAAAATAGATACTTTGGAGACACGCGGTCCTCAGTAAAGAGTAGGAACTAAATTCCCAAGCCCTGCAAGATCCATTTAACGATACCTGTAAATGAAACTGTCCCAAAATGGTAAGTGTTTGAAAGTAGTTTGATGTAACAAGCTCAAACGAGTTGTAATATTAGTAATGGCTTAAGATAAACAAAAACAGCAGCAAAATTTGACAACAAATGTTTCTAGCCCCTGGTTTGTTGTTTCTTGTCCTCTGTAGTCCAATGAAGGTGAAGACAATTTGAACAAACCGAAAAAGACGGCAAGACTCTAGAGAAAAAATCCGGACACATGGGTAAGAGTAGTAGTTTATTTCTAAGAACTGAGGGACAACTAGTACAATTAATATAAGGAGATATCCCATTAAAAACTGCGTGTTTGTTACCCTGCCCACGTTTTGTAGGAATGTTACACGTGAATGGCTAGATATAAAGAGGGAGTACAGCATAAGCAGGACCATAACCAACTCGGGTGCGAAGACAAGACAGATTTCGACACAAGACTGAATTAGGTCATTGAGGTAAAATGAGAGCATGCCACAATGATGATTTTCTTGCTAATAAAATATAAAGATTGAATCATAAAAGGAGATCTGGGTCACGATGGAGTATAGACCAGAGTGTGACAAAAAGAAATGGTAAAAAAATTAGGTAAAGAGATAACAATGTCTAAGAGAACAAAACATGTGAAGCCTGTTAATACTACCAAGTGTGGGTGCGCCATCGATAGGTGAAAAGGAGGAGTTAAAAAGTTAATGATTCCTTCCTGCTGTGATGCTAAGCATAGCTAGTTGTATCTAATGAAAAATACAACCAGGATATGTCGAACATTAAAAGTCGATTGTCCTTTACTTGTTTCCCATAGATATCCACTCAGTGTCTTAGCCTGAAGAGAGGAACAAAGGGAGGGACAAGATGTGGATCCCCTAAATGGTTCCAAGAAGGCAAATTTGTATTGTACATTACAATTTAATGTGGCTCTACCCCTGATGTATTTCCTAATAATAATTATAGAAGTTTAAGGAAAGAAACATGTGGGGAGTGTTGGTGAATGCAGAATGAAAGTTTGGAATGAGTGGAGTAAATACTGATGGGTGTAAGTGAAAAGGACTAGGGTGTGCCGGCTCATGTAGAGAAGGTTCTGACGACGGATCCATATTGAAAATTAATTTAACGAGAGAATGAAAACATTGATGAAGTAAGGGACCACAATATATTGTTGAAGTACAGTGACAATATGCTGAAAATGGTAAAATCTATTTTATATTGATGTATGCACGTTTGATATAAAAGTGTATGCTTTTTTTATGATTCATTGTTTTAGAGAAAAACAAATAAAGTGATATTTTTGATACTTTAAAATGGGTATGTGAGGATTTAATGATTAATAACACATACAAACGGGCGGAAACTAATGGAATAAGGGGAAACAAGTGACCCTGTGAATATATTATATTGTACCAAATTGTAGAGGGCTGTTCATACGTGGTCTAGAGAAATATCTCCTCTAGTCTTTCAGGTGTTTGTAAGGACTGTAACGTGATGAACATTTCATACAAGAATGGATCACCGTATGTATTGGCAGAAAAAAATATGCTATAAATGCAACTTACGAAAAGTCCGAAATGGATGCTTATGCTACTGTAAATGCTTTTTGGAGTAGTTTGTCTGCATTGTGAATTTGAGGTGTCTAAGAATTCACCCTCTGAAGTGTACCTGAAATAAACATTTAATGAGTCTAGCAATTATTGTATAGATTTCCAGAAAGACAAATTATTTGTCATTCCTATTCCTTCTTATTTATGGTCACTGCTCAAAGTGTTACACTTGTGGAACCCCCTGTTATTTTAAGAAGCCTGAACAAGAAAGCCATCCACTCTAGAACAAAGAACCACATGGTATTGGCCACAGCCGAGGAGCTTCAATTTGTAAAAATAATAAATAAATAAATATATATATTTTTTAGTAGTGTTAGGCAGAATCACCTGTAGTACTCTTTGGGAACACTACATCCAATTAGGACTACAAGTGTAAGCACAATTTCACCTTTGGTACAAGCCTGTACTACACAGTAATGTGGTAGCGATGGCTGAGCAGCCAGACTTATCTCAAGAGTTTAGGGGAGCAGTAGAACAAGATACACAAAGGACCAACTAATACAGTAATTCAAATATACACTTACTAAAGATTTCTTGGTAGAAGAATATACATTTATTTACTCAGTCAGTTATAAAATATTACACTAGCACAAGCAGCTCAATATCACACACTAATACACCACAAAAATATAACCGGTAAGTAACTGAACAAGTTTAGCTCAAAAATGAAGTAGGAGCAAAATAGCACTTCAGATACTTAATAAAGGAGGGAAAAGAAAAGGTTATAAGATTAGACAGCCCAAATACATTAATAGGTAGGGCAAAGGGTTTCAGTTAAATACAACCAGCAATTCTTCTCAATAGGCCTAGGCCAAAGTCAATGATTCAGAGTCTTTTGTATAGGATAGCACAGTTCTGGTATATAACGGTTAAGTATTTGCCACAGATTTTAAAGGATTTGGCTAGGCAAAAAGTTTGACGAATGTTTAGGGAAGGACAAGCTTTTGAAGTTCAGGAAAGTTTCACACACTTTCTTGATGGCTGAAAACATTTCTGGACTGCGTTTGCACAGTACCTTGTCAATGAAGAAAGCTGTAGCAGAGGCAGTTGTTCCTTGTAGTTCGAGCAGATCTCGCTGTTCCTAAGCTTCAGTCGTAGGGACAAGAAGGAGGACGTCAGGATGTTCCTGCACTGCCCAGGGAAGAGGCCAAAAGCTGTAGCTAGACGTCGGTTTAAGGTGTGAGTGCCTTAAAGTCCACACGCTGGTTTTCTTCCCTCTGGCTATCCAGTTTTCAACAGCACTCTGATGAAAATTCGACCAGAATAGGACGGTGGCTTGCGAGTTGGCTTGCGAGTTGGTTGATCCCACCAAACTCAAGGGAAGAAGTTAACCTTGAAGGGCTTCTCTTTCGTCAGAGTTTCAGGCAATTCGGACCTGCAGCAGAGCTTCACCGGCTGTCCAGGAGTGGCAGCAGTCATCTTCCTTCCTCTCCTCTTCGGTTCTTTCGTTCCAGTGGTCGACTCTGCTTTCCAAGTCCCAGAGACCTGCTTTTAAACAGTTTTCCCCCATTCATATCAGCCTGGCTGTCACTCACACAGCAGGTTGGTTGTCCGTCCGGACTACCGGACAGCCAGCCAGTCAATCACACCACAGTGCATTCAGGTCTCCTAGGAGACTAAGCACAGGGAGCTTCGGGCACCTCCCTCACATACTCTCCACCCCAGACACCCTGGCGCCAAAGGAGGGCTTCCGCACTGAAGCCCGCCAAAGGCCAACAAACAAAGGGACCAAACCTGGTTTTGCATGCAGAGACAAACACAAGAAGGACCTTTCCTAAAAGAAATGTCGAAAAAAGATGACCAGAGTCTATTTTTACAGATAGGTCTTGGCCGCCATATTGAAAAACTTGGCTGACTCAATTTTTAGCTACCATTGTAAGCGGTCGGGAAAAATCACGGTAGTTGATCTAAACCACTGCCACCAGCCATTTACTTTTACCTGAGTGTTTTGACTCATTTAAAAAGACTAGGAAAGCCAATTTAACTTTATATGTTCTGGGAGACGGTAGTCAGTCCCAGAAAAGGTACTTAGACCTTTGGGGAGTCTGAAAAGACACCCCTGAGCCACTGCACTGAAGGTGCTGTGTGACACACAGAAAAAGATGATGCTAGTGGAGTTGTTTTAAAACTCCATAACCAAAGAACACAAAAATAAAATGCACACAAAATACTTGGAAGAGTGGGGAAAAAAAGCTCACACTCTTCCCAGGTAAAACATCAAATCCTAGAAATCCAGCAAAGTTGCTGGGGGTCTCAAAAGGTAAGGGAAATTAGCACATTTGGAGAATTCTCCCCTAAATGACATCAATGGGGCGAACTACTATGATACTCTTTAAAGAAGATGCTCTCTTTTCAGTCTTGAGGCCATATTTGCCCACTTTGTCTGTGGCCTTGGCATGTTGTCTTAATTTCTTAGGGCCTCATTACGACCCTGGCGTTAAGGGTTTAACGGCGCCGTAAAAGGTGTAGGCGCCGTTAAACCCTTAACGCCTCATTACGAGTTCCCTTTGCAGGACCCGACCTTAACGCCTGCTTTTAGCAGGCGTTAAAGTAGGGTGCCGCAAAGGGACCTTGGTGCTAAGTACCACGCCGCAATTTGCGGCACTGTACTTAGCGCCTTCCCCATTCCCATTGAGCCATATGGGGCAAAAATGGGAATGGGAAAGGGCCCATGGTGAATGGGGAATTACCGCCCTACAAACCTTGGAATGGGGCGGTAATTCCGCCATTCAACATGGCGGACCCCGGCATGGACCATGGTGCTAATAGCGCCATGGTTTAGCGCCGGGGTCGTAATGATGCCCTAATGTACTAAAAGGTGGCAGGTGTACTAATTAATTGTGCCTGGAATGAATGAACATTGTTTCAGTCTTAGATGTAGACAGAAAACTCTGTAATTGGTTCATATCAATACAGTTTTCTCAATATAACATATATTTGCTGAAGTGAATCTTATTTTATAAAAATGCATTGTAGAGAAGGAGCTAAGTACCCCCACCTCAACCACATCGCCCATATTGCCTATATGTTGGGTGCCAGAGTGTGAAACTCGAGAAGTACAAGGGAAGTGCCCATACCCAAGAGAATCTTGGAGACAATGTTCCCACTGAGAAAACCATACCTATGATGGCTATTTGAATGAAAACCCAGAAGGAAAATTATGAATGCACGAGAGAGCAGATTGGTAATGTCATGCGAGAGAGAGTCAAGCTGACATACCTAGAAGAGATGCAGAGACGAGGGAATGCTGATATTCTATAAGGCAGCACGAACGTATCCAAGATAAGCAACATCTTGGGCTCAAAGTGAAGAGGCTTATGCTGAAGAAACAATTACATTATTAAAGCCAATTCACACCTGTACAGATACAAAGTTAAGTAAGCAGAGAACATGTTTATGAGGCGAGATTTATAGTAAAACAGATTGCAGCAAGCACCAATTTATCAATTTATATATATATGTGTATAAAGAACGAGTAAGGAATGGAGTCTTCCACCACGCATTATAGCAGAGCCAGAGCAAAAGAAGGAAAAACATTATTTTCCCAATATGTCGCAGTAAGACAATAAGTGAATTACAGGCTAATTTCAGAAAGGCGAGGTTGAATGAGGCAAGAAGCCAAGGTCGTTTTTTTGGCTGGAAGGAACAGGAATTAGTTGCAATCTTTGAAGGAATGAATCACCTGTTCTGAAGGTCTGGATAAGAGCAAAGAAGACGTCAGAGGCTCATTGGAAAATAGTCTTTTTTATATGTCCTAGCTCTATTGTGTGGTTTTCTGTCACGTGGAGGAAGGAAGTTGGATGAGCATGATGGTCACACCAAAACACGAGAAATTAGTGTATCTCTACTCCCCTGTATTCTGCAGGAACAGAGAACATTTTCAAAGACAAGTTCAAAAGGCATAGTTGACAGCTGACCACTCAGGTGATGATAGATGATGTTCTAACTGGTGAGAAGCTATGGTCCTGATGAGCTCGCCAGCACCTGCCAGTCTGGCCTGCATGCTGTTAGCGTGGGTGGAAGAGGGCTGACAGAGGTTAGAAATCAGCCAATGATAGAGAGCTGCATGATTAGGAACTCTATAGTGAAGTTACCAATGGGACGTTGTGTATTTAGTAATGTTCAAAGTGAACTTTTTTGAGGAAAGGGCTTAGTTGCCCCACCTGATGTTAAGAAACCTATCACCTCTTTCGCACCCATTAGACTAGTATGGACATATACAAAGATATTCTTTAGACCCAATCACACTTGCAAATAGGTTTTGTAGTTTGCCACGTAGGATGATATTAGTAATAGGCAGGTGGTACGTCACCTAGGACAACATTTTAGTATAAAAGAGTGCTTTTTGTGAAGTTCATTGAGATCTTGCTATGATACATCTGATGATATATGTTGTACTCCCTGTTTTAGATAATTGACATTATAATAGTTATATTTTTGCCTACTTTCTGAGTCGTTTTGATTATTGATGTTTTGAGTAATCTCTGCAGCTCCATTCATCTCAGAGTATTGCTACCTCATCATAAAGGGCTGGAAGTTCTCCAGTTCAATAGGTTTCTTAATTGTGTAGGGCTTTAATTTCATAGTAAGTCTAGAATGGTGACCAAGGCTAATGATGTTAGTAATTGTAGATGCCAACAGGCTGTAAGTAATTATGCAATAAGGTTTCATCAACCAAAGTTATCCGATTTCTTGTGCGTTGGGATGAGCGGTAGAGGTAAGGCCAGTCCTTCTGAGTATTCAATGTGAACAAAAGTGAGGGTTAGAAACACCAACGGGTAAGTGGTTTGCTAGGGAAGATCGAAGTTGGCTGGAGGAAACATAATCCAGCTGAAATAGCCTCCAGGATGTTTGTAATAGTATTTAGCGGCCAGGTAGAATACACAGTCCTCTGCACCCAGGAATTCTGGTAGATGTTCCAGCTGTCAGGAAAGCTCATCAGGTGTAGCCAGGATGGACTGATTGGTAAAGCAGAGGAAAACAAAGAACGGATGGTGGAAGAGGAGCAAACGGACTGGGAACTGAATGCCAGCCCAGTACAACAAAAGGAGGAATTCCCCAAAACAGGGAAAGAGAATGGATCAAACCACCTCTAAAAGGTGGAGGTGATGCAGTAGGAAGCCCTGGCTAAGATCAAACACAACTCTGGAAGTGTATGCTATACTACTTAGGGACGAATTGCATTTTACCAGCAGGTGTTCACCTAACAAGAGTTTTTTCTATTTTTCTTTGTTTAATAAATGCTTCCATGTTAGGTGAATAATTGTTGCAATAACTCCATGACAGAAAACCATCTCTCTATGTTTTCAAAATATTCATTGGACAGCTCAGAAAAGAGCAGGAAAAATTTGGGAAGAGATCATTAATAGTTTGGTGCATTGAGAGTCATTCAAAGTATAAATAAGTGAACTCTGATTTTCCCACTCTCATATCATGAACAGCCATAGGTGGAATCAATGATGCAGACACAGTGATGCAGTGATTGCAGTTTTAAAGATCAGATCTCTTAAAACCTCACAGAAATACAGCTTCAACAGCGACTCTTGTGTTTTATATCTGACAGAGGAGTTTAAATTATGCCAAGAAGGATAATTTCCTGGTTATTAAGTACAGTAAGTGTTTCTTTGTTTGGTGTATATTTTCTCCTGATATCTCCAAAATAAGGTAATTAAAATTAAATAAATTATATATATATATATGTATATATATATATTACATGGCCACGGTAGTGGCCATGTAGTTATGGTTAAGTTGCTGTTTCCATAGGAAGAGCACTTTTTGGGTGGCTTATAACTTCGCTCTCCCTGGATGGATCCTCACCAAACTTTGCAAAAAAAGTATTTGGGTCACTCTGAATTTATTTGGAAAGGTTGGTGAGGATTCGTCCAGGGGGGGCAGAGTTATAGGGGGGGTCCCAAAACCTTTTTTTTTCCCATAGACTGAATGGGAAAACATTTTTGCTCGCGCCTACAGCCCAAACCGCTGGACGGATTTCCACCAAATTTGGACCAGGAGCAGCGGCTTGGTCCCGAAAGCATGCTTTTGCAAATTTGGTGAAAATGCGTCCAGTATTGTTTTTTAAAATGACCAAAAAGTAGGTAAAACAAAATTAGTGATATCTGTGTTCGGTTCGCGGACACACTTCCCTGTTCGCTCCGCGGACAGTGTCCTGATTGGCCAATCGTCTTGCGTGATGTTCGCGGACATGTAACGTGTTCGCTGATTGGACGGCGTGGAGCGTGAAACGCGTCAGATTTTTCGGTAGCGCCCGCCATCTTGGATTCGCGGACGTCCGCGGACAGCGCTGTGAAACTTTGTTCAAAATGTGTATTTTGTAGAGTGTGTTGGTGTGTAGGAGTGTTTGGGGAGGGTGGGAGTGTATGAGATAGGATGAAAGTTGTGTATTTTATGTGTTAGACGTTCTTTTTGTGTTCGATTTGTTTGTGGACATCACGGGTGTTCTGAAATGTTCTAACAAAACTGATTGGGGGGTCTTCTAAGGACTCAATATGTGTCCGTTTTGTTCGCAAGCAAAGTGAAACTGTTCTAAGAACACTCGCGGTGTCCGGGGAGTGTTCGTAGGGGGTGTCCTGAGGACGCTGTCCGTATTGTTCTCTGTCAAGTTGAATGTGTTCTAAGAACACCAGCGGTGTCCTGAAATGTTCGCAAATAAACAAAATGCGGGTGTTCTGAAGACGTTTTTGAGAACACTCCCGGTGTCCTGAAATGTTCGTAGGAGGTGTCCTGAGGACACTGTCCGTATTGTTCTCTGTCAAGTTGAATGTGTTCTAAGAACACCCGCGGTGTCCTGAAATGTTCGCAAATAAATAAAATGGGGGTGTTCTGAAGACGCTTCTAAGAACACTTGCGGTGTCCGGGGAGTGTTCGTAGGGGGTGTCCTGAAGACGCTGTCCGTATTGTTCTCTGTCAAGTTGAATGTGTCCTAAGAACACTCGCAGTGTCCTGAAATGTTTGCAAATAAACAAAATGGGGGTGTTCTGAAGACGCTTCTAAGAACACTTGCGGTGTCCGGGGAGTGTTCGTAGGGGGTGTCCTGAGGACGCTGTCCGTATTGTTCTCTGTCAAGTTGAATGTGTCCTAAGAACACTCGCGGTGTCCTGAAATGTTCGCAAATCAACAAGATGGTGGTGTTCTGAAGACGCTTCTAAGAACACTCCCGGTGTCCTGGAATGTTCGTAGGGGGTGTCCTGAGGACGCTGTCCGTATTGTTCTCTGTCAAGTTGAATGTGTTCTAAGAACACTCGCGGTGTCCTGAAATGTTCGCAAATCAACAAGATGGTGGTGTTCTGAAGACGCTTCTAAGAACACTCCCGGTGTCCTGGAATGTTCGTAGGGGGTGTCCTGAGGACGCTGTCCGTATTGTTCTCTGTTAAGTTGAATGTGTCCTAAGAACACTCGCGGTGTCCTGAAATGTTTGCAAAGTAACAAGATGGTGGTGTTCTGAAGATGCTTCTAAGAACACTCGCGGTGTCCGGGGAGTGTTCGTAGGGGGTGTCCTGAAGATGCTGTCCGTATTGTTCTCTGTCAAGTTGAATGTGTCCTAAGAACACTCGCGGTGTCCTGAAATGTTCGCAAATAAACAAGATGGTGGTGTTCTGAAGACGCTTCTAAGAACACTCGCGGTGTCCGGGGAGTGTTCGTAGGGGGTGTCCTGAGGACGCTGTCCGTATTGTTCTCTGTCAAGTTGAATGTGTTCTAAGAACACCCGCGGTGTCCTGAAATGTTCGCAAATAAACAAAATGGGGGTGTTCTGAAGACGCTTCTAAGAACACTCGCGGTGTCCGGGGAGTGTTCGTAGGGGGTGTTTTGAGGATGCTGTCCGTATTGTTCTCTGTCAAGTTGAATGTGTCCTAAGAACACTCGCGGTGTCCTGAAATGTTCGCAAATTAACAAGATGGTGGTGTTCTGAAGACGCTTCTAAGAACACTCGCGGTGTCCGGGGAGTGTTCGTAGGGGGTGTCCTGAAGACGCTGTCCGTATTGTTCTCTGTCAAGTTGAATGTGTCCTAAGAACACTCTCGGTGTCCTTAAATGTTCGCAAATAAACAAGATGGTGGTGTTCTGAAGAAGCTTCTAGGAACACTCCCGGTGTCCTGGAATGTTCGTAGGGGGTGTCCTGAGGGCGCTGTCCGTATTGTTCTCTGTCAAGTTGAATGTGTCCTAAGAACACTCGCGGTGACCTGAAATGTTCGCAAATAAACAAGATGGTGGTGTTCTGAAGACGCTTCTAAGAACACTCGCAGTGTCCGGGGAGTGTTCGTAGGGGGTGTCCTGAGGACGCTGTCCGTATTGTTCTCTGTTAAGTTGAATGTGTCCTAAGAACACTCGCGGTGTCCTGAAATGTTTGCAAAGTAACAAGATGGTGGTGTTCTGAAGATGCTTCTAAGAACACTCGCGGTGTCCGGGGAGTGTTCGTAGGGGGTGTCCTGAAGATGCTGTCCGTATTGTTCTCTGTCAAGTTGAATGTGTCCTAAGAACACTCGCGGTGTCCTGAAATGTTCGCAAATAAACAAGATGGTGGTGTTTTGAAGAAGCTTCTAAGAACACACCCGGTGTCCTGGAATGTTCGTAGGGGGTGTCCTGATGGCGCTGTCCGTATTGTTCTCTGTCAAGTTGAATGTGTCCTAAGAACACTCGCGGTGTCCTGAACTGTTCGCAAATAAACAAGATGGTGGTGTTCTGAAGACGCTTCTAAGAACACTTGCGGTGTCCGGGGAGTGTTCGTAGGGGGTGTCCTGAGGACGCTGTCCGTATTGTTCTCTGTCAAGTTGAATGTGTTCTAAGAACACCCGCGGTGTCCTGAAATGTTCGCAAATAAACAAAATGGGGGTGTTCTGAAGACGCTTCTAAGAACACTCGCGGTGTCCGGGGAGTGTTCGTAGGGGGTGTTTTGAGGATGCTGTCCGTATTGTTCTCTGTCAAGTTGAATGTGTCCTAAGAACACTCGCGGTGTCCTGAAATGTTCGCAAATAAACAAGATGGTGGTGTTTTGAAGAAGCTTCTAAGAACACACCCGGTGTCCTGGAATGTTCGTAGGGGGTGTCCTGATGGCGCTGTCCGTATTGTTCTCTGTCAAGTTGAATGTGTCCTAAGAACACTCGCGGTGTCCTGAACTGTTCGCAAATAAACAAGATGGTGGTGTTCTGAAGACGCTTCTAAGAACACTTGCGGTGTCCGGGGAGTGTTCGTAGGGGGTGTCCTGAGGACGCTGTCCGTATTGTTCTCTGTCAAGTTGAATGTGTTCTAAGAACACCCGCGGTGTCCTGAAATGTTCGCATATAAACAAAATGGGGGTGTTCTGAAGACGCTTCTAAGAACACTCGCGGTGTCCGGGGAGTGTTCGTAGGGGGTGTTTTGAGGATGCTGTCCGTATTGTTCTCTGTCAAGTTGAATGTGTCCTAAGAACACTCGCGGTGTCCTGAAATGTTCGCAAATCAACAAGATGGTGGTGTTCTGAAGACGCTTCTAAGAACACTCCCGGTGTCCTGGAATGTTCGTAGGGGGTGTCCTGAGGACGCTGTCCGTATTGTTCTCTGTCAAGTTGAATGTGTTCTAAGAACACCCGCGGTGTCCTGAAATGTTCGCAAATAAACAAAATGGGGGTGTTCTGAAGACGCTTCTAAGAACACTCGCGGTGTCCGGGGAGTGTTCGTAGGGGGTGTTCTGAGGACGCTGTCCGTATTGTTCTCTGTTAAGTTGAATGTGTCCTAAGAACACTCGCGGTGTCCTGAAATGTTTGCAAAGTAACAAGATGGTGGTGTTCTGAAGATGCTTCTAAGAACACTCGCGGTGTCCGGGGAGTGTTCGTAGGGGGTGTCCTGAAGATGCTGTCCGTATTGTTCTCTGTCAAGTTGAATGTGTCCTAAGAACACTCGCGGTGTCCTGAAATGTTCGCAAATAAACAAGATGGTGGTGTTCTGAAGACGCTTCTAAGAACACTCGCGGTGTCCGGGGAGTGTTCGTAGGGGGTGTCCTGAGGACGCTGTCTGTATTGTTCTCTGTCAAGTTGAATGTGTTCTAAGAACACCCGCGGTGTCCTGAAATGTTCGCAAATAAACAAAATGGGGGTGTTCTGAAGACGCTTCTAAGAACACTCGCGGTGTCCGGGGAGTGTTCGTAGGGGGTGTTTTGAGGATGCTGTCCGTATTGTTCTCTGTCAAGTTGAATGTGTCCTAAGAACACTCGCGGTGTCCTGAAATGTTCGCAAATTAACAAGATGGTGGTGTTCTGAAGACGCTTCTAAGAACACTCGCGGTGTCCGGGGAGTGTTCGTAGGGGGTGTCCTGAAGACGCTGTCCGTATTGTTCTCTGTCAAGTTGAATGTGTCCTAAGAACACTCTCGGTGTCCTTAAATGTTCGCAAATAAACAAGATGGTGGTGTTCTGAAGAAGCTTCTAGGAACACTCCCGGTGTCCTGGAATGTTCGTAGGGGGTGTCCTGAGGGCGCTGTCCGTATTGTTCTCTGTCAAGTTGAATGTGTCCTAAGAACACTCGCGGTGACCTGAAATGTTCGCAAATAAACAAGATGGTGGTGTTCTGAAGACGCTTCTAAGAACACTCGCAGTGTCCGGGGAGTGTTCGTAGGGGGTGTCCTGAGGACGCTGTCCGTATTGTTCTCTGTTAAGTTGAATGTGTCCTAAGAACACTCGCGGTGTCCTGAAATGTTTGCAAAGTAACAAGATGGTGGTGTTCTGAAGATGCTTCTAAGAACACTCGCGGTGTCCGGGGAGTGTTCGTAGGGGGTGTCCTGAAGATGCTGTCCGTATTGTTCTCTGTCAAGTTGAATGTGTCCTAAGAACACTCGCGGTGTCCTGAAATGTTCGCAAATAAACAAGATGGTGGTGTTTTGAAGAAGCTTCTAAGAACACACCCGGTGTCCTGGAATGTTCGTAGGGGGTGTCCTGATGGCGCTGTCCGTATTGTTCTCTGTCAAGTTGAATGTGTCCTAAGAACACTCGCGGTGTCCTGAACTGTTCGCAAATAAACAAGATGGTGGTGTTCTGAAGACGCTTCTAAGAACACTTGCGGTGTCCGGGGAGTGTTCGTAGGGGGTGTCCTGAGGACGCTGTCCGTATTGTTCTCTGTCAAGTTGAATGTGTTCTAAGAACACCCGCGGTGTCCTGAAATGTTCGCAAATAAACAAAATGGGGGTGTTCTGAAGACGCTTCTAAGAACACTCGCGGTGTCCGGGGAGTGTTCGTAGGGGGTGTTTTGAGGATGCTGTCCGTATTGTTCTCTGTCAAGTTGAATGTGTCCTAAGAACACTCGCGGTGTCCTGAAATGTTCGCAAATTAACAAGATGGTGGTGTTCTGAAGACGCTTCTAAGAACACTCGCGGTGTCCGGGGAGTGTTCGTAGGGGGTTTCCTGAAGACGCTGTCCGTATTGTTCTCTGTCAAGTTGAATGTGTCCTAAGAACACTCTCGGTGTCCTTAAATGTTCGCAAATAAACAAGATGGTGGTGTTCTGAAGAAGCTTCTAGGAACACTCCCGGTGTCCTGGAATGTTCGTAGGGGGTGTCCTGAGGGCGCTGTCCGTATTGTTCTCTGTCAAGTTGAATGTGTCCTAAGAACACTCGCGGTGACCTGAAATGTTCGCAAATAAACAAGATGGTGGTGTTCTGAAGACGCTTCTAAGAACACTCGCAGTGTCCGGGGAGTGTTCGTAGGGGGTGTCCTGAGGACGCTGTCCGTATTGTTCTCTGTCAAGTTGAATGTGTTCTAAGAAGACCCGCGGTGTCCTGAAATGTTCGCAAATAAACAAAATGGGGGTGTTCTGAAGACGTTTTTGAGAACACTCCCGGTGTCCTGGAATGTTCGTAGGGGGTGTCCTTAGGACGCTGTCTGTATTGTTCGTTGTTAAGTTGAAAGTGTTCTAAGAACTATCGCGTTGTTCTGAAATGTTCGTAGGGGGTGTCCTGAAAACGGTGTCCGTATTGTTCGCTGGCAAGTTCAAAGTGTTCTAAGAACACTCACATTGTTCGCGGACATTAAAAGTTTCCCATAGATCATAGTTGAAATGTTTGACTCTATGGATGTGATATGCTGCGATGGTTGTTGCCAGGGCATAGAGTCTTGGGTGCATGGTCATCTGGCCATGCACCCAAGACTGTATGCCCTGGCAACAACCAACGCAGCATATCACATTCATATTTGCTTATAACTTTGGGTGAAAAACAAATGTATAAGGAACAAAGGTATTAGATACTATGGATGTGATATGCTGCTATGGTTGTCCTTATTATTGTATACTTGGGAGTCCATGTTTTTCTTCTTCATTTCTGTGATAAAAGAAAATAGCATGTTAGTATTAGTATTTTGTAAAGACTTATTACATTGTATAAGCAATATACTTTTATTTTTTTAGCCTCATATTTAGTAGAGTACAAATCAGAGTACTGTGCAATTTGCTCAGTTTCTGTATTTGTTGCTAAAATCATTGGGTCTGTGGGAGAAACAAAAATCCATGTTGGATTAAAAAAAAACCCTTTTTCTGTTATGCTACAGTTTATTTGTTTGTTTGTTTTCAGTGTTCACTTGTTTTTTCTGGCTAATGCTTTATACTTTGCTTTGTTGTATTTTTTTTGGAGCAGTAACAGATTCTTCATTTGTTTTGATATTATAAAATTTTGGAGCAGTTAGATACCAATTGGCGTATTCTAACTGTCTATTTATTTAATATATTTTAGTGGTTTTGATTTATCTATTTGGATATTGTTAAATTTTGGGACAGTTAGATACCAATTGGCGTATTCTAACTGTGTATTTTTTGGCCTAATTTAGTGGTATTCATTTATCTGATTAGTTGTTGTAGAATCTTTGAGCAGTTAGATAGCTTTTGGAGTATTCTAACAGTTTATATTTTTTAACACAAATTTACTTAAAGGTTTAAATACAGTTTATTTATCAAATTTTGGTTTTAAGAACATCAAATAAGCGTTTGTAAGATTTGCTGGTAATCTCTGCTTTAGAGTAATGGTACTATCATTACATTCAAACCATCCACATTTCTTTTTTATATATGCCGTGTAGTGCCCTGAATTGGTTGTGCCTCCTGCGTGGTAGATTATACCTATTGTTGTGAAGGTTTTCTTACCAAGTGATATTTGACTATGTGTGAATCCAGTCAGCTTGCAGTTGTTATTGGTACCATCTGCATTGTAACATAGAAGCATTAGTATTACGTATTTACTATGTGTTTGTATTACTAACATGGAGCGATTATCTGAATTGCAGGTAGAGCATAATCTACCATGGTTTGCATTTTGTACAAGTTGCTGAAATGGAATGGATTCACAATTTGGCATTGATATATATATGAAGCGGTCATTGGGAATTTCTTCTTGTGTCACATTGTTGCACAGAGTGCATGTATGTTTCCACATGTATGAAATCTGAAAGATTTCATTAATAGGTATGTTTTTGTTTTCCAGTACTAAGAGTAAGTACATTAGAAATTCTTGTGGATCTCCCTGTGAGTTTATAGTGAATTTCACCATTCCAGCACAGTAGTCCAATTGTCGTCTTATTCCAAAAACAATGTGTTGTCAGGATTGTTTGCTGCATTTCTGTGAAGTACTAACATTTGCAAACACAAAGGGTCTGTACTGTGTAAGTAAATGTTGTCAACAATTGGTGCTAATTGAAATAGAATATTCATTGCTATATTTGCATAGCAATTTACACCAACTATATTTGAGAATTTAAATGGTCCAGGTAGTTCTGTATCTAACTGCTTTTTTGGAGTTGGTCTTCCTTCTTTAAAGAAGTACCTGGTTTACTTTCTCTAATTGATTCTTTTTTGTTTGTGGTACTTGATGAAGTATTAGTTTCTTTTACTCTCTTTGGAGGATTTGCAGTGACGTCCTGTTGCATTTCTGTTTGATTTAGTTTTCTTTTACAACGTTTTAGTTTTTGTGGAACAGAATATGTGTTTAGATGGGGAGTGTATAGTGAGCGAAGTCTATTATATTCTAAAATGCAAGGAATATCAGTGTTTATTTTACTTGCATCAAAGTTGATTAGAAATAGACCGTCAAGTGTTCGTAAGCGTGATAGTGCTACGTAGCTCATGCCTTCTTTAAAGACTGTGTTACCAATATCTATCATTGCTTTGTCTAGGTTAAGACCTTGTGATTTATGAATCGTGACTGCGTATGCAAGAGTTAGAGAAAATTTTTCTCTGCGTACATACATATCTTTGAAGAGAAGGAATCTAGCTGTTGAGCGTCCTATCCGTTTTACTTCTGAAAGTTTGTCAAAGAGTATATTGACAAACTGAATTTTGTTGTCACGTGGGTATGTTTGAAAGCCAACAACTGTACCCAGTGCTCCATTAACTAGTCCTTGGTCCACGTCAAGGTTACGTTTAAGCATTACTCTGCAATTTAAGGATAATTTTAACATCTTTTCTAAGCCTGCTGTGTTTGAGATTGAGTTTTCTAAATTATTTAGTCTTGTTGTGGCTTGGTCACACATGGGTAGTGTCATACCATGTACATCTAGTTTGTGGCGCTAATTTCCATTATTGGTTGCATTTCTTTACTTAACATTATTTCATTGAATTTGAGACAGCTTGCAAGAGTTGGCATTAAGGCCATACAATTGACATTTTTGTGGGCTAATTGTTCCATAACATCTGTAGCACATGCATTATCGCCATAAAGTGCATTAATGTGCTGGGTTTTCAATGTTGCTTCTGCTTCTTTAGAAAGTATACCAACTCTCAAACTTTTTAAAATGTTGGCATAAGTTAGATCTGCAGATTGGCGCATGTTTTCTGTTAATTCTCTGTATTGGAAATGTTGCCAAAGGTTGACATTTCCATTGCTGCCAACAGTTTTACGGCAGAGTTTGTGCCCTAATGTTTTAAAAATAGGTTCACCTTTTACTGGTGTTAATTGAAGCAGATCTCCAAAAACAATAATGTGTTTTCCTGCAAAGAGCTCTTCATAGTCTGTTTTTAGTACTTCTTGTAATCTGAGGTGAATCAAAGCTAACATCAGGTTGGAGACCATGCTCACTTCATCTATTAGTAGCATTTTCATTTGTTTCAATACTCTGCGTAATTCCATTGCAGCTTCTGCAGAAAGTTTGTAATAGTCTAATTTGTTCTGGTGTTCTACTGGTAATAGTAGTAATCGGTGTAATGTAACACCACCTATGTTGTAGGCAGCTAAACCTGTGGGGGCAGTGACAACAGCTGACAGTTTGTTGTTTGTCAATTGTTGAAGGAACTTACTAATGATTTTGATTAGGAATGTTTTGCCAGAACCAGCTTCACCACTGACGTACAGTAGTATAGGTTTATAATTATGGCAGGAACATTCTTTATTTTCATGTTTTACACCATATGCAATTTGTTTTGTTACTTCTTGAAAAATGCTACTTTGCTCATTGTTTAGTTTTGATTGTAGTATAGTTAAGTCTTCCTTATCTTCATACTGACACATGGTGTTTTCTACTTCTATCATAGCTAATTCTGCCTCATTTATTATTAGTGGTTCTCCCAGTGGTTCTTGGCTTCCTGTTACAGAAGGTTGACTACTGTCAGGAGTATCCTTATCTAGTTGGGCTTGGAGTTCTTCTTCATGTTGCTGTTCATTGTGCAACATTGTTTTGTACTGTGTAAAGTTTACATCAGTTATAGTGCTTTCATTTGCTTTGAAAGCATCCTCATATGAGTCATAGTTATCTAGTAATTGTTCTTCTTTTCTCCATTGTTTGAAGAGTTGTAGCAGGGACATGTAATATACTTTTTTATGACGAGGAGTCTTCAATGACAATTTGATATGATTCATTAAATTTGGTTTAGTGAATTTAACTGAGCTGCCTTCACAGTCTGTCACTCTATATTTACCTTTTTTTCATCAGGTTTCATATTATTCTTGTATGTGTAGTTGTGGGCTATTTGGTATAGACACATGTTTTCCAAAGTATTACTTCTGTTTGGGTAGTATGTGTCCAATAAATTGTTTTTTAAAATGTCTTGGCTTTTGGGATCATGTTTGGCTATTGTTTATATATCTTCATATGATTTTAGAACTCTTTTTCTAGATTTAGCTGGACCAAGACTTAGCCATACTATATTTTCAGATTTACCATACAATGAAGTACCAGTTAAACGATCAGCTGCTTCATAAGATCCACATTCTCTATGGGTGAGCATTTTTATGCCCAAGCTGTATAATTTCTGAGATACTGTTTTATCTGATAACAGGTCATTCCAGAGGTCTTGGAGCTCTGTCTTTTCTGCTTTAGTTAAGTATGCTGTGACATATCGTGCAACTGCAGTAGAATTGTCTGCAATGTACTGCACATCTATGTTTGCATTCCATAAGTGGGCAATGATTGCATTATAATCATTGATATATTTTTCTTCTTCTTTTCTTTTTATGTAATATGTATTTTTAGGTGACTTACCTTTAACACTATGTCTAACTGAAGACATGAGGTTGTTTACTTGACCTGTATTTGTAACTGGTCTAGGGAAACCAAATCGGCATTTGGTGTAGTATTTGCCTTTGTTTTTGTATTTGCGACGACAATATTTTCCACATTTGTGTCTTTGAAATTGTAAAATTTGTGCATGAAGATCACTATTTGTGGCTTCTGATGGAATTTCACAAGTGACATATTTTTCAATAAACTGTAAAACAGTGGCATCACTGTCTTGACCAAATTTAGGAGCATCTTTAATCCATAAAAGCATGTGGATATGTGGTGCTCCTCTGGCTTGGTATTCTTTTCTCCAAAAGAAGTGTTGCACTTCTCCAAGGGGCGAAACAGTTGTTTTACAAATAAAATGTAGCATAGCAATGAAGCGATGGTGAACATATCTTGAAACATTAACAGGATCCAAAGAACAAAGTTCTCCAGGTGTTAGAATATCTATATTTGTTTTGTTTTTATTTGATATGCATAGGAAATCATGTAAATCTTCCCATGCATATTCTGCACAACTTAATGTAACAAACCAAGTGGGTGGGCCAAGGTTTCTGATCATACAACGTACATCTCCATGACGTCAAAACCAGTACTCTTTAGTACCACGCATATTTGCTAATAGATTTGTAATATCTGATTGTAAAACCTCATCCTTTTGTTGCACTTTCTCTAATAATTGTGTAGCTGTCATATTTTGAAAGTGTGATCCTGATTTTAATATGTTTTCAACTCCGTACCATAAAGTTGCTAGTTCACTTTCAAAGAGTAGGTGGAATATGTATTGCACATTTTGTCTAAATCTGGGATCTTCAGAATACATCCGTAAGAGCGGTATTCTGAAGCTGATATTTGAATAGGTCTATCATCATACCTTCCTCCTTTGCCAGTAGGAAAGAGTAGAGGAAAAGCACATGCTTCTATACTTTTTTCCCATATACTGATTGGCGATCCTTTTGTTTGACGCATTGGTAAGTTTCCAGTACATCTTGTACGGTGTCATTGCAGTGCAAAGGATGAATTGTATAATGGTCTAAAGTATTTGATATTGTAGCAGGATCTAGTAGCTCAAATTGACCAGCTTCTTGTGTTTCTTGAATTATTTCAGTTGTATCTTTCAAGTTTTATTCAATATTAATTTCTTTGTAATATTCATTATTCTCTTTAAGATATTGGAAGGCTTGTCTAACTTTATATAAATCTACCAGCTGTTGCCATATTTTTTTGTCTTTTGTAGGTACTCCATTTACTAATATAATTAAAGATTGCTGCATTGGACGTTGCATTCCTAGAGTATGCACATTTTCTTTTAGATTTAATGGTAAATAAACTACTTTTCCACAAATGTCTTTTACCAATTCAGAGGGAGGTAATTTTACTGTTTTTAGGTGAAGGCGTATTATTGCTTGAAATGGGTGTACTGTTTGAATTATGATGCTCTCATATAAATTAAGTTGTTGTAGAGGTTTTGGTACTGGGTATAATTCCAAATTATTTGTGATAGAACGTGAAGGAGTTTGGTTGTTGTCAAGTTTTGTAGTGCAATAACTGCAAAGTATTAAGGGCTCAGTTATTTCATATTTGTTTTCTGCTACAAGGTAGAGAGCTAATTCAAACCATTTAGAATCTTCATTGTCTTCTATTTTGTATGATAGGTCCACAGTTTTTGTGTTACTTTTATAAAAAATTCTACGGCAACATACACATACATGGTTTGGTACTTCAGCTGATGTACTTTTAAATTTTAGTATTTCTTTTTTGTATGTGTTTAGCAAAATGTTGCCATGTGTAGAATTGTTGCTTAATTGGTTTAAAGCTATGTCATTCTGTAAATGGCTTTCACTTCCAAAATATTTTTTCTGGATATAGTGAATTTCTTCAAGTAGGTCTTTTGCTGTACCATGTAGAAGGATGTTATTTAACTTTGCTAGTGCTAAAGCAGGACTTTTAGCATAGTACAGTTTATAGACTAGATTTATTATAGTTGAATGATGTGTTGATATCCTTTTGATATCATGGAAAGTAGTTTTAAAAGTAGGTCCTGTAATGCAGGCCAATGAATGTCCTTGTAGTCCTGTGTACTTGCGCACTGGACAGGTATCTATATTTTGCAGTAATTTAATTTTGATTTTGTCTTTGCTTTTTACATGTTTATTGAGGAATTGGCGTAAAGATTTGAAACATTGTTTGGGAATGTTACACATTGACGTGCATGGCCATTTGTACACTAGACGTTCTGATTCAGTTGAATGGAGGGATAATTCTAAGTTTTAAGGGCATATTTTTGTAAGAAGTACTTCTTGTTCCATTATGGTATTATTCACTTTTTCATAACCTAGACCACTGCTATGTATGGCAATTGTATTTGTTTGCTTTTGTTTGTACGCTTCTTCATTAAAATATGGTTCTGTGCTTGTAGTGTGATTCCATTCACCTCCGCTGATACTTAAGAAGTTCTTTCTGTTGATATTTCGCTTATTGAGAAGTCTTTTTTGTAATTTAGTTATTAGTTTTGTTAGTGGTTTCATTTTGTTTAACAGTAAAATAAATACATTTCTTTTGAGAAGAATTGCACTGTCCATCAATGCTTCTAAGATTAATTTCCTACGATAGGTTTTAAGCTTTGAACCTGATTTCTCTCCTGTTTTTATAAGATTTTGAAGGACTTTGTGATGGTATATTTTGGCTAAAATACCTTTCTTGGTATGCTTACTTTGCACTACATTAAAATTTGAAGAAGTAGTTTTATCTGTACTGATAGCTGATTTTCTGTTAATTGTTTTTTGGTTTGTTTTACATTTTGATAGAGGAAGCGAAGTTGTTGTACTTGAAACTTCTTGTGTTTCACTAAATGATTGTATTAGCTGTTTTGTTTCAACTTTTTTTTACAAATTCTGCTAGAGATGGATGCTTATGTTGGACACCTTTATTTTCATTTGCTCTACTTTTGCGTTGCTTTCTACGGACTTGACTTTTGGTAGGCATTCTTTAGTGTCTGTTGAAAAAAATAAAGAAGATATGGGTTGGGGTGTTGTGGAATGTATGTGTGCTGTGTGCATGAGTGTTTGAGTAAGATGATAAAGATGTATGTAATGGTGTGTGATTGTGCATTGGGAACTAAAACTAGTAGGGATAGGTATTCTTGAATGTATGTGTTACTAAACTGGGGTTCAGATGACAAAAAAAAGTAAGCTAGTGGTGTGGAAAAGTACAAATAGTAAATCTAATGTATACAATTAAAACAGTTGTTTGTTCTATAATATGAAAATTGTAGTGGTTCAGTTGGGTAATTTGTGTGTCCAAAAATAGAAATTTGTGGGCCATTCTGGCTGTAAATCGCTGTTTAAGACATGGACATTTTTGGACAAAATGGTACAAAATCTCTATTTTTAGAAACCGAAATAGCTCGTATTAACATTATAGTATATTTGATTAATAATACAAATATTATGGTGATATTTTACTTACTTTTTTTTTTAAATTAACAGGTAACTTCTTAGTTTTTCTTTCTTCTTCGAATTTAGCTGCTTCTTTTCAGGAAACTGTCTTCACTGCAATTATAAAAGCTTCAAATTAGTAACTTTGTTTGTATATAGCACTGTTTTTAATTTAGATATTGATTTTTTAAATTGAAATCCTCAGTGCCTTCTGTAAAACCATTAAACTAATTTATTTACATAAGATACATTGCATCAGTTCAGTACATATGATATGTTCTTAATGAACAAATTGTATTGAATGACTAACTGTAGCAAAAAAAAATATCTTTACTATGTCTTGTGAAATTTATAATATATTAGTGAATACCACTATTCCTGTAAGTAAACTGTTCTAGGTAATAGCGCCTCAATGTCATGTCTAATTTAAAGTAATTAAGTAAATAAATAAATAAAAACAAAAAATATGAAATTGTATAAGTATTT
Source organism: Ambystoma mexicanum (assembly GCF_040938575.1). Lineage (NCBI taxonomy): Eukaryota > Metazoa > Chordata > Amphibia > Caudata > Ambystomatidae > Ambystoma > Ambystoma mexicanum. Next base: position 460,310,782 of record NC_090923.1, on the reverse strand, counting down.
GTATAAAACTTTAAACATAGATTGTGTTTGCATGCAATTTTGTTTGAATATATGTAGTCTATATATTTCATTTAAAAAATGTTAGTTTAACATGATTTGAGTGTGTGTGTATAAAGAAAATAAATAGTATAAAGGTTTATAAGTGATAGTTGATTTTAGGAAATTGAAAAAAGTACAGTAAATTAATTTTACAGATTTTACAAGGTAAAAGTCTGTTTGAAAATGTGTTCATCTACTATACAGAAAATATGCATACCTGAAGTTTGTGTTCATGCATATGGATATGCATGGAGCTGCAAGTAGAAATCTTGAAGACTTGTACAGTATTTCTGGTAGATGCTGCTTGCCAATGATATGACACTTGTACTCAGAGAGGTTGAGAGTACATTTGCAGTGCTGATCTATGATGATGCAGTTAGATGTAGAGGTCTTGAATGTGATCGGTGCATCGTCATGTGATTTTTGAGGTACATCCAATGAGAGAATGGCAGAGAGAGTGTAGTGGAAATGGTAGAAGGGCTGTTCATGTTACGATATGTCCGCGGACATGGCGGTATTTCGCGGACATCGGGAGTTACATCCGGGGATATTTGGGTTCAGAAGTCATGCAAATGAGAATAAGCACTGAAAGGGATTGGTCAGGAAAGTTTGGTGGGTGTGTTGTGCCAGGATAGATTTTCTCAGATACTCTTTTTGCTGAGAGAACAAAAGATAGCTATGGCTGTGTGTTTCAGAAAACAGATTGTTTGGATTTTAGGAGATTCGTGGATACTCTGGTTGAAGGTGCATGCAGAAAGCTGTGGAGTAGCTGTAGATCTTGGATTCCCACATGTGGAAGTACACTGGATGGAGTACGTGGAATGAAGTGGTTGGACTTGCTACCTCTCTGTGCTACTTTGGAGACAGAGCAACATCCAGACATAATTGTAATTCATTGTGGAGGGAACAGTTTAGGACATGTGACTGGAATTGTTTTGCAATTTGCTATGAAAGAAGGACTTAGGAAGGTTATGGACATGTTTCCTAATTCTCAAGTGATATTTTCACGGATTGCGCAGAGACAAATGTGGCTTCGTTCTTCTTCATTTGGTCCACAAATGGAAAAAGCAAGGCTCAATGTTAATAAGGCTGTTTGTGCCTTTCTAAGAGATTTTGGCATGTCTTCTTTTCACAATGAAAATATTATGTTTTGTAGTACATACATTTTTCGCAGAGATGGAGTCCATCTTACTTATGCTGGCAATCAGATTTTTCTGAGAAATGTACAAAATGCATTGCGACCTTTTTTGGAATTACAACAACGATTTTGAAGTAGATGTTAAGCATTTACAATTTTTGACTTACAAACACCACCCAAAGGCTCTTTTCAGAGCCACCACTTCTTTCCAGAGAAAATTACAATGTTTGTGATGGAGTAGCAACCCAATTTTTTTAATGTTCGCGAACTGTCCGCGGACTTCTAAAAAATACAAAGAGCCCTGCTTCATTTATTTTCACTTCTATTTTTTAACTGGGAAAGGCGGCTCTGAAAAGAGCCTTATTTTTTTTTTGATTTTTTGTAATTTTTGTATTTTTTTTGGTTTTTCAGACACGACACACTAGGAGAGGAGGCTAAAGGAGGGTAAAGGGGGACACCAACAACAGGGATAAGAAAGGGCGAGCTGAGAGAGGAAGATGTAGAGTGGGTTTTATTTGGGTAGTGAGCAGGTCTTCTCATGCTCTGAGACGATAGTCTCAAAAGCACTCCGAAGTCGCTCCCCCCTGCAGAGTACTGTGTCACAGTACATACATACAACTGTGACCCTCGAAAGGTAAGGGTCATCAGCATTCTGTGAGGCAGGTTGAGGAAGACGCTGTCCCACAGAGGTGGTCCTTGTGTTGACAGGATCAGAAACAGAGGATGCAGTAGAGGAAATCAACCTGCTACGTTCTTCGCAAGCACAACCCTGTGAATAGCCCCAGAGTGAAATGACCTCAGGTGTCGCTTCATAGTAGTGGTCCCAAAGCTGTACTTACCGTGCTTCCCATGACTGAGTATCATTTTGCACTCATTGCAGGTAACACGGTTCGCACGAGCCTTAGGAACATTACCATGAATGGTAAATAACCGCACACCCAAGACTCACGCCTAGTGAGGGTAGTAGGGTTTTCCTCTACCTCATTCTCATCATCCTCTTGTTCCTCCTCCTGTTTCCCTCTTCAGTCCCTTGAGGAGGTGGTGGTGGTGGAGGGGGTGGGGGTGGTGCTGAAGCAGGTGCAGCACCAAGTAGCAGTTCAGCAGCCAAGGATGCCATCTCGATGATGGTGTAGTCTGCAGGTGGCAGCAAAAATCACTGTGTTCTGAAGAATAGCCAGAAACACAATGGGAATAAGCTCTTGGGCGTGGTCTTTTATAGGGGTGCTTGTGCGTGATTCGCGGATATGCGCACTGTCCGCGGACAGATCGAACACAAAAAAAGGATTGAAAAGTTTCAAAAGGTATATAGAAACTCAAGATTGCTATGTGGGACTTGTGCCATGGTGAGATTTTATTGAAAAATATTATGGATTAACTGAAAATGTACTTTTAAATTGTTCGGGGACACGAACAGTGTCCACATTTCAGGACACACGAAGAGCGTGGGCACGGTCATATGATCCGTTCGTGAACTAGTCCGCGAAGGAAGCGCCTGTCCGCAGGACACTAAGTGCACGGAGATTGGTTAGCGCATGCGCATTGATGTCCTACGGACACTGTTCGGGTTCTGAAGTAATTAAAAGTGCATCACACGTGAAACGAACATTTCAGGACACCGCGTGTGTTCTTAGAACAGTTTAAACTTGGTAGCGAACAGTAAGGACAGATATAGTGTTCTTCAGGACACGTGTAATTTCGTTTATGTACGAACATTTCAGGACACCAATTGTGTTCTTAGAACAGTTTGAACTTGCTAGCGAACAGTACCGGACAGGTATATTGTTCTTTAGGACACTTTAATTTTTGTTTGTTTACGAACAATTCAGGACACCGCGTGTGTTCTTAGAACAGTTTCAACTTGTTAGCGAAAAGTACGAACAGGTGTGGTGTTCTTCAGGACACCTCCATTTTCGTTTATGTACGAACATTTCAGAACACTCGCACTGTCCGCTGACACTTTTATTGTTTTAAAAAAAAAAAACGGAAACTATTCACAATACAATATAAAAATTAAACTTTATTTAAAATATATTAATAATTTATGACAGAGAAGGTGAGGCAGAAACAGAAACAAAAACAGAAGAATTCGGGATTTCAACATGATTTGTATTAGGTGAAGAAGGGATGGAAGTCTCATCAAAACGTTTTGGATTATGGAGAGGTTTTGGGGATAATTGACTGGGATATGGTGAGGAGGGACAAGTACATGTGGGGCAATGGTACGAGGTTTTTGGTTTGAAATGATTTTCTACAAACGTTTTTAAATTATTAAAATTAGCCAAGAATACATCCATTTATTCTTCTATATTGTGAAGACTGTTATCCATAAGAGGGTTTTCTGAAGTTTTTTCTATTTTGGTATGCTCTGTACAAAAAAATAATATATATGTTAAATGTATATAAAAAAAATAATAAGTAAATGGCTTATATTATAAAGTGTTTACCTTTAGTTTCACTATCTTGTGACATTTCTTCATGTGGGAAATTGTCCTCTAGCCATTCCAGAGTACTAGACATTTCTTTGAGAAAAAAAAAAGATAATATATATTTTAATCTAATACAGAAAGTTTATAAATATATGGGTAAAATGAAGTACACTTACTATTTCTGGTAAGATAAGTCCTATGTATTCAGTGGGTCTGGTCTTGTTCTCAGTTCTGTTGTGTCTGTGAGGTAATTATGTTGGAAGCCAATTTATCTTCTTGTGGTATATTCCATTTCAGAACATATTGTATTTAAATGAATGGTTAGTGTGTTACATATATGGGTTACATTTCTTATGTATTACTATATATAATGTGTTTGTGTGCTGCTTTTTGAATTTGTTAAATGTTCCTATATTATGATATAACAATCAAACATACCCCACCAACCCCCCCCCCCCACAGTTTTTAGGTAGTGGTACTGTTCTCCGAACATGTCTGCGAACATTAAATAAGTTCGCGGACATCAAGTTCATAAGAAGTAATCTAGTCAGTTCCATATGACATGTATATAAAGTCAAAGTCATTATTGTTAAGTTGTGCTACTAAAAAACTATGAAATTCAGTGAAAAAACTTTGTTAAAGGGACGTTATGGTTAAGTTGCGCTACTAAAAACCTATGAAATTCAGTGAAAAAACTTTGTTAAAGGGACGTTATGGTTCCAAGTAAAACCGAAAAACCCTTGAAATTCGCCAGTTATGGTAAGCTAAGCAACCATAACTTGCACCACCACTGTGCACTGCTAAGACTAACACCCAGGACATCAAAGATGACATCACAAATGTCATTAATTCAAATATTTAAATATGTAATATTAAGGATAGGTAAAACTGAGTCATGGCAAATATCGATCTTCTTTCCAATCTTCAAGAAAGGCAATAGGGAATGTCCCTCTAATTACAGACCCATTGATCTGCTTGACCCACTGAGCAAAATCTTCCCATCAACTATCCTAATTATTTTGACGAAATGGATCAATATGTATCAAATTGGGGACGTGAAGCAATCTGGTTTTAGGAGGGAATTGGATACTTCTTTGAATACTTTTATACTTTCCATCATGCAACAACAAGTCAAGACATTACAATAACCAATCTATGTTGCTTTTACATAGCTAACCAGACCTTTAATAAGGTCATCTGGGAAAAATGGTGTTATAAAATGACATTGTTAGGATGTCCATTGCCTTTCAATAACATCTTGAGACACCTTCACACCGACACAGCTATTCAAGTTGACTAGAATTCAAAATGAGCACTGACAGAACCAATTCCATCTACTAGAGGACTCTGGGGGTCACTCCGAGGTAGGAGGTAAGTAATGGTCCTTTCCGGCATGGCACAAATAGCGTGTACGTGCAGTCATTAGTCCGCTAATAGAGGAATATTACGACTTCGCGGGCACAAGCTTTGCGCCATGCCGGTAAGGGCATTACCGCCATGCCGTTAAAGGCACGAAAAATTCCCTTAGTGGCATCATGCATAGCGCAGATATCACTACCGGCATGAACCAATGCGGCATTAGCGGTGACAGCTAGCGGTCACTGCTAATAACAGTCACTGTAAATAAGATGAACCAGAAGTAGCATCATTGCACAGGAACGGGAAGGAGCACAGCGGCCATCTTTAAAAACACAATTCATTTCCATCCTCAGCACACAGGACCTGTGGGACTCTGCTGTTTGTCAGAAACCTTCTCCAAACACACCACAATGCCCAAGGCCCTTAAGAAGGGAGCTGCCCGCCAGCGCAAGGAATGATTCAACGAGGATGAATTGGAGATGCTAGCCGGACACTGCAGGAGCATGCTGGGATTGTCTTTGCCAGCAGCATGAAGAGGGAGGCCATCCTAAAAAAAAGGAGATCTGGGCACTTGTGGCACAGAAAGTTAGTGCAGTTGGAAACACCCCATGCACCACAAAAGACTGCCGTAAGCGATGGGACGACTTGCGACTCAGAGTAAGAAACATAGTCTCCATCAACAGGAGCCAGCATGATCGGAATGGCGGGGATAGAAGGTGTCGGCGAGATGGAGGAGTGTGGCGCCACAACATTGGCCGATGGAGTTGAGTGTCCTAAGAAAACACTGTAATGCAGAGTCTGATGAAAGTCAACCAATATGTCAGTCCAAAGAGGCAAGCCATGGTCCAACACACACACATACACTCCAAGCAAAGTAGGCGGACGCATCACAGACACATGCAGATGCCTGCAGCAAGGCAATGCCATACCTGACACATACCACACAAAGATGTAAATGCCATAAGTCACACAGCATGCAGGCCCCTACAAATATGCATGTCAGATAGCATAGCTCTTGGCCAACATGAGTGAACCCGATGTATGCCTGCATAACCCACCCATGTATCAAACAACGTGATCATCCAAACTCAAATACCTATTATCCTCAATTGTGTGGATGATCAATTGTCCAAATGTAATTATGATGCCTATCAAAACATCACTCATGACGTCGCTCTCTTCTACCCGCACAGGCTCTGACCATGACAGCGATGGGCAGGACGCAACCCCCGCAAAGACCACACCCCGGAAGAGGTCCCGGGATAATGCCAACCGCCCTTCAACCTCGAAGGGACAACACAGGGGCCGCCTTGCACCACCAGGCAAGACATCCCAGGTTGCCAGTACACCGTTGCCACCAAGGGCCGTAGCGGCCGAAGCACAAACACCCATTGCCCATCCTGAGGAATCAGCCGAGGCACCACACGCTGAGTAGTCAAGTTTGGCTGGGGAGGTGGCAGCCACAGCACCACAGGCTGTGGAGGACCCACATGATGAGGTGTGGGTGCCCATTGAGGATGATGCATCAGAACTGCCCTGCACGCCGAGTCCACCGGCATCCCCCCAAATATCATCCCTTGAAACAGACCACGCCACAACCCCGGAGCAGTCTGGGCAGGAGCAAATGGAAGGGCCCTTCAGTCCCATAGTATTGAGACTGAGCAGGACAGCCAGGAACCATCCACCTCCACAGGTGCACCCACAGGGCCGCAGCGTGCAGAACAGTTGACTGCCGGACAACACACAGGCTAGGCAGGAGTGGCAGGAGAACATCGCCTCTCTAGGCAGGACCATCTCTGAGAACACTGCCTCCATAGGCAAAATATTTGCCGAAAACACTAGCCGCCTCTGCGAGGAGGTCTCCGCCCTGCGCCAGATACTAGGCTGCATAGTCGATGCCATGGAGGCAGGGCGTCCGGCTACCCAATTCGAGCAGGCGGCAACACCATCATCGTCTAGCTCAACCTAGACGAGCCCTCTCCGCAGGTCATCATGCACCTTGCACCGTCCAGACATGCCGCCACCTGGTCCAGGGAGTGCAAATTGATAGTCTGGCCAGCCTCATGTAGGCATTGGAGACTTGATGGGACATGTGTGGGGGAGTTGCAGGGGGGAAGGGGAGGGGAGTGAGGGTGTGTGGGGGAGTTGTGGGGGGAGGATTGCGCATGTGCCATTTATTTATATACAGTGCATAGTGTGCATGTACCCACACACCCCGTGGGCTCTGTCAGAATATCATGTCTCCCTCTGCAGCCATGTCTGTCAATAATATTGTGCAATCAATGACTGACGCACATCAGGTCCCTCCTGTGCATCGGCACCGCAATGATGTGCAGCCATTTCTTCTTCATCCCCTTCATCATCACCAGGTGGTAGCATTTCAATGTCAGGGGCATGTTGCATTGGACAAACATGTTGTGCAGCATAACACATGCCAGCATGGTCTTGGCCACTTTCTCATGCCTGTAGAGGAGTGCCCCACCTGACGGCCTAAGGCAGCAAAACCATGCCTTCAATGACCACACGGGTAAGGGTGTGGGATCGATTGTAGTCCTCCTCATGCCTGTTCTGTGTGTTTCGGACAGGGGTGATGAGCCACGGCATCAAGGGATAGCCACTATCACCTGCATGGGAGGCATAATAAGCTATATGTCAGTCGATTGATGATGGACAGCTGTACTAGTCACACATATCGGATGATTATCGTTGGTCACATGCACATGTCCCTGGTTGTATGCACGCCATTTTTAGGCCCTCAATGTGTCCTGTGCCATGGAATAATGGTGTGGGTTGCATCTTCAAGATGATACACGGTGTGCTCTGCCGTATTGTAGCTCATGCATTGTGGACGCATACAGCTGTGGTCCAACATTTGCCTATCAACAGAGTCATAATCTCAAGGATAAACTTGTAAAGACCAGACCAGCACAAAAAAAGAAAGTTACCTATAGAATTGGCACTTTTCCTTGCCTAAGTTGCAGCAATTGTGGCTATATTATAAAAGGAGATTCTTTGAAACATCCGTACACAGGAGAAACCATAAAATTAAAGAGTTTTGCAACATGTGACTCACAGAATGTGACATACACCATAAAATGTCCTTGTGGCTTACATTATGTTGGACAAACCATGAGAATGGCTAAAACAAGATGGAATGAATACAAATCCTGTATACGTAATAACAATATGACCTTGGCTGTGGCAATACACTGGCATGACAAGAAACTTGGCACAGATTCGATTTGCGTTTCTTGAAATAGTAGAAAAAAGAGATCCACATGAAAACTTCCAAAAAATAATGGATCAACGAGAAACATTCTGGATCGACCGACTAAGTTCCCTGATACCAAAAGGAATGAACGATGAGATACACTTTATGTGTTTTTATAAATTAGACTTTCATGTTTTTCACAATACACACAGATATCATTAAGTGTGTTTCAGGGTCCGGGCTCTTGTGCTTTAGGCTTGAGACCCACTGATTTTGACGCTGTGACTATGGACAAAGACACTTGGAGTAGTAATGAATTGCTTTCTTGAAATTATCTCTAGGTGACGAATCTATGTGTGTTTTATTGTTTAAAAGATGTCTAGGTGAAGAATTTCCACTTGCATTTTTACCACACGCCAGTAGATTGGTTATTTATTTGTGCTTACTAGAACAGACCCATAGCCTTCAGCCCATAAAACATGTGCCTTTAAAAGGTATATATACCAACAATGGCCAATTACACTTAGAGTAATAATGAATTTCTTTCTCTAAATTATCTCTAGGTGAATAACTACTGCGTGTTCCATAAAAAATGTTTAGGTGAATAATTACTGCTTGCACTTATGTTCCAGATCAGAAGATTTGGTATTTATGTGTGCTATTTAACCAAACCAATTGCTTTCAGTCTATTACACGTGAGCCATAAATAGGTTTATATGCACATAATTTAAAGCAATCCAACAAACATGATTTTCATGTAACACTAGTTATTGTAGGTCTGTAAATGCTAAAGAGGTTAGTATCATTATTTATTGCATACCATTAATGTACTGGGAATATCGCAGACAGCGTAGCATAGCACACACAAATTCCTATACACTTGGATCCATTAGAGTTAGATCCAGCAGCAGCCAGTACACATACATCTAATTCAGATTTAGCATTTCTGTACAAATTGTTAAAAATGTATTAACGACTTACAGGGTAATTCATAGAATTTCGCAGAAAAGTGTCGCAAGCGGCTGGCGCAGAGTGTCCGCGTGCGATTGACTGCGCCAGGCACGTGCGATAAAACCGATTTCCGCGCACAGCGTATTCATGGATTTCATGCTCCCAAACCAGCCGTGGCGCAGAGTATCGCAGCGACCCTGCAGCAGCGCCAGTAACGCCCCCAAGAACGCCCTCGCGCAAGGAAAAGCCAGCAAAATCGCTAAATCATCGCAAAGGGCTGCGCTAACCCTGGACCAGTTTACAGGGCAGCCAAACAAGGAACGCAAAGCGGGTAACGTGCATATCAGGGGTACACGTGAAGTCATACACGCGATTAGCCAGGGTACGTGTATTACAGGGGTACGCGGGAAGTTTAACACGCGATTAGCCAGGGTACGTGTATTACAGGGGTACGCGGGAAGTTTAACACGCGATTAGCCAGGGTAAGTGTATTACAGGGGTACGCGGGAAGTTTAACACGCGATTAGCCAGGGTAAGTGTATTACAGGGGTACGCGGGAAGTTCAACACGCGATTGGCCAGGGTACGTGTATTACAGGGGTACGTGGGAAGTTTAACACGCGATTGGCCAGGGTACGTGTATTACAGGGGTACGCGGGAAGTTTAACACGCGATTGGCCAGGGTACGTGTATTACAGGGGTACGCGTGAAGTTATACACGCGATTAGCCAGGGTACGTGTATTACAGGGGTACGCGGGAAGTTTAACACGCGATTGGCCAGGGTACGTGTATTACAGGGGTACGCGGGAAGTTCAACATGCGATTGGCCAGGGTACGTGTATTACAGGGGTACGCGGGAAGTTTAACACGCGATTAGCCAGGGTAAGTGTATTACAGGGGTACGCGGGAAGTTTAACACGCGATTAGCCAGGGTAAGTGTATTACAGGGGTACGCGGGAAGTTTAACACGCGATTAGCCAGGGTAAGTGTATTACAGGGGTACACGTGAAGTCATACACGCGATTAGCCAGGGTACGTGTATTACAGGGGTACGCGGGAAGTTTAACACGCGATTGGCCAGGGTACGTGTATTACAGGGGTACGCGGGAAGTTTAACACGCGATTAGCCAGGGTAAGTGTATTACAGGGGTACACGTGAAGTCATACACGCGATTAGCCAGGGTACGTGTATTAGAGGGGTACGCGGGAAGTTTAACACGCGATTGGCCAGGGTACGTGTATTACAGGGGTACGCGGGAAGTTTAACACGCGATTAGCCAGGGTAAGTGTATTACAGGGGTACGCGGGAAGTTTAACACGCGATTAGCCAGGGTACGTGTATTACAGGGGTACGCGGGAAGTTTAACACGCGATTGGCCAGGGTACGTGTATTACAGGGGTATGCGGGAAGTTTAACACGCGATTGGCCAGGGTACGTGTATTACAGGGGTACGCGTGAAGTTATACACGCGATTAGCCAGGGTACGTGTATTACAGGGGTGCGTGGGAATCATCACACGCGATTAGGCTGGGTGGGTCCTCACAGGTGTTCCCTGTACACCCTCCACGGCCCCTGCAGGCAGCCTACAAAACAGGGGACTACCCTGCACACCTGCTCATGTCCCCCTGCACCCCCACCCCCCCAGCAGTGCAGGGGCAGCCTCCACCAGGCCCCCACTCATGTCTCCCACCACCCCCACCCTCCCGCCACCAGGGGCAGCCTCCACCAGGCCCCCACCCATGTCTCCCACCACCCCCACCCCCCGCCACCAGGGGCACTCTCCACCAAGCCCCCACCCATGTCTCCCACCACCCCCACCAGTGCAGGGGCACCCTCCACCAGGCCCCCACCCATGTCTCCCAACACCCCCACCCACCAGCACTGTGGGGCACGTGGCCAGCAGGCAGTCAGGCAGCAGCAGATGGCAGGTGGGAGCGTGCTCAGGGCTCTGGGGGGCAGTAATTTCGCCTCCTGGCCAGGAGCGTGGTCTCTCGTGTGTGAACGCGTGGACAGCCTGATAGGTAGTGAAATCCCACACGTCAGCAAAGGCCCTTAGCGCGTAAACCCGTCAACAGCATATGCGCGCCTATAGTCACCTGCACGTGCAGGAAATTGTTGCGTGACACGTCCCAGTGTCAAAGCGTGTGATTGGTGAAAATGGATGTACACGTAGAAGTGACAAAGCGTGTGATTGGTGAAAATGGATCTACACGCAGGAGTGACAAAGCGTGTGATTGGTGAACGTACACGCCGCGTAAGTGACGCTGTACGTGTGGGCCTGTATATAAGGTACATGTAGAACACCATTTCCTTGTACGTGCTTTTCGTGGAGAGCGAGTGGGTGAAATCTGTACTTCTTGTCGTTTCACACGCGATTTACTTCACGGCGTTTCCAGTTCGTATTCCCTGTTACCTCTGACAGCTTTTTCTCTTTTTTCTCTTTTACTGGTTTACCTGGGCCTGTTCCCTCAAACAGTGTCCCCTTCTACTGTTGTCCTGTCTTCTCAGACAGCGTACACATCTTCTTTTGGCGGGGGTTTAGCCAGCCAAACGCGCTCATTTTTCACGCTCTTTTACCTGGCAGACGGTGAGTCACGCACGTATCCAACTTCTGTGCTTGCCCCGTGTGTAGCCTACCCCTTCAGAGGTCATTCTAGGCTGTGTGTGACACGCATACGTTCATTCTTGTGTTACTGGGTGCCACAGCGTAGTGCAGGTTTTTCTTTCTGCACACGTGGTCTAGGAGGGGTTGCGTGCACGTCATCTCCCTTTTTTGGGCCTCCTGTGCGTTGCGTGACCCGTCATCTTTCCCCAGGGGTTACAATCAGCCGTGCTAGAGCACTAGGGTACAATTACCATCTGGTACCCAACCCCTTTGACCCCCAATTGCCCAGGACAATTGTCTACAGCCACTCCCATACGCACATTAATATCAGTGCCATGGCTGGGAGGCGAGGATTCCGTAAGGGTGGCAAAGGTGGAAGAGCCACAAGTGGTGGCCGTGGTGGATCCGGTAGGGGACGTGGTCGTAACTTGCAGGGTGAGCCTGTCCCCCCATGTGTGGAGGACCAGTCAAGGGCACCCATCATCCCCCCCCTCCCCCCCCTCCCGTTGAGGCTGAAGTGGCTGACACCATCCATGCTCAGCCCTTGTTGGACCAGCCCATTGTGGCACCAGACCTGGCTGACTCCATGGCTGACTTCCAGGTCAGCAGGGCTACGACACGTGCGCTGGTGCACGTTGATGCCATCATGCCACGTGGATCTGGGGCAGCAAGGTCATCTGCTGCACCAAGGAAGCAGGGCGGAGTGGCTGCAGGGGCAGCTGCGGCTCCATCCACCCCAGCCCTCACACACCCAGCCAGGACAGTGTCGGTCCTAGTCCATGCTGCTGACATTCCCCCTGACACCATCACACTCGAGCCAATGCCTGCACCAACTCCCATGCTGAGTGTGCAATCCCACACTCCTGATACAGAGTCCACCAGGGCTCCTGCCCCTAGTGTCCAGAGCGGCGCAGGACACTCAGGATCACCACCACCTTCCAAGCGGAAGAGGAAGAGTGCTCGTCCGGCACAGGCTGATTCCCCAGACACGGCTACACAGTCCGGCCCGTCCAGGAAGCCCAGCTTCACGGATGACGAACTGAATGCACTTGTCGAGTATGTGTCCGGACATGACAACGAGATGGTCATTGTTGCAGGATCCAAGACCACACCTGCACAACGCCAGGCACACTGGCAGACCGTTGCGGACATCGTAAGTGCCCTTGGAATCGTGAGGCGCACAGCCAATGATTGCTATAAGCGCTGGAATGACCTAAAGCGCAGGGCAAAGAGTAAGCTGGCCTCAAGTCATGCCGCAACTCTAGTGACTGGAGGTGGGTCTCCAGTAGTAGACATGGAACTCACTCCACATGAGTCAGTCGCTGGGACCTACGTCACGGAGGAACAGATCCAAGGCGTGGGAGATCTGGCTGATTACGAGGCATTGTCCGGTGAGTGCACATGCATGTGTGTGTCATACATGTGCATGGTGTGTGTGTGAGGGCTTCTGTTTGGGTGCCAGGTGAGAGTGTGTGCGCCTCAGTCGTATGGGTCAGCCATGTGCTTCATGCAATACTTCCTGCGCAGCTGCATTTGGCCATAGCAGTATCCCTTCTGCCAACAGTAGACATCTAGCACAACTGCACGCCAGTTGCCCTTGAAGTGTCACCTTGACACAACAGATTTGCTTATTTTTCACTGTTCATTCAGTCAGTTTGTTTGCATTCCACCACTTTCACTAGGCATGTCGCTGTCCACTAGTCACATGTCTGACATGGGTATGGTAAAGGGGAGTGACTTTGTTACCTGGATATCATTTGTACACACATGTCCCTGTGCAATTTGACCATTACAGACTGGCAGCTCCAGGTGAAAAATCTGACCTGTTAGAATCAGAAAAGCTATTACATGCGGGAACTGGACTGAATGAATAGGTGCTGCCCTCCTCTCCATCTTCACTCAATAGCAATGGTACATGCCATCTGTGTGATGGCATGTGTGTTTCACCTGCCAATCACAGGCCAATGTGTGATGCCACTGCCAGGCAGCATGCAGAAAATTTGTTCATCTTCCATCTTGGTGTCATCAGTGTGTGCCGTTTGCCTGCACTTCATACGCAGTGAGGGTGCATGCATGGGAGGGTTTTAGTCATGTGGGACATGTCAATCAAGTACTGGTTCTCTTGCTTCTCAGCCCTCAATGTGTGCCATGGTGCTAATGCCTGTTTCCATTACTTTGTTTTCATGTCTTTGCAGGGGAAGACGCACCTGATACTGCTGGGGTTGTGGAGATGGTGCAGACCCAGGAGGTGTCCCAGGGCCGACCAACCACCAGTGAGGGACGTGGTGTGGTGGTGGGGGAGAACCCACAAGTGCTGCAGGTCGTGCTCTCAAGGGGTGTCTCTGGCTGCACCTCCCCCGAGCTGTACTCAGGTGTTGATTCGGATGAGACCTACGTGCCGTCGCTGGTGAGTGTTCCAGGGAGGGATTCTGTTCTGTCTCACCCACCTGCACCAGGGTCAGTACCCTCCATGGGGATGTCAGTGTTGGCAGCTACGCCTTCGGTGGTTACGGATGCAGGGTCACACTCCGCGACATCTGATCCTGTTCCTGGGCCAGCAGATCAGAGGGGGAATGCAGTCCTGCAGCCTCAGGCAGTGCCGGCACAGCAAGGCGCAGTTCGCCTTGCCCCAGACAGGTGTGGTGCCCGCCGACGTGGTGGCCGTACGCCACCTGGCAATACCGCATGGGAGCAATCCATTTACGGTATGGCTACCCAACAGGCTGCATCATCCGAGATGATGGCTCAGGCCATGGATAGGGTGGCCACTTCCATTGTCCCCCCAGAAAGGCTGATGGAGCGACTAGAGCAGGCAACTGACTCCATCTGCCAGTCACACAGGGAGGACATGTTGGGGTCCAACAGGGACAGGCGGGCGGCACTGGCGACTCTGCAGGAGGCCATCTCCATTGAGTCCCAGGGCCACAGGGAAGCCCTGAGGCAGGAGCTCCTACACCTCAGGACGACTCTTGTTGAGCTTGAGGCTTCAACACACCAAAGGACAGAACAGCAGCTGGAGCGTCTCACCCGTACGCTCTCAGCTGAGATGCAGGCAACGAGGGCGGAGGTCCGGGCATCCCGTGAGTTGTTGCATGGGGACCTCCGCACACTCATCCTCCAGAACCAGACCTACCACACCCGCATGCTTGCAGCCATGGAGGAGCAGACTAGGGCCTTGCGTGGGCTGCCTCCCATAGTGCAACCACCTCCGGATGCAGCTGCACAGGGTGATAATAGCGACAGCAGTGACACTCCCACAATAGGGTAGCCGTGTGGGCCATGAGCCCAAGGAGGTGTTTTATTTTCCCAGGATCCACGCAGGTGGGTTCTGGTGTGCATCCTGTCCTCGGACCTCCTGGGTGGCCTCCCCAACCCCCCCGGGCCCATCAATGGCCATTTTTGATTGTTTCTTATTTTTATTTTTATTTTGATTTCTTTTATTCCCAATTTTTTTGGGAGGATCTGTTGGCTCCGATCTGTTGGCTCCGATCTGTTGGCTCCGATCTGTTGGCTCCGATCTGTTGGCTCCGATGTGTTGGCTCCGATCTGTTGGCTCCGATCTGTTGGCTCCGATCTGTTGGCTTCCGTGGTTCCTGTGGGCATACGCTGCATTGTGGCTGGGCACATGCAGGCTTGTAATGTATTTGGTTCAGATGCTTGGGTTTGAGTCACACACACCCCTCCTGCTTCCCGTTTCCATGGGCTTGCAAAGGGTGTGCCCAAGTGACAGTGAATTACACAGTGACGTTGGACTCCCATGAGCTGTGTGGCCAGTCTGTAGTCAATACTGTGTATACATTCATAGTGCATATTGCTGTTGTGTTGTACACTGCATGTTGCATTGATGTGTAACTCTTCTTCTGTGTCTACCTCCCAATTTGCAGGTCCCTTCCTCAAGTCCACACAAGGACCTCTAGTCTGGCGATGGGGACCATGTTGGCAGCAGTGCACCTACAACTCTACATGGCGCCAACACTGCACAGTTGGTAGTGGTGGGAGTGCAGGCATTTCCAGGTGGTGAGACTACAAATATGTAACATTTTTGATGTCATGTTTATGGTACTACGTGCTCAAGTATGTTGTTGGTCCGGCATTGCTGTGAGCATTTCAGGTGTTGCAGGTTTCTAATAGTGCCACTGTACATAGTGAGAGTGATGTCATGTTGTGGGGATTACTTTGTTTACCTGCAATTAGCATGACATGGCACGGTGTGTCGTGTGGCAGTGCTGGGGTTGGGTTGGCTGACATGGCACTGTCCTCTTGTTGCATTTTGCAAGTGGGTATTCATTTTAGCTGCTTCAATGTGTAACTTCACAAAACTGCATTGGTGGTGTCTGTGTGGGTAGGGATGCACACATTGTGACACTTCCAGGTGAACAATCTCAGGCTGACATGGAATTCCCGGTTCATTCTCCACACATTCAGGATCAGTGTCAGGTTGAGTCATCATTGATTGTCAGATGGAATGTGCCAGGGCAGTGTGCACTCCAAAGGGGTGTGATTTCTATGTGAAGTAATTAGCCACTAGCTGTGTACGGGCTGCCTCCCCCCGTGCCCTTTCCCCTCCCATGCGCAGCGGCTGTGCATGTGGTTGGGGATGTGGGGCCACCACCATGTCCACGGCCAGGCCCCGGCGTGTTGCAACGTTGTGCAGGACACATGCTGCCACTATGATCCTGCACACTACTGGGGGAGCGTATAACAGCTGCCCGCCAGAACGGTCAAGGGAGCGAAAGCGTGACTTCAGCACTCCGAATGTGCGCTCCACTATGCCCCTGGTTGTAATGTGGGCTGTGTTAAATCTTACCTGGGGTGGCGTGGTGGGGTTCCGAATTGGCGTCATCATGTGGGGGCTGAGAGGGTAGGCACTGTCCCCTGTGGAGGTGGGGATTGGTATCATTGGTGAGGTTGTGACCTTGCTCAGTATCCAACATGCATGCATGTGCAGTGGCATACATACTCACCAAGCAGCCATGTATCGCCATGCCGCCCAGCTTCTAGGTCCCGGCTTAGGGTGGACATTCGGTAAATGAAGCTGTCGTGGGTGGAGCCGGGATAGTTGGCATATACTGAGGTGATGATTCCCTTGGCATTACATGCTACCTGCACGTTGATGGAATGCCAGTGCTTGCGGTTCCTATAGATGTGCTCAGATGCCCTGGGGGGACGTAGAGCCACATGGGTGCAGTCGATGGCACCTAGCACTTTGGGGAATCGTGCCACTGCGTAAAAATCCAGGGCGGCAGCATGCCTTTCTGCAGGTGTTCTGGGCAGGTATATGTGCCTGCGGACTGATGGGCGTGCAGTCATGATGTTCAAGACCTGGTGTAGGCAGCGTGA
This sequence comes from Ambystoma mexicanum, assembly GCF_040938575.1. NCBI lineage: Eukaryota > Metazoa > Chordata > Amphibia > Caudata > Ambystomatidae > Ambystoma > Ambystoma mexicanum. Next base: position 460,293,712 of record NC_090923.1, on the reverse strand, counting down.
CTGGGTGGCCTGTGACACCCCACCCACTATGGCACTTGTCCGCTGAAATGATCCAGTGGCTAAGAAGTGCAGTACATTGAGGACCTTCTCCAGGGGGCTGAGTGCTTGGGAGCACAGGGTGGGTGATGTGAGGTCATCCTCCCACTCACTCATCAGGTCCAGTATGATGTGTGGTGGAAACCTGTACCTCCCATACACCTGGTCATCAGGCATCCCGAAAAGGCTGGTTCTGGGTGTGAATATTCTGGCCCTGACTATCCTCCTCCTCCTCCTTTGGTAGCCCACTGCCACTGCTGCTAGGAACGGTATGTTCATCCTGGCGTCTGAGCTTGTTATTGTTAAAGTCCGCAATTTATGCTTGGCGCGTGTTCTAGGCGAGCGTGTGACCCGCGCACCACTGGAATCCAGTTCCCAGTCCAATAGCGTGTGGAAATTCACACGCACCACGGGATACAGCGTGTGACCCGCGCACCCCTGGAAACCAGTTCCCAGTCCAATAGCGTGTCGAAATTCATACGCACCACGGGATACAGCGTGTGACCCGCGCACCCCTGGAAACCAGTTCCCAGTCCAATAGCGTGTGGAAATTCACACGCACCACGGGATACAGCGTGTGACCCGCGCACCCCTGGAAACCAGTTCCCAGTCCAATAGCGTGTGGAAATTCACACGCACCACGGGATACAGCGTGTGACCCGCGCACCCCTGGAAACCAGTTCCCAGTCCAATAGCGTGCGGAAATTCACACGCACCACGTGATACAGGTTCGCTGACGTACTTGCGTGTGTAAGTGGCCGCGCACCCATTAAATACACGTACATAGGCCAATCGCGTGTACGCGCACTTTTGTCCAATTACACGCGATGACACTCTGACGTGCAGTATCTCCACGTGTGCCCCGTCATCACGTGCTGAGTGGGGAACACCCGTGCGGGTCACGTCACAGACGCGCTTACGCGCTGAGGGACTCTGGTCCAATAGAATCGCGTATGCGTGCTGACGCGCTTACGCGCTAAGGGCCTTTCCTCGGATTTCACGCTGACGTGCAGGATTTTCACGTGCCAAATCACTCCGTATCAAGCTGGCCACGCGAAAACACACGGAAGCCCACGCTCCTGCCCAGAAGGCCGAGTTACTGCCCCCCAGTGCCCCGAGCAGCCTCCCACGTGCCATCTGCTGCTGCCTGCCTGCCTGCTGCCACCGTGCCCTGCCATTTGGTGCCTGCACATCAGCCATCTGCAGGGGTCCAGTTGCTGTGTCCACCCCTGCTGGAACAGAAGACTCCCGACTGGTATTACATCGCTCCACAGCCCAGCCCCAGGACCCAGTTGGCCACCCACACCTGCCTCTGGGGTTGCCATGTCGGGCACTTCAACATCTGGCACCAGTGGCAACCCCAGGCCAGAGGGGCAGAGGGGCACCAGCTTCACTGTCACCGAAGTTGGTGTCCTGGTGGAGCATGTCCTGGGGCAGTATGATGCCCTCTTTGGATCGTCCCGCGCCAGCAAGGAAGGACGGCAGAGGATCTGGGCCGACTGTGTGGTTGCCATCAACGCGGAGGGGGTGGCAACCCGCGACGTCCTGAAGATCAAGAAGCGCTGGGAGGACTTGAGGTCCAGGACCCTTGTGAAGGCCCGGCGCCTCGTGGAGGGGGGCCGGGGCCGCATGAGTTCCATCCAGATGAGGGTCCTGGAACGCGTACGCCCAGCGCTCCACGCCCAGATCCTTGAGAGGGAGGCCCGTCTGGAGTTGAGCGGTAAGTGTCCATGCATTACTGTGTGAGACAGGGCATGTTGCGGTGTGCTGGTTCTATGATACTTGCCTGTATTTGTGCCATAGGCCATGTATGCATGTATGTGTGCAGGGACATCATGGTAATGCATGTGCGACCAGTGATGTGTGATGCACATGGTTGTTGCATGTGTTGAAATGCCGCATGGGGAGCCCTATTCAGATTTTGAACATGAGAGCATGCCAGTCTCTGTACGTGGACATGGGTGGGGGTGAGGGATGGGTGCTGATGCCAGGTACATATATGGTAGCCATGTCTGTGTGCCTGACCTGCGTGTCTGTGACTTGTGCATGCCATGGATGCATGACACATGTGTGTGACAATGCAGAGATTCAGTAAAGCAGCCAAATTACCCTTGTAACCGCTGTGTTTGGTGTGTTTGGGGCCAGATGGATGTGACTGAGGTGAAGTGTGTGCATGTGATGGGCATGAGGCATGATGCATGTGAGTTACATATCATTGAATGTTTCAAGAGTCCATTGGACATGCATGGAAATGTCCATGGCATGCACCATGCCTGTTACTGTGTGTGTTTTGCCTGGACTGACCCATGTGTTGTGGAGGGACATGATGGAAGTGTACTTTGACAGTGGTGCTCATCTGCTATTGCTTCCTGTCTAGGGGACCATTGTACAGTGCCCTGATGCTTGTGTTCTTTGTCTCCCTCTACGCAGCGGCTAGTGAAGAAGAGGGCGGAGACGGCGCTGTGGAGCAAGGCGGCGGGGATGCCCCCACGGCTGCAGCGGAAGGGGTGGGTGAGTCCCCACATGGGCCTGCTACGGTGGGAGACGGTGAGGAGCCATCCAGGTTGGTGGTTTGCACAGAGGAGGAGGAGGAGGCCGCCACTGGGGCACACATGGGGCCTGGTGGGGGCATCCCTGCTGGTGCAAGTGGTGCAGTCCAGGGCCAGGGGCAGGAGGCAGCACAGGTCACCGTGGAGGGGCCTGTGCATGTCGCTGTCCCTGACCCTGTGAGTGCACCACCATGCACCAGCAGGGATGCCCCGTCCCAGGCCCGTCCGCAGGTAGTGGGGATGTCCATGTCACCTGACTCCCCTCCACCTGCGGACGTGGGAACCCCTGGCCGTGCGGAGAAGGTCCTGATTGGGGTCGCGATGCGCACGGCTGTGATTCGTGATGCCGTGCGTGCTTCCCGGGAGGAGCACGCACGTCATCACGAAGTGCACCGTGCCGACGTGGCCCAATTGGGATCGGCCATGTTCGGGGGTTTCCTGCATGTGTTGGCCAATGTGGCGGCCCTCTCCTCCTCTGTGCAGGCTATCCACCAGTCGTTCTCCTTGCCGTCTTCCAGCCCAGATGCCACCAGGGCCCCCTGTGGACCTGCCCCGACCAATGCAGCCAGCTCGGTGGGGATCCCATCCCTGCCACAGTCGGGAGTCAGAGATCCAGCAGGGGTGGACACCAGAGCAACTGGACCCCAGCAGATGGAGGATGTGACGGCATCATCGGGCAGGGCACGTGCACGACGGCGTCGGTGGTTTCCATCAGCCTGGATGCCGTCGTGCTGGCACAGGCAGTTGCGTCGGAGGCAGCAGCAGGCTCAACGTGGGAGGCATCATGGCTCGGGGCCATCAACATCGGGGGTGCAGGCATCGGCCGGAGGGCAGGAGAACCCTGGAATGGGAGTGGCTTCCGTGTGGGAGAGGTTGTGCCAGCGGATAGGTGCGGAGCGGCAGCGGGCAGAGGAGGAACGGCTCACGATGGTCAGGGCGGAGGACTCCATGCGGAGGGCGCTGAGGCGGGCTGAGTGCCTCGAGGGTCTTCGCAGGGAGTTAGAGCTGGACACTGCGTTATCCCTGCGGGACCTCGGGGCCAGGGAACATGCCCGCCTCCAAGCCATTGACCAGGAGTTCGATGATGCCCTGGCCCATGACAACAACCAGTGAGCCGTCCGAATAGCCCGCTGCCTTTGTATATAGTTGTATAGTTAGGGTTAGGTTTCCTTTGTTTTTTTGAATTTTTTTTGGTTGCGATTGGACAATGCACCACTTTTTTGTATATAGTTCACTTTTTAGTTAGTAGTCAGTTAGGTTTAATTTGGTAGGGCTCATGGACCCAGGATGATCTTCTTAATTTCCTTATTTTAATAATTCAGAATTTTTTCTTGGACATTCTTCTTGTTTAGTTTGATTTGCTTTGTGTTTTTTCTTGTTTGCTGTTCAATACATAATATTTTTTTATTCTTCAATGTGTCGTATCATCTCATTGCTTTCAGGCATGTCATGTTGGGTGTTTTGTCATTCACTTGCAGCCATTGTGTGTGACAGACATGTGTTAAATTGCATTATTTACATTGGGGGTGTAACATGTAATTGCCTTTGATATGTGGGTGGGTGTGATAGTTGGTTGGGCCTTTTGGCAGGGCAGGATGGGCATTACGGACATGATTGGGGAATGTTGGGACCCAGGTGCAGGGGGGCATGGATTGGACATGGGTGGGGGCCTGCTGGCAGGTGCCCCACAGTGCTGGGGGGTGGGGGTGGTGGGTGACATGAGTGGGGGCCTGGTGGAGGGTGCCCGTGGTGGCTGGGGTGTGGGGGGGTGGGAGACATGAGTTGGACATGGGTGGGGGCCTGCTGGCAGGTGCCCCACAGTGCTGGGGTGTGGGGGGGTGGGGGACATGAGTTGGACATGGGTGGGGGCCTGCTGGCAGGTGCCCCACAGTGCTGGGGGGTGGGGGACATGAGTTGGACATGGGTGGGGGCCTGCTGGCAGGTGCCCCACAGTGCTGGGGTGTGGGGGGGGGGTGGGAGACATGAGTTGGACATGGGTGGGGGCCTGGTGGAGGGTGACCCTGCACTGCTGGGGGGTGGGGTGGTGGGTGACATGAGTGGGGGCCTGGTGGAGGGTGCCCCTGGTGGCTGGGGTGTGGGGGGGGTGGGAGACATGAGTTGGACATGGGTGGGGGCCTGCTGGCAGGTGCCCCACAGTGCTGGGGTGTGGGGCGGGTGGGGGACATGAGTTGGACATGGGTGGGGGCCTGCTGGCAGGTGCCCCACAGTGCTGGGGGGTGGGGGACATGAGTTGGACATGGGTGGGGGCCTGCTGGCAGGTGCCCCACAGTGCTGGGGTGTGGGGGGGGTGGGAGACATGAGTTGGACATGGGTGGGGGCCTGGTGGAGGGTGACCCTGCACTGCTGGGGGGTGGGGTGGTGGGTGACATGAGTGGGGGCCTGGTGGAGGGTGCCCCTGGTGGCTGGGGTGTGGGGGGGGTGGGAGACATGAGTTGGACATGGGTGGGGGCCTGCTGGCAGGTGCCCCACAGTGCTGGGGGGTGGGGGTGGTGGGAGACATGAGTTGGACATGGGTGGGGGCCTGCTGGCAGGTGCCCCACAGTGCTGGGGGGTGGGGGTGGTGGGAGACATGAGTTGGACATGGGTGGGGGCCTGCTGGCAGGTGCCCCACAGTGCTGGGGTGTGGGGGTGGTGGGAGACATGAGTTGGACATGGGTGGGGGCCTGGTGGAGGGTGACCCTGCACTGCTGGGGGGTGGGGTGGTGGGTGACATGAGTGGGGGCCTGGTGGAGGGTGCCCCTGGTGGCTGGGGTGTGGGGGGGGTGGGAGACATGAGTTGGACATGGGTGGGGGCCTGCTGGCAGGTGCCCCACAGTGCTGGGGGGTGGGGGTGGTGGGAGACATGAGTTGGACATGGGTGGGGGCCTGCTGGCAGGTGCCCCACAGTGCTGGGGGGTGGGGGTGGTGGGAGACATGAGTTGGACATGGGTGGGGGCCTGCTGGCAGGTGCCCCACAGTGCTGGGGTGTGGGGGTGGTGGGAGACATGAGTTGGGCATGGGTGGGGGCCTGGTGGAGGGTGACCCTGCACTGCTGGGGGGTGGGGTGGTGGGTGACATGAGTGGGGGCCTGGTGGAGGGTGCCCCTGGTGGCTGGGGTGTGGGGGTGGTGGGAGACATGTGTTGGACATGGGTGGGGGCCTGCTGGCAGGTGCCCCACAGTGCTGGGGTGTGGGGGTGGTGGGAGACATGAGTTGGACATGGGTGGGGGCCTGCTGGCAGGTGCCCCACAGTGCTGGGGTGTGGGGGGGGTGGGAGACATGAGTTGGACATGGGTGGGGGCCTGCTGGCAGGTGCCCCACAGTGCTGGGGGGTGGGGGTGCAAGGGGACATGAGTTGGTGTTCATTAGTTCAAGGAGACATGTGCCTTTGCTGGGGGGCATGCCCATGGTGGGTGGGCTGCCTGCGGGACATGACCAGGGATGCAGGGTAGTCCCCTGTGGTGTGGGCTGCCTGCAGGGGCCGTGGAGGGTGTACAGGGTACACCTGGGAGGACCCACACTGTGAAATCACATGTGGAACTTCCCGCGCACCCCTGAAATACACGCGCCCAGGCTGTTCGCGTGTGGAACTTCCCGCGCACCCCTGAAATACACGGGCCCAGGCTGTTCGCGTGTGGAACTTCCCGCGCACCCCTGAAATACACGCGCCCAGGCTATTCGCGTGTGGAACTTCCCGCGCACCCCTGGAATACACGCGGCCAGGCTATTCGCGTGTGGAACTTCCCGCGCACCCCTGAAATACACGCGCCCAGGCTGTTCGCGTGTGGAACTTCCCGCGCACCCCTGCAATACACGCGCCCAGGCTGTTCGCGTGTGGAACTTCCCCCGCACCCCTGAAATACACGCGCCCAGGCTGTTCGCGTGTGGAAATTCCCGCGCACCCCTGAAATACACGCGCCCAGGCTATTCGCCTGTGAAACTTCCCGCGCACCCCTGCAATACACGCGCCCAGGCTGTTCGCGTGTGGAACTTCCCCCGCACCCCTGAAATACACGCGCCCAGGCTGTTCGCGTGTGGAAATTCCCGCGCACCCCTTAAATACACGCGCCCAGTCTGTTCGCGTGTGGAACTTCCCGCGCACCCCTGGAATACACGCGCCCAGGCTATTCGCGTGTGGAACTTCCCGCGCACCCCTGGAATACACGCGCCCAGCCTATTCGCGTGTGGAACTTCCCGCGCACCCCAGAAATACACGTAGCCCGCTCCCCCAGACCTGATCGCGTGTGAAACTTCACGCGAACCCCTGTGATGCACGTACCCTGCTGAAATCGCGTGTTAGACTTCCCGCGCACCCCGGTATACACGCACACGTATTTTTTGTCAGCGGGTGTCCGTGTTTGTGGGTACCCCTTTGCACGTCTTTGTTCCTGGAGGGCCACAGTATGGGACATTCATCATGGCAGTATATAGGTGCGATTAGTTGGCGCACCTTTTGGCGCACATTTCTTACAGCCGCAGAGACGCTACCGCCTGCTTTCTTGTGGCGGTCGTGTTTGTGCCTGTGCGCTGGTTTGAGCGTGCGCTTTTTTCCCCTATTCTATTCCATGAATACGTGTTGTAGGCGAGCGTGTGGGCGTTCCGCGCACTTGTGCCCTGTACTTCCCCCGTGACGCCCACGTTTTGGCAAGTTGTTCCCCATTCCGAGTGTTACGCCCGTGTTCCGCCTACTTTTGTTGCGTGCGCCGCGCTATGTGCGATTTTCGCTGTGGCCTGTGCGATTTTCGCAGTGACCTGGCGCACGCTGTTAGATGGCCTGTGCGCTAACGTGCGCCGCGCACTTTTTATCGCACATCCGCTGGTTTTCTCGCGCACGGCCTTCCATGAATCGACGTGCGCTGCTTTTCGTGCGATTTTCGCACGTTCACAGCGATTTTCGCTATTCCACTGCGATTCGCACGTTTTTGCCCACTTGCGCCGCGCTAATTATTCCATGAATCGGCCTCTTAGACAGCATAGCTACCAGTCTAACAGGCCTCGGTACCCATAGCAGCACACAGGTTCTCATGGAGACATCCTGCCCCAGGGTAGCTACCTGGGGGTGGGGCGCGAGGCGTACGTGCTCTGGCATTCCTGCTGGACCACGACGCCTCGCAACCATCTCCATGGCAACTCTTAAAAGCAGCAGAGAGGCTTGCGCGAGCACATCTCTCTGCGGCTTGCAGCACAATGCTGGAAAACGCTGAAAGTAAAGTTAAGCTTCGGCGATTACTCGCCATCTGAGTCACCCGATCAGGAATAATATGGGAAAGTGGCTGACTAATATTCCTGTTTCCCCAGCAGGGACAGGATTTACATATGCGTTATTGCAGGCATTTTAAACACATGCGGCTAGATTGTCGTAAGCGTTCCGACACAGAATAGAGCAACGGAAGCCCTTGCGGCTTGATATACATTACAGAAACAGCGAATTGAAAGCGATCAGGTAGGACATACTTTAGTTCCGGACAACACATGTACAGACAGTTAATAACGTTGAAACTAAAAGACAATTTTTTGTTTTTCATTTTGCCGGCTCAACTATTGAATATTGTGGGACAACATTAATGGTATGTTTTTATTTATGAATGTATTAAAAATATAACATGAAATGCATTGGTATTGACAATAATTATATACATAATATAACCCTGAGTAGCTTGATGATGTAATCAAGAGCCTATGTACAGCCCTGATGAAGATTCTTACCGAAATACATTGGCAAATTGTATATTGATGGCACAGGATTATCGCCCAACACAGTATATTAAAAATAATTACTATTGCAAAAATGGGAATGTGAATAAAACATGCCTGGCTAAAATTACATGGATATAACTGATGTTTGAATTAACCAGTAAAGTGGGGTGTATATATTCTACAGAAATACACATTTTTGAAATTTTTCAGCCCTTAGGATTGGGGGCCAACTGAGATGTGTGAGGTATAATAAGGCAATGTTGTCTTGTTTTTTTGTTTTTTGGAAAAATAAGTACAATCAATTAAAAAGGATATTGAAAATGTAAGAGAAATTATGGACAGTAAAAATCACATTGGGTTAGAAAACATGTAGATGTGTTTTTTTTTTAATGTTCAGTCACAAAAATTGCAAACATGAATTATAACAAATTATCCGGTGCCAAACTCCTGGGATGATGTGGATGATGTGTATTAGAAATTGGATGAGATGGTCTGGACCATGGACGGCTGAAGCTTTTTTTGGTTTATATGTAGTGTTATATCTTTACTGTATCTGTGAGTGGTGGTTGTGCAGAATCACCCTCCACCCATTAAAGGAGCTGCCAGCAACAGCTAGAGTTTTCAAACACCTGCATCGCCAGAACACTCTTTTTAAGGAGTTATAAGAAATGCTGGAGAGTTTCAGAGATGAGGCTTTTCATGAAGTGTTTATAGATGTAGTGCTCCTATCTCCAGTAGTAGCCCTTGGATGAGTGAGAGGTCTTACTAGGATCTTTTCTTTCTGATGCAATGCAGCTGTCTGAAGTTTTCATCCACTTCATCCGGGGTACTAATAGTGGTTTTATTCGGTTGAAGACTCTCTAGCATTTTGCAACTAAAACAAGGAAAAAAGAATATGTCCTCAATGGAATGGGATATGATGCTTGGGAACATCAGTTATGATAAATCATTTGGTGTGTGTTTCCTGTGAAAATGTGGATGATGTGCATTGGTAATTGCACACAATGGTCTGGCACAAACTGGGCTTCTGTCTTTTTTGGCTTATATGTGGTCTTATATCTTCATTGCAGCTGTGAGCGGTGGTTGTGCATAATCAACCTCCACCCATTAAAGGTGCTGCTAACAACAGGTGCAGTTGTCAAACACTGGCTGCACTGGAAAACTCTATTTCAAGAGACATTAGAAATGAAAGAGAGGTTCAAAGAAGAGGCTTGATTTTTTGTCTGATTGTCTTGTAAGAGTTGTAATATTTGTTATTTTATGTTTTGCTCATGTGTAACATTGTGCCAGGAAACATTCAGATGTTCCTCTTGTAATTTTCAATCAGAAAGTCTGGGAACATCAATTATGATAAATAAGTTGCTGCATTTTTCCTGGGATGATGTGGATAATGTGTATTGGAAATTGCATGAGATGGTCGGTACCATACTGGGCTGCAGCAATTCTTAGCTGATATGTGGTCTTATATCTTTACTGTGGCTGTGTGTAGTGGTTGTGCTGAATCAACCTCCACACATTAAAGGTACTGCTAGCAACAGACAGAGTTTTCAAACATCTGCAGCATTGGAATACTCTATTTGATGAGTTATTAGAAACCCTAGAGAGGTTTATAGAGGTGTTCTTCTTTGAACCTCTGTGGCAATGTCTTATTAGAGATGTCATTTTTGCTGTTTAATATTTTCATCACCAGTTGGACATTTGAATGCGTCTAACATTGTGCAAGAAAAGAGTATGACATAGCCCATCTAATGTTCCGATTTGTATGTTTTGAGGCATTGTCTTTTTCAATCTTGTCATGTTTATTGTTTTACACATTCCTTTCCAGTTGGCCATTCCAACATGTCCGAACACAAGAGTATTAGCAGTGATGAGGTCATCATTTGGGTTCCGAGTCCATTGCCATTGAGGAAGAAGGCAACTGGGATGAAAAATACTGCTGACAGTTGGTGCTTCTTTAAAGTTAAAAAACACAATTCTAGAAAAGAGGCAGAGGAAGTACTTTGCACATTCTGCAACAAAACTCTACGCCTGGGGCCTTCAAATGTTCCATCTCAAAGCCTGGGATCATCTATTATGATTAATCATGTAGTGTGAGTCCAGTGGGATGTCGTCGATAATGACTATCAGGAAGTGCACAAACATTATACAAGAAAAATGCATGGGTTCCATTCTTTGCATAGGCAGACATCATCACAACTTTCAGAACTTCCATTCACCAGTGAAACAATATTATAAACGGCAAATGAAGCCTCAACTTCAGCAGTGGTGTCCACTGCACAGACTCCTGTTTTACCCACTCCCGATCTTTCCATGATTCAAGTCATATGTAGATGATGTCTTGAATGGTTAGTCAAGGGAGGTGCTTTGAGGAATTGCAGAAGTTAATCGCTGAATACCTGATTACCTGTCATTCTTATTTCTTCTTTTAAGTGGCAGTTTCCCCCTTTTTTCTAAAAATTTAATAAAAGAAATATATGTATGTGTTGTTTTTTATTTTAATTCCCTTTGTTAGATGTTTCATTTTTATGTGTTTTCCTCCCCTATTCCACAGCCGTATTTCCGTCCCCCGATATGGCCCTTTTAAGGGTCACCTTTGAAGTTACAAAAATAGATAAAATTGAACACAGACTGCAAAAATACATTACACTATCAACTGTAATTTATTTTATGCAGTAATTGAAATCTCATATGTGTTTGTTTGTCTTTTTGTGGTTACACTGTTAACAGGGGCAGTTGTTTAGCTGCAAATAAAAGCACTCCAGCCGTAGCTCGTGTTAAATCCTGCAATTCATTGGCTGAGCAGTAGCTGCGGCTACAATTAATAATATAAAAAATATGTAACTTTGTGTATGGAATAACAACACCCTTGAAATTCAAGGAAAACACTTCAGTTGCAGGGATGTTAAGGGGAGAACGTAAAGCAACAAAACTCTGGAAAGTCAGTTGGAGCACCCTTACCTTCGAACCCCCTGTTGCGCAGACTATGGGCACAATGATGACATCACAGATCACATCACTGATGACATCCCTAATTACATGTTGTATGAGAATAATTATGACATTACAAATAACATCATTGATGCCATCACTGGTAGGGACACTAATTGCATTTTATATTACTGGTTACATCAATAATGGAATTAGACATAACATCATTTATTAGTTAGTTCAGGAAAACTTTGATTACCTTAATAATAATTTAGGCTGTGGACTTGGCCATGACAAAGATTGGCGTCACTGGCCAGCACCAAAGGCCATAGCTAGTGGTCTGTTGGTGTAAAAAAATACCAATGTGCATTGTTAAAAGCCATGCCTAGTAGTCCATCACTGTTTTAAAATATACAGTGTGCAACATTGAAAGCTGTCGGCAGTGGCCATGGCTAAAGGCCATAGCTAGTGCCCATTAATATGTCCGAATATACAGACAGCACAGCAAAAGGCTGTGGCCACTGGCTAGTTTTGTGTTGAAGACCATAGCTAGTGGCTGGTTAGTGTTGTGTAATACACAGTGGGCACGTCCAAAGGTCATTGCTTATTGCATTTGATTATTTTAAAATACACGATGGACATGGCCAAAATATGTACAAACTGCTCAAGGCCAATGGTCATGACTAGTGGCCTATTTATATGTTAGTATATATAGTGGGCTCAGCCAAAGTTTGTGGCCAGTGGGCAGTATTGTGCTAAGGTCCATGGCTAGTGCCTAATCCGGTTGAAAACTGTACCCACTGGTAAAGGCCAAAATCTATGGTTGGTAGCCTGTTAGTGCACATGGATGAAGGTTTTGACCACTGTCCATAGCTGAAGGCCATGACTAGTACCCATTCATGTGTTAAAATACATTTGGCCCAGCACACTGACCATGGCTGAAGGCCATGCCTAATGCCAGTTATTGTTGTAATGTAATTAGTGATATCATCAGTGATGTGATCTGTGATGTCATCATTGTGGTCATAGTCTGCGCAACAGAAGGTGCAGAGTTAAGGTGGCTTTAGCTGAATTTCCAGAGTTTTGTTGCATTAAGTTCTCACCTTAATGTCCCTGCAACTAAAGTTTTTTCCTTGAATATACATGTACATATATATTCAGTGAAAATAACTTTGTTAAAAGGACGTTATGGTTCCATGTAAAACCGAAAAACCCCTGAAATCCGCCAGTTATGGTTAGCTAAGCAACCATAACTCGCGCCACCATGGTGCACTGCTAAGACTAACACCCAGGACATCAAAGATGACATCACAAATGTCATTGATGATATCACTGACGACATCACATGTGCATTTACATTTTATGAAAAGTATGTACATGGGATTCTTATTGTAATGTTAATAAAAAAGTGTCATGGATTATTGGAATAAATATCATGAGGTATGTACTGCATTAAGTAATGAATTGATACAAATACCATTCTATTATCAGGTTCTTTCCAGTATACTAAGCTAGTCATGTAGAAACATAGGCATTGTGTGCAATGTACATGATGGAGGTGCAATATTAATAATCTTGACATGTTGAATAGTAAAATGATAAATGCTTTTTTATTACAGTTTTGCCGACTGTGAAACATTTAATTAATTAATAGTTTATTGTGATTTAGTCCAAAATTTGAACTTTACACAAAATCATTACAAATCCCGAATGAATGAAAGTCAATCAAAGCATATTTTACAGTTATACAAAATTCCAAAGACTTCATAGCTCATTAAACTAAGAAAACTTAAAATTACATAAAATGATTGTGTCTGTAATTAAATGAGAAAATATACATACAAACAGACAATTACCCAAAGCAGTGACAAGGCCCACCATATAAGGCAATACCGACAACTGCAACACAAAATTCTATAGCGATATAGTCAGATCAACGGCAATGAATTAAGTTACTGGCAATAGTTTTCTGACCTGTACCTATACTCTAAACAGGGCAAGTTGGGATGATATTGCATATGAGTTAAGACAGCATACCCAAAAAGAGTCTCCTACAATACTCTCATATCTGTGTACCAGTCTTCCCAACCAGTTCATGTATAATGGCCTAATTTGGGGCAAGAAGTGAGGACATGTCTGCCAGTTTCCAGGGATTCTGGTCTCTTACATATACAACAAAACCTATCGCTTAAAGCCAGACCCTGGTGTACACCTGTAATGGCGAGGACCTGCAGTTGGTTAGTTTCCAGTCTTAGGAGAAAGTCCCCCACTGCCGGGTCAGGGCAGAGTAATAAATAAGGCTATCTTCTCCTGTATCTATGGATTACATTGAGCACAGCCATGTACCCTTTCAGCTTTTCAAGATGGGAATAGTTTTCACACCAGTCCCAATGGTTTAGTTTGCACACAAATGATTTTTTCAAGCGGATAAATGGTTGCATTTTCTTTGCTGCATGAATCCAACCAATATCTAGGAAAAGTGATCCGTTGAGATTCTTAAAATGTTCTCCCTGCATGATCTTCTCAGTATCATAGTTGTTTCCCACTATCGCAAGTAGCTTACGTTTTGGAACGGTGCAAGATTTTAAGTAGAAAACTCCCCGAGCACGCAAGGCCATGCCCCTCAAAGAGTTTAAACCTAGCTCGAACCTCAGATATTGCATACAGTAGGACGGCCCCAGACCTAGCACTGCTCGCCAATACTGGCCCTCTAGAATGTTGAGCCAGTTTAGGTCCTGCATAGCCAGCGCTTCTAGGCCACAGAGTATAGCTGGGAAAAAGCACTGTTGATATAATTTTCTAGTACCCGCCAAGCTATATCCCGCATGCTCTCTTGAGACTTTGCAGGCCTGCAGTGTCAGTAATTTAGCTCGTCTTTTTTTGTGGGCGATTATCCTATTATAATTTGGGGATACATCAAACTCTAAGCCCAAGTAAGGATAAGAGTCGGCAAACTCTATCAGGCCCAGTCTAGATTCAATTTCCAGCCGGGTAGGACCCTTACTGCTAATCAGCATTATCTTTGTCTTCCTTAAATTAATAGCAAGACCCAGCTCAGAAGAGTACAGTGCTAGTTCCTCCAGCATAATCTTGATTCCTGATAATGTTCTGTCGAACAGAATCAGGTCATCTGCATAGAGCATACCTACTATTGGGGTAGTCCCCAACTTGGGAGGACTGTTTGACTTTAATCCCATACGCTGGACTAAGTCAGAGATGTAAAGGTTATATAGCGTGGGTGTCACCTCACATCCCTGCTTTACTCCCATGTTAAGGCTAATGGTTTTGGTCACTGGACCTTCATTGTTAAGTTTTACTATGGCGCTGTTCTCACTGTGCAATGCTTTTAAAATCTGAATTAACCAGCTGGGACAGTTAAGGCTGGTCAGTTTAGACCAAAGTTTCTCCCTAATTACCTGGTCAAACGCGCTAGTGAAATCTACAAATACCATGTATAAATTAGCTTCTTTGTTACTCAATGTGGTATTTATCAGTGAGTTCAGCACTCTGATGTTGTGAGTGGTGCTAGATCGAGGTCTGGATCCCATCTGGGCAAGATGTAAAACTTGCTCTGCAACCACCCAGGTCTCCAGCTCTCTCAGAACCAGTGTTACAAAAACCTTGCCCGTAACATCCAGCATGGACAAGAGACGGTAGTTAGTTACCTGCCTATGCTCTTCTTTCATATGGACCGGGATTAGCACCGATCTTTGCCATGCCGGAGGTACGGAGCAAGATCGGCAAACCTGTGCAAAGAGAGTCAGGAGAACCTGGGCCCAGTTTTCTGGATCTTTTTTCAGGACAGAGTTTGCCAAACCATTTGGACCGGGAGCATTAAACCTCTTAGAATTTATAAAAGCTTGTTTTATGCTTTTAAAGTTCATAGGAAGAGGCCAAGGTTCTGCATATTCAGTATTACAATAAGAAAGGAGTTATAAAACATATTCTTGACGTTTTGCGTCCACTGATCAGACAAGATTGGATTTATTATTGTGTGAGATGGGTCACCTACTGTCCCAGTAAGAGTTTGCCAGATTTTACGTGTGTCTCTACGGCTAAGGGTCTGGATTAATTTTTCCCATTGCCCTCTTTGTTGTGATTTTCGATAATGATAGAGCCAGGTGTGGTACTGTCGTTTGAAAAGCTTTATACGAGTAGTTGTCCATAAAAGTTACCCAAGGAGTTGTTTTCCCCTCTACAAGACGTGAGTTCATGTCTCAGTTGACGTTTACGGTCCCGGATGTTTATGTCAAATACCAGTCTGCCCTTGTTCCCCCATTTGATCATTGGAGCTGTTTTCCCTCTGGCAAGCGTCAGAGACAATCTCGCAATCCAATCTTCAATGACCTCTGGGTTTTTGCCCCACAGCAGATGCTTTATGCTACAGTTCTTAGGGAAAGCAAGTAGGTTTGCCCTCTTGATGTTCTTTTCAGACCAGCGGATCCTGTTCCCCGCCTGATTGACAACCACATCACTACGGGGGCACAATTCCCCCTGACCAGCGGGACTAATAACTAGTACGACCAAAACATGGTCGTTATAGGTATTCAGTACCATTTGTAAATGCAGGACACGTTCCAATAGGGAATCAGAGGTAGCCATGTATCTAAAGTGATCGTCTTGGTACCAGAGACCCAAGTCATCTATCCAGAGTGATCACCCTCTGTGCGCCATTTAGAACCGTACAAGACCACTCCTTAAGCAGATCTAACCACAACTTCCCCTTTCTGTTAGATTTTTTGTGTGAAATATTACAATAATCCAAGACGTGTTGGTAACTCCCACATCCACCTTCATCAAGCACATTTGCATTACAATTACCACCGACAATAACCGCTTGATCATAAGAAGAATCTTGCCAGGTGGTGTAAATAGTGTCCAATTGATCAATGATTAGCTCAGTAAAAGCTTCCCCTGGGGTATCGTAGACACAAACTATTAAAATATCCTGACAGTTACTGAGTCCCCCAGGAGGAGATACTTGCACTGCCAGTATGCTGCCCCCAGGCACCGCCTGGTAAACTAATCTTGGAGTTATCGAGGATCTAGCACCAATCAATAGACCACCACTCACGCAATCCCGTTCCCTCCTAGTGGCTGCTACCTGGAAGGTGGTAAATCCATCAAACTCAACATCAAAAGTGCACCACGTCTCCTGGAGCATAAACACATCCTGGATGAACAGGAGTTCTGCAAAGGTGTCACCAGCTAACCAGTGATTAAAACCTCTGGTATTCCAACCGGACACCGTCCAGTTTCACTACGAAGCAGTTTTCGACACAATGATAGCCTTCAACCATTCCCACCCCTGTGCATCACTACAGGTTGTCTTGGATTTTACAAGCGGCTGTTTTGGCATAGCGACCTTTTGGTCTGCTACCTGAGCACAGTTACATTTAGCACAACCATCTTTGTCCACTTCCCCACAGTTGGTAAATCCAGCACATAGCCCAGATGTTCTGTTGAGCCTTTATGGAGTCTAATAAGGGATATAGTTTCTGGCAAACTGCAGTGCAACTTAGCAGCCAAAGACCCAGCTGTGCGAAGGGGTTCAACAAAGTCAAAATCATTAGAATTTAGAATTCTAAGGGAAGGTATTTTGTTAAGCAGATCCAACAATGAAGGTCGATTTAGTCGGCAAGTGGCTTTAGATCCCTGCGCTGGTGAGATAGTTAGGGATTTTGGATCCAGGCTTAAGGTCACACGACTCTTTTGCTGAGGTGTAGTTTTGCCGGGAGCAGCATTTAGAGAGAGCTCAGTAGCAGGAATGATAGGTTGCATCCCCAGCCTCAACTCAGAGTCTGAGATAGGTGTATTTATATCCGGAGCAGGAGGAGTGGAGATCGTAGGTTCCTCCTCAATCAGCCAGCTGGTGAGAGTGCCTACTGATTGAGCTGATAGCCTTTTTCTCCATGCTGCATGTTTTCTCTGGTTTTTTTACATATTGGTGCTGCTGGGGCACAGTGTAGAGTTCAGAGGTTGGACCAGTCCTGATGGTTTATCCCCCAGAGAAGGTGGATCAGAGGATATATATATATATATATACTACCTTCTGCTTTGTCTCCTGACATTTGGAGAGCATTTCCTGTCCCTTCCCTGCATTTGCCCTTGCTGGTAGAGCAGTCGTCACAGTTCTAGGGACTTCCAAGGAATCAGGGATCACATGTACAGATACTTTGTGACTAGGCAGTGGTGATTTGTTAACGTTTTTTGTCAAAGAATCCAATTTTGACTTCAGTAATGAGTTTTCGACAGAAATCAGGTGGCTGTGTAAGGCTGTAATGGCTGTTCCTTGCAGTTTCAAATCTTTGTGAATGGTGCCACATAGCTTTAACAGAATCTTTACAGCAAAGTTCAATATTCTGTTGTTTTGGATGGTACTCAATGTATCATGAGTGCTGAACTCTGCCTGGAAAGAATCACTGATGGGAACTACTGGATCCGGCAATAGATAAGGACTTGCAGAGAGGTGTCCCCCAATGAAGCAGCCACAGGCATACCCCCTAGATCAATTTTTGATACATCTAGGTGGTGGCAGGATTTTAGTTTGGGGCACCTGTTCAATGGTTGATGACTTAATAGTTACATTTTTCTCCTGTTCCCAGAGGTTTGACGAGGCAGGATGGTCTTTACCAAGGGGTACTTCTTTCCCTCCTCTACCTGCAGGAGCTGATGATTGGTCATGTAAGGCATAGCACAGTTGTACAAGGGAGTCATTATCGAGGTCCAGAGGGCGGTAACTGATGTTTGCCTCCAAATTTTGCCCGGTCAATTCCACAGGCTGTGGGCCCATATCTTGGGACACAGGTTTAGCCCTAAAGAATGCGTCAAAGGGGCCTGTGGACAGAGTCTGCACCCCCGTAGAACTCGCCCCCTTTCTTGCTCTGGCATCCTTGTTTAGGGGTGGCTCCACAGACGTTGTGCACAATTTAGCTGATCGGAGCCCATATGGTTTCTTTCCATGGCTCACCCCTTTTCCACGGTTTACAGCTTTCTCCGGCATCAGACTAGAATAGACACAAGTACCCGGTGGTATCAAAAGCACTGATGACGCCCCTCAGCTAAGTTCACACACAATTTCCAAATGCATAACAGGTAGAGAGTTCAAAGGCTTTAGCCAACAGTCTCTCACAGTCCCTGCATCAATTTGCAAATCAAAAAAAGTTTAGTTTCTTATATGTCCTTCAGAGCACAAACTGACAGATAAAATTGTGTGGAACAGAACGGCTTACCAGCTGTTGATACTGTCCATGTGTCGGGCATGGAGGTAGCGTTCACTGCATCCACTGGCCACCGGCCAAACACGAAACACTCTGCCTCACTCCGCATCGCTCTGCTCCCTGGAGGAAGCTATGAAGGAGGCAGTGATGGCAGTAGAAAGCGGACTAGAAGTGAAATGCTACACCGTTCCTCTGGCAGCAAATATTATCAGGCGCTATTATCAGGAAACATTTAATAAGTAGCTAATAAAACCTACTTACTACATAATTGCATTATTGGAAACAAAACACAGACAACAACACATACAAATATGAGCATATACAGGGAAAATGAAGTGAACAAAAAAAAACAGTATTACCAGCCAATCTTCATACCCTAACTGATAATGGTCATGCACAGAAATGATTGCTCTGCTTCAAAACTACTACTTCCCTATGTATAATTATCATATAATGTGACTGGCCCCTAAGGAAAGTAGTATGAATACAATGTATACAAATATGAGCATATCCAGGGAAAGTAAAGTAATAAAAAAGCAGAACTATAACTTTACTGATCATCTTCATACATAGAAAGCCTTGCTGTCTTCCAAATCTGTGTTTTCCCCTATGTATGTGTTTCATATGCTGTGAGTGAACCCCAAGTGAATTACTATAAAAACATATTTAAAGTATAAGTCTACAAATATAGAACTTTTTGAATTTTTAGTTCCTAAATGTTACTGGCCTAGATATGTCAATAAAGGAAAAAGAGTGAGCCACACATTTGTGATGTCATCTTTGATGTCCTGGGTGTTAGTCTTAGCAGTGCGCCGTGGTGGCGCGAGTTATGGTTGCTTAGCTTACCATAACTGGTGAATTTCAGGGGTTTTCCGGTTTTACTTGGAACCATAACGTCCCTTTAATAAAGTTTTTTTTTTCACTGAATTTCATAGGTTTTTAGAAGCACAGCTTAACCATAATGTCCCTTTAACAACTTTTTTACTGAATTTCATAGGTTTTTAGTAGCGCAACCTAACCATAACACCCCTTAACACATTGTTTTCACTGAATATCCTTATAGATAAAATCAGTTTAATAACTGTTTACTAGGATTGCCTTAGATTATATACATATAACATAGAAGATACTGAACTCCCTGCCCCAGGCTAGTGATTTTAGATGTCCGCGGATTATGCGCATGTCCACGAACGGACTCGGCCAACATCAATACTATCCAAAAACTCAGGGGTATCTTACATTGTTGTATCATGCAATGGAAACACTGAACACATTCAAAAAGCAGCACATAAACACATTACATTTAATAATAAATAAGAAGTGGAAACTGTATATGTATAAGACATCAACCGTCCATTTAAATAACATATGCACCAGAATGGAAGATACCAAAATAAAATAAATATGCCTCCAACATAATTAACTCACAGAAACTACACAGCAAAAAGCAACAGCAGACCTACACAGCAGTAACAGCAAAATTTACCAAGAAAGTATTAAGTACACTACATTTATTTTATATATTTATAAACTTTCTGTATTAAGTACACTAAAACTAATATATATTTTTTTACACAGAAATGGCCAGTACTTTGGAATGGCTGGAAGAAAATTTCCCACAGGATGAAATGAGTGAAGACAGTGATACTAATGGTAGACACAACATTTCTCTATATAAGCCAATTAATAACCATTACTTTATGTGTACTTAACACATCTTTTTTAACAGACCATACAGAAACTAAAAATAATATGCCAAGAGAAACATAAGAAAATCCTCTGCAGCACATAGAACTAAAAATGGATATGTTAATGAAAAATGTCATTATTTTAAGAAACTTTGTAGAGGACCATATAAAAGAAAAAAATAAATATCACTGTCCCACATGTACCTGTTCCCCCTCTCCATGTCCCAGATAACTATCCCCATACCCTCCGCAGAAAGAAAAATGTTACGATGAGACTTCCATCCCTTCCTCCCGTACCATACATCATGTCCAAACCCCTAATTCCCCTTTATTTGTTTCAGTTTCTGCTTCCCCCTGTCTTTTGTAATTTTTATACTTTTATACAATAATAAAATATTAAGTGTGTTGTTAGTATATTCCTCTGTGTCTTATTATTTTTTTAAAAGCAGTTTGGGTGTCTGCGGCAGCGAGGCTGTCCGGGATTTCTGCAATTAACCAAAATGGGGGTGTACTAAGGACACTATACCTGTTCGTACTGTTCACAAACAAAATGGAGGTGTCCTTAGGACACACACCATGTCTGCTTGTCCGCAATTAATCAAAATGGGGGTATCCTAAGAACACTATATCTGTTTGCACTGTCCGTGGGCAAAATGTTGGTGTCCGCAGAACACTAAAGCTGTCCGCATGTCCGTAACTATGAAAATTAAGGTGTCCTAAGAACATTCTTCCCGTTCGCATTGTCCACAACCAGAATGAATATGTCCGTAGAACATGTAGCATGTCTGCCTGTCCGCAAATGTGTGACGCATTTTTATTTTGTTCGGGGACCTGAACACTGTCCGTAGGACACCCGTGTGCTTGCACGTCACATTCTTAGGTCCGACGAACATCGCACCTGTCTGTAACCGTCCGACGCACATGTGTCGCACTTTTAATTAGTTTGGGGACAGGAACACTGATTGTAGAACACTCGCACGCATGAGCTCAACCGACCCTGCACATTTGATGTCCTACGGGCAGCCGCCCCATTCGCGAATGTGTCCGCGATGTCATCATGTGACCGCACCCACGCTGAGCATGGGTCCTTGTTCGTGAACACTGTCTGGGCTCCTGAACATTTAAAAAGTGTTTTTTTGAGCAATACAAGGTATTTTCTGGTAAAAGTTCATCCTTGAACATGGTCCAGACAATGTCCCTGGCAATCTAGATATTTTTTGAAACATTTTGAGCCCTTTCTTGGTGTTCGATCTGTCCGCGGACAGTGCGGGTGTCCGTGAAGTGCGCACCTGCACCACTATAAAAGGCCACACCACAGAACTGCTCCTCATCCTGTTTTTGGACTTACATAAGAGACACTACTCCACACTGCTGGATTGCTCTTTTGTGTTCCTCAAGTCCTGAGTTCTTACTGGTTCCTAAGAATTTTGAAGATGTCATCCATGGTTATTCCTGCTTCAGTTTCTTCTGCCTCAGCACCACCCCCACCCCCTCCACCACCACCACCTCCCCAAGGGCCTGCAGCGGGAAACAGGCGTGAGGATGCAGAGGAGAGTTATGAAGAGGATGAAGAGGATGAGGTACTGGAAGTCTCTACTACTAGCACTCATCGTGAATCTTGGGTGTGGAGGTTATTTGCCACTCTTGATGGAGTACCAAAAGCACATGCGAACAAGGTGCGCTGCACTCAGTGCAAGATGGTGCTGAGTCGTATCAAGCCTGGTTCGTATAGCTATGGTACTACATCAATGAAGCGACACCTAAGGTTGTTCCATGGTGTGGCTGTTTGTAAGGTTGTACCTTGCGATAAACGTAGTAGGTTGAGTTCCCATGCAGCATCCTCTGTTTCCACTCCTGCCACGACAACAGACACTCCTGTGGGACAGCGCATCCCTCCAGCTGCCTCACAGGCCATACGTGGTGTTGTTGACCCTTACCCTGAGAGGGTCAAAGTATTGTGCATGTACTGTGATACAGTATTCTGCAGGGGGAAGACCCTTTGAAGTGCTTTCGAGGCGGCGGTCAAGGAGCATGAGAAGGACTGCTACCTACATGAATAAGGCCCATCCTAAATCTTGCTCTCTCCACTTGCCCTTTCTTATCCCTGTGGTTGGTGTCCCTTCCTTACCCTCCTTTCCCCGCCTTTCCCCTCCTTTCCTTGTGTGTTGTGTTTAAAAAACCAAAAAAATATATAAAACAACAAAAACCAAAAAAAAGGCTCTTTTCAGAGCCGCCTTTCACAGTTCAAAAATGGAAGTGTCAATGAAATGCTGCTGGGCCCTGTGAATTTTTAGAAGTCCAAGGACTGTCTGCGGACTTTTAACATTTTTGTGGTGCCGTCCTATCAGAACCATTGCACGTTTCTCCAGGAGGAAGTGGTGGCTCTGAAAAGAGCCTTTTTGTGGGTTTTTTTGTGTTTCGAAAATTTCAAATGGTCAACACCTACTGCAAAATGGTTTGCTGTAATTCCAAAAAAGGTTGCAATGCATTTTGTATATTTCACAGAAAAATATGATTATCGGCATAAGTAAAATGTGTATTTTACGAAACATATTGTTTTCATTCTGAAAAGAGGACATACCAACATCTCTCAAAAAGGCACAGACAGCCTTGTTAACATTGCGCCCTACTTTCTCCATTTGTGGACCGAATGAATAACAATGCAGCCGCATTTGCCTCTGCGCAATACCAGAAAAAATTACTCTGGAGTTTGGATACATATCCATGACTTTGCGAAGTCCTTCTTTCATTGCAAATTGCAAAGAAATACCTGACACATGTCCTAAATGGTTCCCTCTACAATAAATAATAATAATAATGTCTGGATGACCCTATGTCACCAAAGTAGCACAGAGGGGCACCAAATCCAGCTACTTCATTCCACACACTCCATGCGAGTGCACTTCCACATGAGTGAATCCAAGATGTGCAGCCACTCCACAACGATCTGCATGCACCTCCAACCAATTTATCCACGAATCTCCCAAAATCCAAACAATCTGCTTTCTGAAACACACAGCCATAGCTATGTGCTCTCCTCTCAGTAAAAATACTTTCTGACAAACTCTCTCCTTACACATCACACCCAGTAAACTTAACTTACCAATCCCTTGCTCTGCTAAGTCTCATTTGCATACCTCTCAACCTCAAAATACCTGTATGTAATACGTGATGTCTGCAGGCAGACAACCGTGGTGTCCATGGACAACCACGGTGTCCGCAGACAAATTGAAAAATTTGAGAGTGGGGAATGAAAATTTAAGTAGTGTACGCCATTTCCCCTTTGAGGTTGGCTCTGAAAAGAGCTTTTTTTGTTTTATTGTAGATCCTTCAGAAACACCTTTTATTTTGTATTTTATTTTCTTATTTTCCTCCAAATATCTTCACATTAGCTTCTCCAAAGCAATCTTTATATTCCAAAACAGCATGGCATTTCCCATGAAAGATAAATAAATACCATCTACTTTAAAGTAAACATTACCAGATTCAATCTTGTCATTATTGCAAAAGTACATCCCAGTACTTATCATAAAAGCAAACATGACTTGGTTAATTAAACACCCAGCAACATTTTGCTGAGGACAAAAAACAGAACTATTGTCCCATACTGCCCTAGGTAACAAAGCAGAAAAAATAACCTTGGCATTTGGAAGGACTTTCATGACTGCCTGAACCAAGTTTTGCAGATCTTGCAACAAAGTAGGGGCACTGACATAGCCCAAATACACAGCACCACAGTGCAGGACAACTACATCTGGACTATTGAACCTAGCCATATCCTGACAAACTTCCAAAATTGCCTACACATTAAAACCAGGGACAGTAGTCCACACTACCTCCACTCCTTTTACATCAAAATTCTTTGCCACATTCCTACATTTAGCATCCTGCTCCAAACTATCAACAAACATATCTCTGAGCATCAACACCCTGACGTTCTCCACCACTGCCATCTTCACTACACACAGCCTCTTTCAATACAAACCACAACCTCAACACGCAGGAGTTTCAATGCGCTACGTGTGCACCCGAGGTATGTCTGTGCTAGTCACGCTACAATACTCATTGTGATCCTTTCCCTTTACCAGATACCATTTGTAAACACATTTGTGTTTTACACCACAGCCGCTGTATCCACGGCATATTGTTGTGTCCCATTTCACTTTGGGTTTGTACAACGTATGTTCTCTTCTAAGCCACATCTTTAAGGTAAACTAAGTTTTACACATGTTGTCATTTTTCGGCCATTCACCAACAATCAACACATTATTACGTTTTATTTATTTTCTTGATTTTCTTTGGAATCTCTGCTGACTGGTATGTTCCTATTATTATTATTATAACATGTATGTGTGATTTTTCATGTCGATATTGATGTATTATGTTATTGACTTGGAACTGATTAGACTTGCCCTGAAGAAGGAAATTATTTCCGAAATGCATTGGCATTAAGTCTGTATTACATATGAGTTGCGGCAACTGCTCCCTCACTAAGAAGAAATTAGTGATAGCTTTGTTTTGAATTTCTTTGGATAAATTAATACTACCAACGGATTTTGGATACCGTATCAAAACCGTTTTCTTGAACTTTGAATGATTTTTGCCCATGTTGGGCCCCATTGAGAGCAGCTGTGTGGCCTGGTATAATTACTTGGTCTCTAGCTTTTTGTTGCAATTTTAAGTCCGGGTGTCTCCAGACTTGTCTCAGCCTGCTCCTTCCGAACTTCAGTTTGAATATTTTCCTTTTACTCCCACATTGACTTTAACATTTGAAAGATTTCTAACTCTGTGGTGCCCACTCACTTCCCTGTTTACATACATATGCATGAACACAAACTACAGGTATGAATATTTTCTGCACAGTACATGTACAGCTCTTGCATGAATGCATTTAAACAAAGTAACTTCCACTTACCCTGTATAACCTGTAAAATAAACTTACTTTAATTTCTCCCATCTGCTATGATCAAGTGCCACTTGCAAACCTGTCTGCTCTCCAAATCTTTGTTTACACACACAGCTATCTATAAAAGTGTCATTTCATATTAAAAGATGAGAGAAATAACAGCATAATTGTGGAAAAAGGCTCTGTAGTGTATTATAAAATGACACACAGCCAGGATGAGTACATGCATCTTTACTCATACACACAGATAGACAGTATCATTACAAAGGTTCCAGCGGAAACAATACCACTGCCTCTACATCAAACCCTTCAGCTTTACTTCCCACACCTTCACAAATGCATACATTGAATGCTTTTTCTGTACCGTTCCTGCCATTTACTCTGTAAAAATAGCAATTAAAAGATATGATCATTTCTTCTATCTCCTAACATCCAATAACACATCCTTAAGAAGCCAAGTGTGCTCTGTACACTTACTATTATACTCATTTCTAAAGCATGTTCAACTAACATATGTTAAGTAAAATATACAGGATGCACATAGAGAAAGGAAAGTGCATGTACATACAATGCTCAGTTATCAGAAAACACTAATACTGCAACAACAAAAATATCAATGTCTACATTAACAAGTGTATTCACCCTGTACCATTAGATTTAGTATTAGTGCTTCCCTTCACCAGCTGCATACTTTGTATTGTTATCTGAACCCCAGTATAGTAACACACAAATATAAAAAACAGCCTTCCCAACTTGATGTAGCTGCCCATTCCACAACCACACACCTCCACATACATCCTTACCATCATATTCAGACACTCATGCACAAAGCACACAGACACTGCACAACAGCCCAACCCACACTTTCTTTTTTTCTCCAATAGACTCCAAAGAATGCCTACCAAAAAGCAACTCCATAGAAAGCATAGAGTAAATCAAAATAAAAGTGTCCAAAATAAGCATCCATCTCTAGCAGAATTTATACAAAAAGTTCAAACAAAACAGGTAATACAGTCATTAAGCGAGACAAAACAAGCTTTCAGTACAGAAACATTGCCTCCTCGTTCAAAATGTAAAACAAAACAGAAAGCGATTATCAAAACTTCATCTTCCACTACTGCTAAAACTGCACCTATAAATCTTGATGTAGTGGCAAGTAAACATATCAACAAAAAAAATATTTAACAAAAAATGTTCTGCATCAGACTCCTTCAGAACCTTATAAAAATAGGAGAGAAATCATGCACTACCCTTAAAACCTACCATAGAAAATTAATCCTAGAATCTCTCATAGCCTCAAAAGGAAGTTATTTATTTTAGTTTTAAACAGAATGAAACCACTAACAAAACTAACTACTAAACTACAAAAAAGACTTCTCAATAAATGTAATATCAACAAAAATAACTTCTTAAACATCTGGGGAGGTGAATGGAGTCACACCTCGAGCACAGAACCATATTTTAATGAAGAAGCGCACAAACAAAAAAAAGCAAACCAAATTGCCATACATGGCAGTGGACTAGGGTATGAAAAACTTAATAATACCATTAAATAACAAGAAATGCAGCTCACAAAATATCCTAGTAAAACTCAATATCACCTCTCCATTCCACTGAACCAAAACGTCCAGTCTACAAATGGCCATGCACATCAATGTGTAACATTGCCAAAAAATCTTTCTAATCTTTACGCCAGTTCCTCAATCAGTATGTAAAAAGCAAAGACAAATTCAAAATGAAACTACTACAAAATATGGATGCCTGTCCAGTGCACAAATAGACAGGACTACAAGCACATTAATTAGCCTGCATTTCAGGACCTATTTGCACCTTCCATCATATCAAAATGATATCAACATATCATTCAACTATAAGAAATCTGGTCAGTTAGACATAGGGCCTCATCATGAGTTGGGCGGTAACGCCAGCGGTATTACTGCGGGAGGTATTAGCCCTACCGCCAAACCCCCGGCGCTATTAGCACTGGATCACGGGTTTGGCGGTAATGGAATTCCCCATTCCCCACTGAACCCAGTCGGGAATGCCCCATTCCCCATTGGGCTCAATGGGGAATTTTGGCGCTCTTACCGCTGGCATATTTCCTTCCGGAAGTAATAGCGTGAATTTTCTGCGGATTTCCCCCAGCTCAGAGCTGGGGAGAAATCTGCCAAAGCCCTGATTTGGCGGACCCTTAAATCTGGCGGTAATAGCGCTACAGCCGGATTTAAGGGTTACCACCAAACTCGTGATGCGGCCCATAGTGTCAAGGGTAAATCACCTAAGAACACATATTACATAAAAAGAACAGAAGAATCAAAATATATCAATGATTACAATGCAATCATTGCCTTCCTATGGAACGCAATCATAGATGTGCAGTACATTGCAGACAATTTCACTGCAGTTGCACGATATGTCACAGCCTACTTAATCAAAGCAGAAAAAAAGAGAGCTTCAAGACCTCTGGGATGGCATATCATCTGACAAAACACTGTCACAGAAATTGAACAGCTTAGGCATAAAAATGCTCTCTCATAGAGAATGTGGCTGCTATGAAGCTGCAGAACATTTAACCGGTACTGCCTTGTATGGAAAATCTGAAAACATAGTATGGCTAAGTCTTGGTCCTGCTAAATGTAGAAAAAGAGTTCTCAAATCATATGAGGACATAGAAACATTAGCCAAAAATGATCCCAAGCAGCCATGACATTTTGAAAAACAATTTACTAGACACATACTACCCAAACAGGAGTACCACTTTGGAAACCATGTGTCTCTACCATGTAGCCCAAAACTTCACATACAAAAATAATATAAAACCAGTTGAAAAGAAAGGTAGATACAGAGTGGCAAATTGTGAAGGCAGCTAAGTGAAACTTACCAAACAAAGTTTAATAAATCATATAAAATTGTCATTAAAAACTCCTCGACATAAAGAACTGTATTACATGTCTATGCTACAACGTTTTAAACCATGGAGAAAAGAAGAAGAGTTACTAAATACCTATGAATCCTATGAAGACGCTTTGAAAGCAAATGAAAGTACTATAACAGATGTAAACTTTACACAATACAAAACAATGTTGCACAATGAACAGCAACATGAAGAAGAACTCTAGGCCCAACTATATGTGGACACTCCCGACAGTAGTCAACCTTCTGTAACAGGAAGCCAAGAACCACTTGGACAGCCATGTGATTGCACGATTATAAAACACTTGCATGAATCAGGCCACATATGTCAGTATGAACAATCTACAGAAGACTTCACTGTATTAAAATCACAACTGAACAATGAGCAGCGTAGCATTTTCCAAGAAATAACAAAACAAATCGAACATGGTGTGCAACTTGAAAATAAAAACTGTACCTGCCAAGACTACAAGCCTGTACTGCTATATGTCAGTGGTGAACCTGGTTCAGGCAAAACATTCATAATCAAAATCATCAGCATGTTCAACAATTGACAAACAACAAACTGTCAGCTGTTGTAACTGCCCCCACAGGTTTAGCTGCTTGCAACATAGGCGTGTCCCTTTACACCGATTACTACTCCTTCCAGTAGAACACAAAAACTAAATAGACAATTACAAACTTTCTACAGAAGCTGCAATGAAGCTACGCAGAGTTTTCAAACAAATGAAAATGCTACTAATAGATGAGGTGAGCATGGTCTCCAACCTAGTGTTGGCTTTGATTCACTTCAAATTACAAGAGGTCCTCAAAACAGACTAGGAAGAGTTCTTTGGAGGAAAACTCATTATTGTTTTCCGAGATCTTCTTCAATTAACACTGTGAAAGCTGAACCTATTTTTTAAAAGCTTAGGGTAAAAACTGTGCCGTAAAACTCTTTGCACTATAGGAAATGTCAACCTTTGGCAACATTTCCAATACCGAGAATTAACCGAAAACATGCGCCAGTCTGCAGACCTCACATACACCAACATTTTAAAAAGTATTAGAGTTGGTGTACTATCTAAAGAAGCACAATCAATATTAAAAACCAGGCACATTCATGCACTCTATGGCCATAACCGATATGCCACTCATGTCATGGAACAATTAGCACACAAAAATGTCAATTGTATGTCCTTGATGCCAACTCTTGCAAGCTGTTCAAAATTTAATGAAACAATGTTGAAAAAATAAATGCAACTAACAATTGAAATTGACTCCACAGACAAACTGGACGTACACTACCCATGTGCCAACAAGCCACAACAAGACTAAATACCTTAGAAAACTCTAGCTCCAACACAGCTGGTTTGGAGAAAATATTAAAATTATCTTTAAACTGTAGAGTAATGCTTAACCGTAACCTAGACATGGAGCAAGGACTAGTTAATGGAGCACTTGGTACAGTTGTTGGCTTTCAAACATACCCATGCGACAACAACATTCAGTTAGTCAATATTCTCTTTGACAAACTATCAGAAGTTAAAAAGATAGGACGCTCAACATCCCACTTCCTTCTTTTGAAAGACATATATGTACTCAGAGAACAGTTTTCACTAACTCTAGCATACGCAGTCACCATTCACAAATCACAAGGTCTTACCCTAGATAAAGCATTGATAGATATTGCTAGTGCAGTCTTTAAAGGAATGAGCTATGTAGCACTATCAAGCTTACGTACAGTTGACGGAGTATTTCTAATCAACTTTGATGCAAGTAGCTGATATTCCTTGCATTCTGGAATACAATAGACTGTGTTCACTATACACCCCCATCTAAATACCTATCCTCTTCCACAAAAAGCAAAACGTTGTAAAAGAAAACTACTTCAGACTGAAATGATACAGGATCTCACTGCAATTCCTCCAAAGAAAGTAAAAGAAGCTAATACTTCATCAAGTACCACAACCAAAGAAGAATCTATTGCTCAAAGTAACTTCCTCAAAAAAACAACACACACTCTAAACAAATGACTTCGACACAGAACTGTCAGGTCCATTCAAATTTTCAAATACAACTGGTGTAAATTGCTATGCAAATGTAGCAATGAATATTCTATTCCAATTGCCACCCATTATTGACATTTACCTACACAGTACAGACCAATTGTGTTTGCAAATGTTAGTCCTTCACAGAAATGCAACCAACAATCCAGACAACACTTATAGGGCCTCATTACGAGTCCGGCGGTAACCGAGGCGGTGAATCTGCCTGGTTACTGCCAGACTCGTATTACCATTCCACCTCCATGACTCCTGGAATTACCGGGGCATTACAACCCCGGTGTCCCGGGAATTCCGGAGGCGGAATGGTGTTAATCCCCATTCCCATTGAGTCCCATAGGACTCAATGGGGATGGGGATCATGGAAACACTGGCACGATCTCATGCTGGTGCCGGTGTTTCCTCATCCGCCTGCAGGTGGGCGGTGTTAAACCCGCCAGGTCAGACCTGGCAGGTTTGACGCCTCTGCCTGCAGGAGTTGTGATCGCCCGGCATGGAAACAACGGTGGCGGCGGGTTTACCGCCACCGTTGTTTCCATACCGGGCGAGTTATAATGAGGCCCATGGTGTTTCTGGAATAAGGCAGGAATTGGACTACTGTGCTAGAATGGTCAACTTCACTATAAACTCACAAGAAGATCCACAAGCATGCCTAATGTACTTAATACAAGCATTGGAAAACAAAAACATACCTATAAATGAAATCTTCCAGAATGTATACATGTGGAAACATACATGCACTCTCTGCAGCCAAGTGGCACAGGAACAAGTCCCTAATGAATGCTTTGTGTATGTATCCATACCTAACTGTGAATCCTTTCCATTTCAGCAACTTGTACAAAATGCAAACCGTTGCAGATTATGTACTACCTGCAATTCAGATAATCGCTCCACCTTACAAATACAGACACATAGTAAATACGTAATAGTAATGCTTTTATGTTACAATGCAGACGATACCAAAAACAACTGCAAGCTGACTGGATTAACACTTGGTCAAGTATCACTTGGTGAGAAAACCTTCAAAATAATAGGAATAATCTACCATGCAGGAGTCACAACCAATGCAAGTCACTACACTGCATATATAAAAAAGAATTGTGGATGGTTTGAATGTAATGATACTACCATTACTCTAAAACAAAGATTACCAGCAAATCTTTTTAACACTTATTTAATATTCTTAAAACCAAAATTTAATAGCTTATCTGTGCATAAAAATTAACAAAACTTCAATTTCAAAACTATAAACATTTAGAATACGCCGACAGGTATCTAATTGCCCTAATATTCAGCAACAAGCAAACCGATAAATAAATACCACTAAAATCAAACAAGAAATATACAGTTAGAACACGCCAACAGGTATCTGACTGCCCCAAAAATCTACAACAACCCAACAGATAGATGAATAGCATGGAACTAGAAATAAAAAATTAGAATACGCCAACAGGTATCTAACTGCCCCAAAAATCTTCAACAAGCCAAAGGATAGAATATTAGCACGAAATAAGAAATAAAACTGAAAACAATGAAAGAAATATATTGTACCACTACATAAAAAGTTTTTTTTTTTAATCCAGCATGGATGTTTTCCCCACAGACCCAATGATTTAATAAACAAACACAGAAAATGAGCAAATTGCACAGTACACTGGTTTGAACTATAGTACTTCTAAAGTACTAAATATGAGGGTCGAAAAAATACAGAAATGTCTATTATGCAGTGCAATAACTCATTATGAACTACCTACACTAAAATATGATCTTTTCTTTTATCACAGAGATTGAAAAAGAATGTCTGCTCCAATTACCCATGTCATGAAAAACCTGCATACAGCCACAAAATGTCAAACAGTATGTATATAATAAATGGACTCACAAACAGCACTGCATAACACACCCATTAAATCAAACATCTAACCAAAGACCACAATCCAAAATGTTTACTTCCATGGGTATCTTATGCTGCAGTGCTTGTTACCAAACTCTACAATCTTAACTGCATAGCCTAGCCAAAACTTGATATAGACTCTATAAATGAAACAGTACACAAACATTTGGGTTTTGGATATGTGATGGGTGTTTGATTCTATGAGTGTGTTATACAGTGGTGGTTGTGGTCAGGGCCTAGAGTCGTGGGTGCATGCACCCAAGACTCTAGGCCCTGGCAACAACCACCGCAGCATAACACACCCATGCTACCACACATTTTCACTGTGGTATATGGACTGCTTATAGGGGAAAATAATTACAATGAATGCTCTACTAACATACCAAAACCAACATCATACTAAAATAAAATAACTAGTAGTGCGCCCAGTATGTGGTATGTCCTCAGACAACCGCGGTGACCGTGGACACCACAAACACATCAAGGCCTTCTCCCAGCTAAACAAATACAGCATTTAACCCATCTCTTACTCCCCCACCCCCAAGCACTCCTACAAACCAACACATTCCCCAAAATTTCATTTTTGCTCAGTTTGACGCTGCACTGTCCGCGGATGTCCACGGATCCAATATGGCGAGCACATCGAAACAATGTGACGCACCTCACGCCTAATCCCAACCAATCACAGAACACGTCGCCTCTCCGCGGACACGACGCAAGCCGATTAGCCAATCGGTATCCTGTCAGCGGAGTGAACAGGGAAGTGTGTCTGCGCAGCGGCCACAGATATCACACATTTTTTTAGACCTACTTGTTTTTCAAGGGGAGCAAAATTATAGGGGGAGTCCCAATTTCTTTTTTTTCCATAGACTAAATGGACAAAAACTTTGCTCATGCCTACAGTCCAAACTGCTGGACAGATTTTCACCAAATGAGCGTCAGGAGCGGCGGCTTGGTACCAAAAGCGTGTAAATCCATTCAGTAGTTTTTTTTAACAGGAAAAATGTAGGTAAAAAAATGTGTGATATCTGGGTTCGGTCCGCGGACCCATTTCCCTGTTCCGTCGTGTCCACTGATTGGATGGTGAAAATCATGAAGTGCGTTAGATTTTTGGAAATGCCCGCCATGTTGGATTTGTGGACTTCGCCCGATGTTCGCCCGATGTTCGCAGGCATCGCAGTAAAAACATAAAAAAACACAACATTACACTTGTCAAACTTATCAAACAATCTCTGCGGAGGTGAGAGGTTATATGGATGCGATAGGATATGGCCATAAGAAGCCAAAAAACAGGTGGTTTTCACCGTAAAAGTCTGCAAACTGTCTGTATGTTCGCGAACAGTCCTGTGAAGTTCGGGTACACTTCAGATGTTGGGGGCAGTTTTTGGATGGCTTATATCTTTGGCACCACTAAATAGAATTCTATTCTAGATCTGGTACTGAAAGACTCTGCAATGTTTGATGGGATTCTGTCAAAAGGGGACAAAATTAGAGGGGACATCCCAAAATATTGTAAAGGCTTATAAATGTGGTGCCATTTGACGACTCTGAACACAAGTTTGCAAAACAATTTTAAATCTAGATATAAAGTTTTTGTAAAGTTATCTCAAGAGGGGGCTAAATTGGATGGAGTCTCAACATTTTTAGATGGCTTATAACGTTGTTGCCATTTGAGGAATGTGGACAAAGGTTTTCAGAAAGATTATAGACCCAGCCTTGAATGTTTGTGTAAAGTCTGAATGGATTTTGTCAAATTGGGGGCTAAGTTATATGACTATTGTATGTACATACATTTTCAAACTTTTGAATGATATACCTTTGGTGACTGAGGTATAGCCTGTGGCCATGGGCAGTGGCCAGATTATCTGGGTCTTTGTATAAGGTCATGAACCAGACAATCTGGCTACTGGCCTGGACCGTGAGGGATGGAAAATGGTGTTAAAATGGCCATGTCCACTGGGACTGGTTATGGAATAAAGTTATTCGAAGGCAGTATAGGTTTGAAAGGGAAAAACATTTGCTTGTGGTAATATGGTCATAGGGTTCGGACTTTGCCTTCTGCAGGCTGCCATGGAAAGGGAAGAAGGGCTATGTACTGAGCCCTGCCTTCTTTTTTGATGGTGGCTATCTTGGAAAACGATTTTCCTCCCTATAGCGGGACGCTGCAGGCCTCCGTTGTAGGAAGGAAAATCTATTTTTTATCACCCCGGGTTCTGGCTTTAGGAACCAGGGGTACTAATGGCCTTTATCCCCCATTGCAGGGGCTGCAATGAAGGATAATGTTCCAGAGCCCTCGTTATTAATTTATTTATTTATTTATAACATGCCGAAGCCTGGCTTGGGCCGATAACTTGGGCTGCCGGGCCATTATCCCTCGAATGCTAATGGAAATGTTGGAAAAACTATTGAGTCTATGTATGATCATGTGGCACTGTCCGGAAGGTCCACAGTGATGTCAGATGTTCGTGGACATCGACAGAAGCAAAAACAGTGGAAAAAGTGTATAGAAGTGTTAAAAATGATGCAAAAGGTGGGAAATGGCAGAGTTCTAAGGTGAAATGTTGTAAATTGGACACACACATTGCTATATTGAAGTAAGTTTGATATTAGTTAGTTGTAGGAAAATAGCATGCACTGGTAAAACCCCATGGAATTCTCTGAAAAAACTTTGTTAAAGAGACGTTAGGTGAAGTTGCACCAATAAAAACCTATACAATTCAATGAAAAACCTTTATTAAAGGAACTTTATGGTTAAGTTGCACTAATAAAAACCTATGAAATTCAATGAATAACTTTGTTAAATGGACGTTATGGTTAAGTTGCACTAGTAAAAACCTATGAAATTCAATGAAAAAACGTTGTTAGAGGGACATTATGGTTACAGGTAAAACTGAAAAACCTCAGAAATTTGCCAGTTATGGTAAGCTAAGCAACCAATATATTTGCGCCAAATTTACAACGTTTTTTTGCTCAGAAGCTAAGTAACAAATTATTTATTCATACGCGCAGTGCCAAAAAAGGCACATTTACCAAGTCAGACCCAGCAAACTACACATCACTGACACCTGCACTTACATGTCAGAATTCCAGACTCAACATTACATGCAGGCTAGCAGAACATCCCCCAAATGTAACATCAATGCCCGGACTACTCTTGTTATGTGAACATGGCCAAGACAGACACAGAACCGACAGGACATGCACATCACACAGTGACACAGGCATGTTTCAACACATACCAAGACACAAGCACACAATATTCAGCCAACGACCTGACCACACATGTGACCCCATCAGTAGCCTGTGGGTCCTCAATCATCAAACAAGATGCATGTCAGAAAAAGAGACTGCCCTGACCACATAGTGGACATGACACCTACTTGCTCAATCGACCAACGCATCAAACACCTCCACCTCAGATAATCTACATAAACCACCTCACCAGTTATGCAATTGCCGCAGAGGTTTTGGTGTCCAGCAAGATGGAAGCCCAGGTTCACACAGAGATTACTGATCAGGATGGCATGGTTGACCATGTTGATAGCAGAGGAAAGATCAAGGATGATAAGGAAAGGCTAGAGTCAACATTAGTGAGCAGGTCTTCATAGGTGTTCAGGAGGGCAGTTTCCATGCCTTTGGCTGCTCTGAAGCCAGACTTATGGTCATGGAGACAACCAACACATTCAGTGTGGAGAATCAGCTGGGAGATGGCCAGCATTTCCAAGAGTTTGCCCAAGAAAGGAGTGATAGAGTTTGGGGGGTAGTTTGCCATACAGGCAGGCACGGCAGAAGGTTTCTTCGGAGGGGGGTGCACAAGAGACTGCTTAAGGGGGGATGGGGAAAGTTCCAGTGGCAAACAAATGATTACAGAAATCAGCCAGGGCTGGAGGGAGGGTGTCAATGTGGTCCTTGATGGTTCTGGAGGAGCAAGGTAGTACCTGCTTGGATGCCACTTTCATAGATCGAACTTGTCTAGGAACGCATCAGGAGTGATCAGAGAAAAAGAGGAGAGACTGGAGGAGGAGAGGGAGAGGCAACCAGAAGGAGGCTAGGCAGGTAGAGGTAAAGGAAGAGGAAAGAGAGGAGGAGAGGACTGACTATCCTGAGTTTTAGTGGAGAAGTGAGAGGCCAGAGCCGTGCAGAGGGTCTGGGAGGAACAGGAGAGGTGGATAATGCAGCAGGATTGGCCAGCTCCTTGCAGATTTTGAAGAGTTCAGCTGTGTTGTTAGAGGCTGCATAGATGCAGGCTTGGATGTGAGCTCTCTTCTTGGACAAGACAGAGAGTTTGTCAGAGTATGTGCCAGATGCCCTCCACTTCCTCTCAGCCACCCTAAACTTGCGTTTTAGAATGGGGAGGCCGGAGTCATACTAAGACATGCACTTGGAGGTAGTCTTCAGGTGGATTCTCATGACCGGGGCAAGGAAATCAAGAGTGTTAGTGATAGAAAGATGCAGGATAGAGAGGGCTGTGTCAGAGTGTGAGTCAGCCGCAGGAGTAGGAGGAAAGAAAGGAGCGGTAAAGGCCTCCACTGACACACGCTTCATGGGCCGAATGACCGAGAAAGTTGATGGCAGTGCTGGGGTAGGCTTTACCTGGGGGACTGAGAGCTTCAGGTGGGAGGAGAGCAGAAAGTGTGCAGTCCAAGAGAGGGGAGTGGTGTGAGGGTTACAGAGGGGGATGTCTGAAGAGATGAGGACATCCAAGGTGAGCCTGGCTGAGTGTGCCGGGCCAAAGTGTAGAATAGAAAGAGGGAGAGTGTTGCAGATATTGCAGAAGAGCCCCGAGGAGGGATTGGAAGCATCCAGATGGATGTTGAGATCTCCAAGTAGAAGAAGGTGATGGGTAGAGGCAAGGCGAGAAGAGGAGAGGTCATCCTGTTCAGAGAGGAAGAAGGCGACCTGTAAATGGTGGCCACAGTTAGAGAGAGGCCAGGAGAGATAGGAAAGAGGAGTAGACCTGTGTAGGGATGACAGTGGCAGGGACCCACTCCAGAAAGATCAGGGCTACTCTCCCTCCAGGTTGGTTGTTCCTGGGTTCGGAGAGGATCTTGTAGCCCTCTGGGAGGAAAGTGTCAAAACACATGGCAGAGCTGGCCGTGAGCCATGTCTCGGTGAGAGCGGGGACATCAAGGTCAGGTTCTTCAAGTGGGTGACAGATGTCAGAGCAGTGCTTGACAGCAGAACAAGAGTTGAGAGTAACAACATGGAGCAGTTTGCTACATTTGAAAGAATTCCCTGGCGGGGTCCAGGTTTCAGGTACACCCTGCAGAGGTGACAGAGGGACCCAATGGTGGCCAGAGGGGGAAGAAGAGGAAGAGGAGGGTGCCAGAGAGGAGGAAGAAGGATTTGCAGGAAAGGGAGGAAGTTGATCAGAAGTGGGATGCGCCTATCGAAAAGGAGGAGATTGGGCTGCAGGCCCTGAACTAAGACGTTGCCATTCAGGTAGACATGGGTCAACATTAATGGGAGGGGAGGAGATAGGAGAGAGAGCCAAAACCATATGAAGGGTCCATAGGTCTGGTGTGGGGACGATAAGGAGGATGGAAGTGAGAGTCTGTCTGGAGGAAGCACTGATGTAGGTATCAGTAATAGGGAAGAAAGGGTTGGAAACCAGAATTTCCCTCTTGAATTGCTTTCTTCCAGACTTAGTGAGACAGATAAGATATAGTAGCAGTTAGAGAAGTTGGCAGAAACAGAGAGCACCCTAGAGGGTGCAGAGGTGGTAGGTGGGCTGGGAAGGGCCTGAGAGAAGAGAGAGAGAGATGCACAGCCCTGTTCTACACAACTTGGGATGTGCAGGGAGGCGAGAGCCCGGGTCACAACAAGGAAGACACAGGAGGAGAACAAGTAACTCACAACAGTGAACGGCTTGCTGTGTGGGGGGAATCTAGGGTTGGAGTGAGCCCAAAGAAACCCAATAACAGTGCAACCCAATAGATTCCAATGTACAGGGTTCTATAGGGTTGTGATTAGAGAAGCCAATGACTATGTTGGAAATGTTGGAAATGTTGTTTTTTATAATTATGTAAATCCTGTGGTTTTACATCTTATATTCTGTGGGCAGGTTGAGTTTTTGGGAGGTTTTCCCAGCGTTACTTTTGCAAAATAAAGTAAGTAAAGCTGTTTCATTCTTGCACCTGTTGTGCAGCATTATTTCATTTAACTGTATTGATTTTGGTAGCACCTATACAGTGACATGGAGTCTGGTCACTCTATTTGTGCTGTGATGGATGGAGGACTTGAGGTAGTGGGGCAGAGTGAATGGAGAATGAGATGATGTGGTGCTTTTAGGCGACAGGGGGGATTCTGGGAATGGGTGCATGATGTCCTGGAGACTTACTTAGCCAGGAGATGTATCTATCTGACCATAAGTATGTTGATACACTTCTGATGGTTTTATTGTGCATGACCATGTCTTCAGGATTTGACCTAAGGAAAGGGGCACACCCCCATTGAACTCAAATGTGTCTTTGATTCTGTCTCAGTCATGTCAATGCAAAGGGATCAGTTGCTAACCAGTGAGAATCCAGGGTGATAGTCTAGGCTTGCAGATACTAGACTGCCACAACCTCCTGTGCCTCAATTGTGTCTATATTCTTTCTTGCAGTGTCCTCGGCTGGCTATCTTTTTCAAACTGTTTAATGAGTTAGTGCTTTCACATCCTGTGAGCCTTTTGTAGTCAATCACAGGTCATTGATTGGACCTGTGGATGTTAAGGATTGCAAGGATGTATACTGCACGGATAGTGATAGTTTTCCTCTTCTTGGTCTAATGCAGATAATTGTTCAACTGAAAAGTCTATTGCATTTCCTTTCACTTGTTATTGGTGAAGAACTGCTCCCGGGACACATGCATTATGTGCTACTGCTGCTTTTCTCAAATATGGTACATGAGGTGTGACGCTCTGCTCGCAAGTTTCAGCCACATACCGTGATTTGCACTGCCTTAGGTGGAGCTACATTCTAGACAGTTTTTCATTGTGTAGCAAGGTAGTATTTACTGCCACCGTTTTTTAGGGATAACACAACACTGTTGGTAACTCCCCTGCTCTCTCATTCAGGGAAAAGAATGAATAATAGCTGAGAGCTGGATTCAGGCTGGCTCTAAACTACAGCAGCCATAATTCCTAGCGTGGACATCCCGGTACTTACTTAATGGTACTTACTTAAGAATTTAGGTCTGCCTCCATGATGATTGCTGAGGCATTAAAGCATGCTTGGAGGAGAGCATTGCTGAACTGTGGGGCTGACTGTAGTTGGGATCCAGCATGCACTACTCACCACGGCTCTTTTTTGGAAAAACATGTAAAAACATGTGTAATGCCAGATACACCAGTTGGCCACTTCAGGCTCATCTCATCAGGCCTTTCTGGATCAGGGTCTTATTCCTCGTGTATTTGCTATCTTCATCTGTTATTGTTCGGTTTTTTTGTCGAGCAGTATGGCCACCTTTCTCAAATCCCTTTCACAGTCTAAAAGCCTGATTCATGGAAGTGTTTTATTATGGCGCAATCCCATAGGAAAACGTTCTGTGAATCAGGCTATTAGTGTGCCCCCTGTGTGCAACACCTTTATGCCATTGCCCCACGGTCGAGTTCTATGCGACATAATAACACATTTCAAAAGTGAGGCATGTGCCTGCATAATCAAAACTATGCATATCTTTCTTCACTCGCTAGTTCGCACATTGTACTGTCCAAGCCTCTTCATGGGCCAAGGCCTTCTTAAAACTCAGGATATAATTCATGTATTACATCTGCACACTTGGCAGAGCTTTTCCTATTAGACCTGAGAAGCCTAGGGTTCCCAAGGGAAGTACCTCAAACACACAAATGGAAAGGTGGCAGCATCACGTTGCGAGTGAGGTCCAACAGATGTTACATTAAAAACTCATTTGTCCCGGCTTACATAGAATAATATATGCAAACATGAATTACATTTGATGAATTCTCAGACAACCTCCAAAAGACGGTGATCATTAGTCCACTTCCAGAAAACTGGAAGTCATGTGGGATGCTGTTGCTGCCTGACGTCACAGGACAATGCAGATCCAAAGGCCTCCATTCATCAGAAGAGGCTACAGAAAAAAGTGCCTCCATGTCCAACATCACCACACACGTGGGAAGGTATCACTGAACTTGTGACTATGCAAACACACTGGGCCTAAATATTTTGCACGATGAAAAATGAATTTTCACTGGTGCAAATGGACATTGCACTGCCAACAAACCCCGATTCATGGAACAGTGCAAAGTGTATTTTTGTCGTGCAAAGTCACTTTGCACTGCAAAATTACACGTTGTACTGCTCCATGAATCAGGGTGGAGCAGTGCAAAGTGTATTTTTGCCGTGCAGAGTGACTTTGCACAGCAAAAATACACTTTGCACAGTCCTATGAATCAGGGTTTGTGTCGGCAGTGCAAAGTCACTTTTCAGCAGTGCAAAGTCACTTTGCACTGTGCAAAGCAATCAATGAATCGGGCTCAGTACTTTGTGCACGGCTGTGTGTGCAAGCAGAAGGCCCACCAAGTCAGGAAGGTTCAGAACGCTGCAACTACGCCGATGACAAGCTATAGCTTCACATCTCAGAAGCATACACCTGCATGTGCTTATTAATTCTATGCCTTGTGTTATAAGTGCCTCATGCCCGGGAAAGCCGCTCAGGGTGGAAGTACTGTTGAGGATGGGCCCGATGCTGAGATGATGCCCTCTCCCACATACCCTTACTGGCTGTGTACTTTGTCACATTCCTATGAGGATGTAGATTTATAGGCCCCTGGTAGTGGCGAAAAATGACGCTGTGATGTCCCGGGAGGATAGCTCAGCGGCAATGTACCCGCCTTGGAAGCAAAACAACACAAAGCAACACAGGTTCGATCCCAGGGTCCGCACTTAGAAACCTCTGGGTAATTAAGCGCGTTATAAATATGCAACTAAGAAAAATAACTACGCACCACAAGACAAGCAATTCATGTAACAGTGCCTCGATTCCCGTGGGCTGTCTGAGCGCTTTAAAAATGCAAAATAAATAAAGGTGTGGAAAATGAACACCAGGCCGAGAATGGAGCAAGAACGTGTATCAGAGTAAGACTCGTAGTAAGGGGTATGAACTGCTGTTTTATGTCACGTCTTCACCTTTGCTAGCAGTGCATGATGTCGGTGTCTTCCTACACTATGTGTAAGTCAGAAAAAGAGAGATTCTCTATTTTCATTGATGTTAGATACTTAGTCAGGATTTATGTTTCCGTGTTGTACTGATATTTTCAATAACAAGTGTCATGATTGGCTATGTATGTAAAATGGTTATTATGAAATATGGTGTTATATATTAGAGTGCTTCTCT
Organism: Ambystoma mexicanum; assembly: GCF_040938575.1. Taxonomy (NCBI): domain Eukaryota; kingdom Metazoa; phylum Chordata; class Amphibia; order Caudata; family Ambystomatidae; genus Ambystoma; species Ambystoma mexicanum. The sequence goes on along the minus strand of NC_090923.1, from coordinate 460,252,495 downwards.
CCAAAACACATATTAAATAAATAAGTTCATAAATGCCCATATCTCTCCAGCACAATATTATACTCAACCCACCCCCTCAAATACTGTTTGCTTCCATGGAAATTGCCTGTTCGCATTGCTCAGAACCAGGTGCAAAAACAAAGCCTATGGTCATTTTCTTCAGTTTCCTCGATTAGTAAATGTCCTCCTCAAAACTATATTCACACCCGTTGAAGGGTGCTCCGCCAATCAGGTGGCAAGAAGGGCGGGTGAGAATACAGTGTGTACCACCTGCTGGTTTCACCCACCTGAGGCCCTTCCCAAGGTGGCAACATCTTGATTGCGTGGAGGCAACAAGGAGCCTCTCCCTATGGTCTCCCAACTCCCCCCTCCTCCCCAATGACATTAGAACCCTTTTCCCACCCCTGACTCCCTCCGCTTACCTGCTGTGCTACTTCCACCCATAGGAACATGAAAATAGTCCCTTTTCCTATGGGGGTGGCCATCTTATATTGTTCTTTTTTTGGGCGATTGGGCTCGTGCAATATTGTGGAGCCCAACTCCAGAGAGAAAAACAATTATTTGCACCCCAGTGTTTAGCCATAACGCCCGAGCCGGGGGCGTACATGGCCAGTATAAAAGCCCAACGCTCACTGAGACCCTTGCTTCGCTTGGGCATGCCTAGGCTCGAGCTGGCAAGGTGTTATGTCCCCTGGCTGGGGCGTGATTGCTCCGATAAATACCAATAGACTCATACATGTTTGGTAAAAACACAAAAGTAGGTGAGTGGTCAGATGAAACATGCCCTCTTTGTACAAATTATTTTCTCTTCATCCATAGCCTGATCAAGTGCATAAATAAACACATTGCATCCCGAACGTCATCAAAAAGTAACATTATTACAATGCTACCAGAACTCTATAACCACAAGGCTTCTATTCTTATAACCACAAGGCTTCTATTCTGAATGAATATACTCATTATGTGTGCAGAGCTATATCAAACTAACCATGATTCTGGCAATTAAGAATCAATGTTACCAAGAGACATGGCCCTCATTCCGAATACAGCGGTAGGGGGTGAACGGCACCGGTAAGGATGCCGGTGCCATTAACCCCCTACTGCCGCATTCCTAGGTCCCTTAGCGAGTCCCGCAAAGGGCGGCTGGTTTTACCAGCCCGTTATTAGCTCCTTCCCCATTCCCATTGCTCACTATGGGGGCACAAATGGGAATGGGGAATGGTTTTTAAAATGGGGACTTACCGGGTCCGCATAGGTCGGAATGTCCTGGTAAGTCCCCATTCCGAATATCCGGACCCGAGTTTGGAGGCAGCCTTGGTGCTAATAGCTAATAGCACCATGGCTGCCTCCAAACTCGGAATGACCCCCATTCTCTGCTATTCCAAGAAGCAATCTATTTGTGTGGTGTATAAGATATAAGTAAGTAAACATAATGTCCTTGCTAAAGAAAATAGCTTCATCCTGTTTTGTCACACCTGCCAATGCTTTATGTGGAGGAATCAATATGACAATGTATGGACACAACACAAGAAGTGAACGATAGTTTGAAGTGTTCCAAAGTTATGCAACACTCTACCTAAATGATATGCGTTAATGCTCTTTTTGCTATTAATGTGTACTGTTGTCATAAAATGGCAGACATTTGTGTAGCTCACTTTATGTTCTGATGTTATTCTGTGTGGTTAAGGATATTGCTACTGCGTTAAATGCCTCCCCATCGGGGTTCTTCGGTGTTCTTCAGAAGATGTCAAACAATGCATAATGTGCAAAAAAGGCTGCAAGGAAAACTTTACAATTGTTTTTTAAAAAAGATATTTTAAAACGAAATGTCCTGTGAGGTTTCCACACTCATGTCAATGTCTCTGGAGAGTGTATTAAACGGTTCCTGTCTCAGGAGCACCAGTCCTTGTAGGCTTGTAGCCATGTATCCAGTAAAGCCAGTTGCTCGCAATGTTCGTTCTTCTGACCCCGGCAGAATGATACAAGATATTGAAGTGTACTCTTGACTTATGTATAGTTAGTGACATTCCTGCCTCGCTTTGATAGTTATTCGGGTATTTATTGAGCGCAGACCTAGCATGGAGAAGCATGGTAAGGGAAGCAGATCAATACAAGAGAGAGAGGAGCAAACAACAGGAGAGTGGGGATGTTGAAAATGCGCCTCTTAACTTTATCTGTGCAACATTAAACTGAAAACGTTTGAAGAATACATTCCCGTAAATCCAGACCTGGTAGAAAGTGGGCCCCGGCGAAGTTGGTACTCTGCTTAATTGTCAAAAAGGTGATGTTTATTTTCTGGCATATTTTAAACTCCCAAATGCATATTTGGTTTTACCACTTGACTAACTACACCTCAATTGAAACTGTTTTGTCAAACAGAATGCCAAAGTGTGTATCTCTGTCAAAAAGAGGGTGGACAAAAAGAGGGTGGACATGATTACCGTGGAGGGGCCACAGAGCAGAGTAGGAGATACTGCTGCATTCTGGATTGACCGAATGTGATGCAGTATTTAAATGTGAGTTGCCCTGGTAGTTACTTTGTACTCGTTCTCTTATCAGTGGTAGAGGCTAGTTTTGGTGCCGGACGTGTGAAGGGCTCCTCATCAAGCAATAATCAGTACAATATCACTGCTCTATAAAGATAAGGGGGGCGTGCAACAGCATTTGGCCTGTGAACCCTGCTGTGTCTCCTCTATCCCTTCCGTGTCTTCTATGTGCTACGTCTCCTAAGTGCAGTACTGATTGTGCATCATCAACATAGATCTCAGATGGACAGCTGTTGGTACCATATGTCCACAGATAGCGGGAGCTTGCAATATATGGGAAATGCCTGAAAATGATGGTTGGCCAGGCCAGTAGGTTTCCAGTCTCCACGTCCACAGTAGTCACATTTCTACTCATCAAATAAAAGATGTGAATAAAATAAAACAAAGATAAAATTAATGAATGTAGAAAACCACAATCTATGGCATAGTGTTCACTGTCGTACAAAAATGTCTCCCTTGTACATTCCATGAAGAGCTCCTCCAGGCAGATAGATATCGCTATTTGGATGTTTTGAAGGCGCAAAGATTACTACGGTATTTCTTGATTCATTGCACAGGGCAGGTCTACTTAATTTGCAAAGTGATAAGTGATTACCATAACTAAACCACCCATTGCATGGAAGCTCAGAAATAAAATAAAAAAGATTAGCCAGTTATCTTATTTACATGTATTGAATTGCAGTAATACAGTCTGATCTCTGCCTCTCATTTGATTCTAATTAAAGCGTAGCAGAGCAAGTGCAATCCACACAAGAGCTTATTTTAATAGTCAAAGCTGGCAAAGTCCCAATATCACAATGTAGCAATTAACAGCACGGCTGTATTTGCTATTCATGGTTTGATGTAAAAACTTGTTTATTAAGATGGGCTTGAGGCACTGGTGTGCAATAGACCTGGATGTAATTAGATTCCAATTATTTGTCTGTTTCTGATATTGTAAACTGGCACTTAGCACATCAGTTAAATTGACACACTGCGCTGCATGGTTTACCCGGTAATTAAAACATGTTCTGTTAATTAGATGATGACCACTTTATTCCAGGGCTCTTGTGTTTGGGTTTTGTAGTGTGCTCTGTTTGTATCATGAGCCGCCAGACGCTCTTCTAATGAGCCCTTGTTTTGTTTCAATTACCACCTGCTGTTCAAAAGCAAAGCTTGTTTTAACTAAACAAAATTAATGCTTGTCTCTTTCTTTGTCTGAACTTACATGCTAAACAAATTATTACGCGTATTATCGAAATGATAAGCTACAATGTAAATCTGCTTAAGCAATTAAAATAAACTTATCAAATACGTTGCATTGACACATAAATGTCACTTCTTAGATCAATAGCATAGTAAAGAGGACGCTAATTATGTCGATGATGAATGCACAAACTTAGTTCAGCTAATTTTGTAATGAACCCTCCTGCCTAGGGATTTCAACTGCTCATATAATGCGTTAGTCAATTTCATTGATAAGTAGAGCTATGTTCCCATTCTAAAGTAGTACAAATCTCTCTGTTAGCCTGTAATGATGAATGCAAGCTTGTTTTTGTGCATCTAAGCGCAGTTGTTTAGTAGACAGTTCATTGTCTTAATATTGATAACTAATTTGGAAGCCATTGAAACTCATTTATTTCCTGGTTGCTGCATTGTATGTGAGTTCCCTAATTCGTAGAGTAGTAGGTGGTGCTTAACCTACTTCTCTTTGTAGGCGGGCAATGTCTTCTGTGATAAATATGTATGGAATTATCAGAAGCAAAGTCTCAGAAGTTATATGATGTTATGTTTTGGAAATTCTAAAGCACACTGCCACCACAAGTGACTCCTGAGAGTAGGTTAAAGTGGCAACATTCGATAACTGACTAAAAAGTTTTTAAGAACCAACATGTATGACAGAAAGGAAGGTCTTATGCTTCCATTTAAATCTTGGATTCCTATGATGTGACTGTGAATGCAATTTCATAGGTGGGAGCCAAATAAGGGTCTATCTTCTTCACATTCTCTTCACATTGCTTCAACCATTAGAAGGTCAGGTGCCAACCTTAATGTTCTGGAGGTGCACCCAGGGGTGGACTGGCCTATAGGGAACTCTTGAGATTTCCCGGTGGGCCTCTGCACCCTGTGCCTCATTTCTGTGGTATTTTCAAATTTTCTCATAGGAAAAGCATTGGGCTTGCTGAAAATGTGTCATATGGGGCCACTTTTAACTTTACTTCCAGGGCCTCTTTTGGTCGCCAGTAAATATTTCCGGGGCCTTTTTTAGTTCCCAGTCCAGCCCTGGGTGCACCATGCTGCAGATTGTCATGGTTCATTGGAGGTCCTCAGCCATTGTATGCTTTCGAGGCAATACAGAGAATTTGAGTTGTATTACTATTATTAACATTATTATTATTATTATTATTATTAGATGGTATTTATTGGTATTTATTGAGCAGAAACCTAGGTTCAGGAAGTAACTAAGTTCTTTAAAAGCCCTATTGGGAAGGACATCATGAGGGAAGCAGATATACAAGCATGGGGGACGTTAACAATAGGGGAATTGGTGGGGTGGCCAATTTGGCAGCAAGGGGTCTACAGGCAACCAGACGAGGAGGCAGATGGGAGCCGATCCCCCAGTCTCAGGCTAGATGTGCAGTGGGGGGTTTGTGGACCTTTGTGTTAGGGAGGAGTCATTCCTTGAATAGAAGATTATTGTGCTCCTTGTTGCAATGCAGATCAAGGTTGTGTGTCTGGTGTTGACAGGGATGAGGTTCCAGAGTATGGGGGCATGGACAGAGAATAACAGTCTTCTGATTCTCTCATTCCTTAATCATCAGAGGTCAAGTCTGCACATGTGTTTGGAATTTCCATCTGCTAAGCCGGTAAAAGCCCTGGAGGTTTTGATTTTATTAGTTAACTAGCTGGGGTACCTGATGTTGCCTGTGCCCTGGATGATGTTGATTTTGTCCTCTTGTCTGCAAGACTTGCTTCAGTTTGCTCAGGCATCTCATTTGCTCTTGTCCTCTGGTCGGCAAGTCATGCTGCTGTTTGTTGTTGCGTTTCAGAAGCCCTTGATGTAAATCTTCGCTTTGCGGCAGTTGGAGCTTTTCCAAGTGATGTTCGTTTTTTGTGCCGCATGTTTCAGTCACTTAAAGGCTTCAGCACATTTGGGGAAATTTCCAAGAAAGATTGATTGATTGTGCTCTCTTCTCATGAATGAACTTAAATAAACTGTGACCTTGCCATTTCCCATACTTGGAGTGGCGTGATGAAATAAAATTAAAAATTCTTTTTTTTAATTCCCTTTAAAAAAGCTTTAATATACAGTTTTGAACTGTATACAGTAGTAATACATTTTAAAGGAATACCCAACATATCGAACATTTTGCTTCAGACACTTTTCCAAATGTTGCCTTCTTCTAGAATCTACTGTAGTGAACCGGGGCGAGCATCAGTAAATGAGGGTGTCTACAGAGTACATTTTTTGCATCCAAACATAGACTACAATCTTGCCCCAGACAAAAGAGCAATCCATGCAAAATCTGGTAGACGTGAGTTCAACAGTGTGGATTTGTATAGCCGGACAAACATGCACACAGAAATACATTCAGCTTAATATATGAAGATAAAATGATGCAGGTAATTCCATTTTAGGAAGGGTCATGATCATAAGCTCCATGCCAGAAGAATAGTTTACACTTGTTCCTTGCTGCATCGGGAGCCTGATGTGCACCACCTGATCTCCAGTGGCACAGAGCAGATTAAGAGGTCACAGGTGCACATTTGACAAATGCAGTGACAGTAAAGTCTCTGTGCAGGTGTTGTATTTATGATATGCACCCCTGTTCCAAACCTTACATTACTATGTAATTGCTGCCTGGTGGCACACACAACTGTAAATATAAGCCATACCTGAGTGTAGGGTATGGCGGTCAGCATCTCACATAGTTATCCAAGCCACATTAATCTTATATCACATGTGTCAGCCCTGTGCATGCAATTCAGCTGTAGAATATTCTCTCCCATACAAACTGTCTTTGCTGCTACTAGCAAGACTGTAGCCTTACGGGTTGCCTCTATGTGTTCCTTTGTGAGGGCAGGTAAGACTGTCCCCAGAGAGGTAGCCACTCCACAGAATGCTGACCTGGCTACAGGAATCAAATGGCACAATCATTGTCAAAAGGAATAGCCTTACAGGGTGCTGCATTACCAAAGGCCCCTGATTGTATTGTGAAAGGAAGGGAAAGGAATTGTGTAGACAGATGGACATGTTACCAACTGGAGGAAGGTTCCACCATCTTGTTTCTCTCTGCCTCTATCTTTCCTCATGCCCCCTTTTCTTCCTGCAGCACAAAACACTTTGGGTGTGATGTCAGAAGGCAAAGTCCACTTGTTCCAGGTTCAGGGATCATTCCCTAAAGCAGGCTAGCTGTTCTCCAATCAGCTGAGGGCAGTTGTCTTTAAAAGAACAAAGGTGTTGTTGGACCCTGTTGGGAGAGCAGCCCTTTCCAAAGTCCTCCAGTTGTGAGGTGATGGCAGATGATCTAGGATCGGTCCCCTAACCATTCCCAGAGACCATTGAGGGTGAGCTGCTGCTGGAACATGCACTGTATTGTTACCAGACACTCTGCTGCCAAGGATCTCACCATATTGAAGGACCCCTGGGAGCATTGAGGGAGAGCTGCTGCTGGAACAAGACCTGCATCACTGCCAGCCTCTCTGCTGCCGTGGACCTCCCTGTGTTGAAGTACCCATATGTATCATTAAACAAAAAAGAACAAAAAGAAAAAGAAATTGCGCTCTGAAACACTTGTGTACGAGCGTGATACAAATAAACTATCATATCATATCATATACGGTGTGTGCCAGCCTATATAGTTGAGAGACAGACTAAAGGACTATTCTTATCCATGAGACCCTAGAGTGGGACTTACAGCTCCTAGGGCCAAGGCATTATATTGACAAACCATTGTGAGCCCATGAGTCGAATGTGTTCGATCAAGATCATACCAACAGGATCCTCCGGTTCTGCCTTTTGAACTCCTTGAACTTCGAACCACTGTCTGCAAATTTGAACCCTTCGCTGATGCACCACTCCATGTGAAAGTGTGTCATTGCCTCTTCTCGAAGAAAGTACCACTGCATCTGCACTACTAGTACTGCTGTTTGGACGGCCAGCATCGTCATCACTGAATGAGTCACCAATTGTACCAATCCTGGTGCTCTTCACAAACCATGTCTTTTGAGTCCATGCATCGAACCGACTTACCTATGCATCCCGTCATCAGTCCATCCACTTTTGAACCTGGACTACCACACCCAATGACCTTCATAAACCACATTGCTTGAGTAGTGTTTCGAACTAGAACCTCCTTCAGTTCGACCCATCTTTGACATCTTTGACGCCTGCTTGACATTGCACCACGCCAACTGCCACATTTCTAACCAAATAGAAATGCTGAACAGCAACTGCTGAGGTGCTGCAAATGAATTATTGACTGATATCTGCCTCCCTGGTCAATCTTGGGCCATAGATACTGGCTCAGTCATGTTAATCCCTTTTTTTCAACTCAAGAGCATATCATTTGAACATAGCATGTTTATTTGGTTGTCTTCCTCTGTCTCCTTACCCAGTGTGTTACATCTTGATATCTTGCATATTCTGTGTTCTTTCTACAGGGGCAGATTTTTACTTTTTAGTTAATTATTTTTGTACATGGTGTGTTAGTTAAAATATGTATACAGTTGTATAGAACCTTGATTAGGCAGTCCTTTATTTTGTACTGTTATACTTTGCTGCTTGAGTTGATGCTGAACCACATCCACACCCTTCTTGAGAGTATAGCCTTCTCTCTGCCCATTTCCAACAAAAGGCGAAGGAGGTCTTAACTGTGCCTGTTTTACCTTTATGGTTGTGCTGGCTCTTAGTTTTTAGAAGTGTGAGGGCTGAGTAGCTGCTTTAGCATCTACTCAAACTTGTAGTAAAAGATAAAGGTGAAGTCATCACAACATGCCCTGACATTTGGAGGATCATAGACCTCTGGATAGTATGTGTTTTTAACTGAGGTAGCTTGTAGACAATAGGTTGACAGCCTTGTGGATGATGCAGCAGGACTTGAAGATGATGCATGCTTGCAGTGGGAGCCAGGACAGCTTGATGAGGGTCAGTTGATATGGTCAAATGGCATAGTCTTTTGAAGAGTCATGGTGCAGCATGTAACACAGCTAAAGGGTAGCAGGGTAGTCACCGGAAGGCCTTTCAGATGGGTATTGCTACCATCTAGATGTCAGAGTACCTAGGTTTGGACAGCACATCCAAAGTTGTTTTATGGGATGTGGGGGCACATTGTCCACAGAGAAGTAATCTTAAACTCACACATCCAAAACATGTCTGAGCACTTGCGGACTCGCGCAGAAGGAATGTGACCAAGCAGGTCGGGCAGGCCTGCCCCTCTTTAGGTGGCACGACGCCTGATATGCATATGGTCTTCCCTATTTATGTAATGACTTGGCAGGCTGAAAAACAATGTGTAGAGGAGGAGCCAAGTACCCCACCTCAACCATCTCACCCACATTGCCTATATGTTGGGAACCAGAGTGTGAGACACGTGCAGTAACAGTGAAAATACCAATACCAAGGAGAATTCTGGAAGCAAGGTTCCCATTGAGAAAGCCATACCTGTATACAAGACAGTATGATGGCCATTTGAATGAAATCCCAGAAGAAGCCGAGCAAATGTCTGGAAGAGAAGAATGGTGACACACACAAAGCTGAACCGACATGCATTGAAAAGATGCAAAGACAAGATAATGAAGATATTCTATAAGACTTCAAGAAAGTAACAAAGATAAGTGACATCTTGGGCTCAAGATGAAGAAACTTATGCTACAGAAATGATGAAGATATCAAGTAATTTTACACGTGTACATATGCAACGAAATGCAAGCAGATTAACTGGTCGATTCATGGAATTAATGTGCACCGAAAATTCCCGCGCAGAGGTGCGAAAATGTGCGATTCGCAGTAAAAGTGCGAAAATCGCAGTGCAACTGTGAAAATCGCAGGGAAACCAGCGCACATCGATTCATGGAAGTCCGTGCGCGAGAAAAACATTGGCTGTGCGCTGAAAAAGTGCGCGGCGCACGCCGGTGCACAGGTCATCCAACGGTGCGCGCCATGGTCACTGCGAAATCGCACATAGTGCGGCGCACATCACAAAAGTAGGCGTAACACGGGGCGTAACACTCGGAATGGGGAACAACGTGTGAAAATATGGGCGTCACGGGGGAAGTACAGGAGGCAAGTGCGCGGAACGCCCACACGCTCGCCTACAACCCGTATTCATGGAATCGAATAGCGCAAACCAGCGCACGCTGAAAGACGTGCACAGGGCCAAACAAGTACGCCACAAGAAAGCAGGCGGTAGCGTCCCTGCACCTGAAATAAATGTGTGCCAAAATGTGCACTAACAAAAAGCACCCATGTACAGCCATGATGAATGGTCCATACAGTGGCCCTCTAGGACAAATGAGGTGCAAAGGGGTACCGACAAACACGGACACCCGCTGTGTGAAAATTAGCATGTGTGTGTATTACGGGGTTCGCGGGAAGTTCCACACGCGATTGGCCTGGGCACGTGTATTCCGGGGTGCGTGGGAAGTTTCACACGCGAATTTGCAGGGTACGTGTATTACGGGGTTCGCAAGAAGTTCCATTTCTTGAAAACATGAAGATCTATGCAGGGGAGCCCTCTTCACCCACACCCCCATCAGAAACAAGCATCTGGGAAGAGCCTCAGCATGTGCAGACTAGATCTATGATGAGGAAGAAGGACGCAGAAACTGTTGAATAAAACAGATAACAAATATATTGGACTGTGGCTTGTTTTGGGACACACTTTTTAGCTACTAAAAAAGGATTTAAGAGAAGCTATTCGTTCTTGAACCACAGGAGTTTGGTGACATTGGACTGAGACATGTTTAAATCTTGATCGGGAATGAAAGCATGCCAGATTTGGACTTCCTTTTCGAGGACTGGAAGAGGGAACAGTTTCCTGATTCTTTCTCACTGAGTTTCTTTTTGCAAGTGCCCACTGTGGTGCCTAATGACAATGTTCATTGGATCATCCTTGCTGTTTTTATCTACATTCTTCCTACATGCCATGTGCTGGTGGGGAGAACTACTGACATTCATCATTTCCTGAGAGATCCTAAGTCTGGTCCAATCATGAGGAGATTGCTCACAGCTATAATAGAGCAAGTTCTTCGACTTCCTGAGTACAGTGGGGAAAACACAAATTCCCATATCTGAGGACAATGCAGATTGACTGGTTAGAATGGTGTTCTATTATCTGATTAAAGAATGCGTGCATCTTATTCTTATTGGAAGACAAACGGATGTCCGCACGTTTTTGAGGGACCCGAGGAACAACATGGCACTTAAGGAATTGTTACCAGATATAATAACGCAGGTCCATTTGTATTCTGAATGAACACTGAGAACAGAATGAGACTTTTTGAAGAAGAGATCCAGAGCCTAAAAGCTGTAGTTGTTTACTTCTTGCTAAAGGAGAATCTTTATTTTATCTGATGAAAGGATAGTTCCTGTGTCTTCTTTGGGAACTTTGTTGATCGTCTAGTAGCAGTCAGCTGATTGAGGAACTTGTGGAGAAAATTCGGCAGCTTCCAAGTATTGCATTATGTTGCCCGATTCAAAATTTGTTTTTTTCTTCCTTAAAAAAGAGACAATCAGCAACGTCAATCACAACAACCTGATGGCAGAAAACAAGAGCCGCCCACATTGTGCAAGACGTTGTTTTAAGAAATGGGTTTACCTGTATATCAGTTACACATGCATTTTGTTCATAGTGATACTTCTTTCACTTACTGTGCACACTGTTTACTACATAAATCCAAATGGAGAAAGGATTCCTGTGTATCTTCCTATGCAGAAGGAGGGTACAGATGTGGCAACTACAAGGGAGCCAAGACCTTATGTAATATGTGGTCTTCAGTCATGTGGAAGGATGAAGTTGGACAAACATAGCGGACCGCACCCACGCATGAAGCCAGAGAGTGCCTTCACTCCCCTGAATTGTCCAGAGCAAAGAACATTTCCAAGCACAAGTTCAAAGCCTTAATTGACAGCAGACCACTGAGGTTATGATAGATGATATGCTAATTGGTGGAAAGCTATGGTTATGACCAGCTCACGAGCACCCGGAAGTCTAGCCTGCATGCTGCTAACATAGGTGGAAAAGTACTGATATATGTAAGAGTGCCAACCTATTGTAAGGGGCTGCATGATTAAGAGCCCTATAGTTTGTATAACCAATGGGACGTTGTGTATTTATTGACGTTCATAGTGACTTGTTGAGGGGAGGGATTAGATGCCCCACCTAATGTTAAGATGCCTATCACTTTCTTAGACTAGTATGAATGTATACCTAGATGTTCCTTTTGAGCCTATCACATTTGCCATTAGGTTTTAGTAGTTTGCCACGTTGGATGATGTTAGTAAACACATAGGTTCACGTCATCCATGACAGGTTTATGTAACTTTTTTTCTGAAGCAAATTGAGAGATCATGCAGTGAGACGTCTGTTGATGCCCGTTGTATTCCCTGTTTTAGATAATTGATATTAAAACTATTAACCTTTTTGCCAACTACCTGAGTCGTTTTGATTATTGATGTTTGAGTAACTTCTTCATCCCCATTATTCTCACTATATTACCACCTTGTCTTAAAGAGCTGAGGTGACTCCCTCAGTTCAAATGGTTGCCCACAGCGATGGCAGAGGTTAAGATTCATTCTAAAATCTCCAGCCATTACATCTTTTGTTGTGCTATATGTCATAATTTTCAATCAAACTCTGAACACGTATTTTGTAGAAGCAGTTCACATGCAACAATTAACAATTCATTTCGCCTGTAGTCAACCATCACATGGTGGAGTGCTATGAATCAGCGTTCAGACAAGCATACATTATGTATCTGATATAATGGACATTCAAAACCATCTGCTGGAAGCAGAAGTTGACGAGTGAAATAAGTTTACTGTGATTTTAATGAATGAAAAAATAGAGTATGGCATTTTAAAGAAATATAAATAATGAATAAATATCAATTTTTGATAGCCCCCTTTAAAACCTAACCCCCTCATCACCAAATTGAACTCCTTACCCCAACCCCACATATATATTGTTTTAAAATTTGGTATGTTTTCATTATTTTCTATACGTTTAAATGTCATTCTCAAATGTTTATTCAGTATAATCACTAGATACTGTGTAATCTAGTCCTCATCCTCGTACATTTAACAACATTCCATTGACCATTCCTCATGTCTCAAACATCTCTCCTAACAGGAGAATGTGGCTGGCAAAACATGGAACAGGATTAGAGGCTTTCTGTTTTCCATATGTGCATATAAACTCATGCATTGGTACAGCCAAAATAAAGATACAGACACTGTCTAAATTAACCTCTTTCCTAATACAAAGTCCATCTCCAAGAAAGGTACCTCAAACAAAACTACCCCACTACCTTACAAAAAGTCCTTTAACTATAGCATGTATGGCAAAATAATGTATGAGTACTCAATAGTTACATCCTAAAATTGGTATTGTCATTGTTTGTAGACTCTTAGTACCTTAACATTTGCATTTAAATCATATGTACAATTAACATACTATTACCTTAAATTTGGCTTTCCCAATGTTTGCAAAATCCACCTTTTTATATGTAATAACCATAATTTACTCTTTTGAAAACATGATTTTTACTCATTTCCTAATTTTCTGAGAATCTTTTATTTATTGAATGTGTGTGTGTGTGCACTTCCCCCATGCATCCCTACTTTCAGAGTCTATTGTACTTGCCCATGGTGGATTGCTAATGACTATACACAGTAGGAGCATTTGCTGCACTTATTATATGTGTGTTTTGTTCTTAAGTATCTCCTGACCATATTCAGTATACTTATTCATATTTTGAGTTTCGTGTGTATTATAATCATGCATGTGTATGTTATGTTATGTTATAACATTTGCATATTGCCAAAAGCCCTCAGGAACTCACTTACAAACCAGGAACACAAGAACAAAGGCAGCTGTAGCGGGTGTTTACATAAACAGCATTGTTTTCAGAGATTTCCTGAAAGCTAAATGATTTGTTTCTTCCCTAAGTATGTGTGGCAGATCATGCCATGCATATGCGGCCTAGAATGGGAAGGAGCGTCCATTTCCCTGAGTTCTCTTGACCCTGGCTACTTTCAGGAAATGGGCTGAGGTAGATCGAAGGTCTCTGGTAGGCTTATGTATGGATACTTTCTCCTTCAGATAGCTAGATGCAGATCCATAAATGCACTTATGGCACAAGGTCAGAAGCTTAAAAGAGATCCTGGCTGATACAGGCAGCCAGTACAGTTCCTTCCTGACAGAAGTATTCGGTTCATTACGCTTCATGACTTAAATTATGCGCATTTTGGATTCTTTGTAGTCTGGAGATGTCTTCCTTACTGGCGCCACCCAATAAGCCATTGCAGTAGTCCACTTGCAGAAGGATAACGGCCCTAAACAATTTTGCTTGATTATCTTTAGAAATTAATGGGGCCACCTGCCTTAGTACACTCAAATAATATTGAGTATCAGCGTCTACTTGGGCGCCTGCGTTCAAAGTGGCTTCTAGATATGTGGCTAAGGTCTTTACCTTATTTACTACTGCTATCTGGCTGCCCTCAACCTGAAAACTGGCAAAGAGGGCGGGAGGGGCTAGATTCTACATAGATTTCTTAGATCAATATATCATTAATTCCGTTTTACATAGCCAATTTGTGTTCATCAAGTTTTTTTATGACAACACCAGGGACACCTGGAAGTCGTCGGCATAATTCATAAAGAATAAGCCCAGTCTTTCCAATTCTCTACATAATGGCACTATATAGATTTTAAAAAGTCAGCCCCAGGATGAAATGTACTGCTTCTAGCATTTGTGCATCAAATTGCTATTACATTGAAGATAAAAGAGTACAACATAGGCCCTGCATGCGATTGGCAAAGCTTAAGTGACTGAGGCTCAAAATGCACTTTTCCCAAAAGAGAAAATATTGGCATTCTGCATTCTGGGACTGAAATTAACTGTTTAGAATTGAAACTCTAGGGCCTGCCCAAATTTAATATCAAGTATAATTGAAATATGAACATTTATGGCATGATACAAGAAAAAACTGCATTTGATTTAGTATTTATGCAGGTCTCATGTCTAAAGAAAGACATTGTGACTTTTAAAGTACAGATTTCTGTTCATTAGAGCTGACTTTAACAGTGAGGGTCAAAGCCACTGTCACCCAATAGATTCAAGGTCTCTGATCTGCTCTCTATCTGAAAGACAATCGGTCTCATTACGAGTTTGGAGGCAGCCATGGTGTTACCAGCACCATGGCTGCCTCCAAACCGTGCTCCATTACCGGGTTCCTTCAATGGGGACTTACCGGGTCATTCCAACATAAGTGTACCCGGTAATTCCTCCTTGCAGGAACCATTCCCCATTCTCATTTGAGCCCCCATTGAGGAATGGGGAGGGAAGTAACAACGGGCACATTACAAGTGTCCCGTTGTTTTCTCCCTCTTCCCCACGTGGGACTCGGAAAAGACATCTGGTTTTACCAGACATCTGACCCGGGTCCCGCAAAGGGAACCTCGTAATCAGCGCTGATGGAATGAAGGGTGCCGGTCCCGTACCGGCCCCCTTCATTCCGTGAGCGCCAGGGTCGTAATGAGGCCCAATCTCTTTGAGGTTTCAGGGCCAGAGAGGAGGCTATATTCATGCATGACAAAGGAGTTTATAGGGGAGGTCGAACAGTTGTGTAAACAGAGAGCCAGCCTTTAATGAGTTGAACTTTCTAAAATACTTGAAATTAATGCTAATGGGCTTTATTGCAGGCAGAAGGGCAAGACCGCCAATTAAGCTTACGAGAGGACTTTTCTATTGACAATACTCCCCTAATTATGTGATCTTGGGAACTAAAGGTATAATCTGAAATCTGATGGTAGCTCATCAGAAAATGTCACAAAGTAGAGATTTAGGGAGATGTTAGAGGTATTTTGGCTGTATTTTTGTTTGGTGGTATTTTTTGTTGATGTTCTTTTTGGAATTGTGTGGTATAGTGGTGAGCCTAACTTCAGAGTACCGAGTAATTGTTCTTATACTATTGTCATTAACTGCAAGCAAAGACTGGATTTAGTACACTCTAAATTAAGAATGTATAATTCTTAATTTAGAATTAATTTTATTTACAGTATTTTATTTACAATTTACCACGTTATGCCCTTTTGGCAGTATCTCGGAGTACATTTATCATTTAAACCAAACATGAACATTCATTCAGAGCCACTTAGAAGAGCACAATTTACAGTGACTAGCATTTTACCACATGTGATACAGTGAAATATTGCCTGCGGTTAAATGCAATTACCACTTACGTCACCCCTGCATGATAACACAAGAAAGCAGGGCACATAAATAAATACCAGAGCTGAATTGTTCTTGCAAGCAATGTATACGTAATTGAGATTTGTAAGTAAAATAAAAAAGCACATGTAATGCACTAAAGAGATATGTGCCTCTGTTCACCTGTCCATGCTGAATTCCCACCTGATATGTAGAAACCCATGCAAAATCGATATCTACACTGGTGATATCAAGGCTACACACAACTCAATTATACTTTTCATGCTCACCTAGAAGGTGTCTGGCTGAATGTGTGCCTTAACAGAGCAAGGTTAAGGATACCCCCTCATGTTGGCTGTTGCAAAACACCCCCTTGGTGGCCCGCTGGACAGCGCTCGCACTGGATCTTCCTTTCTCTGCTTTCTCACCTTTGTGATTAAAACAACTCACAAAATCTTTTTTCCAGCCTCGTTCTCAGCACTTTTCGTACACCCTCAGGGTCAGTCAGAGCTTAAGAGTGCCCGAGACTGCAAACTCTTTTGAGACAACTTCCAGCCCAGGAGCCTGAGAGAGAAAGCGAGCCTCTTCCTGCCAGTCTTTTTAAGCTATTTCCCTAAGCCTGCCCATGTATATAGGTTGCACCTATATGAAATGTAAGAGTGTCATCCTTTTTCTGTGATGTAACATGTCAGTCAGAACCACCTCCCTTAAAACTCAGCCAACCGTCTAAAATGTTCTGACCGTGTTTATCATGACTGTTTAGAATGGTAGCAACGGAAGTCAATAGTTACATCTCAGTGCTTTTTCCTGCTCTAAAAGTCTTTTAAACAATAAACTAGTTTTCACCAAAATGGATTTCACACTCCACAATTTTGACTTGTCTTGTCTTCATTCAAACACAGCACAGCCTTAATTCTGCACGTTTTATTCATTTCATTTCCAAGCTTACCTTGCACAGCCTAAATGCCGTACACCTTGGTTTTATCAATCTGCACAAAGTTTATTTAAAAGTCATGAACTGACTTGCTCTGAACATTAGTAGGCGGTGTTTGTGTTTAGCGTATGTTAGTCTCCTGTTTTATTTTTCAGTGCAACTCAGCCCTGAACTGTGGTGCAGTGGTGCAAAGTGATAAGCAATGCCAAATTCAAAACCTTATTTTTTCTGGCATGTATTCCATGCATTGCCAATACTGACACCTGGCTCTCACAGTCTTGCTCACTATGGGAATCAATCTTTTATCCTTATTGAAATTTGGAGCCTTCGCTTAGATGTGAAGTCACTGTTGAAATTTGGAGTCACCTCTCCCCACAGTGCCTCTTTTTTTTCTGCTTGGACATAACCAAAATCATTGCATGAAAAAAAATCATGTAACAATCCCGGTTTCAATACACCTATGTGATCTTGGGCACACAAAAAAATTGATTGTACCTTGATTTTAACAGTTAACTCAATCAAATAATGCCATACAAATTAAACAACATGCAATTGGTAATGTTCACATATAAAAAATTGTATATATATATATATATATATATATATATATATATATATATATATATATATATATATATTTATATGTAATTCTTTTTTCTTTTTTATCTTTAGATACATATTTATATATTAATCACTTTTATCTTTCTTTTTTAATTAGTTATCTCCTATTTGATTCAAAACATTACAAAGGGCCTCATTACAACTCAGGCGGTAAGGGGTTTACGGCGGCGTAAACAGCGCCGACCCTTACCGCCTGAGTACGAGGTCCCTTAGCGCCATGGAGGTTTTAACACCTGCTTTTAGCAGGTGTTAAAATCCATGGCGCTAAGGGACCATGGAGTTAATTACGCCACCGTAATTTACGGTGGCGTAATTAACGCCTTCCCCACTCCCATTATGCCCTATGGGGCAAAATGGGAATGGGGAAGGGAAAATGGGAAAATGGGGATTTACCGCCCCGCCAAGGTTGGAATGGGGCAGTAAATCCGCCAACCACCATGGTTGGTAAAGTCACGGCCCAGGCGGTAACTTACCGCCTGGGTCGTAATGAGGCCCAAAGAATAGTAACGTTAATTTCAAAACAACCATGAGTCCATATAGTTGTACCAGTGGCATTAGTCTAATCCTGAAAAGTCAATGGGCCTCATTACGCGGTAGGAGGTAAGGGATTACCGGCACCAGTAAGGGTGCCGGTAATCCCCTAGCTCCATATTCCGAGGTCCCTTAGCCTGGTCTGACCAGGTGTTAAGGACGGAACCCACTAAGGGACTTCAGAGCTAATAACGGTACCGCAAATTGCAAATTAGCTACTTCCCCATTCCCATTGAGCCCTATGGGGACTCAAATGGGAATGGGGAATAGTTCTCAGAATGGAGACTTACCTGGTCCTCCAAGGTTGGAATGACCCGGAAAGTACCCATTCAGAGAACCCGGACCTGGTATGCGGTAAGGGGGTAGCCATGGTGCTAATAGCACCATGGCTACCTCCTACCGCGTAATGAGGACCAATGTTTGTAGAAATAATACAAATAAAATATGATAATTAAAAAATCTTCAAACCAAAGTGAGAGTTCAGCCAGAATATCCAGTCAGACTCTTGTCCAGGAAATGGTCTTTGGTGAAGTAAACTTCCATCCGCTGCAAGTGTGACTTCCTTCTGGGGTTACCATATTCACCCCCTTTTTAGGTCCTGGGTCTTTTCCTGGGGAATCCAGTGTCATACTCTGGGAATTCCGCACACTCCAACTTCCAGAGCGTTGGTGGGATAATCAGATAATTTCTAAAACAAGAGAAAAAGACAAATTAAGAATCAATGACATCGGTCCATTCATGTGTCCCTTTTCATTTGGATATCTGAAATCAAAAATGAATTATGCATATAGATGCAGATTATACACAAAAATACAATATAATGTAGCGAGGACACCTCTTAATGACCATCTGAAAACAAAATGGATTAAGTACAAACATATAAATACAGGACTTTTCCCAGCATACATTTGGAAAAATTATATGAATTAACTAAACATTGCTACACAATTTGCTTCCATCCAAAATCCCAGTCAATCTAATCATACTCACCCAATCTACTTCCCACCATTCTCATCTCTGATATATACCTTACTTACCTGCTATACTGCGTTTCTTAATTATCTATTTATTTATTTATTTCCTGAGCACTTTGTGCTCATATTTCCATTTACGTACTCACCTGTTTCATCCCTCCTTTCTTCACAGATCATTATAAAGATATACACAGTTACTCACCTGGTGTATTTCTCCTTTTGACTCCTCTACACTGCAAGTTGATATTTTTCAAAATATTTACACCTACTTACCTTCTATGGTGAGTCTATTTTCACAACATAATTACATTTTTTACTCCCTGGTTTCTCCAATTTGTTTAAGTCTCTTTAATTCATGTTTCAGGTGGAAGGGCTTAATTTGGTTAGCGTGGACAAATTGTTCCACTGTTAACTCTCCCTCCTTTTTGGTGATATCACTACAGGTGAAACATTATCTACAGTCTCAATTGGGCCGCACCATGATGCAAGGAATTTGGAGTTTTTATGCTTAAGTTTTTCAAAATTAAACTTGTATACCTGGTCACCTATCTCATATTTGCTCACATATGTTTTCCTATCATGATATGACTTTGCTCTGTCAGCAGCTTTTTCAAACTTTTGCTGCGCAAATGCAACAGGCTATTGCAAGTGCTTTCTCAGTTCTTCCACATATTCATGGATTGTGGATGCATTTACTAGGACCTTTTCATTTGTTCTGTAAAGTAGGCCGTGTGGCAAAACCATGTTCCTATCTGTTAAAATGTTGTGGGGGTTGACATTTGTTGATCTAGATGGTGTCGACCTGATAGCCATTAACACCAAAGTAATTTGCGGATCCCCGCTAGATCCTGCTTCAGCTACAAACTTTTTTAACATATCAACTATTGATCTATTACACTGTTCTACTCCCTCTGAAGAGAAGGGCCGTTATGACATGTGCAACTTCCTTTTAATGCCCATGATTTGCCACATTTTTGTCATTACTGCACAAGTGAAATTACTTCCACAGTCAGATTCTATTCTCAGAGGCAAACCAAATCTTGAAAAGATATGATTGACTAACAAAGTGGACGCGTATCGGGCGCTGCAGTCTGGGACTGGAATATATTCCACCCATTCGGACATTAAACAAATGACCGTCAACATATACCTGTTTCTCCTTGCTGACCTTTGCACAGGCCCTATTAAATCGATTTGCAGATCGGACCATGGAAGAGTCAAGCCACTTTTCATTAATGGTGCTCTGTGAGTCAGGGAAGCAGGCTGAAATTGGACACACAATAAGCAATCCCTGGTCTAGAGTTCTACATCCTGTGACATGTGTGGCCAATAGGTATAATCTTTTAAAATGTCCAAAGTTTTCTCTGAACCTCTGTGCCCTGCAGTTATGGCATCGTGGTCATGATGTAACATCAATCCCTAAAATGACAAAGGCATTACCCATTGGATTTGGCCTGTCACTGATTAATGTAATCATCAGCCCATCTTGTAAACTAATTCTCTTTTTGTTTTTTAATAACACCCTCAATTCCTCTTTCCCTTTGCCGTCCTCTTCAGACAATTCTGCTCTGCATCTAACAAGTGGTTGAAAATTGGGCCTAACATGAGATCCTCTTTATGTGCCTTAATCAAATCTTGATCAGGAGTATCAAAACTCCATTGTGCCACAGTTGATCAATTGTTTTTGAAGATTTGGAGTGTGTTATTGCATCCACCTGGATTGCACCTATCATGTGTTCAATGGGAAATAATTCACCCATCACAACCCCAATTTTAGCTAATTGATCTGGCTTGTCATTTCCTTCTTCGTCTTCCTCGCATGTTTTCAAATGACCACATATCTTCCTCCAATGGATGATAAAGTCATTTTCTGAAACAAGCTTGTCTATAGCTTGAATCATTTCCCCATGTTTCGGTGGTTTCTGTTATATACAAGCATCCCCCTCACTTTCCAGCTGGGTAAATATTCCACAAAACGATTTCATGCATCATCAGAATCAGTGATTAAAACTATTTAAGTTAATTTTCCATGGTTGAATATATTGCCTTATAAATGGGAGCCAATTCTGCAACTTGACTGCTTTTGGGGCCTAGCTTCATGCTTACTCTTGGGATCCTATCGCATTTAATCCACCAGTTGCTCATTCCTGCCACTAGTTCCTTTTCAAAATCACCTTCCACGTGATATGCACATCCATCTACATACATGGTTGGGAGATCCTTACATGTTTCTTCATTGAAAGCCTTGTGTGAGGATTGCTCAGATTCACATACATTTGTTTCTAGTTCTGTTTCTTCAGGTGCATCAACAGCTGCAGAGTCATGTAAGTCTGCTAGCCCTTGAGGAACTGGGCTATTTTTGTTCTGTCCATGTATCACCTCCACTGGAAATCCCTGAAGTGCTAATCTGCATTGAGTGATTGCTGACTGGGCCAAATTCCCTAAGCTGATCCTGTTACTTTGCAAAAATTGAAGAGGCTGGTGATTTGTTTCAACAATCATTCGCTCCCCTTGAATTATGGGACAGAAATGTTGCAATGCCCAGACAGTGGTCAGAAGTGCCTTTTCACATTCACTAAATTATGTCTCTACTTGTGATAATGCCTTACTGGCATATGCAATGGTTTTATTATTTTGGTATAACACTTCTGACATACATTGATCTGTGAATCCTATATCTACAAAGAAAACCTGTTTTTTACTGGATGTGAAAACACAGCACTTTTATCAGACAACTTTTTAACTTGGCCACTGCCTTACTTTGTTCCGTTTCCCATTTCCAGGGTACACTCTGCTTCAGAAACCTCATCAAAGGTTGTGTAATCCCTGCATAATTTACAATACATTTTCTGTTGCAACTTGTCATTCCTAATAGACTTTTTAAACATTTCAAATTAGTGGGATCTTTTAGTTTCTGAGTTGCTTCCACCTTGCTTTTTGTAGGTATAACCCATATTCTGTCACTTCATGGCCCAGGAAGTTTACTCTTTTTCTACACCACTGTGCTTTCTGTAGAGATGCTTTTGCCCCAGCCTTCTGTAGTTGGCTGTGTACATGTCTAAATTAATTGAAATGGCTTTTCAAATCTTTATTGTTGATTAGCACATCATCCAAATAAACTATTGTTCCTCTTTCAGCTGCATATGGGAGTGCCTTTCTCTGGAATATTCCAAACTCACTCCCACTATTGACATACCTAAAAGGTTTCTGGGCCCATGCATATTGTGATTTGTCAAATAAAAATGCAAATACATTTTGTATGTCTTCAGCCAATGGTACACACCAGTATCCAACAGTAAGATCCAAGGTGGTAAACACCTTTAACATATGAACCTGTGCAAGGCCCTGATGAACAAATGAAAGTGGCCATCTTGAAACAGGTACCTTCTTATTCAATTCTCTTAAGTCTGCACAGAAATGCCATTGGCCATTAAGTTTTAGCACACCTAATATGGGAGTATTTGATGCACTGTGAATAGGCCTAATGATGCTTCGAGATTCTAAATGTTTAATTATTTCAGCCAGTGACTCCAGACATGCCAGGTGCAACCTATATTGTCGCAGAAATACCAGCTCCGTACCATGGTAGTGTGACAACATGCAAATCGGTTAGTCCACAGTCATAGGCATCTTTGGCAAAAACCTCTTTGAACTCCATAAATAACTGTTTTTTTCCTCTTCATTTGCGGAAACATCTGCAGCCGAATTTTCTAATCTACCATTTTAGAAAACTCTGGGAATTCCTCCAAAGGAGGGACCTCTGTGCTTTCCTCTAACCATATGGCAGTGTCTCTTTGGAGAGCCACTACCCTCAAATATTTTGGAATATTGACCTCCACTTCAATATGCTGCTTTTCTCTTTTAGATTCATCTAATTCAAATAGTACACAATCATCCTGATTATAGCATATGACTTCACTTGGTCAATACGGGTACACAGACTGAGCTTTAAAGATTCTCTTTGGCTTAGAATCCAATGATTTCGGTAATCCACCCTGTGCGGCCACATAGCCCTCGGGAATATTCCCGATCACTGGATTACTGATAACAGCAGGGTAGTAAGATTTCTGTACTGCCATTCCTAACGCTGTATTTTCTTCCAAATAAGGGCCTGATTCATGGCACATTTTCCTATGGGACTGCGCCATTATAAAACACTTACATGAATCAGGCCCTAAAGGTCTCAACACCCTTTATTGTCCAACAGGATTTGAATGGGTCCATCCCTAATCTCTTCCAATGGTGTATATTTGCATCATATTCCTGCTTTATGGATTCATTTAGGCACACACATGCATCAGGATTTATCATCTGTTGTCACTTCCTGTATTTTAATGCTATTGTAAATTGTGTGTTAAATGTGGGAATGGTAGCATCCCTTTTCAATTGAAGTTCAGTTGCATATGGCATCATTTGGGCACAATGGTAAGCGTTTCTCTTGTTTTCAAATTCAGGTACTGCTCCACCAAACCTGGACCAGACCTTTTGATTTAGACAGTCCAACACCATACACATCCTGTGCATAGTGTAATTTCCCAGATAGAATTTGTGTTGTGTTCCGCTCGCGATCAACACATTGTGATGAATGCTTTTAGAGCCAATTGTAATCTTTAGCATGCATCTTCCTACAATTATGTGTCCGATTTCAGGGCCATCTAGACCAAAGATGTGTTGATTTTTTATTTTAAAATTTGGGATCTCCTCTCTGTTAAGTATAAGGTGGCTTCACTCGTTTCAGAATGCCCAGTCACATGGATAGGGATCCGTGGCTGCCTTTCTCGATGTGTATTTGTGCTATTGTTGCCGATTGAGCCGGGAGGCAAAGCTGGGCCTATTTGAAGGATTCTGTGCAAGGGCCCTGTCTTTTCTTGTCCTTGGCTTGGATTGTCCCGTTGCCTGCAGGATAAACAGCTGCTGTCCACTACATGCGGACGCTCTGCAGCACCCTGTTGTCTCACAGGTAAAAAGCGCACATTATCAGGCTATCCCTACGTTGTCCTTCACTCTCTGAGTCTATCCGATTGCGGCCTACACCATCCTGATGCAAAAGCCCTCCATCTTCACTCCCATGCTCCCCTCGAGCCTCTCCTGCCTCATGCCTGCTCTGAGTTGCGTCCCTGCAGCTGCCTGCATCTTGCCTCCACTACCATTACCGTCTGAACCCCTTCTGAAAACCCTTGCAGAACCAGTCTATGCTCACCCGCTCCCTTATTACTAATTGTTGCGACGACATACAACTCAGTTTCGATCCTTTGGTCAATGCCTGGCTACAAGAGTTGCTTGCATGTATCACGGCTCCTTTTCCCCAACACAAAAACATTAACGTTACTATTGGATCCCGACCCAATGGATTTCTCCACCCTTACTAGGTCAACAAGTGGGCTTCAACCCATGAACTTATTCCGCCTCCTCAGTTAAGTCTATTACACATATCCACTGCTGCAATATCATATCATAATACTACTCATTTCTAGCACTGTTACACTTTGATTATATGCTGTACTATCTCCTTACCATATTTGCCTATTTCTACTTGTTTACAGTAACCGTCTTATCCTAGTCTGTATCTACTAAGTATTCATTCCACCATGTTTTACTGCATGCTTTTCTGCCCCAACCTTCAGCAACAATAAGTGAGCTTTCCAAAGCATTTTTTCTCATACTATGTCCCCACATATACTATGATGTAGTTCCAAAATGTGAGATTTCTATACTATGTCTTCCGTGCACTTGCTATCTCCATTGATTTACTATGATGTAACTCCCCGTAACAAGAGGCGAGCTTTCCAACGTATTGTACTTTCCATTTCCCTATATGTACTTTGATGTAGTTCCCCGTAACAAGAGGCAAGCTTTCCAAAGTATGTTACCTTGTACCTGCCATGTCCATATATGTACTATTATGTAGTTCCCCATAACAAGAGGCTAGCTTTCCAAAGTATGTTACCTTGTACCTGCCATTTCCCTATATGTACTATTATGTAGTTTCCCATAACAATAGGCGAGCCTTCCAAAGTATGTATTTTTTCTCTGCACTTTCAAGGCTTCATGTTTGCCTCTTCTGTAACTATGTAATTTCTATGATACCTGCACTTACTGCAACCATTTCCTTAAGTTAAAGCGCCGTTTTATGCACTATATAAAAACCCAAAACAAATAAAATAATAAATCAGAAAAGGTGGCTCTACAAATAAACCTTTTTTCGTTTTCTGTTTTACTTTTAAATGTGTATGATTTTTTCCAAAACAAAAAAAACTGTGAAATCTATGAAAAGGTTAAGAAGAGGTACAAAACTAGGGGGGCAGCTAAGGGTAGGAGACAACAATATAAGCAAAGGTGCAGCTTTACTGTGCACCTTACTGCTGGATCACATGCACTTTTGTAATGCTTTCCCTAAAAGATGAGTGCATTCAATATGTGCAGAGGGATGTTACCCTATCCAAGCAAGGAGCCACCACATCCTGAAATCTGACTGCCTCCCTAATACATTACTATTAGGGTAAGCAGGGTTGGAGCAAGATGAGGAGGTGGATTAAGTGGTGGGCAACCAGTAATTTAATGTAATGTAATTGTTTAAGCACATACCAAGGCCAAAAGACCTCTGGGTGCTAGCAGCACTAGTAGGAATACCACAAGCCATCCATCCTCGAAAAAAATAAATTCTTAACCGTTCTTCGAAAATGCAAATGGTCCGGAATCTCTCGCTAGTGAGCAGGGAGAGAGTTCCACACCATGGGGGCTAAGACCGAGAAAGAATGCCCTCCAGCACCTACTTTACAATATCTCTGAACTTTTAGCTAATTCGAATAAGCTGAGTGCAAGGTTTGTAGAGAAACATAGCGGATCAACTTAGACTAAAGAAATATAGGCCCAGAAAAGTAAAAAAGCACGATGTGTTATGCAAAGTATTTAGAATTGTATCTGGCTCTTCACTGGAAGCCAGTGAAGCTTTGCCAAAAGGAAAGGAGGCACGAGTTCTGCAGAGTTTTGCAGAATCTTGAGCCGTTGAGCCAAAGAATCTGGTCGAGCAAAATGAATACCATTGCAGTGGCCCAAAGAACCCAGTGACGACCTTAGAATGAAACTGCAATGCAATAATAGGGAGCACCTTCCTTAAACATTTCAATTTGAAAAAGCCTGAGTTGCAGATTTATGCAATCTGTGCTTCTCTCAAGCCAGAAGGGAGAAGCTTAATCCCTATGCTCTTCACAGATACGCTAGGAGTTGTGCAAGGTCCCAAAGAATCTGGACAAAAATATGAATGCCAGAAAGAATAGGCATTCGGTGGACTAACCACTGAGATCGTGCAACCAATTACATTACATCGAACTCCAAATTTTGGACAGAAAAGCTTTCAATTTGGAAGAGGGTTCAAATACAGGAGAATTCAGCTTAAAAATGTATTGTATATGTTTGGCATTTGTATAAAAACATATGCCACAGGAAGAAATAATGTTGGCCAATGGGCTCAAATATAGATTAAAAAGCAGAGGGAACAGGAATGATCCCTGTGGGATGGCACACACAATTGGAGTTGAAGCTGCTTCAAATGGAAACAAAGATACTGTCTGCATGCGATCTTCAAAAAAGAAAACCATGCCAAGACAAAACCTGACATCTCCACTTGTATCAAAAGTCGCTGAGAGGTTCAGGAGAATCAAAACTCCAAGCTCCCTACAGTCTTGAAGCAATGGACAATCATCTAGAATCGATATCATTACATATTATGTCCCCATTGAAGGCCTAAATCCGTATTGGTAGGCATGAAAAAGACCATTCTCTTCAAGAAACCTTGAGCGTTGAGTAGTTACAATAACTTACATAAGATTCATGAAAACCGGCAGAAGGTAAATGGGGAGATAATTGGCAGTAGCAGAAGGGAAATGGGGGGTCAATAATTGGCAGGAGACAAAGCATCCAAATGTGGCTTCTTCAAAAATGGGGTTACCACTGCGTGTTTCAGAGAAACAGGAATCACACGTTCATAAATGAAAAATTAAGAGAAGTAGTAAAAAGCACAATGGTGTCCATTGGTATCCATTGGTTGAGATTGAATGAGATGTAGCGATATCGGATCGAAAACATATGCTGATTTAAGTTTACAGATTGAAGAATAAGCAATCTCATCAGTGATAGGCTTAAACATACAAAAGGCAACAGAGTCACCCGCAATAGATGCTTCCTGGGAAGTAGAGTCTACTATGGCCAAGCCCTTCGACTAGAACAAATTCCTAATCTTATGGATCTTGTCTGCGAAAAAAGTACTAATTAAATTACATGTATTTTGGGATTGAGAAGGATCAAAAAGGTAGATAATGCTGAGCGTGATTTATAAAACCTGTTTGTACTTCTCTTTAGCCTCTCAATCATAGCAGGTATACAATTTGTGCTCTGCCCGGTGAAAGGCCTGCATAAGAGATCTGAGATCAGCAGAGAAACAGGGAGCTGAAGGTTTTTGACGGCAAGAAAAGAAAGAAGAAAATGATCTGACCAAGTAACTGGCAGTGGACTGAAAATAGTCGGAAGGTGATTGCGCAGATACAGAGTATCAGTCTGTCTGATTATCAGTCGTATCATTAGTCTGAATGTTAAAATCACCTAGCAATATCAGATTTGTATAAGATAGAGCCAAGTCAGCTACAAGTTAAGTGAAGCTATTAATAAAATCATAAGTAAGATATGACGGTGGCCTATACACATTGAATCAACAGCAATTTGCATGACAGAACATGAATTAAGGGGATAGTAGAGCATTATAGGGATGCTAGATGAATCGAGTCGAGACCACCTCCTACAGAATAACTAGGTCTGTCAATCTTTGTCATTAAATATGTAGGTGGCAAAAGCTGAACAATATCGTGGTTAGATGAATCTGAAACCAGTTGTCAGTCAGACCTAGGATATCAGGTTGCTTGTCAGTCAGTAGGGCAACTATCTATTTGCGTTGCACCACCGCTGAGCGAGCATTAATCAGAAATTCCTACAAAGAAAAGGCCATGAGCCTGCACTGTCACAAAACTCTTATCTATGATAGATGCTGGTACATATGAATGTTGCTGCAAATGGCTGGGTAGGCAAGTGAACTCTAGAGCTAGAGCCAGTAATTCATCATGCAAATAAACAATATTGTCAGTAAATCAGTAGTCTTCACATTTTGTCATCAACTCACAAGGACATTTCTCCAGGTCACTTTAACAGGCCTTAACGGCCCAAGGCCACTTCGGGTCTGAGATGGGCCCAGACGTGCTGACCTTTGGTGCGCCTATGATGGTCACCCGACCATACACATAAAGGAAGGAGGTCACAGAGGGTGGTACGAATAGGAAAGAAATACTTCCGATTTTGCAATGAACAGCGATTGTATCAATTAAATAAATAAAAAATCACAATTCAGTTAGAGAATCTGAAATAAATACTAAAATGCTTAAAGAGTATCCCTATCAGTTCCTCCCGTAATGGCAAACGTTACAGTAATTACAATACACACAAAATAACTAAAAGCAGGTTCTCATTCTCTCATTCTAAAATGACAAATCTTAACAAAAAGCAGTCTTACTAGCTGACACTGCAGTGCATGGGTTTACCTTCTGTAAGGCACGTTTATAGAATGTGCAGGCATATGGGAGCATTGTGGGAGTGCCAAAGGAGTATTTCCTCCATTTCCTATGTCTGAGTGTAATGCCTCACGTGTTGCAGCACGTCGGCAGCAAGAGCCTTGAGCACATTACTTATGGCAGCAAAGAGTCGCAATACCATAGACTCACCCCTACTAATGTATGGTACAGCCGCTTCCTCCATCCACATGTCCTTATGTTCCTACCCCACCGCCTCTTTATTTCTCTCTTGGCTGGGTCAGCATCATACCCTTGTCTGTGGTGTTAACGTATTTCCACAGACAAATTAAACATTCACATGTCCTTTATCAGGGATCTTTGATTGCCAACAAAATCTGCATGCAAAGAAAGTAGTTGAGTCTTTCCAAGTCTTTCCAAGTGTTTATTATGGTTCACAAATGCGTGTTTTCCAATAAAAAATATGTTTAATTGCATGTCATGTGTAAAGAATTATATTTACAAATATGTTAATAATATATGTGTGTTATATAGGTACCCTCAAAGCCAACAAGGCTGAAACATGTGTATGGGTTACCTGTTGGTACTCTTGTTCAGAAGGGAATTTCCAAAGCATTTCGGTGCTGGACTGCCCTTGTGGGTGGGACAAAGACTGATATGCAAATGGTTATTTCTCATCTGTGAAAGGTACAGTGAGCTAAAATATGGCTCCGGACTATAGAGTGGGTACCATCCCATAGAACAGACCATTTCTGCTGTGTTCGTTCTCATAGAGGGGCGCCCATGACTAACTTTTTGATTTTATATAGACATCCTGTTTGATACGAATTAACAATGCCAGCATTGTGTGCAGCATGTCGTTTTTACATCGATAAACTGCATATGAAATATGCTGTGTTATACCATGCACTTTACAGCCACTGTGGCCACTGTGTTCTGTATCAAAATTACCGCTTGCAGGATTCCAGAATGCAGGCAGCAGAGGCAGCAGCTTAATCCTGTAGCTCCTGGCCATCTCCTGCATCTACAATTATAAAGTGATTAGAAGATTGAGACTGCTGAAACCCCAATCCATAAGAAACCCAAACAAACCCCTGAGATGGATGAGATCCCAAGCCCTCAAGATATATACTCTCTCCTGTTTAAAGTTGCCCAGGATGTAGTGGAGGTGAAGTCAACTATGGTGGAGCTCAATATGAAGATCTCTCAAATGGATTCTCGAGTTTATGCCTTAGAGAATGGCTCTCCCGCTATGGGCACTGAAATTGCTGGCAGTTTTAGAGCATTAAATAGTTTGAGAGAGGAGCTGCAGAAGGAAAAAGGGCATACTCTCGAGCTGGATTTGAAACTGAGAGGCAAGAATGTTAGACTTGTGGAGTTTGTGAGAAAACTAATGAGGATTTATCAACCTTGGTGATTGATATTTTGAAAGAGAGCTTCAATTTTGAATGTATCGCCTTTGCTGACATTGATCAGGTGTACAGGGCTGGGAGAAAAGGGGGTCCAAAAGCAAGGCAGATCCTAATCACTCCTATGAGCACCAGGATGAAGGAAGATATTTTGAAAGTTGCAAGGAACAAAGGAAATGCCTATTTTAATGGTAACCCTATCTCAATATAATTGGATTACCCGAAGGAAACCCTGGTAATTAGGAGGTCTTTTAAAAATACCAAAGACAAGGTTCGGCTTTTGGGGGTTAAAGTGATCCTGAATAGGGTCAATCTTTTGTCTTTGTATCTGCCCAAGGATGTGAAAGTTACTTCAGACCCTGACGAGGTAGGTGTCTGGATGGACTCTGTGAAGACATCGTCCAATGTGGAGCCTTAATCGGGTGTTAAGTCAATGCACCCCCCCGCCCCACACTGGTACTTTCATGTTTATTTATGGTGTGCAGATTGTAAGAGGATTCAATCCAGCACTACAGTTAAGTCAATGCCTAGTCTGGGATACTGAATGGAAACCCTTATTGATATATCTTTATGTCCAGTTCATGAGTTCTGGATGACTACCCCTATATAACACCCCTCTCTTGGAATCCCCCTGACCTCACTGAGCCAAGAAGTAGTTCTGTTTTGCAAGTTAAAAGGTTTATTTGAGAATTTAAACAATATATATATATCACACTTTATAGTAAATTATTAATTGAATATCACACTTAATCTGAGCAGTAATCAATAATGGATAGTCTGGCACTAGCACACTTCTTTATAATCAATGATGAGTGGTTATAGGATGGATAAAATAGCAACAATACTTTTATGGTTTCAAATGGATGCAAGGTGGAATGAAAATGCAGTACAGAAAAAAAACTTGATAGGGTTTCAGCAAAAGACAATGTAATCACTTTCTTGGACAATTCACCCCCCTTTTATGCAATGTAAGGAGATGAAGATGAAGATGACACAGTTCTTAGGAATGCAATCAAATAGAATTCAGTTCAATTCCCCCCAGCAGCTTATACAACAGATAGGAGTTTTCAAACACAGGCAAAATGCTTTGAATATGGTGACAATGCAGTGAGAAATATGCTGAAAATGCTTTTAATTCCCTTCAGGAGGTTCAGGGTGAGTGGTATCTAGTTAATATGAGTTCAGGCTCACTCTAGCAATGATTCAGGGATGGTTCTTAAGAGGCAAATGAAATTTAGCAGTTCAGGCAAAAGCAGCTATCTTTTTACAAGTAAAGAAATCGGGCCAAATCGCAAATCGCTGCAAAATTCGCGAATGCGTGAATCGTGATTGCGGAGAAAGTATAAGGAGTAGGAAGTCGGTTCTAGGCTTGTTGGAAAGGTAATATTCTAAGCTTTCAGAGGAAAGTTAGCCCAAGCGGTTATGGCGTTATGAATGGTTTTGTGAAGGTTGTTTTTTGGACTTGACATTTAAAAGTTCAAAGTGACAGGTTACAGCTTGCAGCTAGAAAATGACAGGTGACAGCTTTGCAAATGACAGGTGACAGTTAGGAGGCAGTTCTGGTTAGATTATAATAGATTGAATTATATTATTTTAACTAAGAGATTGGTTCTGCACAGTTCTGCTAGGTACTCACAATATATTTTTGAATTAGGCCTCGCCACGGATCTGGTCAGGTTTTGGACTGGACTCCGGTTCTGGTCTCGGCACTTCACAGTGATCTGGATCAGCTCTCTGGTTCTGCTAACAGCGGTCTGGGTAACTCTGGATCTCTGGCCTCTGGTTCTGGATACTGCTCTGCTTTCTCTGGGTACAGCACTGCTTCTGGATCTTTCTGGCACAGGGTTTCAGGCCAGCATCAACACCTGGGTCCGGCTGTGAATAGTCTGCAAATGATTTTTGGGCCTGCTGACAAATACTTGTGCTTGCAGTGGGCCTTCTTGGTTCAAAGTTCTGTAGTCTCTGTTTAGCTTGGAAGTCTAAGTGTAGGATCTCTGGATGTGAAGTCGTCAGTCAGCATGCTCCGCAGCAAATGGAATTGAATGTCCCTACCTGTCCCAGCAGTCTCTTTTTATGTGTTTTGAAAGTGGGTGTGTGTGCAGCATCACTAGCCAGCCCCTCTCTCAACTGCCCATTGGTCAAGCTTTCCGCACTGCTTTGATTGGGGGAAGGAAATGTGTGTCATGGTGATGCTGTAGGTTTTATGGGTCAGAGGATCCTCCCCTGGTCAGTTTGCCCACAAACTAATATTTGACCTAAAGACATATTTCATAGATACACAGTGGTTTGAAATTGCATGCACCCATCACGTATCACATGAGGTATACTCTGTTCAAACTCTGATGTTTCTAAGAGCTTGCATTCAGAAACGGCAACATTTTGCGTTTTTTAACTGGTTTTGCAATATTGGTTTTTCATTAAAAATTATACACATATACACGGCCTGTCCGTACATACTCCAGTAAATTCCCATATCTCTAGCTTAAACACAGAGTCTGTAGTATCCATAAATAGCGGGGTTTTGCCCCAGAACATCACACAAATTCCCAACAAGTCTTAAAACGTGCACAGAAAAATCACAAGAATTATGGTATCATTTAAATAATTTTGACAAGTCCACACCATGAGTTATACATCTTTCTTAAAATCATATTCTGGCCAACAGGGGTGTGTCTTCCCAGGTCACGTGGTGTAGAAACCAGTTTATCCAGTTTCTGCCAAGCTCAGAGACCCTGCCCCTCCCAGCTTCTGCCAAGAGGAAGCTATTTTACGGCCCCCAATATAACCTTTGCCTGGGCCTTGGAAGGCCCATTGTTCAAGAGGAAGCCATTTATGACCTCCCCCCAATAAACCCTCTGCCTGGGACCTTTGTTTAGTCTCTAGCAGTCCCTTGGTAATTCAATCAGAGAGGGGTAACCTCCCCTCAGAAAGCAGCCAGGCCTGAGAACTGCTGTGGATCCAGTTTCACTCCAATTGGGGGGAAGTTGTCAGGCAGAATCCAGTTCCTTAAGCCAGGCCCCAGCTAATGTCACTTCTAGTTACCCAGTTTTTCTGCATTCAAATAAAACTAACAATTTTTACACATGCAGCTAGAATGCTGATTCTAAGTTCAAAACTATGACATTTTAACAGTGACAAACTATGTGGCAGTCACAAGTCTGTCCCTCAGTTTATTTACACATTTTGATTTTTGGTAATTTTAAATCCAGTTTCAGTTTAAGCCGCTGCAGACCTGCAGAGCTCAGCCAGTCTTGTTATAAACATTCAAGTCACTTCAGAATATAACTTTACATTGTATCCACCTCTCAGTAAGTCTTCCTTTGGCCTGCTTTGGGTTCATTTATTCAGTTTTACACAAATGTCTGGTATTGTTTTAAAACGCCGGCTTTCTGATAGTGGTGAGTACTGGTAATGCAACCATTTTTGGGGTTTAAGAAAATGAATTCCCCACAGTTCTAGGTTGCTTTTGGCAATCAGCATTGCCATTCCCAATGGTTTCAGGCTACTGTGTGGGTAGTCCAATGGTGGTTTTAGGCAGTGCCCTTCTGTGCCTATAACATCGGCAAAAATGGGTGGCAGCCTATTCTTCATGCATTTCCCTGGGCATTTTCTGGGAAGCTCTGGCCATCATGATGTTTTCAATGCCAGTAATGCACAGGTTTTTTTTTTTTTTTTGTAGAGCTCGGATGCATGGGTAAAAACATCCCACAAGCTCTTGCGATGGCCATTCTGTTTCACTGATGGAACTCTCAAGATCTGGGATGTTCTCCTCATCTTCTTCCAATAGATGGCACAGTTCAGCATCTTTTTCTCCATCCGGTCGGATCGATCGGTTCTCCTCGCCGTCCTGATGGGAGGGTTGGGTGGTACCCCGGGCTCGTCGGGTCTCTGCTCACGGTCTCCGGATCGTCCTCCTTGGCCAGTCTTCAGGTTTTCTTTCTCCTAGGATGACAAAGGAAGAGCGGCAATACCTATTCATGGACATTTCTCCCCCACCATTGATATAGTGGGGTGGCATATATATTTTAGAACTCAACAGGTATGAACATGCACATTTCTTTTTGCATTCAAAAACCAAAACACCCACATTGAGAAACTCAGAATTTGATAGGCGATATGTAGGATATTTTAAGTTAGAACTGAATTAATCTGAGACAGTACCCTCTAGGATTCCAGAGGATTCCTCCAGTTGTTGCAGAGTGTGCCTGGGATGGCAACACTTTAGCTGATTTATATGTACCCACTTGTCTTCCCCCTCTGCCAAACCGCCTTTGGGGATGCGGATCTTGTAGGCCACAGGGGAGATCTTGTCTATAATCTCAAAGGGTCCCTTCCATGTAGCCAAAAATTTTCGCTGTTTGGCCTGGTTCCTTTGGAAATTGTATAAATAGACCCGGTCCCCGACCTGATATTCCTTCCTGGAACATTTCAGGTCATAGTGGGTCTTCATACTCTCAGCTGATCTTTCTAGATTCCGCTGAGCATAGGCAAAAGCATGTTGAAGGTGTTTCCTTAAATTCTCCACATACTCATGAGTCGTGGAGGCATTTATCAACGTTTGCTCTTGGGTTATGTAGAGCAAATGCTGGGGAAGCACCATCTTGCGTTCAGTCATCAACTCAAATGGTGACATTTTGGTTGCAGATGAAGGGGTAGATCTGATGGCCATTAGGACCAGAGGTAATCGGATATCCCAACTTGGCCCAGAATCTGCCACAAACTTCTTTAATATGCTCACAATGGTTCGATTATATCTCTCTACTGCCCCAGACGAAGCTGGCCGGTAAGCAATATGTAACTTTCTCTTGACCCCCAGTATCTCCCACATCTTGTCATCACTTCATTGGTGAAGTGGCTACCTCTGTCTGACTCAATCCTTTGAGGTAGACCAAAACGGGAAAAGATGTGGTTAATCAACAAGGCAGCTGCCGTTTCTGCCTTGCAGTTTGGGGCTGGGAGACATTCCACCCACTTGGTAAACAAGCATGTCACAGTCAACATGTACTTATTCCCCCTAGCGGAGCGAATCACGGGGCCTACAAAGTCGATTTGTAAATCTAACCATGGGAGTGTCATTCCCCTCTTTTGGAAAGGCGCCCGGTGTGTGAGGGATGTTGGCTGAAATTGTGCACACACAAGACAACCCTTCAAATATTGGTTGAGGTCCTGCCCCATGTGTGGCCAGTATGCAACCTCTCTTAAGATTTCCAATGTTGTGTGAAACCCCCTATGACCGGCGGTGGCCGCATCATGGGCGTGACTTAGCATCAGGCTTCGGAATGAGGTAGGAACCACCCACTGATCGTTGCCAGCTTTGGATTTCCTTACCAACAAACCGTCTTGGATCCGGAACATTTTTGGACATTTCATCAACACTCTTAGGTCCTCTTTCCCAATGTAATCGGTATCCGTCAGGGGAAAGTTCTCAGGGTCCTCAAGGTGTTGGTAAATTTACCAATAATTGGATCCCCCTTCTGAGCTGTAATCAAATCAGCATCAGGGGTCTCCTTGCTCCATTGGGCAGTTGAAAGATCATTCTGAGCATTTGTCTAGGGACCTAGTGATAGCAGTGACCTGGATTTCCCCCAACAGGGACTTTCTTTCGATTAGATCCCCTTGGATGGCCCCGGTTTTGGCCAGCTGACCAGCTAAGTCATTTCCAGTTTTGTCTGGTCCCTCTACTTTGGAATGACCCTTGATCTTTTTTCCAATAGATGGTCATCTCATTCGAGGTGACCAGATCATCAATGTTTTGGATCAACTTCCCATGTTTCAAGGGTTTGTTGTTAGCACATAACATGCCTCTGGTTTTCCAATTAACCAGGTGCTCCACGAACCCGTTCCGTACATAATCAGAATCTGTGATTATGACCAGTTTGTGGAGTTGATGTTGGACAGCAGTGAGGATGGCTTGATGCACAGCCATCAATTCTGCCACCTGACTACTTCGGGGACCAATTTTGTATCCAGCGGAGGGTTCTGGAAACTCCTTCACCCATGCATTCCCTACGCCAGCCACCAGTTCTTTCTCCCTGTCGTTGTCACCATGGTAAGAGCATCCATCCACATAGACAGTGGGCATTCCCTCACACTTGTCCTCTTCAAAGATTTTGTGTGGGGAATTAAGGTATGCCTCCGTGTTGTCCTTGATTTTTAGACTTTCGTCCTCGAGACAGTTTTCTCTGGCACAATCATGCAAGTCAGCCAGACCTTGCGCGAGGGGCCTCTTCTTGTTTTGGCCATATCCGACCTCCACAGGAAAGCCTTGCATTGACAGAATCCAGGAAGTAATTCTGGAATTACTTACATTTCCGGCCCGGATTCTGTCACTTTGGAGATATTGAAGAGGCTGGTGTGGAGTCTCCACGATGATGTGTTCCCCCTGGATAAAGGGCGGTAATTCTTCAATGCCCACACCGTTGCCAGGAGTGCCTTCTCACAATCGTTGAATTTTTAGTCGACAGAGGATAAAGTTTTGCTCGCATAGGAGATTACTTTAATGACCTTGTCATGCTTTTGGTATAATACTGCCGTCAAGCACGTATTAGAGAACCCCGTCTCCAGAAAGAACTCCTTGTTTCTGACAGGGTAAGCTAGGCAGGGCCCTTGTGAGAGGCTTCTTTTGAGTTGTCTTCCTGCCTCGTCTTGTTCTGGACCCCATTCCCACTTGACCCCCCCCTTCAGGAGATGATTCAGGGGTCTGGTGATCTCTGCATAGCCCTCAATGAACTTTCTGCTGTAATTAGTCAGTCCAAGGAGGCTCCTTAGTTCCCGTAGAGATGTGGGGTCTTTCAGTTTCTGAAGTGCTTCCACTTTCTTTTCCTGGGGACAGAGACCCTGAGGAGTAATCTCATGCCCCAAGAAATTAACACGGGTTCTACACCACTGTGCTTTCTGAAAGGAAAGTTTTGCTCCGGCGGCTCTCAACTGGGTCAGAACATAACGGATGTCCGCTATGTGTTCCTCCACAGATGAACTTTTGATGAGGACATCATCTACATAAGCCAGGTTACCCCTTGCACCCAGGTCGGGCATGGCCTTGTGTAGGAAAATGTTGAATTCATTGCCGGAGTTGAGGTATCCGAAGGGAGTCCAGGTCCATGTGTACTGCTGGCCCCCAAAGGTAAAAGCCAGCTTGTATTGGTCCTCCCTACTGACAGGCACAGTCCAGTATCCATTGGTCAGGTCTATTGCAGTGAATACCTGTGACCCCTGGATCTGGGCCAGCCCTTGGTCAATGTAGGGCAGAGGCCATCGGGAAGTATGGACCCGTTTGTTGAGCTCCCTAAGGTCGGCGCAGAGTCTTCACTGGCCATTCGGCTTCAATATTCCCAGCACCGGATTATTGAAGGTGCTGTGTATTGGACAAATTATCCCCCGGGACTCAAGGTTCTTAATTATTTCAGTAAGGGACTCCATGGATGCGAGAGGCAAACGATATTGCTTCACAAACACTGGAGTCATTCCAGGGTCTGTGGGAATTGTTGTTGTGTGGATATCGGTGCGACCACAGTCATATGAGTCTACCGCAAAGAGATCTTGGAAATCCAAGAAAACTTGTTTCAACTTTTGCTTTTGTTCCAGAGTCACACAGGCATCAGCTAGGTTGACTCTCTCTTCCACCATCTGCCTGAAGCCTGGAAAGACTTCTGGTTTGGCTATCTCAGCGACCTCCTCCAGCTGGGTGGAGAAGTCCCTGGTCAGAGCATTGATTTGGACTGGAGGCCCCAGGTGGGAAAGGCAGCCTTCATGAACCTGGAACATCACCTCATCCCTTCTGAAGTCACAAGTCACATCCTCCTTACCATAAGGGCAGGAAGTGTACACCAGGAAGTTCCCCCCATGCCGGGTAAAAATCCTGTCTGGTGTTGTATCGTCCTCACTGTCACTGTCAAAACAGTCCTTGGGGATTGGTCCTAACAGTTCATTTCCTAGAACAATGGAAAAATGTCGGTCATCAACCGCAATTCCAATAATGGTGCCTGCGGCTAGAGTAATACTCTTTAAGTCGCTGTTATCCACCTATATTGGAATGGTGTCATGTTCTATGTTGACTAATGGAGTTGAGTTTACCCCCAACCCTTGCTGTTGGAGAGAAGCGTTTAGATGTATGTAAGCATCAGGGTTTTGCAATTTTTGTCCTCTTTTAACTTTCACTTCCAGGGAGAATTGTCGGGTCCTTTCTGGGATGGTGACTTCCTCTCTGATCTGAATTTCAACTGCATAAGGTAGCAATTGAGCTGACCTAAATGCTTTTTCTGGATCATCAAAGCCCATGGGATTATCCGCTAATCGGGACCAAGCTTTGAAGTTTATTAGGTCCAAACTAATGGCAAAGCGATTGAGAATGTCACTGCCTAAGTAAAAGGCGGCAGTAACGTCTCGCCCGACCCAACAATTATGGTCTATGCTCTTGTTGGCAATGGAGATTTTGAGCATACACCTGCTTGGCAGGAGATGTTTGGAATTAGGTGCTTCCAGGTCCATTTCCCATTTGTCTATCAGTTTGAATGTGGGAATGGCTGGATCTTTTGGGAGTTGGCGGAACATGGCTTCGCTGATGAAGCTCTTACCGTTGTTCACACACACTCGAGCGAGAACAGAGTCCTTCCCATCATTTAACTGAACAGGGATGAACAACTGCTCTCCAATTTGCTGAATATCAGCCAGGCTCTGAGCTGATTTCACATCTTTCTGGACTATAGGAGTGGGAATTTCTGATTGTGGATTAGTAAAGAATTTCAAAGTGTTACCTTCCAGCGTGGAGTACCACTTTAAACTGGAAGGAAGGTTGATTTTCAGAAATAGAGAGGACCCCCCATCACCAGTCTGTTGTCCTACTGCTATTACTGTCACGTCTGGAGTTTGGTTGTTCTGGAAGTGAAATTCTACTTGGTCAGATTTTTGTTCAACCATGTGGCATGTGCCGTTTAAACTAACATGGCTGACACTCTGTTTTAATTTTATTGGTCGGCTAGTCTGGGTCCAGAGGACCTTGTTTACACAATCTATTAGGGGTGACAACCTTCTCAGGAGGTCATTCCCTAGTAAACAAGGGGTGCCCTCTGGAGTCACTACTATGACCGGGTGTTTCAACTTGTGTCGCCCAATTTTAATGTCCAAGTCTGCAGTCCCCTCAACGGGAATTTCCTTCCCGTCCAAGTTCTGCAGTTGTCCAGGAAGAGAGGTGAGAGGAATACGGTAATTCTCCCCCCTTCCTGCATTTAGTTCCTCAAAGGCCCTTTTGGACAGAAGGGTAGCTTGGGATCCATGTCCACCAGTGCCAAAATTGTACCCTGTCCCTGTACTTGTACCGGGGCATAGTATCTTCCTCCTTCTCCTCAAGGGGGCACAGATAATGCACATTTTTGGACAACTGGTGGGCTAACTTTCTGGTTTTGGACATTGCTAGCGAAGAGATTTGGGCAGAATTCTGTGGAGAGCCTTGGGAATCTGAAAGAAAAAGTTGGCAACTGGAGATCAGAGCCATTGTGGGTTCCCCGGGTTCCGGTTCTGGGCCGCCCCCCCCTTTTTGGAGGCAGTCACCAGGATGGGTTTGAACCAGGGGATTTCGGTATTGTGGGTTCTGGGATGAGATGATGGGTGGCGGTAGCTCAGTCTCCATATCTCCCCAGTCTGAATTGGCATCCCTTGGGACCCATTTTTCCTTGGGAGGAGTTCCCCCATCTCTGAAGGAGAAGGTCCTTTCCCCAGGATCCTCTGAGGATCCCTCTCCCTCAAATTGGAAGACCTGTACCTCCTCCACAAAGTGGGTCTGTTTGGGCCTTTGTTTCTCCTACCCCCCCTTTGCTCCTTGGGGGGCGGGCTTTCAGGGGCAGGAGATTTTGTTTCCGGTTACTGGTTTTCCAGGGGC
The DNA here is from genome assembly GCF_040938575.1 of Ambystoma mexicanum. Taxonomy (NCBI): domain Eukaryota; kingdom Metazoa; phylum Chordata; class Amphibia; order Caudata; family Ambystomatidae; genus Ambystoma; species Ambystoma mexicanum. The sequence continues at coordinate 460,212,621 of NC_090923.1, read as the reverse complement.
TGTTTACAAGTTGGGAAGGAAGCTTCCTCCAAGGGTTTACACCCCCCTTTCCCTTGTGCCTCCTCCCTGGGAACCGGTGTGTTATCGGGGTGCTGCCCCGTCATTGTTCTGGAGTACCAGGTCCAGAGTTTGGGGCATTCTGTGGTGGCACGCTCATCTGAGGGTTCTGTTGAGCCCTCAGTATGTGAGCCAGATCCCGTGCCATATTTTGGACCTGGCGCTCTAACTGGGAAACCCGCTCAGGCTGATACGGGGCTCTATTTTCTCCCCTGGGCTGATCCCGGGAAGGGTAGCTATCCCTTCTCTGGTAGTACCCCTGGTTGGGAAGATTTTGGTACCCCTCCACCCTTGGCCTCCCCTCTCCCGGATTAGGTTGTCTGAGCTCAGGGAATTGGGGAAAGAAGGATGGATGATTTTGGGGCTGGAAATTGGGTGGATACCTGGGGAAAAAGTTCTGCCCAGGATTTGGAGAATTTCTGCCCTCCTGGGGGAAGTTAGGAGGGAAGTTCCCCAGGTCAGGTGCATGGCTGTATCCCCCCCCCTTGAGCTGGAGGAGTCCACACATAACCCAGGATTGGTCGGTTTCCCTTGTAGCGGGGACTTACATAGTCAGGGGAGCGGGGGACCCCATTTGTGGGACTACCTCCTCGACTCCCTGTCTGTGACTGGCCCCAGGGATTTCTGGGTTTAGGATTATTAGGTGCAGGTAGGTTTTTAGGCCCCCCCATCTCCAAGTCTGAAACGGGGGCAACCTTTACCTCAGCCACCTTGGCAGCAGCAGGGGTGCTATTGGTTTTGGGGTTTTTGGGCGCATTATTTTTATTTTCTATGGGCTTCTGCACCTCATAGATCTGGGTAGCCTGTTCAATGACCCAGTCTAAAGATCTTTTCTCGTGAAAATCTCTCACGAGCTGGGTCATGATGTATTTGGGCAAGGCATGGAAAAATGTATTGACAAATTCTCTGCTGTCTGTGCGCACCCTTCTGGTGGTCTGCGCAAAGGCACGTTTCAGTTCTTGCACGAATTCTTGTGGGGCCTGATCCTCCCCACATTGCAAATTGTAGGCTGCCTTGCGAGCCTCTTGGGGATTTCTGTGAACAGAAAAATGTTTTAATATGGCCGCCCTATAGGTGGACCACCTTGAATGATTTTGGTCCTCCAGCCCCGCAAAGAAACTGGAGTACTCTGGGGAGAATGTCCACTTTACATATTGGATACAGCTTTGGCTGTCCTTCAAATGAAAAGTCTCCATCATTTGCTCATAGAGCTCCAAGTGTTCCCAAACAGAGTACTTGGCGTTCTTATGATAAGGCGTGATGACACTCCTGATTGCCTTAATCTGTTTCAATGGGTCTTTAAGCAAGGCCCTTTTTGCCTTATTGGCCTTTTTGGTTCGGGTAACCCTGGTCCATTCATCCTCTGACTCAGAGGCACTGCTCCCAGAGGTTCCTGTCTGATCTTCCAGGTTTTCCTGGATTCTGCGAGCCTGGGAGTGGCTGGCAGAATGTGGGGACCTGGTCACCTGTGTCTTGTACCGCTCAGAGGAGTCTTCAGATCCCTCCTCGCTGCCAGGATTTGATGGGTACCCCCCACTGACCTAACGGGGCAGAGGTTTTCAGGATGCTCTTAATGGGCCTACTCTCCTGGGGTTCCCCACTAAATTTCACTGTGCTTGGGTGCCCATACCCAGATGCCCGCCTCTCCATACCTGGGTGGTACTGGCCTCTGAGCCCCATGCTTCTGGCTGGATAGTAATCTGCCATCCCTGTGGCCCGGTGCTCATGTGCGCCAGGGGACATGGGGGTGGCAGAGTCCAGGGACTGAGAGAGATAAAGGCCTCAGGTACTAGGGCTCCTGAGGTTATGCTCAGGAGTTTCCCTTTCCCAGCGAACCTGGTCTCTATCCGCCCCTGCTCCCTGTTGCAATGCAAGAGCCTGCGCTTTCAGTTCCTCAGTTAAGGCCTTAGTAGACTCTATCAGTCGCTCCTGCATCGCTACCTGTTGTTGGAGCCTATCATTGTGCTGACAGAGAGCCTCATTTTCTCTCTGTGCCCCCTGATTGGGGTTACCTCCTGAGCTGTGTCCCTATTGGCCTGCGCCTTTCTTGCCAGAGCATCCTCCACCCTCCTGGTGTGCTCTAACAAGTTCTGGTGTTCTTTTTGGAGGTCACCCAGTCCCTGGAGGGCCAGGTGATTTTCTTCCATTTTCCTTTTTAAGTGGCAGACTTCCTGGGCTAAGGTATCCCTTTCCTGACTAAGAGCCTGCATCTGTGCCGCCAGGTCGTCCCTTTGCCTTTGGAAGGCACCAGCTTTCTGGCGCTCCTGGTCAAACTCTGCCTGGGTATCCAGGTCTTTCAAAATCAGTTTATTGCTCTCTGTCTTCTCCCTATCTAGGTGGCTTTGCAGGGTGACTACCTGCTCAGCACATGCCCTATTGAAGTCTAACTGTTGCTCCAGCTTTTTCTGGCTCTGCAGTAGGGAGTCCAAACCTTCTTTGTACTCCTTCTGCAAGGCCAGAAATCTGGTATCCTGGTCTGCCTTTTCCTGTTGCAGCACATCCATATCCTCCTTTATTTTAGTGATGTACCATCTGCTGTCATTTTCGGACTCCTGGCTCCTGAGCAGCCTCTGCTCAGAAGAGTCCAGATCAGATTGGGCCTTCTGTAGTGCCAGCAGTTGCCTACTCGCCAGATCTTGGCCTTCAGCACATTTGTCCTGCATGGCTCCCATATGTAAATATAAATATGCCGCTACCCTGGCAATCTTGTGGTGCTCATCCTTGGCCTTAGGGGCCATATATAGTTCACTCAGGGCCACATGTAGGGGACCCTGATCTCCCCATGTATCTGACCCTGTTTCAGTGACCTGTTGCGCGATTGCCTGCAACCAGACCGTTTGGTCCTGATGAGTCCACTCACCTCTCACAAATAGCTTATGTAAGAAGTGTTCTCTGGCTATTTCCATATCTACCAAGGTCGTCATTCTGGAATTTGAGTTCCTTCCTGACTTACAGAAGTTTGTATTTTATTTTTGAAAAACAGACCTTTTCCTTAGAGCGTTCCTTTGGGAGTGCTTTACAGCATAACACAGCGTGGTGATCCGACCAGATATGTGTATCTGGTCGGCTGGCACACTGTATTAATCTGCACAAGTGATAGATCTAACCCAAAAATCCTGGACGAGCCCCCACTTTGTAAGAGGATTCAATCCAGCACTACAGCTAAGTCAATGCCTAGTCTGGGATACTGAATGGAAGCCCTTATTGATATATCTTTATGTCCAGTTCATGAGTTCTGGATGACTACCCCTATATAACACCCCTCTCTTGGAATCCCCCTGACCCCACTGAGCCAAGAAGTAGTTCTGTTTTGCAAGTTAAAAGGTTTATTTGAGAATTTAAACAATATATATATATATATATATATATATATATATATATATATATATATATCACACTTTATAATAAATTAATAATTGAATATCACACTTAATCTGAGCAGTAATCAATAATGGATAGTCTGGCACTAGCACACTTCTTTATAATCAATGATGAGTGGTTATAGGACGGATAAGATAGCAACAATACTTTTATGGTTTCAAATGGATGCAAGGTGGAATGAAAATGCAGTACAGAAAAAAAACTTGATAGGGTTTCAGCAAAAGACAATGTAATCACTTTCTTGGACAATTCACCCCCCCTTTTATGCAATGTAAGGAGATGAAGATGAAGATGACACTGTTCTTAGGAATGCAATCAAATAGAATTCAGTTCAATTCCCCCCCAGCAACTTATACAACAGATAGGAGTTTTGAAACACAGGCAAAATGCTTTGAATATGGTGACAATGCAGTGAGAAATATGCTGAAAATGCTTGTAATTCCCTTCAGGAGGTTCAGGGTGAGTGGTATCTAGTTAATATGAGTTCAAGCTCACTCTAGCAATGATTCAGGGATGGTTCTTAAGAGGCAAATGAAATTTAGCAGTTCAGGCAAAAGCAGCTATCTTTTTACAAGTAAAGAAATCGGGCCAAATCGCAAATCGCGGCAAAATTCGCGAATGCGTGAATCGTGATTGCGGAGAAAGTATAAGGAGTAGGAAGCCGGTTCTAGGCTTGTTGGAAAGGTAAGATTCTAAGCTTTCAGAGGAAAGTTAGCCCAAACGGTTACGGAGTTAGGAACGATTTTGTGAAGGTTGTTTTTTGGACTTGAAATTTAAAAGTTCAAAGCGACAGGTTACAGCTTGCAGCTAGAAAATGACAGGTGACAGCTTTGCAAATGACAGGTGACAGTTAGGAGGCAGTTCTGGTTAGATTAAAATAGATTGAATTATATTATTTTAACTAAGAGATTGGTTCTGCACAGTTCTGCTAGGTACTCACAATATATTTTTGAATTAGGCCTCGCCACAGATCTGGTCAGGTTTTGGACTGGACTCTGGTTCTGGTCTCGGCACTTCACAGTGATCTGGATCAGCTCTCTGGTTCTGCTAACAGCGGTCTGGGTCACTCTGGATCTCTGGCCTCTGGTTATGGATACTGCTCTGCTTTCTCTGGGTACAGCACTGCTTCTGGATCTTTCTGGCACAGGGTTTCAGGCCTGAATCAACACCTGGGTCCGGCTGTGAATAGTCTGCAAATGATTTTTGGGCCTGCTGACAAATACTTGTGCTTGCAGTGGGCCTTCTTGGTTCAAAGTTCTGTAGTCTCTGTTTAGCTTGGAAGTCTAAGTGTAGGATCTCTGGGTGTGAAGTCGTCGGTCAGCATGCTCCGCAGCAAATGGAATTGAATGTCCCTACCTGTCCCAGCAGTCTCTTTTTATGTGTTTTGAAAGTGGGTGTGTGTGCAGCATCACTAGCCAGACCCTCTCTCAACTGCCCATTGGTCAAGCTTTCCGCACTGCTTTGATTGGGGGAAGGAAATGTGTGTCATGGTGATGCTGTAGGTTTTATGGGTCAGAGGATCCTCCCCTGGTCAGTTTGCCCACAAATCTATATTTGACCTAAAGACATATTTCATAGATACACAGTGGTTTGAAATTGCATGCACCCATCACGTATCACATGAGGTATACTCTGTTCAAACTCTGATGTTTCTAAGAGCTTGCATTCAGAAATGGCAACATTTTGCGTTTTTTAACTGGTTTTGCAATATTGGTTTTTCATTAAAAATTATACACATATACACGGGCTGTCCATACATACTCCAGTAAATTCCCATGTCTTATACATGAGTTATACATCTTTCTTAAAATCATATTCTGGCCAACAGGGGTGTGTCTTCCCAGGTCACATGGTGTAGAAACCAGTTTATCCAGTTTCTGCCAAGCTCAGAGACCCTGCCCCTCCCAGCTTCTGCCAAGAGGAAGCTATTTTACGGCCCCCAATATAACATTTGCCTGGGCCCTGGAAGGCCCATTGTTCAAGAGGAAGCCATTTATGACCTCCCCCCAATAAACCCTCTGCCTGGGTCCTTTGTTTAGTCTCCCCTCAGAATGCAACCAGGCCTGAGAACTGCTGTGGATCCAGTTTCACTCCAATTGGGGGGAAGTTGTCAGGCAGAATCCAGTTCCTTAAGCCAGGCCCCAGCTAATGTCACTTCTAGTTACCCAGTTTTTCTGCATTCAAATAAAACTAACAATTTTTACACATGCAGATAGAATGCTGATTCTAAGTTCAAAACTATGACATTTTAACAGTGACAAACTATGTGGCAGTCACAAGTCTGTCCCTCAGTTTATTTACACATTTCGATTTTTGGTAATTTTAAATCCAGTTTCAGTTTAAGCCGCTGCAGACCTGCAGAGCTCAGCCAGTCTTGTTATAAACCTTCAAGTCACTTCAGAATATAACTTTACATTGTATCCACCTCTCAGTAAGTCTTTCTTTGGCCTGCTTCGGGTTCATTTATTCAGTTTTACACAAATGTCTGGTATTGTTTTAAAACGCCGGCTTTCTGATAGTGGTGAGTACTGGTAATGCAACCATTTTTGGGGTTTAAGAAAATGAATTCCCCACAGTTCTAGGTTGCTTTTGGCAATCAGCATTGCCATTCCCAATGGTTTCAGGCTACTGTGTGGGTAGTCCAATGGTGGTTTTAGGCAGTGCCCTTCTGTGCCCATAACATCGGCAAAAATGGGTGGCAGCCTATTCTTCATACATTTCCCTGGGCATTTTCTGGGAAGGTCTGGCCATCATGATGTTTTCAATGCCAGTAATGCACAGGTTTTTTTTTTTTTTTTTGTAGGGCTCGGATGCATGGGTAAAAAATCCCACAAGATGTACATTTTTTTGTTTGTTAAGAATTGGATACAAAATAGCGCTGACCCAAGAATACAGATAAATGTTTAATTTCGGCTTGGAACGCTTATTGGCCCTCGGAAGCAGCATACAGTGTTGGTTGGAAAAAAGGACCCTGCAGCATGAGGACGGTCGCAATGACGTCAGCGGAACTGTTTCCCATGATACGAAGCTTGCATCTGAATTCTGCGTCTTTGTACTGCACACCAGTATTTGTTTGATGCTTGCTCAGCTTCGGAAGAGGTGATACTGATGAGTACCTGTGTTATCGTGTGGTACAGTTGTCGGGAATGTCGGGAGAGAGCGGCCTTCTCCTGGCTGTGTTCGGGAGAAGGCAGTAGCTTCCCCTTCCCAAGCTCTCGTGACGGGCTGGCAGATTTTGGGAGGCAGAGGTATGGGCATGGAACTGGTCGCTTGGGATTAAATCCTCTCCCGCTTCCTTGCTCTTATGTATACGTTGACGTGAAGCAATTGATGACCTCGGATGGGATTTTTGTGACATACTTTACTGTTCGACTCTTGCCTTTTTCTTTTTGTTGTGGCATTGCAATACATGTTGAGCATCTTGGGGTGGTGAGGGAAGTGTGACATTTTTTGAGAAGCAGCCTTTCCGCTGGATTGAGTAAGAATGAATAATTAATGGCAATGGCATAGCTCTCAATCCTTTGTGTTGCAAAGGCGGGTGAAATCACCCAATTTTGTTTTTGGTGGGTGAGATGCCCATTGGAATCAATGGGCATGCAGGAGGCTTGGCGAGGGAGTCAGCCCTTTACAAGGCGGGTGACACCCGCCAAAAGCGTGTGAGTTGAGAGCTATGGCAATGGTTATCTTTAACTTGCAACTGATAGAACATGATGGAAATGCACATTATTGTGGGCTATGAACCATGCTCCAATTATAATAAGCTACAAGGTAATTTTTTTTTACTGCTAATCTGAACGCGGTTGCAGGCAACGTATTGCAAAATGTTAAGTGATGACTTTTCTTGCCAAAATGTTTGCTGAGTTTCAATGAACGGTTTTCTGCTGGTAATATTGGTTGTGCCCATATTTGTAATATTTCACAGTTGTGATGCAGTAGGGCTCGATAACTAGCTGTTTTGTATATCATTGGTCTAGAGGGGAAGGTAGGGGCGGGAGGGTGTTTTTTTTTAATCTTTTAACCATCTCCAAGGTTGCCTTTGCTTTACGAGCTGCAATTTCAGGAATTGGACAAGTTAAGGTCTATTTATCTTTAACTTGCAAGATGATAGAGCATGTTGATAATGCACATTGTTTTGGGTTATGGACCATGCTTAATTAGTACCCGGCACTGCGTTCCACAGGATTACAGTGAAAAGTGATAGGTCATTTCCGAGACATACCTCAGTATAATCCAGTGGATGCACACACGTGCCTGCTTCTGTTCCTGGCGGGAGTGTGTGGCAGCCCCTTAGCCAATGAGGAGGCTCAAAACGGGCCAATTCCCTCTCCGAGCCTCCCCAAGGCTGGAGGCTGCCTTCATCCTCTGCTGGGGACCCATGATTTTTTTTTCCTCCTCCTGCTCCCCTACAAGCTATCCCCTCCCCACCCTCCCAACCCCACTTACCTTCTTTTTTCTCCTTTTCTTGGGAGCAAAAGCACTGTGAATACTTCTGTTCCCAGCGTGTCCGCTCCCGATATTCACCATGGAAAGGGAAAATGGACTACGTTTTCCCTTTCCCGGCAGCCATTTCATTTGACTTTTTTTTTCTGTTTCGAAACGCTGCAGCATTTCGGAGCAGAACAAAATGCTATTAGTACACTGGATGACGGAATGTCCGGTGCTTATCTTCATTCTCCTCGGCGGTCCCCATCTCCGGTCAGCAGCCTGGCGAGAGTCTGACTTCCAGGGAGCTTCGGCGAAGATTAGCGGTGCTCGATGGTCCCTCAGAGGATGGGAAGAGGGCGCCTAACCAGGTCCACTCTCGGATCTGTGTCGACGTCACAGCGGCTTTCAGATTTCAGCAAAAGGAGACAGCAGTCAAACTTCTTCTTCAGGCTTGCTTCAAGATTAAGCGTCACTTTCAACTTCAGCTTCTGAACGAATTCTAGCAGTGAGAGGCCCCCAGATGTACTGTTTATCTCCCATTCATTCTGCTGGGTCACACTCAGGCAACCAATCACTCAGAAGGGCATTCAGCAGTCAGTCAGCCAATCAGGCATACAGTGCATTCAGGTCATTCTCCTCCATCTCAGACACTCACAAAAAGGAATGTGTATTGGGACAAGTACCCAGCCATTCAACACTACACACTGCATTCATACCATTTTCGGGCAGGGCTGTCTCAGTCATTGTGTCACACACCAGATATCAGACATCCACAACAAGAAGTACATATTGGTCACGCACTCCATTCACCCAGATCCCACCCACAGGGTGTACCCACAACATAAAATCACTGGGAAGGCTGCAGCCAGGCTGGCTTGGACTTCACAACAACACCATATATGGAACTTCCACCCAACAGACAGTCGGGGGGAAGGGACAGAGTCAGGGCTTCCCAGGACTTTGGGAAAACAAGGTAACATGCAATAGAAAGAAATAGGCCACAGGGGCCATCTTGTTTCCTATTAGGAATCAACTGATTCCAATGGCAGGGCCTGGGTATCCCCAAAATGGAGGATACTCAGAGCACATGTTAAATTCTGCATGGAGCTGCCACCAACCCATACCCTGATCTGTGAGCTACATACCGGTGCTCAAAAACATACACTAGGGGTGCAGGGTTGCACCCCCACCCATGGGTGCCATAAGGGTGTCCCATGGGTCTGTACACCAAACCAAAAACAGGAAGAGATGTACTGCCAGGAGTCCCACATGGACTCCTAGGCAGAATACAATACAGAACACAAATGAAAAAGGACTACAGGACAAGGACAGGGAGGTCCTTCTCCTCCCTCTCAGACACTCACAACAAGGAATGTGTATTGGGACAAGTACCCAGTGCATTCTGGTCATTCACCTCCCTCTCAGACACTCACAACAAGGAATGTGTATTGGGACAAGTACCCAGCCATTCAACACTACACACTGCATTCATACCATTTTCGGGCAGGGCTGTCTCAGTCATTGTGTCAAACACCAGATACCAGACATCCACAACAAGAAGTGCATATTGGTCACACACTCCATTCACCCAGATCCCACCCACAGGGTGTACCCACAACATAAAGTCACTGGGAAGGCTCCAGCCAATCTGGCTTGGACTTCACAACAACACCATATATGGAACTTCCACCCAACAGACAGTCAGGGGGAAGGGACAGAGTCAGGGCTTCCCAGGACTTTGGGAAAACAAAGTAACATGCAATAGAAAGAAATAGGCCACAGGGGTCATCTTGTTTCCTATTAGGAATCAACTGATTCCAATGGCAGGGCCTGGGTATCCCCAAAATGGAGGATACTCAGAGCACCTGTTAAATTCAGCATGGAGCTGCCACCAACCCATACCCTGCTCTGTGGGCCACGGACAGGTGCCCAAAAACATTCACTAGGGGTGCAGGGTTGCACCCCCACCCATGGGTGCCATAAGGGTGTCCCATGGGTCTGTACACCAAACCGAAAACAGGAAGAGCTGTACTGCCAGGAGTCCCACATGGACTCCTGGGCAGAATACAATACAGAACACAAATGAAAAAGGACTACAGGACAAGGACAGGGAGGTCCTGTCCCTCCAATATATTTCCAGCATCACAGTCACTCCCCCAGACTGAGGTTAGGGAAGAATCACGATAATGCAGATGGAGATTTCCCACGAGATAGACAACCTCATCCAGACGGTCAACATACGTTCTGGAAAGGCCATCTGCACTACTGTGACTCTTCCCTGGTCTATGCTGTATGGTGAAGTATAGCCCTTTCAGGCTAATGGACCACCTGAGCAGTTTTGCGTTCTCACCCTTCATCTGCATAAGCCAGTTCAGTTGCTTATGATCTGTCTGGTCCTCAAAGGTAGATCCCGTAAGGTAGGGCCTAAAATGCCTAAGGCTCCAAACTATGCTGAAACATTCCTTTTTAACAGTAGCCCACCTAAGTTCTCTACCCTTGAGTTGTCTACTGATGAATATGATTGGATGTTCCCTCCCTTTGTCATCTAACTGGGACAAGACAGTTCCAATTCTGGTGTCGCAGGCATCCGTCTGGAGGATAAAGGGTTTGCTGTAGTCAGGCGCACACAACACAGGTGCACTACACAGACTTTCTTTCAAGCCATCAAAGGCCCTCTGTCAGTCTTCAGTCCAATTAACCTTCCTAGGTTGTTTGGGTGAAGTCAGAGCTGTCAGAGAAGCAGCCATGGTTCCATAGTCCGCCATGAAATTGCGATAATACCCAGTGAGGCCCAAAAAATCTCTCACCTGGGTTTGAGTAGTGGGAGTCTCCCAGTCATGTACATCCTGTACTTTACTGGGGAAAGGTGGGATTTGACCCCCTCCTACCTCATGACCAAGATACGTGACTTTCCCTTGAGCTATCTGGCACTTGGTGGCCTTGATAGTGAGGTTAGCCCTTTTCAAGGCCTGCAACACCTTATTCAGATGTGTCAAATGCTCTTCCCAGGTGGAACTGTAGACAGCAATGTCGTCTAAGTAGGCTTCAAACAAAAGGCTTCAAGCCCACTGAGCGCATGATTGACCAATCTCTGGAAGGTGGCAGGGGCATTCTTCAACCGAAAAGGCATGACCCTAAACTGGTAGAGTCCCTCAGGAGTTGAGGACACCGCTTTTTCCTTGGCATGGTCCGTCAGAGCTATTTGCCAATAGCCTGAGGTAAGGTCAAAGGTGCTCACAAATTTGGCAGCACCTATGGCATCCACGAGCTCATCAGCCCTGGGCAATGGGTGTGTGTCAGTTTTGGTGATGGCATTGACTCCTCGGTAGTCCACACAGAACCTCAAATCTTTGGTACCTGCCGGGGAACTTGCCTTGGGGACAAGGACCACTGGACTGGACCAGGGACTGTTTGAGGGTTCAATAACACCCAGATCCAACATCTTTGCGACTTCAGCCTGCATGTGGTTCTTAACTGTATCTGACATACGGTAGCACCTGCTTTTGACAGGCACACTGTCACCAGTGTCAATTTTGTGCATACACCATGGTGTAAGACCTGGTGTTAGTGAAAACAGAGAGGCATATTGCCGGAGCAAAGCCCTGCAGGCCCTCTGCTGCTCTGTCGTCAGATCAGGAGAGAGGTGTACACCCTCCAATGATCCATCCTGAGGGTTGCTATGCTGCAAATCAGGAAGGGGCTCACTCTCATCATCTTCTTGCTCTGAAGCTAGCAAGAGACATGAGACTTCTGCTCGCTTGTGGAAAGGCTTGAGCCTGCTAACATGGAATACCTGAGGGGCTACCTTAGGGACTCCCATGTCAACCAGATAATTGACTTTGCCCATCTTAGAGATTATCCTGAAGGGTCCAGTCCACTTGTCCGCCAAAGCTCTAGGCTTGATAGGCTCCATCACAAGGATTTCCTGTCCCAGAGTCCAATCCACTTGCGATGCTTTAAGGTCATGCCAGTACTTGTTCAATTCCTGGCTGGCCTTGAGATTCGCTGTTGCCTGACCAATCATCTGTGTCATCCTCCATCTGAGGCCTAACACATAGTCCCCCACTTGCTTGGTGGAACCTGGAGGGGTTTCTTCCAAACCTTCTCTGATCAAGGCAAGGGGCCCCCTCACGGAATGTCCAAAGAGCAACTTAAAGGGGCTGAAACCAACACCCTCTTGAGGTACCTCTCTGTAAGCGAACAGCAGGCATGGCAGGAGGAGGTCCAATGTCCTCCTTAGGGGCTCTTCCAAAGCGCCTAGCATGCACTTGAGAGTTTTATTAAATCTCTCACCCAGATCATTGGTCTGGGGATGGTAAGAGGTGGAGAACATGTAGGTACCCCGCTCTCTTTCCACATGCTTTTCATGTAACTAGACATGAAGTTGGATCCTCTGTCAGAGTCAACCTCCTTAGGGAATCCAACACGGGTGAAATGAATGCCCAGGAGAGCCCTGGCAACCACCTTGGCAGTAACAGTCCAAAGGGGTATAGTCTCAGGGTACCTGGTGGCATGATCAACCAAGACCAGGATGAACCGATGTCCACCTGAAGTGGGAGGGTTAAGGGGACAGAGAATGTTGATGCCCATCATTGGGGTACGGTTGCAGCCTTCCCTGGAGGTAAATTCCCCTGGTCAGACTCGTTCCCCAGCTCGTGTGCTGTAGACTGCGCTGGTTGTTGGCACTGCCCCTGCGAGGATATGACAGATTGTGAGAAGGCTGCTATATGACTTCTGTCTCTCTTGAACCCTTCTTCCCAGAATGTTGTGAGCATGCGCCAACCCATATAGTCTCACCTGTTGATTGATGATGGCGACCTCTCTGTCCTGTTTTCTCACTGCAGGGGCGCGTTGTATGGACCGAGTTCCTTCACTGGCCCATATGCGTGGCAGCCCAGACCGGCTGTGGCTGATCCACTCCTGAAGGTAAGTGTCTTTGCTCTTAATATTGTAGTGTTGATTCTTGCTTATTGTCGAATCCTTTTTAATCCTCTTGATAATGTATTTCCTTTGCTCCGCTTTCTCCCAATAGTTGATATGCGGCCCATCGGTGGTTGCGGTGCAAGCTGCAAGGCCCAATGGAAGAGAATGGAGTTCCAGATGCTGCAACAGATGATAAGTGTTGGTTTTAGGTAAAGCGCAAGTATTTGTCCAAGCACAACCTAAACGTAATGTCTTTGCATTTTCTAACCTTGTCTTTGTCCTTTTTCTTTGCAGGCACCATCTGTCAGGACGTCGGGCTGGAGCGTTGCTATCCGGACGTCTGGAGACGGAAGGTGAGTGCAGCGGCTGTAACTGAATACAAGGTTAGATGTGCTCTGACAAGTTGCTGAAGACAGGTAAGATGCGCTGAAGTTGGTAGCTGGAAACAGGTAAGATGAGTTCTGGCGAGTAGCTGAAGACAGGTAAAATTAGCTCTGGCTGGTAGCTGAAGACAGGTAAGATGCGCTTAGGTGGTGGTGAGCGTTATGCTGCAATAGCAGAATAACGTGAAGCGTATGCTGGGAGGCAGAGCAGGTTTATATAGCCTAGCTCTGGCCACGCCCATAGTCATGATCGGCCCACCCTGCCACTCATAAAAGGATGCTCACACGTGCAGTCTGCCTCTTTCCAGGAGCCACGACTGACCCAATCCACCCGCTCACCAACACTCATATTTGGAACATATTCAGATCAGCCACAAACCTAGTTTAACTGGCCTTACAGTTCCCAGTGTCAAATGAAGATGAATTTTATATCCCCAAAATCACCTTGAAATTACATGACAAATGGTACATAGATGAAATCCATCCGCCTTATGATGGCTGAGAAAAAGGCCTAAATGATAATAGTCCTTTTAAATAAATTGTGAATGTTCATGTGGGACAAATGGTCCTGCTCCTGCTTCTGGCCATTTGTTTTCACTAGGTTAGCCTCTACCTTTATCAGTCTCCATTGTGTTGGATGCTTGCTCTTTGAAGTGGTTGCCCCGATTTCCACACATATTAGTCGTGCTTCAGCTAAGGATGACTTTTCTTGAAGTCCCTGCTTTCAGAGCCAGCAGGTCTGGAGAACACTGAATTTCGACACATTTAGCAGGACATTTATATTGTGGTTGGTCATTTCTGGGAGATGTGACATCCAGGCTGGAAGTGGGAGATGTCTTTGTGAAGTTTTTTGCATAGCCAGCAAATGGGTCTGCCTTGGGCTGACAGTTTTTCATTAAGACAAAGTGGCTCTTCAAATGTCAGTAGAGATGTGTGGGTAAAACTCATCATGTTTTGTTTTCCTGACATTTTTCTGTGAGCAGTGATATTTTTCTCACTTTTACTTTTTCAAAAAATGTTTTTATTTGCACACACATATTCAGGCCATTTTTGTTTTTAATGTTTAAAAATCCTGTTTTCCATGTGACAGGGACCTTTAATTCCTCCTTCTTTTGTAAATTAAATGCTGCTTATCCATTGATAATGACAGGTAGGCCCCTTTTCACATGGCTCTTTAATTTTACTCGAAAAACAAAAACAAATGGCAGGCCGTTTTTGTTTCAGTGTTTAAAATCTTGCTATTCATGTGAAAGGTACTTCTGTTTTTGGACTTTAAATATAAGCTGGTGGCCAATCTCTTTCCTCAGCAAGCTCCCTCCTTTGAAACAGCCTCCCTCTTCGTCTTGAGCCGTATCTCCTCGAATTCCTAAAGCTGCTCAAGACTCTCCTTTTCACCTCCTCCTTCTCTTCCCCCATCCCCTGCTTATCCCACAGATGCTGAGATTGGAGACCAGGGTCCTTATGTGTCCTACCGCTATGTAAGTGGTTTCAACCCAGCACTCCACCTAAGTCAATGCCTAGCGTGTGATGCCCAGCTGGAACACTTAATTATATATTTTTATGTCTAAACTGCTTTTATTTCTGAATGATGTACCCTTATATCACGCCCCTCTCTTTGAATCCCCCCCGGTCTCACTGAACCAAGAAGTAGGTTGTTTTGCAAAGTTAAAGGATTTATTTTATGGATTTGAACAAGATATATATCACACTTTTATGAATTTGAACAATACCTAGATATCACACTATTCATATTTATACAATGATCAGCTTTGAGTGATATTACAATCAACAATCTCTTTAATCAGAAGGAGTATGGATGAGAAGAATAATGTAGCATAAAATAAAACTGTATGTGGGTTCAATGAAATGCAATGATAGGAAATTAATGCAGCACAGAAATAAAACCTGATATGAATTCAATCAAATGCAATGTAATCACTCTTTCCCCCTGATTCTAACCAATCCCCCCTAATATGCAATATAACGAAAAGGAGAGAAAACAGGTTTCAGGAATGAACACTCTACAAATGCAGTTTCAATCGTAGTTCCCCCCAGCAAGCTTAGAGAAAAACAGGAATGATTTGAAAACAGGTCGAATGCTTTTGAATGTGATTTTAAATGAATAGGGAAAACACTGAAAAATGACTTTAAATCACTAAATGGGATTCAAAACTAGTGGGAGCCGCTTTGGATAGCTTCAGGTAAACACTAACAATGATGGTCGAATGACTGGCAGATAGGAAACTGAATTCAGAGGTTGAGTGCAAGAAATAGCTATTTTATATGTGATGAAATTGAGCCAAATGCAGAATCGCGGCAAACTTTTTAGCGTGCGAGAAATGCGATTACAGAAAAAATACAAGGAGTTGAAATTTTGATTCTAGCATGTACGGTTCAAAAGTTACAGAGGTTTTAGTAAAGGTTGATTTTTCTCAAAAAGATTCAAGATTTCCAAATGGAAGATGCGCTTTTGAATTACAAAGCAGGATTTTCATTACACTAAGGGAGGCTATGAAGATGCAAGATACCCAACGGACAACCACCAGAACAGCGGCGCCTCCGCTCTGACTTTTGCCCGCCAAGACACTTGACTTTCTTCAGCAAATATATTAGCGCAAAGATGAATTTATCACTACAATTAACAAAGGACTATATGGTTGAGGGAAAGATTCAGAAAGACAAAAGAGATACTACAATGCAGTATGGATATGCTAAAATGGTTTGGATAACATTACTTAAGACTAAGAGATTGGCTATGGACAATTCTATGCTAGATACTCACAACTATGGTTTTGGAATGGGCCTGTCAAAGATCTGGTCAAGGGTTTTGGACTGGAATCTGTTAGCCCACCAGACAGGACTCAGGCACCTGGTTCTGCACTCAGCACGGCACTGGGTCTCTGCACGGCTCTCTGGACTGCATCTGACGGGTTGGTTCTGGAGTTAGCTATCTGGTTACAGATCTGCTCTACTGGTTTGGATCTCTGGGTTCTGGCAAGAGTTCTTGGCAAGAAGCAGAAAACAGCACAGCCAGGTTGTTCAATTTTGTTGTGCCCCTTGGAAGTCTTGGATTAAAATCAGGTTGCAAGATTTTAAAGGCCAAACTGAGAAAGGTTAAGCTTTGGAATTAGGCCTTCTGTTTTCAGAGTTCTGGAGTCTGGATCTGGATTCTCCTGCAGAGCACTTTGCCAATAAATCAGTTGACGGGTGAATATGTGTGTCTGTTTAGGTCCTAAACAGTCCCTATTTATCTATTTCCCAAAGGGGTGGTTAGGCTGATTATACTAAGCCCAACCTCTAGGAATCCGATTGGTCAGAGAATTTCCTCTCCCCTGATTTGTGAAGCAACCAAAGTGTCATGATGTGTCATGATGACGCTGTGTTTATGGTCCAGGGAAAAACCTCCTCTTTGTTTCTACACTGAAAATCTATTTTTCAGATAAAACATGTTTACAATATCACCAACTTGCTGATAATACATATTCACATCACAGATTTAATAAAGCATGTATCCATCCGAGTCTCATCTTCTTGAGAGTTTCGGTTCAAAACTGACAGTTTTTCGCACTTTTGGTTGGTTATCCAGTTTCAGATCTGCACACATGTTTCCACATACATGCGCATGACATCTGGGCATAATCCTGTACATTTTCATATTCCTAGCATGATCACATTTGCTACAATATCCACTTTTTAGTAGTCTGGTCTCTGAATATCGCACAGGGTTCAGAGTAGTTTCACATTGTGAGAAGCATTTTTATATTAACAAGCTATAAAACACAGATTTTTCCAAATTTTACACAGTCTTCTATGAGTCTTTTTCCAAAAAGATATTTCCTTGGAATTTCAGATACACATATCAGTCTAGCTCTACCTACAAGGTTTGGCTGGGCCAGAGCAACCTGAGCCTCTTCCTGCCAGCAGTTGTTTTCTGTCGACACCCAAATTTGCATTTCCTATCATATTAAGAAGCCTATTATCTCTTTCACAGAGCAGCAGAGCAAATCTCCTCCCCTTCCATTAACCATTCCATGCCAGTTGCTGAGCTGAGAGCAGGGGGGAAGATGCTTTTTTTTGGGAGAAACTGTGGAATGTCTTTGAAGTCCAGTGTGGCTGCATTAGTTCACTTTTAAAACACTGCTTAAAATTGTCTTTTCTACAATACAATTACATTTTCAGCAAATATACACACAGATCTCTTCATTTCAGTCTTTTTCAAACATAGAGATTGAACTGTAGCAAGCCATATTGCTTTTGCTGGCAAGTTTCTTCTTTTCTACAATTTGATTTTAAGACACAGTTTAAAACTGACAGTATAAGTAATGACAGCTAGGACACAGGAGAGCGGCGCTACTGCGCCCATTTCTCACATATTTATCCCATGCAAGCACCTTTTGAATGTGGATTTTTTTTATGATGAAAGGTGTTTCTCCTGACATTGTGCTTATGGGGGTTCCTTAAATCAAGGTGATGGTGAACACCCCACAATCATGTTGGATCTTCTCTGCTGTTTGAGAATCATTATTTTGCAAATTTAACAGCCAAGGAAAAACTGATTTTAGGCACTTCTGGGTTTTCCTTGGGATCTAGCACTGCCTTTTCAAGCAGTTCTATTTTACTCTGTGGGCAGCCCCATGCCAGGTTTTTGGCAGTGTGGTCTCCTGTTTTGCCACTGACATAGGCAAAAATAGATTTGGCAGCCTATTTTTCAGGTTTCCCTGTGCACTTCTCACAGATATGTAGCGCGTATAAGGCTTTCCGGCGGCCATTCTGTTGTTTTTGATGAAAGCAGCACACAGTGATGTTGCAGGGCATAGACTAGTGGGTTAGAACATCCCACAATCAGCTCTACCCTCCACCCCTCCCAGCACTTTGCCTTGGCACCCACTGGCATATGTCATCACATGCCTGAAATTATTTATTTATTGGTGGCTCAGCACTCTACCTGTGCAATTACAGCTGCTCACTATCAAGCAATTCCCTCTTGATTCACCCTCCACGTACCCCTCCCCACACTCGCTTGGCCCTCTCTTTAAGCACTTGCACGTTCTGAATGCTCACAAGGCATAGTAGGTCCACCTCTATCTTCCATTGTCATATTTGCTTCTCTCCCATGTTCCCTCCTGCTGCACTGTGGGAGTTTTGAAACACAATTTACTCAATGTATAAGTGCCTTGAAAATTCACAATAAAATAGAAAATAATTATTAATAGTATGTAATTAGTCCTTGAAATGCTAAATGGGCAGTGAGATATGTGTGAGCATTACATCTTTATATGCTACACAGAATGTCAATGGGAGCAACAATGCAAATAGATTTTGTGTAGTTGGTTGGAATATGGTTATCATTTGGTCCCTTTAACATTATTAGCACATGGAGATTGTTATTCACCTCCTCTCAGCCAATCAGAATGTTTAGAGTGCAGTCAATATCTATTGGAATTGACTGAATGCTGAGCCTTCTGTCTTCAAAAGCAGACATGGAAAAAATAATGCAATTTCAAGGCAAGAATTATTTCAACAAGACACTTTCTCTATGATAGGACCTTTCTTTTGCTGCAACATCCTATTTGACACACGAAAGAGAAAGCTAAAACCAGAGAAAACGCATTATTTTTTCTTATAGAGAAACCATTTACTTTTACATGGCACCTAATACATACTCATGTTAAACCTGTTTCAGTTCAACCACGTTTACAATTAAAATCCTTAATTTATAAGGACAACTATTTTATTTTAATATTACAAAATAAAACCACATTTAATTTACCAACTCAGTTGCCTGTTTACTTTACCCATAATTAAAGTAAAATATTTTACTTCACCACACTACTCCAAAACATACATTGCTATCACCACTATGTGCTAAAAGCCTTATAGACTTTGTGCGATTTCATTATCGCTTGGGATGAAGACCCTTCGCAAACCTATAGCCCCTGGCTATAATGTTACAGGGCTGTTTGTCTGGCTAAGTCCTGATCTGTGCCATAAACATTCTGTGTAATCTAGAATTTGATCATATTTTTATTTGATGCAGATGACAAGTCTAAAAAGGAACTCCGCCTCGTACCCTGAAAGTTGGCAGTTATTGGCATAGGAAATTAAGCTATTACAAGATACTTTGCATACAACACAAAGCTGTTCAGAGTATAATGAAACATATGTGGTCATCTCCGTGCAGTCTATTTTCTGTGGTACATAAATGTTGTGTACCCTCTTGTTTTATACTTCTATTACTGTTTGTGCAAACCACTTTGTGCATGCATGGAGCACACATGAATCAGACTATTTACTATTGCTATGTTACATGAAACGTAATGTAAATATGTTTATTTTTATGTTATGTGAAAACATAATACAGAATCAGTCTGGTGATTCTTTTTTGCTCTGCTGCAACCACATTTAGAAAATATGAATAGCGCAAAATCCGTATTACATAAGCATTTGCTAAATGTTTAGCACTGGTGCAAATCTTTAGCTAATCTGGTCCAGAGTCATAAATAGAAATAATGTAATCGTAAAATTCGTTTGGAATCTAACCTTTGCACTTAGTTGCTATTTTATAGTAAATATGATTTGTGTATTTAACCTACTGCATTATTCTGAGAAAAGTGCCAAGAGAGAACGTGTTTCTCTTTAGGTACGGCACGACATATATTACTGTTGTAAAGAAGAAAAAAAACATAATGCAGTTTGCAGATTTTGTACGTCTTCAAAGATCACTTCAATGTATACTCACTAATAATACATCGAACCTTAATGTGATCAAGCCGCAAGTACAAGACATGTGTGTTTTGACCGCTGAATATAAAGTCAAGCTGAAGCATACGAGTGCGTCACAGGCCACCTCCAAACAAAGAAAATAAAATCAGCTAGGGTAAACAGGGCAATATGATTTGAGAAGCCAAAAAATTGACCAGTGTGTATCTCACGCTGTCTCAATCTTCCCAAAGTCTACTCGACAGTGTTCAGACCAAACAACTCTGCTTACACTTGTCTGACTCCATACCCTCTCTCTGTATCTCTGGGCAGGAATTCGAGCTCGTCTGTGGATGGAGGTAACTGCTGGGAAATCAAATAAGACCCTTTCATTTTTGATGCCATGACAGAGAAACTAATGGACAGCAACAACTGACAACGTGCACGGAAACTACAGAGACAGGAATGTTTACAGCTTGCTCGCAGCGGGTCTGTAGATGGAAGCTTAGCCCGCCAGACTGATGTGGATGCTTTTGTAATACGTGAACAACTCCAATCATCACAAAAGACTGAATTCTACCAAATTGATTGAGGTTCTTTGAAGAGGAAAAGTCCAAAGCAATCACCCCGGTTATTCGCCATTGGGAGCAGCATTGGGAGCAGAGCATGCACGTGGTTTTTGATGCCGCATGCAGAGCCTTAGAGTATTAAACATTATCTGTCCCAAAGGGAAGACAATTCCAAATACCAGAGGGAGATTGATGACAAGGTGGAGTTGTTTGTGCATAGGACAAGGACATTAACAACATTTTCTTTTTGTTTATAAGCCCTTCTGTTATAAAGTCTGTTTAAAGCAATCATGTGCTGTGAAATAGAATTGATTAGGTGTAAACATCGTGTACCGTTTCCATACAATTGGCATCACATATGTATTCAAATATGTGGCTCCTATCTTCCTTAACAGCACAAAAGCCTTGATTCATGATAAATGATTGGTGCAAGGATAAAAGTGCTCCTTGCATACCACGTCCAGAATGGTCTGCACACTGGTCCTCAGGTGCAAAGACGGGGTCTGAGAGGTAAAAGGAAACTAATTTTCCACACATTGTTGAATGTGCAACTGATACTTGGATAGACGTTGGACACTAGTACCCACACATTTGGAGGGCTGGAGTAGCGATGCACGCTGGGGCGTTGAAGGGCCACTCACTTACAATGCATACATTGCATTTCCACCCTCCCATCAGGGGTCGAAATGTAAACGCATGATTGGAAAAAACGCGTATGTTGCTGACTTTTGCATATTGATGACAATGAACATGAATTGCGTCCCTTAATAGATTTGCAAACATAATGTGTTAATAGTGGACGTATTCGCTTAGGGCTTTGCTTAAACACCTAAAACAATGGAATATGTACATGGGTGCAATTATGGTCGCATTCCTTTAAAATGTTTATTCGATCTATCAATTTTGGTATGATTGACAGGGACCCCTTCATGTCATTGACCAATACTGAACTTGACGTGGAACTACTTCTCATTATCCCGAAATACTTTCCAGAAAGGTACAGAATATATGGGTTTGTGCCCAGTGTCCCGCGACGGCTGCCTCCCATTCCCACTGGTTAGCTTGAGGTATCATCTGACTGACCTAGACAGATGGTCTGCAAGACAGTACACCACACCCTCACCCACAACCAGAGGAAAAAACTCCAGGAGTACAAATCACCCACATTATTGCACTATGATTTATTTATTTGTTTTTACATGTGTAAAGCGCACCAATCCCCGGGTTATCTGGACGCTGCTTACACGAAGGCAATGGTTACACTTTGGTTACAGCAAGGCTACAGGCATCGATAGTACATTAGTTATAGGTAGTGGTTACAATAGTTATTAGCATATGTGGTACAAACATGTTGTCTGGAACAATATTTCTAGTCAGGGTGGAGATGGTGGTGCCAAGAGTTAGCTGTGTTACGTTAAATTACATTTCAAGGTCTTGTGAGAAGAGCCAGGTTTTGAGGGCGTTGCGGAAGGACCCTAAGGAGTCACCCTATCGTAAGGCTAGAGACAGGCCTTTCAAAAGTTTGGCAGCGATTACCGGGGAGCTGCTTACACCTGATTTCTGTCACCTGTATCTAGGTATGACAAGTAAATGCGAGTAGGCATCCCAGGTAGGTCTGGTGGATTGGTTCTTAGACATTTTTCTGGCCAAGCAGGTAGGGGCAGTGTTTGAGATACATTTGTGGGTTAATGCTAGTGTTTTGAACTTGATACGTTCTTGGACGGGGGCCAGTTGATATTACGTCTGGCTGAAGAAATATGGTCTTTTTTTGGAGAAGTTAAGAAGTGCTCTTACAGCGTTATTCTGAATGATCTGAAGTTTTTTTTAAAATTCCAAGCATTCATGTTTAGCCGAGATTAAATACCGATAAGGAGTAGTTCAGTTTTCCCGTCATTTAGGCGTAGACTGTGTTGTGCCATCCAGTCCTGGATGGTTTGGTATAGTTTGCTTAGTGCTTTGGAGTCAGTGTTGTAGTTCACGGATATGGTTAAGAGGATTTGGGTGTTAATTATCCTTTAATTATCTTGGTAGTTTCAGTGGCTGTGATCAGGGTGAATTTGAACCAGGGATGTAGGGAGGGGCGGGGGATGCTGGTCTAGGGGCTGATCAGATGTCGGAAGTTTTTTTTTTTTGTGCAGTAATTTTGGTTTGGAGTAAGGAGATTTTGTCAAGTAGTGCATTTTGGATATTCTTACACCAGCTGAGATCTTTGGCCGCATTATCAGGTGGGGGAGCTGCTGTTTCAAGCTTGCATAAGATAGCACAGAGCTCTCTTGTGCCCGAGCTAGCTTCTTCAATTCTCCTGTTGTATATGGTGCTTGTTTGTACTAGATGGAGAGGGCTATGTAGTGCTGTTTGTTCTTGTTAGAGGGTATTTTTATCCAGGCAGTCTCTGCTGCTGTTTAAGATGAGCAAAGGGTTTTGAGACTGGGGGTATACCATGAATTAAGGTGGGCACTTGGTTTGGGCTTGCGTAAGCTCACAGGTGCTACTTTGTTGATGGCTTTGAGGAGGGTTTGGTTGTAAATCTCAACCATGGTATTGGGGTCTGTGTTTGCATGTGAGTGAGCTGTTATCGGTAGTAGTAGGGGAAGTATATTGGCTGGTGATATGTTACGTGAGTTTCTCGAGCAGGAGGACAGTCCTGGTTGGGGCAGGACCTCAGAGCAAACTGTCTCAGTAATATTGAAGGTGATAATATGGTGGTCTGACATGGGGCAAGGATCGTTGGTTAGAATGTTGGTGGTGCAGTTAAGGTTATCCAATCTAACGTGCAGCCTTTATCGAGTGTGGGGCTTCAGATCAGGTGTGTGAAACCTAGCGATTCAATGGTCTTGGCTAGGGCATGTGCATGGGAATCAGATTGGTCGTTTAGACCTAAGTTGATATCTCCCAAGAAAATGATTTTGGAGGAGGGCTTACTATTGGTGGAGAGGAGTTGAGCGATGTCTTCCTCGAAGGAGAGCAGTGGGCCTGGGGGTCGGTAAGTTAGGTGGATCATAAGGATGGCTGTAGCAGATAAGGAAATTTTAATTGAGAGCAGCTCACCTGAGCTGACAGTTTGGTTTGGGATATCTCTAATGCAAAGGATCTTTTTACCAATAAAGGCTACTCCACGTCTGTTGTCTACCAATCTGTCTTTCCTGAAGATGGTGTAACCATCCGGTATGGCAAGAGAGAGGGAGCGGCCAGCAGCAGGATGCGGCCATGTTTCCATGATTGCAAGGAGGTCTAGTTTGTTGGTAGTGATGAGTTCAGACACGTCGAGGGCATGGCCAAGGAGGGATCTGGCATTGATGATCACTCCTGTGAGGTGTGTTGGGGTGTTTGCTTTTGTGTCGAAGGTGGAGATAGTCATGCTATGTGTGTATTTTGGTCTGGTCGGGGAGGAGGGTTTGAGTGTGGTGGATGCAATGGGCCTCATTACGACCCTGGCGGTAAGTTACCGCCAGGGCCGTGACTTTACCGCCATGGTGCTAACTACGTTAACGCCATGGCGGTAAGGGGATTTACCGCCCCATTCCGAACTTGGCGGGGCGGTAAATCCCCAATCCCCATTTACCCTTCCCCATTCCCATTTTTGCCCCATAGGGCATAATGGGAGTGGGGAAGGCGTTAATTACGCCACCGTAAATTACGGTGGCGTAATTAACACCAAGTTCCCTTACCGCCATGGTTTTTTACACCCGCTAAAAGCAGGTGTAAAAACCGCCATGGCGGAAAGGGAACTCGTAATTGGCGGTAAGGGGTCGGCGCAGCTAACGCTGGCGCTAACCCCTTACCGCCAGGGTCGTAATGAGGCCCAATGACTCTTGCTAAGGGAGATGTGTCTGGGGTGGTGTTAGTAAGGATGTTGTTGGCTGGGGTAGCTGTCATGGGGGAAGCATGAGAGGAATGTGTGACAGCATCCCACTTGAGAATGTTGGCTTCAAGTGCGAGTATTGTCATTGCATTGATTTTGCAATACATGGCTAGGATGTTGAAATGGTCTTGTGATACCGGGGGTGGTGGCTCTCAAGTTGAGGCATGCATTCCTCCAGATGATCGACGGGGTTGTTGTTAGTGGGTGCTGTCGGCATGTAGCTAGGCAAGATGCTAGTCTACTATTCCGGTTGTTGAGGGAACAAGGTTGACTAGGGCTTGAGGTAGGCATGTGTCCCGTGTCTTGTGGGGTAGAGGTGAATCTGAATGCCTTGGGTAGGAAGAGTGGAGGTGGGATATCATGTGAGTTAGGAAGGTTGTCTGATATTGTTAGGGTAAGTGTGTGTTTGAGTTTGGAGGTGACATGTAATGAATGGTTGGTAAGGCAGATGGATGGCTTCAGGACGCCCATGGCTTAAAAAGGGCAGACACGGGTGAAGCAGTGCCTAGTGAGTGGGCCAGTGTTGGAGGGCAGCATGGCGTGGTGACTCCCAGGCGGGTCCTTCTTGGGGTTTGCATTATTTTATCTGAGTCCCCTTAAATAGTGCCCGTCAACAAAACATAAATGTGTCAGACATATCAAATCAATTAGAGTATGAAGATAACATTTGCAGACTTAAAAAAGCAATGTTGATTGCTACTTATCGCTCACTGCAGGAATTTAAGATGGCTAATGAATGTTTCTTTGACTTAATTGCTTGGTCTCCTGATTGGAGTCATGGCAAAGGGGCACTGTTGAGTTATTTTAAAACATGAAAATGGGACTGGACGACTAACCACAACCACGTTGGGAACTGAAATCCCTAACTTTATTTGCAAGGATATTTTTCCCCTGTAAGAAACCTCAGCCGTACATATACCAGTTAACATTGCCATTGATAAGAAGAACGTATATGTTAATTAGGTTCAACAAGTTGAATCTGTAAGCAGTTAAGGGCACATGAATGGGAATACTGGGAGAGAAACAGACATGCAGGCTTTGGGGGGATGTAACTAAGTTAGAGACAGTCACGTGCTGAACTCTTGTCATGTAGTTTTAAGCACGTTTGTACTGTACTATGGGAATCACTTAGAAGACTTGGATAACATTAAGGATGAGTCCTTCTGGTTGTGGTGTATATCTGGCAACAGCCTCTCTTTGATGCTGCTTACCATTAGAGTGTGGTCGGTGGCGGAGGCAAAACCTACCTTGTATTCATATGCATGTAATCCAACAAGTGGCAACCTGATTCCCTGTAGCAGAATACAGTCGATGTAAGCGACTTTTATTTTGGTCATTAATTGAAAATCACCCCTAGAGCAGTCACCTAGTATATGAGTAATAGTTATGGCCTGTCAGCGGAAAACAACGGGATAATATGCTAGACTAGAATGCCTGATGGATAGGTTTTAGTATGAGGAAGTGGGAATATTAATCGAGTGATTGGTGTATGAGTGTTTGTTTGTATCTATGTGGTTTTATAAGGATATGTATTGTCCTTTTAAATTTGTTTGTATGTGATATGTATTGTTGTTAATATTGTGTGGAAAGTTGTTTGTAACTGAAACCAGGCATCCAGATAAGGTGTGTACCAGGTCTTTTTACGCATGAAAATCTTGAAAATACGACAGCTTTTTTATTTTCCTGTGTACATTTACACACAGGTTTAGAGCAGAGAGCAGTGCAAAGGTCAGGTTACTTGACAGAAACCAGAAGACTTCTTTTGATTTTTATCTACATGGATGTAATTGCAAGCCACCTCTGAAACAGAATGTATTTCTCTGAAGCCAGCTAGGTTTTTGTGATTTCAAAATTTAAATATTTACAGGAGAGATCAAATGGCTAGACCTTAGAGAAATAATAAAAGGTGTATTCTGTCACAATGCAGAAAGCTGCCGTACGGTAAGGATGTCCATACAGTTTGTGCATGCTTTGCTGGATGTCACATACATTTTACTCTCTTGCAAAGGAGAAAAGTCATTTTTACTCTCTTAAAATCACATTTACTCTCAAAGTTTAAAAACAGGGAGTAAAATACTCCCACCTCAAAATCTTATCTGGAGCACTGACTGAAACACACTAACACAAAGAAAGAATAGATTTGCAAACAGAATATGTTAATAGTGGACATATTCATATAGAGCTTTGCTTAAACACATAAGGCAAGGAAATATGGCCACATTCATTTAAAATGTCTATTCTGTCTACCAATTTTGATATGATTGACAGGAACCCCTTCATGTTATTGACCAATAGTGAACTTGACCTGGAACCACTTCTCACTATCGGGAAATACTTTCCAGAAAAGTACAGAATATATGGGGGTTGTTACCAGAGTCCCGCAAGAGGCTCCTTCCCATTCACCCTGGGAGCTTGAGCTATCCGACTAACCAAGCCCTATGGTGTACAAGCCAGTGAAGACAGTAAACAACATCCCCACCCACAACCAGAAACTATCTGGGTCCCCTTAAATAATGGCTGTCAATAATACAGAAATGTGACAGACATAGCAAAGTGTTGTGATGTGCTTGGTTGGGTTATGGTGGGAGCTGGAAAGGAAGGGAAAGGAAGGGAGATATGTTGTATTGTGTTTAGATGGATGCATGGGACTTATGATGTAAACAAGAATGCTTTGAGAATGTTGTGTATGAGTGAGACAAGGTTATGTGTAAAGCGACTACATCTAGGCAGTTGATGAGAGCTTCCCTGGGTGATGGGTGCCAGTGGGTTTCTATGAGAAATCTTAATGTAACTTGATGTAACTACAATAAATCAATTTACCTGTATCTGATTCGAAGTGCCTGCGGACCTGCTTTACATCACAAATCAGAAGATAAATATTTGCAGAGTGCACAGTAAGAAGTATACAGGGTAATTCATAGAATTTCGCAGAAAAGTGTCGCAAGCGGCTGGCGCAGAGTGTCCGCGTGCGATTATGTGTGCCAGGCACGTGCGCTAAAACCGATTTCCGCGCACAGCGTATTCATGGATTCCATGCTCCCAAACCAGCCGTGGCGCAGAGAATCGCAGCGACCCTGCAGCAGCGCCAGTAACGCCCCCAAGAACGCCCTCGCGCAAGGAAAAGCCATCAACATCGCTAAATCATCGCAAAGGGCTGCGCTAACCCTGGACCAGTTCACAGGGCTGCCAAACAAGGAACGCAAAGCGGGCAACCTTCATATCAGGAGTACGCGGGAAGTTTTACACGCGATCAGCCAGGGTACGTGTATTACAGGGGTACGCGGGAAGTTCAACACGCGATAGTCCAGGGAACGTGTATTACAGGGGTACGCGGGAAGTTCAACACGCGATTGTCCAGGGAACGTGTATTACAGGGGTATGCGGGAAGTCTTACATGCGATTAGCCAGGGCACATGTAATACAGGGGTACGCGGGAATTATCACACGCGATTTGGCAGGGTACGTGAATTACAGGGGTGCGTGGGAATTATCACACGCCATTTTGCTGGGTACGTGTATTACAGGGGTGCGTGGGAATTATCACACGCGATTAGGCTGGGTGGGTCCTCACAGGTGTTCCCTGTACACCCTCCACGGCCCCTGCAGGCAGCCCACAAAACAGGGGACTACCCTGCACATCTGCTCATGTCCCCCTGCACCCCCACCCCCCAGCAGTGCAGGGGCATCCTCCACCAGGCCCCACCCATGTCTCCCACCACCCCCACCCCCCAGCAGTGCAGGGGCAGCCTCCACCAGGCCCCCACTCATGTCTCCCACCACCCCCACCCCCCAGCCACCAGGGGCACCCTCCACCAGGCCCCCACTCATGCCCGACTCATGTCTCCCACCACCCCCACCCCCCAGCAGTGCAGGGGCATCCTCCACCAGGCCCCCACCCATGTCTCCCACCACCCCCACCCCCCAGCAGTGCAGGGGCAGCCTCCACCAGGCCCCCACCCATGTCTCCCACCACCCCCACGCACTGTGGGGCACCTGCCAGCAGGCCCCAACCCTTGTCACCCACCACCCCCACCCCCCAGCAGTGCAGGGGCATCCTCCACCAGGCCCCCACCCATGTCTCCCACCACCCCCACCCCCCAGCAGTGCAGGGGCAGCCTCCACCAGGCCCCCACCCATGTCTCCCACCACCCCCACCCCCCAGCAGTGCAGGGGCAGCCTCCACCAGGCCCCCACCCATGTCTCCCACCACCCCCACCCCCCAGCAGTGCAGGGGCACCCTCCACCAGGCCCCCACCCATGTCACCCACCACCCCCACCCCCCAGCAGTGCAGGGGCATCCTCCACCAGGCCCACACTCATGTCCCCTATCACCCCCACCCCCCCGCCACCAGGGGCACCCTCCACCAGGCCCCCACTCATGTCTCCCAGCGTGCTACGTGTATTTCAGGGGTGCGCGGGAAGTTCCACTCGCGAATAGCCTGGGCGCGTGTATTTCAGTGGTGCGCGGGAAGTTCCACACGCGAATAGCCTGGGCGCATGCATTGCAGGGGTGCGCGGGAAGTTTTACACGCGATTTCAGCAGGGTAAGTGTATTTCAGGGGTGCGCGGGAATTCTCACATGCGATTTGGCTTGGTACGTGTATTACAGGGGTGCGTGGGAATTATCACACGCGATTAGGCTGGGTGGGTCCTCACAGGTGTTCCCTGTACACCCTCCACGGCCCCTGCAGGCAGCCCACAAAACAGGGGACTACCCTGCACACCTGCTCATGTCCCCCTGCACCCCCACCCCCCAGCAGTGCAGGGGCAGCCTCCACCAGGCCCCCACCCATGTCTCCCACCACCCCCACCCCCCAGCAGTGCAGGGGCACCCACCACCAGGCCCCCACCCATGTCACCCACCACCCCCACCCCCCAGCAGTGCAGGGGCATCCTCCACCAGGCCCACACTCATGTCACCCACCACCCCCACCCCCCAGCAGTGCAGGGGCATCCTCCACCAGGCCCACACTCATGTCCCCTATCACACCCACCCCCCCGCCAACAGGGGCACCCTCCACCAGGCCCCCACTCATGTCTCCCAGCGTGCTACGTGTATTTCAGGGGTGCGCGGCAAGTTCCACTCGCGAATAGCCTGGGCGCATGTATTTCAGGGGTGCGCGGGAAGTTCCACACGCGAATAGCCTGGGCGCATGCATTTCAGGGGTGCGCGGGAAGTTTTACACGCGATTTCAGCAGGGTACGTGTATTTCAGGGGTGCACGGGAATTCTCACACACGATTTGGCTTGGTACGTGTATTACAGGGGTGCGTGGGAATTATCACACGCGATTAGGCTGGGTGGGTCCTCACAGGTGTTCCCTGTACACCCTCCATGGCCCCTGCAGGCAGCCCACAAAACAGGGGACTACCCTGCACACCTGCTCATGTCCCCCTGCACTCCCACCCCCCAGCAGTGCAGGGGCAGCCTCCACCAGGCCCCCACCCATGTCTCCCACCACCCCCACCCCCCAGCAGTGCAGGGGCAGCCTCCACCAGGCCCCCACCCATGTCTCCCACCACCCCCACCCCCCAGCAGTGCAGGGGCATCCTCCACCAGGCCCCCACCCATGTCTCCCACCACCCCCACCCCCCAGCAGTGCAGGGGCAGCCTCCACCAGGCCCCCACTCATGTCTCCCACCACCCCCACCCCCAGCCACCAGGGGCAGCCTCCACCAGGCCCCCACCCATGTCTCCCACCACCCCCACCCCCAAGCACTGTGGGGCACCTGCCAGCAGGCCCCCACCCATGTCACCCACCACCCCCATCCCCCAGCAGTGCAGGGGCAGCCTCCACCAGGCCCCCACTCATGTCTCCCACCACCCCCACCCCCCAGCCACCAGGGGCACCCTCCACCAGGCCCCCACTCATGCCCGACTCATGTCTCCCACCACCCCCACCCCCCAGCAGTGCAGGGGCATCCTCCACCAGGCCCCCACCCATGTCTCCCACCACCCCCACCCCCCAGCAGTGCAGGGGCAGCCTCCACCAGGCCCCCACCCATGTCACCCACCACCCCCACCCCCCAGCAGTGCAGGGGCAGCAGGCAGTCAGGCAGCAGCAGGTGGGAGCGTGCTCGGGGCTCTGGGGGGCAGTAGTTCGGCCTTCCGGGCAGGAGCGTGGTATTCCGTATGCGTACGCGTGGCCAGCTTGGTACGGAGTGATTTGGCACGTGAAAATCCTGCACGTCAGCGTGAAAACTGAGGAAAGGCCCTCAGTGCGTAAGCGCGTCTGTGACGTGACCCGCACAGGTGTATCCCACACAGCACGTGATGACAGAGCACAGGTGGAAAGACTGCACGTCAGAGTGTAATCGCGTGTGATTGGTGGAAATGGCCCTACACGCAGAAGTGACAAAGCATGTAATTGGTGGAAATGGCCCTAGCGCGTACACGCCGCGTAAGTGACGCTGGACGTGTGGGCCTGTATAAAAGGTACGTGTAGAACACGTTTTCCTTGTACGTGCTTTTCGTGGAGAGCGAGTGGGTGAATTCTGTACTTCTTGTCATTTCACACGCGATTTACTTCACGGCGTTTCAAGTTCGTATTCCTTGTTACCTCTGACAGCTTTTTCTCTTTTTTCTCTTTTACTGGTTTACCTGGGCCTGTTCCCTCAAACAGTGTTCCCTTCTACTGTTGTCCTGTCTCCTCAGACAGCGTACAAATCTTCTTTTGGCGGGGGTGTTGCCAACCAAACGTGCTCCTTTTACACGCTCGTTTACCAGGCAGACGGTGGGTGAGTCACGCACGTATCTAACATCTGTGCTTGCCCCGTGTGTAGCCTACCCCTTCAGAGGTCATTCTAGGCTGCGTGTGACACGCATACGTTCATTCTTGTGTTACTGGGTGCCACAGCGTAGTGCAGGTTTTTCTTTCTGCACACGTGGTCTAGGAGGGGTTGCGTGCACGTCATCTCCCTTTTTTGGGCCTCCTGTGCGTTGCGTGACCCGTCATCTTTCCCCAGGGGTTACATTCAGCCTTGCTAGAGCACTAGGGTACAATTACCATCTGGTACCCAACCCCTTTGACCCCCAATTGCCCAGGACAATAGTCTACATCCACTCCCATACGCACATTAACATCAGTGCCATGGCTGGGAGGCGAGGATTCCGTAAGGGTGGCAAAGGTGGAAGAGCCACAAGTGGTGGCCGTGGTGGATCCGGTAGGGGACGTGGTCGTAACTTGCAGGGTGAGCCTGTCCCCCCATGTGTGGAGGACCAGTCACGGGCACCCATAATCCCCCCCCTCCCCTCCTCCCGTTGAGGCTGATGTGGCTGACACCATCCATGCTCAGCCCTTGTTGGACCAGCCCATTGTGGCACCAGACCTGGCTGACTCCATGGCTGACTTCCAGGTCAGCAGGGCTACGACACGTGCGCTGGTGCACGTTGATGCCATCATGCCACGTGGATCTGGGGCAGCAAGGTCATCTGCTGCACCAAGGAGGCAGGGCGGAGAGGCTGCAGGGGCAGCTGCGGCTCCATCCACCCCAGCCCTCACACACCCAGCCAGGACAGTGTCGGTCCTAGTCCATGCTGCTGACATTCCCCCTGACACCATCACACTAGAGCCAATGCCTGCACCAACTCCCATGCTGAGTGTGCAATCCCACACTCCTGATACAGAGTCCACCAGGGCTCCTGCCCCTAGTGTCCAGAGCGGCGCAGGACACTCAGGATCACCACCACCTTCCAAGCGGAAGAGGAAGAGTGCTCGTCCGGCACAGGCTGATGCCCCAGACACGGCTACACAGTCCGGCCCGTCCAGGAAGCCCAGCTTCACGGATGACGAACTGAATGCACTTGTCGAGTATGTGTCCGGACATGACAACGAGATGGTCATTGTTGCAGGATCCAAGACCACACCTGCACAACGCCAGGCACACTGGCAGACCGTTGCGGACATCGTAAGTGCCCTTGGAATCGTGAGGCGCACAGCCAATGATTGCTATAAGCGCTGGAATGACCTAAAGCGCAGGGCAAAGAGTAAGCTGGCCTCAAGTCATGCCGCAACTCTAGTGACTGGAGGTGGGTCTCCAGTAGTAGACATGGAACTCACTCCACATGAGTCAGTCGCTGGGACCTACGTCACGGAGGAACAGATCCAAGGCGTGGGAGATCTGGCTGATTACGAGGCATTGTCCGGTGAGTGCACATGCATGTGTGTGTCATCCATGTGCATGGTGTGTGTGTGAGGGCTTCTGTTTGTGTGCCAGGTGAGAGTGTGTGCGCCTGAGTCGTATGGGTCAGCCATGTGCTTCATGCAATACTTCCTGCGCAGCTGCATTTGGCCATAGCAGTATCCCTTCTGCCAACAGTAGACATCTAGCCCAACTGCACGCCAGTTGCCCTTGAAGTGTCACCTTGCCACAAGATAGTTGCTTATTTTTCACTGTTCATTCAGTCAGATTGTTTGCATTCCCCCACTTTTACTAGCCATGTCGCTGTCCACTAGTCACATGTCTGACATGGCTATGGTGAAGTGGAGTGACTTTGTTACCTGGATATCATTTGTACACACATGTCCCTGTGCAATTGGACCATTTCAGACTGGCAGCTCCAGGTGAAAAATCTGACCTGTTAGAATTAGAAAAGCAATTACATGTGGGAACTGGACTGAATGAATAGGTGCTGCCCTCCTCTCCATCTTCACTCAATAGCAATGGTACATGCCATCTGTGTGATGGCATGTGTGTTTCACCTGGCAATCACAGGCCAATGTGTCATGCCACTGCCAGGCAGCATGCAGAAAATGTGTTCATTTTCCATCTTGGTGTCATCAGTGTGTGCCATTTGCCTGCACTTCATACGCAGTGAGGGTGCATGCATGGGAGGGTTTTAGTCATGTGGGACATGTGTCAATCAAGTACTGGTTCTCTTGCTTCTCAGCCCTCATTGTGTGCCATGGTGCTAATGCCTGTTTCCATTTCTTTGTTTTCATGTCTTTGCAGGGGAAGACGCACCTGATACTGCTGGGGTTGTGGAGATGGTGCAGACCCAGGAGGGGTCCGAGGGCCGACCAACCACCAGTGAGGGACGTGGTGTGGTGGTGGGGGAGAACCCACAAGTGCTGCAGGTCGTGCTCTCAAGGGGTGTCTCTGGCTGCACCTCCCCCGAGCTGTACTCAGGTGTTGATTCGGATGAGACCTACGTGCCGTCGCAGGTGAGTGTTCCAGGGAGGGATTCTGTTCTGTCTCACCCACCTGCTCCAGGGTCAGAACCCTCCATGGGGATGTCAGTGTTGCCAGCTACGCCTTTGGTGGTTACGGATGCAGGGTCACACTCTGCGACATCTGATCCTGTTCCTCGGCCAGCAGATCAGAGGGGGAATGCAGTCCTGCAGCCTCAGGCAGTGCCGGCACAGCAAGGCGCAGTTCGCCTTGCCCCAGACAGGTGTGGTGCCCGCCGACGTGGTGGCCGTACGCCACCTGGCAATACCGCATGGGAGCAATCTATTTACGGTATGGCAACCCAACAGGCTGCATCATCCGAGATGATGCTCAGGCCATGGATAGGGTGGCCACTTCCATTGTCCCCCCAGAAAGGCTGATGGAGCGACTAGAGCAGGCAACCGACTCCATCTGCCAGTCACACAGGGAGGACATGTTGGGGTCCAACAGGGACAGGCAGGCGGCACTGGCGACTCTGCAGGAGGCCATCTCCATTGAGTCCCAGGGCCACAGGGAAGCCCTGAGGCAGGAGCTCCTTCACCTCAGGACGACTCTTGTTGAGCTTGAGGCTTCAACACACCAAAGGACAGAACAGCAGCTGGAGCGTCTCACCCGTACGCTCTCAGCTGAGATGCAGGCAACGAGGGCGGAGGTCCGGGCATCCCGTGAGTTGTTGCATGGGGACCTCCGCACACTCATCCTCCAGAACCAGACCTACCACACCCGCATGCTTGCAGCCATGGAGGAGCAGACTAGGGCCTTGCGTGGGCTGCCTCCCATAGTGCAACCACCTCCGGATGCAGCTGCACAGGGTGATAATAGCGACAGCAGTGATACTCCCACAACAGGGTAGCCGTGTGGGCCATGAGCCCATGGAGGTGTTTTATTTTCTCAGGATCCACGCAGGTGGGTTCTGGTGTGCATCCTGTCCTCGGACCTCCTGGGTGGCCTCCCCAACCCCCCGGGCCCATCAATGGCCATTTTTGATTGTTTCTTATTTTTATTTTTATTGTTATTTATTTTATTCCCTATTTTTTTTGGGACGATTTGTTGGCTTCCGTGGTTCCTGTGGGCATACGCTGCATTGTGGCTGGGCACATGCAGGCTTGTAATGTATTTGGTTCAGATGCTTGGGTTTGAGTCACACACACCCCTCCTGCTTCCCGTTTCCATGGGCTTGCAAAGGGTGTGCCCAAGTGACAGTGAATTACACAGTGACGTTGGACTCCCATGAGCTGTGTGGGCAGTCTGTAGTCAATACTGTGTATACATTCCTAGTGCATATTGCTGTTGTGTTGTACACTGCATGTTGCATTGATGTGTAACTCATCTTCTGTGTCTACCTCCCAATTTGCAGGTCCCTTCCTCATGTCTACACAAGGACCTCTAGTCTGGAGATGGGGTCCATGTTGGCAGCAGTGCACCTACAACTGGACATGGCGCCAACACTGCACAGTTGGTGGTGGTGGGAGTGCAGGCATTTCCAGGTGGTGAGACTACTGTAAAATTTGTGATGTCATGTTAATGGTAGTACGTGCTCAAGTATGTTGTTGGTCCGGCATTGCTGTGAGCATTTCAGGTGTTGCAGGTTTCTAATAGGGACACTGTACATAGTGACACTAGTGTCATGTTGTGGGGATTACTTTGTTTACCTGCAAATAGCATGACATGGCACGGTGTGTCGTGTGGCGGTGCTGGGGTTGGGTTGGCTGACATGGCACTGTCCTCTTGTAGCATTTTGCAAGTGGGTATTCTTTTTAGCTGCTTGAATGTGTAACTCCACAAAACTGCATTGGTGGTGTCTGTGTGGGTAGGGATGCACACATTGTGACACTTCCAGGTGAACAATCTCAGGCTGATATGGTATTCACGGTTCATTCTCCAGACATTCAGGATCAGTGTCAGGTTGAGTCATCATTGATTGTCAGATGGAATGTGCCAGGGCAGTGTGCACTCCACAGGGGTGTGATTTCTATGTGAAGTAATTAGCCACTAGCTGTGTACGGGCTGCCTCCCCACGTGCCCTTTCCCCTCCCATGCGCAGCGGCTGTGCATGTGGATGGGGATGTGGGGCCACCACCATGTCCACGGCCAGGCCCCGGCGTGTTGCAACGTTGTGCAGGACACATGCTGCCACTATGATCCTGCACACTATTGGGGGAGCGTATAACAGCTGCCCGCCAGAACGGTCAAGGGAGCGAAAGCATGACTTTAGCACTCCGAATGTGCGCTCCACTATGCCCCGGGTTGTAATCTGGGCTGTGTTATATCTTACCTCGGGTGGCGTGGTGGGGTTCCGAATTGGCGTCATCATGTGGGGGCTGAGAGGGTAGGCACTGTCCCCTGTGGAGGTGGTGATTGGTATCATTGGTGGGGTTGTGACCTTGCTCAGTATCCAACATGCATGCATGTGCAGTGGCATACATACTCACCAAGCAGCCATGTATCGCCATGCCGCCCAGCATCTAGGTCCCGGCATAGGGTGGACATTCGGTAAATGAAGCTGTCGTGGGTGGAGCCGGGATAGTTGGCATATACTGAGGTGATGATTCCCTTGGCATTACATGCTACCTGCACGTTGATGGAATGCCAGTGCTTGCGGTTCCTATAGATGTGCTCAGATGCCCTGGGGGGACGTAGAGCCACATGGGTGCAGTCGATGGCACCTAGCACTTTGGGGAATCGTGCCACACCGTAAAAATCCAGGGCGGCAGCATGCCTTTCTGCAGGTGTTCTGGGCAGGTATATGTGCCTGCGGACTGATGGGCGTGCAGTGATGATGTTCAAGACCTGGTGTAGGCAGCGTGACTGGGTGGCCTGTGACACCCCACCCACTATGGCACTTGTCCGCTGAAATGATCCAGTGGCTAAGAAGTGCAGTACATTGAGGACCTTCTCCAGGGGGCTGAGTGCTTGGGAGCACAGGGTGGGTGATGTGAGGTCATCCTCCCACTCACTCACCAGGTCCAGTATTATGTGTGGTGGAAACCTGTACCTTCCATACACCTGGTCATCAGGCATCCCGAAAAGGCTGGTTCTGGGTGTGAATATTCTGGCCCTGACTATCCTCCTCCTCCTCCTTTGGTAGCCCACTGCCACTGCTGCTAGGAACGGTATGTTCATCCTGGCATCTGGCTTGTTATTGTTAAAGTGCGCAAATTCATGCTTTGCGCATGTTCTAGGCGAGCGTGTGACCCGCGCACCCCTGGAATCCAGTTCCCAGTCCAATAGCGTGTGGAAATTCACACGCACAACGGGATACAGGTGCGCTGACGTACTTGCGTGTGTAAGTGCCCGCGCACCCCTGAAATACACGTACATAGGCCAATCACGTGTACGCGCACTTTTGTCCAATTACACGCGATGACACTCTGACGTGCAGTATCTCCACGTGTGCCCCGTCATCACGTGCTGGGTGGGGAACACCCGTGCGGGTCACGTCACATACGCGCTTACGCGCTGAGGGACTCTGGACCAATAGAATCGCGTATGCGTGCTTACGCGCTTACGCGCTAAGGGCCTTTCCTCGGATTTCACGCTGACGTGCTGAATTTTCACGTGCCAAATCACTCCGTATCAAGCTGGCCACGCGAAAACACACGGAAGACCACGCTCCTGCCCAGAAGGCCGAGTTACTGCCCCCCGTGCCCCGAGCAGCCTCCCACGTGCCATCTGCTGCTGCCTGCCTGCCTGTCTGCCTGCTGCCACCGTGCCCTGCCATTTGGTGCCTGCACATCAGCCATCTGCAGGGGTCCAGTTGCTGTGTCCACCCCTGCTGGAACTGAAGACTCCCAACTGGGATTACATCGCTCCACAGCCCAGCCCCAGGACCCAGTTGCCCACCCACACCTGCCTCTGGGGTTGCCATGTCGGGCACTTCCACATCTGGCACCAGTGGCAACCCCAGGCCAGAGGGGCAGAGGGGCACCAGCTTCACTGCCACCGAAGTTGGTGTCCTGGTGGAGCATGTCCTGGGGCAGTATGATGCCCTCTTTGGATCGTCCCGCGCCAGCAAGGATGGACGGGAGAGGATCTGGGCCGACTGTGTGGTTGCCATCCACGCGGAGGGGGTGGCAACCCGCAACGTCCAGAAGATCAAGAAGCGCTGGGAGGACTTGAGGTCCAGGACCCTTGTGAAGGCCCGGCGCCTCGTGGAGGGGGGCCGGGGCCGCATGAGTTCCATACAGA
Source organism: Ambystoma mexicanum (assembly GCF_040938575.1). Classification (NCBI taxonomy): domain Eukaryota; kingdom Metazoa; phylum Chordata; class Amphibia; order Caudata; family Ambystomatidae; genus Ambystoma; species Ambystoma mexicanum. The sequence goes on along the minus strand of NC_090923.1, from coordinate 460,174,964 downwards.
TGAGGGTCCTGGAACGCGTACGCCCAGCGCTCCATGCCCAGATCCTTGAGAGGGAGGCCCGTCTGGAGTTGAGCGGTAAGTGTCTAAGCATTACTGTGTGACACAGGGCATGTTGCTGTGTGCTGGGTCTATGATACTTGCCTGTATGTGTGCCATAGGCCATGTATGCATGTATGTGTGCATGGACATCATGGTAATGCATGTGCAACCAGTGATGTGTGACCCACATGGTTGTTGCATGTGTTCAAATGCCGCATGGGGACCCCTATGCAGATTTTGAACATGAGAGCATGCCAGTCTCTGTACCGGGACATGGGTGGGGGTGAGGGATGGGTGCCGATGCCAGGTACATATGTGGTAGCCATGTCTGTGTGGCTGACCTGCGTGTCTGTGACTTGTGCATGCCATGGATGCATGACACATGTGTGTGACAATGCACAGATTCAGTGAAGCAGCCAAATTGCCCTTGTATCCGCTGTGTTTGTTGTGTTTGGGGCCAGATGGATGTGACTGAGGTGAAGTGTGTGCATGTGAAATGCATGAGCCATGATGCATGTGAGTTCCATATCATTGAATGTTTCAAGAGTCCATTGGACATGCATGGAAATGTCTATGGCATGCAGCATGCCTGTTACTGTGTGTGTTTTGCCTGGACTGACCCATGTGTTGTGGAGGGACATGATGGAAGTGTACTTTGACAGTGGTGGTCTTCTGCTATTGCTTCCTGTCTAGGGGACCATTGTACAGTACCCTGATGCTTGTGTTCTTTGTCTCCCTCTACGCAGCGGCTAGTGAAGAAGAGGGCGGAGACGGCGCTGTGGAGCAAGGCGGCAGGGATGCCCCCACGGCTGCAGCGGAAGGGGTGGGTGAGCCCCCACAGGGGCCTGCTACGGTGGGAGACGGTGAGGAGCCATCCAGGTTGGTGGTTTGCACAGAGGAGGAGGAGGCCGCCACTGGGGCACACATGGGGCCTGGTGGGGGCATCCCTGCTGGTGCAAGTGGTGCAGTCCAGGGCCAGGGGCAGGAGGCAGCACAGGTCACCGTGGAGGGGCCTGTGCATGTCGCTGACCCTGACCCTGTGAGTGCACCACCATGCACCAGCAGGGATGCCCCGTCCCAGGCCCGTCCGCAGGTAGAGGGGATGTCCATGTCACCTGACTCCCCTCCACCTGCGGACGTGGGAACCCCTGGCCGTGCGGAGAAGATCCTGATTGGGGTCCCGATGCGCACGGCTGTGATTCGTGATGCCGTGCGTGCTTCCCGGGAGGAGCACGCACGTCATCACGAAGTGCACCGTGCCGACGTGGCCCAATTGGGATCGACCATGTTCGGGGGTTTCCTGCATGTGTTGGCCAATGTGGCGGCCCTCTCCTCCTCTGTGCAGGCTATACACCAGTCGTTCTCCTTGCCGTCTTCCAGCCCAGATGCCACCAGGGCCCCCTGTGGACCTGCCCCGACCAATGCAGCCAGCTCGGTGGGGATCCCATCCCTGCCACAGTTGGGAGTCGGAGGTCCAGTAGGGGTGGACAACACAGCAACTGGACCCCAGCAGATGGAAGATGTGACAGCATCATCAGGCAGGGCACGTGCACGACGGCGTCGGTGGTTTCCATCAGCCTGGATGCCGTTGTGCTGGCAGAGGCAGTGCCGTCGGAGGCAGCAGCGGGCTCGACGTGGGAGGCATCATGGCTCGGGGCCATCAAGATCAGAGGGGCAGGCATCGGCCGGAGGGCAGGGCAACCCTGGGATGGTGGTGTCTTCCGTGTGGGAGCAGTTGGTCCAGCGGATAGGTGCGGAGCGGCAGCGGGCGGAAGAGGAGCGGCTCACCATGGTCAGGGCGGAGTTCTCCATGCGTCGGGCGTTGAGGCGGGCTGAGTGCCTCGAGGAAGCTCGCAGGGAGTTTGAGCTGGACATGGGGTTATCCCTGCGAGACCTCGGGGCCAGGACAGAGTCCCGCCTCCAGGACATCGACATGGAGTTCGATGATGCCCTGGCCAGCAACATCACCGAGTGAGCCGCAGGACTTGCCCGCTGCCTTTGTATATAGTTATTTAGTTAGTTAGTGTTAGGTTTCCTTTATTCATTTTTATTTATTTGGACCGCTCGGACAATGGCCACTTTTTTGTATATATTTTTTCATTAGGTAGTAGTAGGTTTCATTTATGGTGTTGGGCTCATGGACCCTTGAATTTTCGTGTATATAGTTTGCTTTTTGAATGGACATTTCTTTTATTAATTATTGTGTTCACCATGAGGAAATGGTTTTTCATTATTTTCCTTCCACATGATTTTGCTTTGGACTACATTTGTTTTTGGATTCCTAATTTTTTATATTTTTTTACATTTGTTCTCGGACATGGACCTTTTATTTTGTTATCCCCATTGTTGTGTGTTTGATTTGTTTACTTATTTCACATCTTTAATACAATTCTTTTTTACTTTCACTTGTGGTATTTTCTCATTGGTTTCATACATGTCATGATATGGGTTTTGACATTCACTTGCACCCATTGTGTATGTGTGTGTGACGGACATGTGTTCATTTACATACTTGCCATTGGGGTTGTATCATGTAATTGCATTCACTATGTGGGTGGATGCAATCCTTGCCTGGGTGTTTGTGCTGGGTATGCTGCCCATTACTGCCATGATTGAGTATCGTCAGGACCTGGGGGCAGGGGGACATGTGTGGGTGCCTGGTGGAGGGTGCCCCTGGATGGTGGGGGGTGGGGGTCGTGGGAGACATGAGTGGGGGCCTGGTGGAGGCTGCCCCTGGTGGCGGGGGGGTGGGGGTGGTGGGAGACATGAGTGGGGGCCTGGTTGAGGGTGCCCCTGGATGGTGGGGGGTGGGGGTGGTGGGAGACATGAGTGGGGGCCTGGTGGAGGGTGCCCCTGGTGGCGGGGGGTGGGGGTGGTGGGAGACATGGGTGGGGGCCTGGTGGAGGGTGCCCCTGCACTGCTGGGGGTTGGGGGTGGTGGGAGACATGAGTGGGGGCCTGGTGGAGGCTGCCCCTGGTGACTGGGGGGGTGGGGGTGGTGGGAGACATGAGTGGGGGCCTGGTGGAGGGTGCCCCTGGTGGCAGGGAGGTGGGGGTGATAGGGGACATGAGTGTGGGCCTGGTGGAGGATGCCCCTGCACTGCTGGGGACATGATAGGGGACATGGGTGGGGGCCTGGTGGAGGGTGCCCCTGGATGCTGGGGGGTGGGGGTGGTGGGAGACATGGGTGGGGGCCTGGTGGAGGGTGCCCCTGGATGGTGGGGGGTGGGGGTGGTGGGAGACATGAGTGGGGGCCTGGTGGAGGGTGCCCCTGGTGGCGGGGGGGTGGGGGTGGTGGGAGACATGGGTGGGGGCCTGGTGGAGGGTGCGCCTGCACTGCTGGGGGTTGGTGGGAGACATGAGTGGGGGCCTGGTGGAGGCTGCCCCTGGTGACTGGGGGGGTGGGGGTGGTGGGAGACATGAGTGGGGGCCTGGTGGAGGGTGCCCCTGGTGGCGGGGGGGTGGGGGTGATAGGGGACATGAGTGCGGGCCTGGTGGAGGATGCCCCTGCACTGCTGGGGGTGGGGGTGATAGGGGACATGGGTGGGGGCCTGGTGGAGGCTGCCCCTGGTGACTGGGGGGGTGGGGGTGGTGGGAGACATGGGTGGGGGCCTGGTGGAGGGTGCCCCTGGATGCTGGGGGGTGGGGGTGGTGGTAGACATGGGTGGGGGCCTGGTGGATGGTGCCCCTGGATGGTGGGGGGTGGGGGTGGTGGGAGACATGAGTGGGGGCCTGGTGGAGGCTGCCCCTGGTGACTGGGGGGGTGGGGGTGGTGGGAGACATGACTTGGGGCCTGGTGGAGGGTGCCCCTGGATTCTGGGGGGTGGGGGTGGTGGGAGACATGGGTGGGGGCCTGGTGGAGGGTGCCCCTGGTGGCGGGGGGGGTGGGGGTGGTGGGAGACATGAGTGGGGGCCTGGTGGAGGCTGCCCCTGGTTACTGGGGGGGTGGGGGTGGTGGGAGACATGAGTGGGGGCCTGGTGGAGGGTGCCCCTGCACTGCTGGGGGTTGGGGGTGGTGGGAGACATGGGTGGAGGCCTGGTGGAGGCTGCCCCTGGATGCTGGGGGGTGGGGGTGGTGGGAGACATGGGTGGGGGCCTGGTGGAGGGTGCCCCTGGATGGTGGGGGGTGGGGGTGGTGGGAGACATGAGTGGGGGCCTGGTGGAGGGTGCCCCTGGTGGCGGGGGGTGGGGGTGGTGGGAGACATGGGTGGGGGCCTGGTGGAGGGTGCCCCTGCACTGCTCGGGGTTGGGGGTGGTGGGAGACATGAGTGGGGGCCTGGTGGAGGCTGCCCCTGGTGACTGGGGGGGTGGGGGTGGTGGGAGACATGAGTGGGGGCCTGGTGGAGGGTGCCCCTGGTGGCGGGGGGTGGGGGTGATAGGGGACATGAGTGTGGGCCTGGTGGAGGATGCCCCTGCACTGCTGGGGGGTGGGGGTGATGGGTGACATGGGTGGGGGCCTGGTGGAGGCTGCCCCTGCACTGCTGGGGGTGGGGGTGGTAGGAGACATGGGTGGGGGCCTGGTGGTGGGTGCCCCTGCACTGCTGGGGGGTGGGGGTGGTGGGAGACATGGGTGGGGGCCTGGTGGAGGATGCCCCTGCACTGCTGGGGGGTGGGGGTGGTGGGAGACATGAGTGGGGGCCTGGTGGAGGGTGCCCCTGGTGGCGGGGGGGTGGGGGTGGTGGGAGACATGAGTGGGGGCCTGGTGGAGGCTGCCCCTGGTGACTGGGGGGGTGGGGGTGGTGGGAGACATGAGTGGGGGCCTGGTGGAGGGTGCCCCTGGTGGCGGGGGGGTGGGGGTGGTGGCAGACATGGGTGGGGGCCTGCTGGAGGGTGCCCCTGCACTGCTGGGGGGTGGGGGTGGTGGGAGACATGAGTGGGGGCCTGGTGGAGGGTGCCCCTGGTGGCAGGGGGGTGGGGGTGGTGGGAGACATGGTGGGGGCCTGGTGGAGGCTGCCCCTGGTGACTGGGGGGGTGGGGGTGGTGGGAGACATGAGCAGGTGTGCAGGGTAGTCCCCTGTTTTGTGGGCTGCCTGCAGGGGCCGTGGAGGGTGTACAGGGAACACCTGTGAGGACCCACCCAGCCTAATCGCGTGTGTGACTTCCCACGCACCCCTGTAATACACGTACCAAGCCAAATCGCGTGTGATAATTCCCGCGCACCCCTGAAATACACGCGCCCAGGCTATTCGCGTGTGGAAATTCCCGCGCACCCCTGAAATACACGTACCCTGCTGTAATCGCGTGTGGGACTTCCCGCGCACCCCTGAAATACACGCGCCCAGGCTATTCGCGTGTGGAAATTCCCGCGCACCCCTGAAATACACGTACCCTGCTGTAATCGCGTGTGGAACTTCCCGCGCACCCCTGAAATACACGCGCCCTGGCTATTCACGTGTGGAACTTCCCGCGAACCCCTGAAATACACGCGCCCAGGCTATTCGCGTGTGGAACTTCCCGTGCACCCCTGAAATACACGTACCCTGCTGTTATCGCGTGTGGGACTTCCCGCGCACCCCTGAAATACACGCGCCCAGGCTATTCGCGTGTGGAAATTCCCGCGCACCCCTGAAATACACGTACCCTGCTGTAATCTCGTGTGGAACTTCCCGCGCACCCCTGAAATACACGCGCCCAGGCTATTAGCGTGTGGAACTTCCCACGCACCCCTGAAATACACGCACCCAGCCTATTCGCGTGTGGAACTTCCCGCGCACCCCTGAAATACACGTACCCTGCTGTAATCGCGTGTGGGACTTCCCGCGCACCCCTGAAATACACGTACCCTGATGGAATGGCGTGTGGAACTGCCCGCGCACCCCTGGAATACACCTACCCTGATGGAATCGCGTGTGGACCTTCTCGCGCACCCCTGAAATCCACGTACCCGGCCAAATCGCGTGTGAGACTTCCCGCGCACCCCGGTATACACGCACACGTATTTTTTGTCAGCGTGTCCGTGTTTGTGGGTACCCCTTTGCACGTCATTTGTCCTGGAGGGCCACAGTATAGGACATTCATCATGGAGTATATGGGTGCTATTTGTTGGCGCACCTTTTGGCGCACATTTCTTACAGCCACAGAGACGCTACTGCCTGCTTTCTTGTGGCGGTCGTGTTTGTGCCTGTCGCTGGTTTGAGCGTGCGCTTTTTTGCCCTATTCTATTCCATGAATACGTGTTGTAGGCGAGCGTGTGGGCGTTCCGCGCACTTGTGCCCTGTACTTCCCCCGTGACGCCCACGTTTTTGCAAGTTGTTCCCCATTCCGAGTGTTACGCCCGTGTTCCGCCTACTTTTGTTGCGTGCACCGCGCTATGTGCGAATTTCGCTGTGGCCTGTGCGATTTTCGCTGTGACCTGGCGCACGCTGTTAGATGGCCTGAGCGCCAACGTGCGCGGCGCACTTTTTATCGCACATCCGCTAGTTTTCACACGCACGGACTTCCATGAATCGACGTGCGCTGCTTTTCATGCGATTTTCGCACTTGCACTGCGTATTTCGCTATTCCACTGCGATTCGCACGTTTTTGCCCACTTGCGCCGCGCTAATTATTCCATGAATCGGCCTGATAGTTTTCATTTCATAGTTTAAGGAAATGAGCAACACCATTGTAGGGTAACACATTATACAATATAAATGTTTTTGCTTTACACAATTCAAACAGATATAGGGCCTCATTATGAGGTAGGAGGTAGCCATGATGCTATTAGCGCCATGGCTACCCCTTACCGCTTTCCGGGTCCGGGTTCTCGAAATAGGGACTTACCGGGCCATTCCAATCTTGGAGGACCCGGTAAGTCCCCATTCCGAGAACCATTCCCATTCAAGCCCCCATAGAGCGAGCTCATTGGCCCATGCCGGATCGTTACCCGTCCGACAAAGCATTTGTCGCGGCACAGTTCGCAACCACTTCCTGGCCGCCATAGAAAGGGAGATGGTACTATGTGTAGTCCCTTCTTCCCCATTCTCTGGCGGGCATCTTTTTTGTTTACTTGTTTCTTCTTTTTTCAATGGCCGCCATGGAAAGGTAGAACGGACTACATATTAGTCCATTCTCCCCGTTGCATGACGGGCACATTTTTCTTCTTTTTTTCAGTTGCGCAAAACCAAAGCCATAACACAGCTTTAAAACATTTCACTATTAGTACCCCAGTCCAAAGGGCCAGGGTACTAATAGCAATAAGCCCCTCGCTGAGGGGCCATTACTGTGTCAGGTAATGCCCCAGGGCCTATGTTAAGGCCCTGACTTCGCTCATGCCTGTAACCATGGGCCCCAGGGCATTAACTGACCTGGTAATGCCCAGCGCCCTGGCTCAGGGCTTACTGCTTTAGTCATTACAGTAAGCCTTAAAAACTATTGCGGTGTGTGCAAGCCAGCACACAGAGGCTGTTGCTGGTCCGGCTTGCACTCTTATGAGGTAGGCCACTAACATCACACACTCTTCTCTGGTGATGCAATTTCTGGGAGTTGAGGTATGCCCCGAAATGCCCAGAAAAAGGCAGTGATGCATGTGACAATCCAGCCATGCTGAACGATGCTGCCCATCAAACCACTTGCTAGTTCTTCCCTGCTCACAGATCAGTGATGTACCCTAACTCGGCATGACCCTTTAATGGCACCAGCCGATACAAGAGCTGGTGTCACCAGGTCTATCCTCACAGAGAGAACATCTTTATGCAAGCACCAACAATTTAAAAGCAGACAGGGTGTCCTGTTGCAGAAATTCTGCAAACAAGGTCAACCGAATTTGTGGAACTTATTTTCCACTTGCTAAACTATAATAACATAGTATAGAGCTTGTCAGCTGCAGCCACTTCTATAACAGGGACAGGCATTCCACAAAATGATGATAGTAAATAACCATCTGTATCAGTCTGTAGATAGTCACAATTTTAAAGTAGCGAGTGAGGTAAAGTGACCATGTCCTGGAAACGAGTTAAATAGGCCGTGTGATTAAATGACATGCAGGGTTACAAAGATGAGTAGTGGCTAAACCATCTACTCAGCCCTCACACTACTACAAACCAACAGTGATCCTAATCAAAAAGGTGAAACACAGTCAAGAGATATACCTCCTTTGACCTTTGTGATAACGTGGGCAAATGAGGAGACCGGGGGGTTGAGGGGGACGGATGTGATGACAGTACCAATTCATACAACAATATAACAATATTTCAAAATAAAGGGAAGTCCAATCAAGGTTCTATGGAAATATATATATTTTAATTAAATACACCAACATGAAATGTAATTGCCTATAAAGAAAACACTAGCAAAACCCACCCTGGTGGAAGAAACACAGAAAATGAAGACTATAGATGCAGCAAGCAGTCTGGGAACCATAGCAGGTGTGAAAGACAAGAAATTCTAACAATGTCATATTGTAAATTATTATTATTATTTATATTATTAATAAGGTATATATTAAGTGCAGTCCTAGCTTTGAAAAGCAATGGGGCGCTTTACAGTAATAGTGGGAACACAGTGAAGAAAGGAGTGAAACAAAGGAGTGGAAAGCTAACAAAAAAGCAGGCAGAGCAATTTAAAAGCAATGGATTTACAAGCAACCAGGGGAGGAAACAGTGAGGCGCAGAGGAGGGGAGGGTGTGCGTACCTAGATGTTTGGAAGGAGCCATTTTTTGAAGAGCAGGGTTTTGAGTTCCTTCCTGAACTGTAGAAAAGAGGCACCATGCTAATGGGGAGGAGTTTCCAGAGTCGTTCGGCATAGACAGAGAAGGCCTGTTGTCTGGTTCTTTCCTTCCTGCACCTGAGTAGTTCAAGTCTGCACATTCCCTTTCTTCTGATGGATCGTAGGCTTTTTAAAGGATAACTCGGGAGGATATCTCAGGGGCAGCATGCTCGCATTGGAAGCAAGACGACACGGAGCAACACATGTTCGATCCCCGGGTCCGCGCTTAGAAACTTCTGGGTATTAAGTGTGTTATAAATAACCTATCATATCATGATTTTGATTTTTTTAGAGTTTTTAAATTTCTTACAAGCACCAAACAGAGAACCTGCATTCGGGAGCAGATGTTAACTATATCTCAGATAGTCGTGGGAACATGATTGCGGAACGGGGTACGACTTTTATTTAAATAGGAATGTTTTTAATCTTTTCCTAAAGATTTCCAATGAAGGAGAAGCTCGAATGTCCCAGGGTAACTGGTTCCAAATCTTTGATCCAAACACTGCAAACCTCCTGTCTCCTTTGTATACCTTTGTGGTCCGAAGCACACACATCAGGAGTTTGACTTCAGAATGAAGCTTTCTTGTTGGGTGGTAGACACAGACTTTTGAAGCAAGGTACCCAGGCGCCAGACCATCAATGCTCCTATATACCAGGCTGGCCATCTTGAATTTAATACGATCTTCGACCCATAACCAGTGCAATGATCTGCGCAAGGCAGTCAACTGGTCCCGTTTCCCCAGGTGCCTGATGAGCCTAACTGTGACATTTTGTGCCTTCTGTAGTCTGTTGATCTGTTCACCTGGTAACCCTGCTAAGAGGCTTTTACATTAGTCTAGATGTGAGTTGGATAGTGCACCTTGTACTGATGCCTGATCCTCTTTTGGGATAAAAGGCAGTACGTTCCTCAGCACTCGTAGTGAATAGTAGACTATCATATGCCTTAAACAAAAAGGTGTAAATGGTGGTTTAGAAGTTTCTAGGATTCAAAGAAGTGGACCACTGGTGTTGGACCTTTTACAAGTACTTTATTCTGTTCATTGCTGGTTCAGTGATGTGGAACCGTGCTTCGCAATTCAGTCTTTTGAGTGGTGCAGGATGACCAGACGTTGAGTCAGCATCAAGTCTAGTTTGTTGCGGTCCTCCGTTCAAATTGAAGGTAGCATCTGAGTGATGCTGTTCAATGAGCCCACCAGGGTTGGCTCATATGTCGAGCCAGTTCAAGACAATGGTTACTTCTGGGTTGAATCAAAGCACGTCACACTACTTCCAGCAGTTCAAGTTGAGGTCTGGAGTGTTTTGATGTGGAGATCCTGATAGATCCATGTGTTGTTTGAAGAGGTTTTTGTTCAAAGTTGTCCAGAACAGTGAGCTGGTGTTAAAGATGAACAGCTGAGATGCTGTGATGGTATGATGTGACTTAGAGCCGTTTCAACAAATACAAAACAGTGGTTCGAGGAGAGTGTCAAAGAAAGCACATGAACGACCAAAGAAATATCGAGGCTTAGTACCACAAATGAAATACACCAATCACCGGCTGAAAAGATACAAGTATCTTTTATTACTGTACAGTTTACAAAGCAAAACAGATCTATCTGGCTCCCAACACCTCACAGTGTGTACCAGCAGACACAGTGAGGAGGGAGAGTGCTGGACATCTGAACACAGACATATTTATACGATTTTAGCAACATTGTCCAGCCTCTCTCCAGGTTAATATTTCAGGGGCTAGAGTTTGTGCCTAGTTCGCATGGCAGATGCTACAATGTTATACAAAGGATTAAAACAACTCGACATATCCATGAAAATACAATGATACTGCTGATTCCCGAATCCACCGTAAGCCTTATACCAAGAGCAACTACAATGCAATTCGGCTAAAGCATACAATCTAAGTTTACTCTTCATTGTTTCGGTGTTTATACAAAGGATGAGGCTTGTGAGTGCGGAAGACACTTGAATAACAGTTTGAATGAAGCACAAGGTTTTTTTGCATAGGTTAAATAGTCTGCTCTCGGTCAACCTAAACATTTCCGAAACTCAGAGGTCATTCAGCTCGACTGCAAGTTGAAAACATAGTCCACCATTTTAGAACATGGAACATGAGTTGAAATCTATATGGCGGATGAGTCTTAAAATGGCGGCGAAGTTAACCCAAAATCGTAACTTTGCGAATGCGGTTTTCTGTGTAACGCGAATGGGTTTAGGCCAATATTCATAATAGGGAGGCACTATATGATTATGGTTTAACACACATAGGGCCTCATTACACGGAAGGCGGTAAGGGTTAGTGGTCACTGGTAATGGTACCGGTGACCGTTAACCCTTACCACCTTACTACGAGGTCCCTTTGCGGGACCCGACATTAACGGCTGGTGTAGACCAGCCGTTAAAGTAGGGACCCGCAAAGGGACCAGGTTGCTAATTACGGTACCGCAATTTGCAGTACCGTAATTAGCACCTTCCCCATTCCCATTATGCCCTATGGGGCAAAAATGGGAATGGGGAAGGGCAATGGAGGAAGGGGGAATTACCACACCGCCAAACTTGGAATAGGGCGGTAATTGTTCTTTCCTCCAAGGCAGTGCCGGTAATTTACTGGCATGGACCAAGGTGCTAAAAGTACCTTGGTCCACCGCCTACCGTGTAATGAGGACCATAGAGTCTTGATGGTTCGATTGCGTTCGAATGAGGTCAACTCAGGTTTGAGGATGGTTTGAAGTAGAAGAGTACAGGAATGCAGCTCCTTTGGCTTGGCTAAGACACAATATTAGTACCGTTCCTCAACACTCCAAGTCTGGGGAGGCTAGCTGGCACCTGTAGGAGTCTTTCTCCTGCATTGAGGAATCTGAATATTTGTACCATTGGCAGTGAGCGCAGATATTGGTCCAAATGCAGACACCCCCAATTTTCAGACAGATATGTAGGGATAAGATCTTGCATCTGAATTGGAACCCCTACCTTCAAATGTGACTACGGGCTTTCACCAGAACTGATCTCCCAACAGGGCACACATTCTTCTGTCCTTATAAATCCAAGATGAAGAAGGACGGAATGGGAAACCCCTTCCTTACGTAAATGGTCACATGGAGATTGGATACAAGTAAGTCACTTAAAGGTGCAAATCCCAATCATAGTGACTGGTGATGTTTGCCTTCTTGCATCATGCCCACAGTTATTTGTACTGCAGAAAGTAGCGGAGACAAGAAGGAAAGAGAAGTCCAAAGAAAACCAAGAAGGAGGAACGCCTCCTCCAGTCCATTCCACTCTGTCTGACTGTTTTACCTCTGCCCCTGCCCAATCCCACAGCATCAAAGGCCATTTGGTATGCCACATCATTGTGTGAGGCTGGCTCTTTTGCTATGGGTTTGCTACTTGGAAGCATAGTTTGCCTGAGTCTCAAACAATCAAAGCGAGACAACAGAGGTAGAGATAGGCAGTGTAGAACCCACATATCCTTCTATTGCCTTCCTGAGCAAATATAATTGACATGAGAGTGATACAAATCCTGGTGTTAATAATTTTAAAAACTACCAGTCACCATACCAAAACTCAGATGTTCTTAGAGATTATCCTGCCACACGACAGATAGTGATTCACACTTATTATGGCTTTCAATCAGATAGTGCTTCACACTTGTTATGGCTTTCAATTAGAGGTGCTGATTTCAATGCAACCTCTGTTTGATGTGACTTTGGTGTCACAGCATCTGCCAACAGGGCCCTTGTGAACTTTGAACCTGCTCTTTGCCACTGGAGAGCCGGATCTGTAGACCAGGAGACTGATGCAGCAGGGCACATGTGTTGACTATGATTTTGGCATGGAGCTTCCTCAAAGCGTGGACTGCTTAGAAGACCATCTTTTCTGAGATAGATTTACCTGCATCATTGTATTTTTTAATCAAAAAATCAAAAAAGCTAAGGCCTTCACATCTGTACTAGATTGCTATTCCTCACAGAGCTAAAAACAAAAATGCCACAAATTGAAACTAAGCAGAATTTCTCATAACCCCACTGGTTGACAATTGACAATTCTCCAAAGAAGTAACAAAAACGTGGATTAATAGGCTGTTATGGTATAATGTCAGCAAGATGGATGATAACCACTTTAAATAAATAAGGCATGACAGTCTAGAATAAACAACCATTCTCTTTGAGTGATGCCAACACTACATTGTCATTCCAGGAATACTGCTAGTACTCTTGCCTTAAAGTACCATGATTAAGCATACAATTCACATAAACATGTATCCCTGAAATAACAGCATTTGATCACCCCATGCACCAGAGGAAATTGCTGTTAAGAATAAGCTTTTTCATTATCCTCCCCAGCACCATCACATCATGCATCCCCCTTATGATCACGTGCTGTATCATCCACCATCTGAATGATTTGACAGCATGTACCAATACATCTAAGTGGTAAAACTGCTACATCTAGAAGCACTATCAAAGGCGATGGAGGAACACTGATATGTTGGGGAGAACATTACATTGTGTCCTCCGAACATGACAGAACCAAAATTCACTGATAAGTTAGCCTCTAAAAGATAACGAGTTGGAGCTATCTCACAGCTGTCGGATAGGTGCAGGTAATCATAGACTATTAAGTTAATGCCCTTATGGTCATTAGTCATTTTGTTTATGCATTAAGCAACTCATATACCGCTAAATGCAGGCAGTGTTTAACAATCCACATCAATTGGCTAGCACAACTCAACCTCCATTATAATTCAGGGATGTGTCACCAATATATACCTTAGTTTGCACTTGGAGAAAACGTTCAAAATTGAAACATGTTAAAATTCAATCTGTAGGAAAATTAAGACCTCATGCTTTCACCTTAGCTTCCTTTAAGTGTATGATATCAAGCCAACAGCTTTCAGCATAGGAGGAAGCACAGCAGACATTATGCTAGCAAATGTTCTCAGGTAAGCTGATTGTGAGGATCTCATGTTGGTAAATGAAGAAGATTGTATATTTATAAACATTATTCTAATTAATTAATTATGCTCCTGAGCTGAAAACCAGCATGTACAACAATACATAGCTATTAGGCTGCATCCATGCTGCTCCTTGCGCCGTGCCACGGCATTAGCGGCGTGCATGTTATGACAAGAAGTGGAGCCTGTGAACAGTGAAGCGCGACACTGCCTCCTCCCCAATTTTAATCAATAACGTTTTATTGACTTAACTGTTCAGGTACACAACTTCTTCTTTTGGTTTGTGGGGGCTGGCCTCTAATTACCCAAAGCAGGCCCCCCACTTAAGAAACAAGTGCATGTTTGTACGTTAAGCAAGTTTCTTGTACAATTGTCTGGGGCACAGCTAGATAACTCTATTGCGCAAAACTAATCGAAGTCTTAACAAACCACATAAGTTGACTTATTATTTACAATTTTGCAACGTTAAAACACTCTTGTATATTTTATTACAATCCACCCCCACACATGATTGAACAAAACCTCTGCAAAGAAATCCCATCTTTCTCCAGTTTTTCATTCTCATTGATTATTTTAGCTACCATCTTAAGATCATATCCATAGCACACCCCTTCTTGGGACTTGTCAGAAAGTAAGTGGAGGGGCCGAGAAAGGAGGATGTAGGAATTCTTTCTGCACCACCCCATATGGGTGCTATCCTTTATCACCCACAGAGGGGTACACAGACTTTGAGTTCAGACCTCCATTTTCACCAGAGGCCACTCCAGTGGGTGCGTGACGGACACAGGTGATGCCTCCCTCAGCTGCAATGCCTATGAAGTGGGATAGTGAGGAAAGTGGAAGGGTAACTCCTTCAATGGTAGGGCTACAGAAACCTTAAACATAATTGCACATAGTGTGCATAGAGACTTGAAGCAATATGTAGGAGGCTGAGTAAACAGGTTCTCTTTGAACTGACGATAGCTACTCATCCACACTGGCTTACTGGCCCCATTGAAACATTCTAATCTAAATAACTTCCATTTCATCATGCACAGCACTCTGAGAATACAATTGAAACTCCTGGGTTTCATTCACTTTAGCCTTGGGCGCTGTAAAGACGCCGGTGGGGGGTGTCTGTACTTCTGCTCTCTATATGGTAGAGGAGAGGCACAGAGGACCCCAGCCAAGATTCTCTGTTATTGATGCGTGGTCGAGCAATCAAGGCCTAGCTTCTAAGGAGGTGACGCAAGCTGGTTCTTAAGTACAGTGTAGTCCCCAAGCACCCACAAAGGAATGTCCACACACTGTATCGGTTACAACACAGTCTTTATATAATTATTATTCAAAGGTATATACAATATCAAGATAACTCACTTTGTACTCCGAAAATCAACAATGGTAAATATATACAGTTCTAAAGTGATACCACTAATGTTATCAGATCTCATTAAAGTGCATACGGTTAGAATGACACACAGATCAAATAAAGAGGAAACCAGCAGTAGAGAGAGGAAGGAAAGCAAGATGGTTGAACACTTGGCAGAATACTGGCCCCGTACCACTAGACACAGTTCTCTGTGGAGATCCCCCCACCTGGGCAACCTGTAGAAGAAAGATACAAGCCCAGTCCATATATTGTTCACACTAGACTTCCCAATAGTTCTGCAATCCCAAAGTACCTGGCATTGTAGCGTTTCTTGTCGGGGAATCGACAGCCCTTCTTGAGTGCCCCCCCTTTAAGGAGTCACGGGTCGTCGAACGTCCGACGGAGAACAGGTCGAGCTACGACGGTGAAGTGGCCGCGTCGTTCCTACCGGTGCTCGTTGACGGAGACGCGTAAATGTCTTGCAAGGAAAAGGCGTGCGGGGCACCTCAGTGGAGATAGTTCTGGACCTCAAAGAGTTTGAAGAACTGTGGCCCAGCAAGGGTTGCAAGTCATCGACATCTCTGTGGTCTTTGGGTGGCGGGAAACCCACTGGCAGATGCTCCTTGGCGCGTCGATGGTCAGGCCTTCTCCAGCAGGATACAGCGGCGACGATGCAGACTAGAGCGTCCTTGGATCAATGAAGTTCTTAGGCAAAACGGGAGCATGGCGGCTCCAGTTGGCGACGGCGGTCGTTGACAGTGGCGGACAACAGTCCGGGCCCTTCTCTTTGTGATTCTGCGGCGGTCCCCGTCTCGGGTCGGCAGCCTGTCGAAGGTCTGTCTACCAGGGAGCTTTGGCAAAGATCTGCTGGTTCACGATGGTCCCTCGTAGCTCGGGAAGAGGGCACCTTACCAGGTCCTCTCTGGGTCAGTCCTTGGAGGCACATCAGCTTTCAGATTGTGAAGGAGAGCAACAGCAATTCTACTTGTCCAGCAGGGCATCAAGGTCAAGCTTCACTCCAGTTACTCGTCATAGTTGACTTCAGCTTCGGAACGCAATTCCTTGCTTTGAGAGGTCCCCAGATATACTGTTGATCTCCCATTCATTCCACTGGTCATACTCAAGCATCCAATTACGACTAAGGGCTTTCATGCAGGCAGGCAGCCAATCAGGCACACAGTGCATTCAGGCCATTCATTTATCTCCAGACACTCACAGCAAGTTATGTGTATTGGGACAAGTACCCAGCCATTCAACACTTCATACTGCATTCATACCGGTTTCGGGCAGGGCTGTCTCAGTCATTGTGTCAACCACCAGATACTAGACACCCAGAACATATATTGCGTATTCGTCACACACTCCATTCGCCCAGGTCCCACCCACAGGCGTACCCACAACATACAGTCGTTGGGAAGGCTCCAGCCAGTCTGGTCAGCACTTCCCCACACTACCATATATGGAAATTCCACCCAACAGCCAGTCAGGGGGAAGGGGCAGAGTCAGAGCTTCCCAGGACTTCGGGAAGATCAAGGTAACAGGTGATGGAAGGCAAGAGGCCATGGGTGCCATTTTGACTCCATCAGGAATCTACCGATTCCAATGACAGGGCCTGGGAAACCCAAAATGGATGATGCTCAGGGCACCAGTCAATTCAGCACGGAGATACGACCAGCCCGTACCATGCTCTGTGGGCCACACGCAGGTGCCCAAAAACATACACTAGGGGCACAGGGTTGCATCCCTACCCATGGGTGCCATAAGGGTATCCCATGGGTCCGTTCACCAAACCAAGAGAGAGAGCTGCACTGCCAGGAGTCCCAGACGAACTCCTGCGTGGAAAACACCACAGAACAAACACTAAAAAGCAGTAAAGGACAAGGATAAGGAGTCCCTGTCCCTCCGATGAATTTAGAGCATCACAGGTGCTACTTCACCCCATATTTTATTGCTGGTCAAAACAAATAGCCGAAACTCCTTTGCGTGCTCTCATGTACTTAAGATTACATGTGGCTGGCCCCTCTCCAAGATGGCTGCCCGAAACCACACAACCCCAACTCACGGAAAGCAGCAGTCACTGGTTTGACTGGATTGACTGGCCCTCATAGCCAATCCACACTCGCCGGCAGGTGAGAGCCGGCCTTCGGAAGAAGGCCAAGGAAAAAGGCAAGCTGACAGAGCTGACCGAGCGTGCCATGCTGCGGGCTGCGCCAGGTCTCTATGAGCTCTGCCCCATTCATCCACTCGACCCTGTTGCATACTCATCTCCATTCAAGACCAACTGCCACCTGTACCAACCAATACAAGGTGAGATTGGCCTGACACTAAAAACTTGCTTCGTCTGTGCCTCACATATTGCATCGTACCTATGAGGATTGCCCAAAGATCTCACTACCCAGAACTGCCACTTGCACCATTGAAGTATTACTCCAGCCCAATGGTAGCTGAGTGCATACTCTTCAACGAGTAATTGTGCCCCTTTTTACGTTGCATGCCGACACATGACAACTGTACCCTATCTTCTCCAAGGACACCCTGTGGGTGTCCCGCAGCTCACTCTCAATGCCAAACTATCTCCTCACTTGAAACTGCTCGCTGCCTCTCATAATCTATAAACTCTTTGTGCTCATACACATAGCCACGCAGCATGCCACCACATCTATCATATTATCTGCCATTGTTGGATAGTCAAATCTAGGCATTGTCATTTTTGATTGAACTGCTACCTGTGTGTCCTGCCATCACCTAGCCATTTGATGCCACTGTTGGATAGTCGAATCTAGGCATTGTAATTTTTGATTGAACTGCTACTTACCTTTACTGCCCATTACTTCTACACAACCTTGTTGCCATCTCCTTTCGTATACCAGATGCACGCACCTAGTCATTGCCTATGCTTGCTGATCTATCCTCATTGTGCAACTTAGTCACTGCCTATGCTGATCTATGCCCACTGTGTTGTGCAACTTAATCATTGCCTATGCTGATCTATGCCCACTGCGCCTTTGTGCAACTTAGTCATTGCCTACGCTGATCTATACCCATTGTGCAACTTAGTCATAGCCTATGCTGATCTATGCCCACTGTGCCTTTGTGTAATCCAGCAAATGCAGCTCATTGTGCTCATGCTATCTGAACCTTAGTCATTGCAGCCCACGGAGCCAATGTTACCCCCTGCCCATCTGAAGCTGCCTATCCTGCCCACTGTGTTTACTGGAATTTAGTTCCACATCATGAGTAGCACAACTTGCAGTATGCTATTGTATTCACTGCTAATTATCCTTCTCCATAGAGAAGACAGTAGCTGCCTAAATAATTCCACCATGACCATCCTCTCTATCGACACCAGTATGGAACACCTGGATTTGAGTCCCTCAACTAAGTTTCCTAGCAACCCATGTAGTCTACTCCGTAGAAATTCCAGCCTTAGAGCTAGACTTTCGAAACTTCATGAGCCTCTGACTAGAACCCTACCTCCTATTGACAAAAGATCTAACACCCAGAAGGATAATATCGCCCATCTCAAAAACAGGAGACTTCCTCCTACCAATACCAAAATTGAACCATCTCATCCCATAGCCCCCCCCTCAAAGGGGGATTAAGAAATGCCAGATATCTGACAGCACATGCCACAGACATCTGCGATTTGATAGTGCTCGATAACTTGGACTTCATCGCCATCACAGAGTCCTGGCTGCACAACGCATCAGGACCCCTACTCTCCTTAGCTATCCCAGAAGACTTCACTATACTCAGGCAAGACAGAACCAATATGTGCGGTGGCGGTATTGCTATCATCGCAAAGACTAGTCTAGGGATGAGAATCTCACCTACAATAGCAGCCGATTCATGTGAATCGCTTACCATTAAACTACCACTAGCTAGCTCCCAAACACTGACTATCCACCTCATCTACAGACCACCTGGTCCCCTACGGACATTCGAGGAGGATCTCCACAACTTACTCTCCAACAACCTTAAAACCTCCTCCCAACTACTTGTCCTAGGGGACTTCAATTTGGGCTTCAATGACCCCTCAGACAAAAATCCCACCATCATTGCCAATTCCCTCTCCAACCTAGGAATGATGCAAAAAACTCTAGAACCTACTCACAATAAAGGAAGAATCCTCAATTGGCTAGTAGATTACAACTGTACTGCCAATAACAAAGCTATTATACCTCAACCTTGGACAGACCATTTCTTCCTGTCATTTGAATTATCTACCTCCAGACCACCCCCACCAGCTTCTATTATGGCCCTGCCCTCCCTAACAAGAAATAAAAAGAACATCACCAGAGATAAAAGTGATCCCTGCCATTCTACCTACCCTCAATGGATTAGAGGATCATTTAGACCCAGAAACATTAGTCAACGAGTATAACAAAATTATGTTAACCACCCTTGACAACATCGCACCTCTGAAACTCAGACACGGTAAAGCCAAATCTCACCTAAACAAATGGCTTACCCCTGAACTAAAGGATCTGCGACTACTTAAGAGGAGTTGCGAAACAGCATGGAGGCTTACCCCTTCAGTAGACCACAAAATGAAACTAACAGAAATCTCCTCCTAATATAAAAAAGAAATCCACTTGGCCAAACAGAACTCCTTCAATAAGCGCATCTCCAATGCCAATTCAAGCATGAGGGAATTGTTCACCATCCTCAAGGAACTAGAGTCACCCATCCCCATTCCGGATATATGTACCAAAGATAAAACTTGGTGCTCCGACATTCAGCAAGCCCTATCAAACAAAATGTCCTTACTCCAAACGAAAATAGACAAAAAGAAAGCCTCCCTTACAAACCCATCTAAGACCAACAACTCCATTATAGACACTGCCCCAAAGCCTCAGGATGCAGCTATTCGATTCATGTTCTCCAAAACCTCTATTCTTCAGGTGGAGAAAGTCATCCGATCTCTTAAGCCATCAAACTGCTAGGGCGATTCCTGCCCTGACCAGCTCATAAAAGATGCTGCGAGGGATCTCTCCCCGTTTATTGCCAAACTTGTCAACTCCTCATTCACGTCCTGCACGGTGCCTACCAATCTAAAACAATCCTGGGTACTACCACTGCTCAAAAAGCAAACGCTAGACCCTCTTATACCCACAAATTATCGCCCCATTATGACAGTCCCCTTCCTGCTTAAAATCTTGGATAAGATTGCCTATAATCAAATCCAAAGCTTTCTGGAGCAACATAAACTCTTAGGAGCGCACCAATCAGGATTCCGGCCCCAACACGGCACAGAGACTGCCCTTATTGACCTAAAGGCACAAATAGATGAACTAAGAGACAAAGGTAAAATGGCTCTCCTCTTGCTACTGGACCTCTTGGCGGCATTCAACCTCGTGGACCATGGGGTACTTTGCAACCACTTAGACTCTGCCGCACATTTCTCCAGAGAGGCCATAACTTGGATTGAATCCTTTCTTAGTGACAGGACCATGAGGGTGTTCTCCCCATCGGCTGACCCAATCCCTATCCGGTGCGGAGTTCCTCAGGGCTTGTGTGTCTCCTCAACTCTCTTCAACATATTTACCAAGCCCCTTTCTTATGATCTGAACCATCTTGGTATCACCTAAACTAACTAGGCAGATGATACCCAGATTCTCCTCCCACTTTCCGGGGATTACAACAAGGATTTGGCCTTGGTGAATAGGGTGTATATCATCGAACAGGCATGGATGGCAACCCACGGTCCATGCCTGAACGATGATAAAACAGAGCTGATTTTCCTAGTGACACACTCTAAAATTAAAAAACTCAGACAGGACTATACCTCATTTGAAATTGATGGGAATATCATTAAGGTATCTAAAGACGTGAAGACACTTGGCTTCTATCTGGATGCCACCCTCTCTTTCGACAAGCAGGTGAATTCATTGGCCTCGGCCACTGCCTACACATGCAAGCTCATTAGAGCAGACAAGCACTTTCTTTCTGACAACAATTGCCTTATCCTAGCGAGAGCATTAATCCTCTCGAGGCTCGACTATTGTAATGCCCTCTACATTGGAGCAAATAAATCCATCACACACCAAATTCAAATTCTTCAAAACAACACCCTACTGTCACCCTCAGTGTGTCCAAAAGATCACATATTTCAAAGATCAGGCATCAAAATAATTGGCTGTCCACCCAAAACAAAATTCACTTAAAAGTAGCGTCCCTGGTCCACAAGGCCCTGAACAACGCCGCACCGAGCTATCGCTGTAACAAACTCACAAAAAGAAACCACACTCACCCCGCCAGAACTTCAAATGCCAACAGCCTCATCATTCCAAGATACAGGCTATCTAAGGCGGGGGGCAGCAGCTTCCAGGTTCAAGCAGCCCAATTATGGAACTCACTTCCAAACACTCTACGTGAGGAGCAACCCTTTCCGAAATTTAGAACTAACTAAATGAATCTGCTGAGGTCTGCCAATGATTAGCCCATTGGTGCCCACTTATCCTCAAACAACCCTATCATATACACTTCATTATCCTGTTCGCCTCTGATTTTATGGACCTCCTCACTCTGCCCACCTGGCCGATGAGTTAATGTCCACCTAGTGCCTGTACAAATGCTATCTTTATTGTATTTTGTATGTATTTCTTGTGTAAATTGAAATTTTTGCCTACCTGTGATACACTGTATTTTGTATCTGTATACTGTATGCAACCCATGACCCGACCCTGTAACTTAAGCTTTGCATTTTCTATACTGTTGCACCCGGCTACCTTCGGGTCTGGTGCGCATTAAGTGAATAAAACAAACAAACAAAACAAACATCTGCTTTCTGCAATACGACCAGGCCATAAAAACCATGCGTGCATTCTTTAGCTGAGCTAACCATAGGCTAAGGTCGTAGTTAATTATTTACCCATCCTCTGGCCTCTGAAACTCTGCAAAATCAGTTTCTCTTAGTCAAATTCTGACTGACGTGTTTTAATCGATTTGTAAAAAAAATGTCACTACATGCAAATTTAATAAATTCCCTGTGTATGTATATCAGTGTGCATGCTTGATTAATTGTAATATTTTCTTCACAGTCGGTTCTCTATTCCCAGTCCTCTTCCTTGCATGCGCATTACGAACACTCCTTGCTGATCATGTTTTATAATTCATTTGGTGTTTTTGGCATTTGTCTTTCTACACACGTGCAAACATAATTTAACCAAAAAGTAACACTAAGTAACATATCCCATTCACATTTAACTACACTGGATACATATGAAATTGTAACATCACACCCAGTTTACTGCACCCCAGTCACAAATATGGTGCGTGCAACATAACCCCTCTTTATCATTGGGACATTTCATGATCACCCCAACAAGGGTTGGGAGCAGACCTTTCTCTCCTACCCTGCTCAGAATTCTCTCTATATGTCTTCATGGTTATGTGCCATTTCTTCTTCGGTCGGTGAACTGTTTTGTTCTGTTTTGTTTGTCATATCTGCTTGATGATTATAGTAATTTGTTAGTCACAAGTTAGCACTGTTTAATTTAATTTCCATGCTCCTTTGGTAAATCACTCATCTGGCAATGTTCCATTTCTTCCCACTTTCATCTGTTATGGTGACCGTATGTACCTGGTGATGGTTACAGGTCTACTGTATTTGAAGAAGTGCTTGAAGGAGTCCTTATTCTTCATGGGGCTTTCGAATCTCAACTTTGCCACTAACATTGATCCTTCTGGCTGATGTTGCCATTTGTCTGCTGAAGGCTTCCCTGGGGTATTGCTGGACGTCTTCAGCTTATTCATAATTTGTGATATATTTACTATCAGGTCTCTGCTTCTGGTATGTGCCCATGCTGGATTCAATTGTGTGTTTGCTCTTCGCCCTCTCATCAATTGGAAAGTGGCAACCCCAGTAGTGGAATTCATTGATAATACTGAGTAGCATTGTGGTAATCAACACTGCTCAAACGAGCTGCCTGGATCGCTTCTTTGATCACGTGATTTACTCTTTCTACCTGCACATTTCCTCTTGGGTGATAGAGGACAACACAAATGTGTTTTATGTTATTGCACTTCAGGAAGTTTACCATTTCACCTGAGAAAAAAATTGAACTTCCTTGTTTAATACTATTCTCCTGCACATCCATCTCTCCTGAAAATGCTAATGACTGTTTGCATGGTTTTTTTCCAGTGGTTATTTGGTGTATGAATTCTGCTATGATCCATTTTGCGGTATAGCCAACTATCAGCAATTCATACCTTTGTTCTGTGAGCACAAGATCCATTTGGTTAATGACATCTGCAAGCGATGGTTGCACTGTCCATTCCACAAATTGCATGTGTGAAGTATGCATCTTAAGTGGCTTGTCGCCTTCCGTGCACATCGAACAGAAAGAGATATGTCTCTCAATTTCACTGCCCTAGCCTGGCCACCAGTAGTGTTCTCTCAGCCTGTGATTTGACAAAGTGCAACCAGAATGACCTTCACGGGCCAAAGGTAGAAATGGCCTTGTGAGCTTTGTTGGTGGTATTAACATGTCTGCTCTGCAAATTAGCTCTTCCTCTGTGATCTTAATCTGGACCTTGCTGTAAGGACGTAATTGAAACAGAAGATTTTGTTCACATGGCAATTCCAATTTCATGATTTGTGCAAGTTGTTTGAGAGTGGCATCTCCTTTGGTGTGTTTCAGCCATTTGCTTGCTGAGATGCTGTGAATAGCCCATCTTGAATGGACACGAACATGCATTCCCTCGCATCCCAGTCATCATCTGGCTTGTGGCATACAGGAAGTCCATAGAGGCAATCAACAAGCTTATTTTGCCAACCCAGTACATATTCAATGGGGAATATGAATTCTTGAAGCTTTGAGGCAAGCCTGGCTTGTCTTGATGTCACTCTGTTTGCTTCTCTTGTCATCAGTATGTGGATGTGGGGCATGTGATCTGTGTGGAGTGTGAAGGGCCTTCCCCATATATATTTTCTGAAATGTTCTGTCGCCTATGCACATGCAAGAGCCTCCTCCTCAATGATGGAGTAATTTTGCTTACAGTCCATAAGCGTATGAGATGCAAATGTAAATGTCAGGGTTTCTTTTTTTGCATCATGGTTGCTCCCAGGCCAAAGGTGCTGGCATCCATTGAGATGACATTGTGTTTGTCATGTACAAATGGGCAAAGTGTTGAAGCACTGTATACTTGATTTGATTGCTTCAAATGCCTCTTGGCATGTTTGTGTCCATTCATATGGTACATTAATGTTAGTATAGCTCTGAGTGGCTCGGATTTTGTGGAGGATGCTGCCACAAACTTTGCATAGTATTCTAACAATCCCATGAAGTAGTGTAGCTGTTCCTTCGTGGTTAGGTTGGGAGATTTCATGATAGCTTCCAGGGAGTCCTTTGGGCAGATTCCTCCAGCTGTGATCAAGCTTTGCAAACATATATTTTTCCTTTTGCAGTTAGCCCACTCTCCTCAAACATGTGTAGGACAGTTGTGAGTGTGGCGTGAACATTTTCATAAGGACAGCACACAGGGATTTCATCTTGGAAGAGCTCTATGTTAGGTATATCTTTGAGAAAATTGGTGACCAACCTTTGAAATAGAAAAGATACAGAAGAAAGAAAACATTTCCTTCAGTTATACTGGAAGGTGCCGTCTCATTTCATTAATGCTGTGAGGTGTTTTGAGTCCGGTCGCAGGTGAATTTGATGATAACTGTTTTTCAGATCAGGATTCTTGAAGATCCTTTACTAACAGTAATAGTTTTGTGATGCGTGGCAAGGGATAGGAGTCCAAGACAATGTTTAGGCTTTGCATATCACCTTTAAGCTGCCTTGTTTCTTCATGAGTACAATTGACTCATCCATTCTGTTGCTTCTACTGGTTAGATGACCCCTTGCTGGAGGAGTTTCTCAAGTCATTGTTTAAGTTCTTTACCTGCAGTCTGGGGAACTGGACTCACTATGTGCTTCCTGGGCAAAATGTTGGTGCACAAGATTACTTTTTTGACATATTGCTTGAGAGTTTCAAAATGCTCTAAACAGATGTCTCGTTGAGTGTTTTGTAAATTGGATACTGCCTGTTTTGGGATTTCAAATACTGGGGAGTCTGAATCTAATTTGATTTCAAGGAGTCTCTGATCATCCCAACCAAGTACAGCGGGTCCCTTTTCAGTTATGTACACTGTGATGACAGCAGTGCATTCCTTAACTTTGTTCCTCCAATATCCAATTAGTTGATTTTGTGGCCTCCAAGAGGCTCTTAGGTTTATGTCGGGTGGATGAAGATGTCCTCTTCAGTTTTGGAATAATTTGAACTATGTTTCCTTGGGTACGATTTTGTAGTGGGAACCAGTCTATGCTAGGAAATTGTAACTGGTCTAGTCGATCCTTCTGTCACAGAAGGGTTTCTTGATTGCATTTCATTTGCCTTTGACACAGAGAACCAATTGTTTGAACTGTTCACTGGGTACTTCATCATCCAAAATTTCCTGTACTGCTGCTACTGTGTCTCGTCTTCTGGAAATGCACATTGTGACAAAGTGACCAATTTTGTGGCACTCTGCACATTCCTTTTCTGTGGCTGGGCATGCTTTTTGCTGGCTATATGATTGCAGGCTCTACACCTAAAACATTATTTTCTTATTTCCATTCGTCTTCTGCCAGGAGGGCGTCTCCTTGTTGTTTCTTCCCATGTTCAGCTCTCAATGTATACCTTTCTCGGCTGGTTTATTCAGTCTTCTCCTAACTGTGCATACTTCTTCCTTGATAGTTACTTGGGGGTGACTTCCCGAGTGTTGAAAGTCAGTGGAATACATTTAATTCATTGATTTATTAGTGCAAATAAAACAAAATAAAAGATTAAACAGATTAAAAACATCAAACAGGCCTATTTCTTGTCTCACATTGTAGGGTGGTGTTGTTGCATTGGACGAACATTAAATTAGAGTTGTTTATCCATAAAGTGAGCCAATGATGAGTAAAATAAATATATTTCATTGGTACATTTCATAACACGTCAATCAACATGGGTAAGAGTGACTTCCATCTATGGAGTGGGGTCATCTCACAAACTGTAAGGTTATGTAGGCACAGTAGACTAAGGATGGACTTGAGAACGTGTCCAATCCACAATTTACATTTTCCAGGGCTTACTTCAAAGAGCAGGAGATGGACAATGTTCTTCCATGGTCTCCCCAGTTCCATCATTAACCTGCTACATAAGTGATTGCCTCAGTATTGAGATTAATTGAATATGTAATTGTATTTTCTACAGAGCCGAGGTTTGGTAACAGGGACACATTGACACAAGGACCACATTGACACCCTGGCTCCTGCTCTGGCTGAATTCTGCAACACTCCTTTGCCACTGGAGTCTTCCCTTCCCCCCTGAAGCAAACGCATGTGCACCTCCTTCTTAAGAAACCCTCTGCCAACCTGTCCTGCCCGGCTACCTATCGCCCAATCTCCCTCACTCCTTTCCTGGGCAAACTCCAGGAAAAGCTGGCCATCTGCCAGCTTAGTCCTCACACTGAATCTGTTGGTTGTCTCCATGACCCTCAGTCTGGCTTCAGAGCTGCCAGAAGCACAGACACGGCTCTCCTGAACATCCCTGAAGACCTTCTCTCCAACCTTGACTCCAACACCCCATGTGTCCTCATTTTACTAGACCTGGCTCTTTTGTTATGGGTTTGCTGCTTGGAAGCATAGTTTGCATGAGTCTCAAACAATCAAAGAGAGACAACAGAGGTAGAGATAGGCAGTGTAGAATCCACATATCCTTCTATTGCCTTCCTGAGCAAACATAATTGACATGAGAGTGATACAAATCCTGGTGTTAATAATTTTAAAAACTACCAGTCACCATACCAAAACTTAGACGTTCTTAGAGATTATCCTGCCACACGACAGATAGTGATTCACACTTATTATGGCTTTCAATCAGATAGTGCTTCACACTTGTTATGGCTTTCAATTAGAGGTGCTGATTTCAATGCAACCTCTGTTTGATGTGACTTTGGTGTCACAGCAGCTGCCAACAGGGCCCTTGTGAACTTTGAACCTGCTCTTTGCCACTGGAGAGCAGGATCTGCAGACCAGGAGACTGATGCAGCAGGGCACATGTGTTGACTATGATTTTGGCATGGAGCTTCCTCAAAGCGTGGACTGCTTAGCAGACAATCTTTTCTGAGACAGATTTACCTGCATCATTGTATTTTTTAATCAAAAAAGCTAGGGCCTTCACATCTGTACTAGATTGCTATTCCTCACAGAGCTAAAAACAAAAATGCCACAAATTGCATCTAAGCAGAATTTCTCATAACCCCACTGGTTGACAATTGACCATTCTCCAAAGATGTAACAAAAACGTGGATTAATAGGCTGTTATGGTATAATGTCAGCATGATGGATGATAACCACTTTAAAGAAATAAGGCATGACAGCCTAGAATAAACAACCATTCTCTTTGAGTGTTGCCAACACTACATTGTCATTCCAGGAATACTGCCAGTACTCTTGCCTTACAGTAACATGATTAAGCATACAATTCACATAAACATGTATCCCTGAAATAACAGCATTTGATCACCCCATGCACCAGAGGAAATTGCTGTTAAGAATAAGCTTTTTCATTATCCTCCCCAGCACCATCACATCATGCATCCCCCTTATGATCACGTGCTGTATCATCCACCCTCTGAATGATTTGACAGCATGTACCAATACATCTAAGTGGTAAAACTGCTACATCTAGAAGCACTATCAAAGGCGATGGAGGAACACTGATATGTTGGGGAGAACATTACATTGTGTCCTCCGAACATGACAGAACCAAAATTCACTGATCAGTTAGCCTCTAAAAGATAACAAGTTGGAGCTATCTCACAGCTGTCGGATAAGTGCAGGTAATCATAGACTATTAAGTTAATGCCCCTATAGTCATTAGTCATTTTGTTTATGCATTAAGCAACTCATATACCACTAAATGCAGGCAGTGTTTAACAATCCACATCAATTGGCTGGCACAACTCAACCTCCGTTATAATTCAGGGATGTGTCACCAATATATACCTTAGTTTGCACTTGGAGAAAACGTTCAAAATTGAAACATGTTAAAATTCAATCTGTAGGAAAATTAAGACCTCATGCTTTTACCTTAGCTTCCTTTAAGTGTATGATATCAAGCCAACAGCTTTCAGCATAGGAGGAAGCACAGCAGACATGATGCTAGCAAATGTTCTCAGGTAAGCTGATTGTGAGGATCTCATGTTGGGAAATGAAGAAGATTGTATATTTATAAACATTATTCTAATTCATTAATTATGCTCCTGAGCCGAAAACCAGCATGTACAACAATACATAGCTATTAGGCTGCACCCATGCTGCTCGTTGCGCCGTGCCACGGCATTAGCGGCGTGCATGTTATGACAGGAAGTGGAGCCTGTGAACAGTGAAGCGTGACACTGCCTCCTCCCCAATTTTAATTAATAACGTTTTATTGACTTAACCGTTCAGGTACACAACTTCTTCTTTTGGTTTGTGGGTGTTGGCCTCTAATTACCTCAACCCAAAGCAGGCCCCCCACTTAAGAAACAAGTGCATGTTTGTACGTTAAGCAAGTTTCTTGTACAATTGTCTGGGGCACAGCTAGATAACTCTATTGCGCAAAACTAATCGAAGTCTTAATAAACCACATAAATTGACTTATTATTTACAATTTTGCAATAGTTAAAACACTCTTGTATATTTTATTACAATCCACCCCCACACATGATTGAACTAAACCTCTGCAAAGAAATCCCATCTTTCTCCAGTTTTTCATTCTCATTGATTATTTTAGCTACCATCTTCAGATCATATCCATAGCACACCCCTTCTTGGGACTTGTCAGAAAGTAAGTGGAGGGGCCGAGAAAGGAGGGTGTAGGAATTATTTCTGCACCACCCCATATGGGTGCTATCCTTTATCACCCACAGAGGGGTACACAGGCTCTGAGTTCAGACCTCCATTTTCACCAGAGGCCACTCCAGTCGGTGCGTGACGGACACAGGTGATGCCTCCCTCAGCTGCAATGCCTATGAAGTGGGATAGTGAGGAAAGTGGAAGGGTAACTCCTTCAATGGTAGGGCTACAGAAACCTTAAACATAATTGCACATAGTGTGCATAGAGACTTGAAGCAATATGTAGGAGGCTGAGTAAACAGGTTCTCTTTGAACTGCCCGGACCCCCTGCCGGATTCCAGACCAACCTCAACGGTAAACGCCACTTGGCTTTTAAATTGAACTGCCTAGACTCTGGAAAAGGCTTTGTTACCACAAGCTACTTATTGCCACTCTCGTGCACTCAGGCCTTATTGCATGCTGTATCTGTGCCCAAAGATGCTGCCATTTCCATTACATAGGTGCTCAGTCGTATTTATACTATTGTGTCGCTAGTCATCCCTGTAACATATAACTGCACTGTGCCTCACTGCTGCTCGGCTACCCTATGCAATTCTAGTTGCCATTTTTAACCGCTTTGTGACCATCTGCTCTGTTCTGCTGATCTGCTCACCAATTGCCTCTAGATCTGTTGACCTGCAGCCCAATGTGTCCCCGCTCAACATACTTTTATAGCCACTAAACTCAATGTTGTGCTTAATCTGCTCTAAGTGCTATTCTGAAGTTAGGGGTTATTCTGATTCTAGGTGTTATCTTGAACTAAGTGTTACTCTGAACCTAGGTGCTATTCTGAATACATGCTACTCTGATCCAAGATGTTAATTGGTACACTGGCGCAATTCTAAACCTAATGCTGTGCTAATTGACAAATGCTTACTATGACCACTTTGCTTACCTGTACCTGAGTCAGATGCCAGTCTGCAACCTTGCACTACATGGATTAGGTAGTATTCGGCTACTCCAAGCAGGCCGCACTGTCCACTGCTAGATTTCGACCCTAGACAGGACACACACTGCACCTTACCCCCCTCACACAATATTCCTCCCGGGCCTTTACTCTATACTACTGAGAACCATTCTCCACATCACCAATTCCGCATGCCTGCCCAGCTCACCCCTTAACTTGACCAGCCTAGGCACCGCATCACCCACCCTCACAGAGCCCAGCACCACAATCATGCTTACCCTACTCGCTCCCCCATGCCTTTCGGACAGGCTGACCAGACTATGATCCAGACTTCCCAAAATACACGAGCCTAGAGCCAGGGACTCCACACAATCCATACTCACACACCGAACATCCATTAGCTCCTGCGCTAACCTTACGCTAAAAAAACCCGAACCTAAACCCGTCAACTCCACTACAACCAACAATAGAGCGCTCAGCACAGCTACCACCCCCACCCCTGCCAAAGCCAAAACCCTACCTATAAAAGGTGCCCTCATCAACGCACGCTCCATGATTGCCCATGCCACGGACATCGCTGATCTCATTTTAGCTGAAGATCTAGACTTCCTAGCCATAACAGAGTCCTGGCTTCATGCAGCCGCAGGCCCAGCCCTTTCGCTAGCCATCCCCACTGACTACACCATCATCCGAGCGGACAGAACTGAAGCTAAAGGCGGTGGTTTGGCCATCATTGCCAAGACCCACCTTAACATCAGACTCAACTCCGCCACACACCTCCCTTCATGTGAATCACTTACAGCCAAACTACCCATCGCTAACTCCCAAACAATATCCATTCACTTACGATACAGACCGCCCGGACCCCCGGGATCTTTCGAGGAAGACCTCAATGCCATCCTTACCGACAACCTAAAAAACTCCTCACAATGCCTTCTCTTAGGAGACTTCAATTTAGGCTACAAAGACCCCAAAGACAATCAAGCCATTCTCATCAGTAACACCCTGTCTGAACTAGGCTTCACACAAAAAGTAACCAGCCCCACCCATAACAAAGGGAGAACCCTTGATTGGATAGCAGACTATAACTGTGCCGTATCGATCACTAACAACACTCCCCAATCCTGGACCGACCACCACCTCCTCTCCTTCTCACTTGAGGCCTCAAGCCCTACAACCAACATGGCACTAGCCCCAGCCATCCACACGAGAAGCCAAAAAAATATTACAGTAGAAAAACTGATCCCACTCATTCTTCCTACACTAAGCCAACTCCAAGACTCTAATCCCTATGACCTCGTAGAAGGCTATAACAACACCATGCGCATAGCCTTAGACGCCATTGCACCATTGAAACTTAGAAAATCCAAACCAAAAAAGCACCTCAACCAATGGTTCTCCAGCCATCTTAAAACCCTTAGATTGGAAAAGAGTAAACTGGAACAAGTCTAGAGACAATCTCCGACTGACCACAACAAACTATTGCTTAACAAAATAACGGCCAACTATAAAAAAGAAATCATAGCGGCCAAACAAGAATCCTATAACCAGAGAATCTCCCAATC
The DNA here is from genome assembly GCF_040938575.1 of Ambystoma mexicanum. Lineage (NCBI taxonomy): Eukaryota > Metazoa > Chordata > Amphibia > Caudata > Ambystomatidae > Ambystoma > Ambystoma mexicanum. Next base: position 460,143,583 of record NC_090923.1, on the reverse strand, counting down.
CAACTCCAGAGAATTATTTACTATCCTGAAAGAATTGGAAACCCCGGTAACAATCCCAGATACTTGCCTTAAAAACAAACAATGGTGCACCAGTGTCCAAAATGCACTAAACAACAAAGTCACTGGCCTTCAAACAAAAATTAAAAATAAGAAAGACTCCCTCACCAATCTTACCAACCCCATCAACGCCCACTCGAGCCCTCCACCCTCACACCACACACCTAACACTGCTCGCTTCAGCTTTTCCAAAGTCTCTTCCCTCGAAGTAGAAAAAATAATTCTTGGCCTTAAACCCTCCAACTGCAAAGGTGACCTCTGCCCCCCACAAATCATTAAAGACGCGGCACGAGACCTCTCGCCATTCATCACCAGACTCATCAATGCCTCTTTTTCCTCAGGAACAGTCCCCAGTAACCTTAAAGAGTCCTGGGTCCTCCCTCTCCTCAAAAAACCCTCCCTTGACCCGTCCATCCCAACCAACTACAGACCGATTACCACCGTCCCATTCCTGCTCAAGATACTAGACAAGACAGCATACCAACAAATTCAAAAGTATCTTGAAACAAAACACCTTCTAGGAATAAGACAATCCGGCTTCAGACCCCAACATGGAACTGAAACTGCCCTGATAGATCTGAAAGCCCAAATAGACGTCCTTAGAGATAACGGGAAAACTGCATTACTACTCCTGCTAGACCTCTCTGCGGCGTTTGACCTAGTTGACCATAAAATCCTATGCAATCATTTAGACTCAGCTGCCCACTTTTCACAAGAAGCCATCAGTTGGATTGAGTCATTCCTCAACAACAGATCCATGCGAGTCTTCTCCTCCTCTGCCGCCGCCGAACCCATCCCCATTACATGTGGAGTCCCACAGGGCTCGTGCGTCTCCCCCACTCTGTACAACGTGTTCACAAAGCCCCTGTTTGATGATCTAGATGGCCTGGGTATCACCTACACTAACTACGCCGATGATACACAGATCCTCATCCCGTTGACGGGAGATTACAACCAGGATTTGGCCTTGGTGAACAGGGTGTATCTCATCATCCAGGCATGGATGGCTTCGCACAGTCTATGCCTGAATGATGACAAAACTGAACTCATCATCCTTGGTTCTACGTCCAACCTAACCAAACTCGACCACAATTATGCCAACTTCATCATAGATGAGAACCTAATCAAGGTTTCGAAAGAAGTAAAAACCCTAGGAATATACCTCGACTCCTCCCTAACCTTCCACAAACAGGTTAGCTCGATGGCATCCTCTACGGCCTACACATGTGAGCTCATAAGAGCAGCCAAACCCTTCCTCTCCACCCACAGCTGCACTACACTAGCCAGAGCATTGGTATTATCCAAACTGGACTATTGTAACGCCCTCTACATAGGAGCCACCAAACAAATCACCAACAAAATTCAGACGCTACAAAACAACGCCCTTAGGGCAGCACTCAATATTCCCAGGAGGGAACACATTTCCAATATCAGGAAATCCCATAACTGGCTCAGCACAACAGACAAAATCCTGCTTAAAGTAGCATCGCTCACCCACAAATGCCTGAATAATGCTGCCCCACGCTATCTGGCAGACAGAATATGCAAACACAGCCCCATCAGACCCACCAGAACCTCCAATGCTAATCTGCTCACCGTCCCCATGTTTAAACGCACTAAAATGGGTGGCAATAGCTTCCAGGTGAAAGCACCTCAACACTGGAACTCCCTACCACCATCGCTCAGAACTCCCCAACCTTACTCACTTTTTAGACGCAACTACATCCATTGGTTAAAGAACACGAACCACTAACACCTCTAACACCACACGGCTGCTCTCTGCATTGCATGCTTAAGAGAATCTGTAAATTTGTAATACTAAACTTGTATATATTTGTAATTCTTTAAATACATCTACTGCATTCTCTCCTGCCAAACTGTACACATGTTCCTTCATCGTCACACTGTAATTATGTAATGTAAAGTATAATTATGTAATGTAAAGTATAAGCATCCTGTAACCAAGCTTTGAATCACCTTGCTGCTCATGCGCCCTCATACCCTCGGGTCTGGTGCGCAATACAAATGAATAAACTAAACTAAACTAAACTAAACGATAGCTACTCATCCACACTGGCTTACTGGCCCCATTGAAACATTCTAATCTAAATAACTTCCATTTCATCATGCACAGCACTCTGAGAATACAATTGAAATTCCTGGGTTTCATTCACTTTAGCCTTGGGCGCTGTAAAGACGCCGGTGGGGGGTGTCTGTACTTCTGCTCTCTATATGGTAGAGGAGAGGCACAGAGGACCCCAGCCAAGATTCTCTGTTATTGATGCGTGGTCGAGCAATCAAGGCCTAGCTTCTAAGGAGGTGATGCAAGCTGGTTCTTAAGTACAGTGTAGTCCCCAAGCACCCACAAAGGAATGTCCACACACTGTATCGGTTACAACACAGTCTTTATATAATTATTAGTCAAAGGTATATACAATATCACGATAACTCACTTTGTACTCCGAAAATCAACAATGGTAAATATATACAGTTCTAAAGTGATACCACTAATGTTATCAGATCTCATTAAAGTGCATACGGTCAGAATGACACACAGATCAAATAAAGAGGAAACCAGCAGTAGAGAGAGGAAGGAAAGCAAGATGGTTGAACACTTGGCAGAATACTGGCCCCGTACCACTAGACACAGTTCTCTGTGGAGATCCCCACACCTGGGCAACCTGTAGAAGAAAGATACAAGCCCAGTCCATATATTGTTCACACTAGACTTCCCAATAGTTCTGCAACCCCAAAGTACCTGGCATTGTAGCGTTTCCCGTCGGGGAATCGACAGCCCTTCTTGAGTGCCCTCCCTTTAAGGAGTCACGGGTCATCGAACGTCTGACGGAGAACAGGTCGAGCTACGACGGTGAAGTGGCCGCGTTGTTTCTAGCGGTGCTCTTTGACAGGGACGCGTAAATGTCCTGCAAGGAAGAGGCGTGCGGGGCACCTCAGTGGAGATAGTTCTGGACCTCAAAGAGTTTGAAGAACTGTGGCCCAGCAAGGGCGTCAAGTCATCGACATCTCTGTGGTCTTTGGGTGGCGGGAAACCCACTGGCAGATGCTCCTTGGCGCGTCGATGGTCAGGCCTTCTCCAGCAGGATACAGCGGCGACGATGCGGACTAGAGCTTCCTTGGATCAATGAAGTTCTTAGGCAAAACGGGAGCACGGCGGCTCCAGTCGGCGACGCCGGTCGTCGACAGTGGCGGACAACAGTCCGGGCCCTTTGCTTTGTGATTCTGCGGTGGTCCCTGTCTCGGGTCGGCAGCCTGTCGAAGGTCTGTCTACCAGGGAGCTTTAGCAAAGATCTGCTGGTGCACGATGGTCCCTCGTAGCTCGGGAAGCGGGCACCTTACCAGGTCCTATCTGGGTCAGTCCTTGGAGGCACATCAGCTTTCAAATTGTGAAGGAGAGCAACAGCAATCCTACTTGTCCAGCAGGGCTTCAAGGTCAAGCTTCACTCCACTTACTCGTCATAGTTGACTTCAGCTTCTGAACGCGATTCCTTGCTGTGAGAGGTCCCCAGATATACTGTTGATCTCCCATTCATTCCACTGGTCATACTCAAGCATCCAATTACGACTAAGGGCTTTCATGCAGGCAGGCAGCCAATCAGGCACACAGTGCATTCAGGCCATTCATTTATCTCCAGACACTCACCGCAAGTTATGTGTATTGGGACAAGTACCCAGCCATTCAACACTTCATACTGCATCCATACCGGTTTCGGGCAGGGCTATCTCAGTCATTGTGTCAACCACCAGATACTAGACACCCACAACATATATTGCGTATTCGTCACACACTCCATTCGCCCAGGTCCCACCCACAGGCGTACCCACAACATACAGTCGTTGGGAAGGCTCCAGCCAGTCTGGTCAGCACTTCCCAACACTACCATATATGGAAATTCCACCCAACAGCCAGTCAGGGGGGAGGGGCAGAGTCAGGGCTTCCCAGGACTTCAGGAAGATCAAGGTAACAGGTGATGGAAGGCAAGAGGCAATGGGTGCCATTTTGTCTCCATCAGGAATCTACCGATTCCAATGACAGGGCCTGGGAAACCCAAAATGGATGATACTCAGGACACCAGTCCATTCAGCACGGAGATACGACCAGCCCGTACCATGCTCTGTGGGCCACACAAAGGTGCCCAAAAACATACACTAGGGGCACAGGGTTACATCCCTACCCATGGGTGCCATAAGGGTATCCCATGGGTACGTTCACCAAACCAAGAGAGAGAGCTGCACCGCCAGGAGTCCCTCACAGACTCCTGCGTGGAAAACACGACAGAACAAAAACTAAAAAGCAGTAAAGGACAAGGATAAGGAGTCCCTGTCCCTCCGATGCATTTAGAGCATCACAGGTGCTACTTCACCCCATGTTTTATTGCTGGTCAAAACAAATAGCCGAAACTCTTTTGCGTGCTCTCTTGTACTTAAGATTACATGTGGCTGGCCCCTCTCCAAGATGGCCGTCCGAAACCACACAACCCCAACTCACGGAAAGCAGCAGTCACTGGCTTGACTGGATTGGCTGGCCCTCATAGCCAATCCACACTCGCCGGCAGGTGAGAGCCGGCCTTCGGAAGAAGGCCAAGGAAAAAGGCCGCTGACAGAGCTGACCGAGCGTGCCGTGCTGCGGGCTGCGCCAGGTCTCTATGAGCTCTGCCCCATTCATCCACTCGACCCTGTTGCATACTCATCTCCATTCAAGACCAACTGCCACCTGTAACAACCAGTACAAGGTGAGATTGGCCTGACACTAAAAACTCGCTTTGTCTGTGCCTCACATATTGCATCTGTCATGATCTCTGCTTCCAAAAGGTCAGGGTTTTCCCAACTCCCTTGGAAGCAGATCCATAACCCAGGTTCCGAGTGCCAACCAGTCCCAATTGGGACCTTTTGGACCCAGTCCTGGCGCCAGTGGCACCAGGCTCATAAATATGCCCAGTCCCAGCGCTGGAAGCGCCGGGCTCATAATGCTTGGGTGGACTTACCTGCAGCAGACCATGCTGCTTACTTGCCTGCCAGTTGAGCCTCTGATCCTCTTCTGTTTGGAACTACTTTTCCTGTTGGGTGGGGCTGGAGCCACTCCCTAGATTTAGAACACTGGAACTCTTCTGGAAGGCAGGAACTCTTTTCTTACCAGGAACTCTTTTCTTACTTAGGCGTGGCTGTGGAAGGAGACACCTAAGCACTACAGGAGGCTATTTAAACCACACCCGGTGGATGAATCTTGCTTTGCGTTATTCTGCACCCTCTGCAGCAGGACGCTCATCGTGTCTTCTGCATCCAGTCCTGGGCCTAAGGAAAAAGGCTTACCATCCTGAATCCAGTCTTCAGCAATACCTATAAAGACAAGAAAGAACAGGTTAGCATTCCGGAATCTGAAAGGCAAAGGCTTACCTACTCTTCGTGCGCTCCGGAGGTCTTCATACTGCATTCCGGCATCTGAAAGACAAAAGCTTACCAACTCTTCGCACGCTCCGGAGGCCTTCGGCGCTGCATCCGCATCTGAAAGACAAAACAAGGTGCGTTTAAAGACATTGGGGAACTTTAATACTCACGTGCCATTACTCCTTTCCGCATCTAATCCAGTGGGTATTCCGGCACCCTGCAGCCGCTCCGAACTCGTACCTGCAAAATAAAAAGACAATTAGAGCGCATCGTGAAGCAGGCAACAAGCGCTTACTCACGTGCTTCCAGGCGCTTCTATTCATCACACGGGCTCCATCTTCAACTCACTTCAGCCCGTCATCCGCCATCGCCGGAACCCTGCAAAACAAGAGACATCATTACTAAAGACTTTAAAAAGACATTTGAATGACTCGAAACTTACCGTTCGTGCAGTAAACGACGGACAGCAGTCCTCTGAAGTCAAGAGGCCTGCGCTACCTATCCAGTGAAGAAACTGGCTACAGCACCCTGCCCCGAGGCAGATGGAGAGCTCGGCATTCACTTACCTAAGACATCTTACTCTACACGTCAGGCATACAGTGCACAGAGGTCCAGCCCAAAGAGCCAACCGGGTGCTACACATCACCTTTGAAGATACGGTAGTCGCCCAGTCAAGACCGGCGCCTCTGCGAGAATCAGGTGAGCGTTACAGCATCGTACCTATGAGGATTGCCCAAAGATCTCATTACCCAGAACTGCCACTTGCACCATTGAAGTATAACTCCACCCCAATGGTAGCTGAGTGCATACTCTTCAACGAGTAATTGTGCCCCTTTTTACGTTGCATGCCGACACATGACAACTGTACCCTATCTTCTCCAAGGACACCCTGTGGGTATCCCGCAGCTCACTCTCAATGCCAAACTATCTCCTCACTTGAAACTGCTCGCTGCCTCTCATAATCTATAAACTCTTTGTGCTCATACACATAGCCACGCAGCATGCCACCACATCTATCATATTATCTGCCATTGTTGGATAGTCAAATCTAGGCATTGTCATTTTTGATTGAACTGCTACCTGTGTGTCCTGCCATCACCTAGCCATTTGATGCCACTGTTGGATAGTCAAATCTAGGCATTGTAATTTTTGATTGAACTGCTACTTACCTTTACTGCCCATTACTTCTACACAACATTGTTGCCATCTCCTTTCGCATACCAGATGCACGCACCTAGTCATTGCCTATGCTTGCTGATCTATCCTCATTGTGCAACTTAGTCATTGCCTATGCTGATCTATGCCCACTGTGTTGTGCAACTTAGTCATTGCCTATGCTGATCTATGCCCACTGCGCTTTTGTGCAACTTAGTCATTACCTACGCTGATCTATACCCATTGTGCAACTTAGTCATTGCCTATGCTGATCTATGCCCATTGTGCCTTTGTGTAATCCAGCAAATGCAGCTCATTGTGCTCATGCTATCTGAACCTTAGTCATTGCAGCCCACGGAGCCAATGTTACCCCCTGCCCATCTGAAGCTGCCTATCCTGCCCACTGTGTTTACTGGAATTTAGTTCCACATCATGAGTAGCACAACTTGCAGTATGCTATTGTATTTACTGCTAATTATCCTCCTCCATAGAGAAGACAGTAGCTGCCTAAATAATTCCACCATGACCATCCTCTCTATCGACACCAGTATGGAACACCTGGATTTGAGCCCCTCAACTAAATTTCCTAGCAACCCATGTAGTCTACTCCGTAGAAATTCCAGCCTTAGAGCTAGACTTTCGAAACTTCATGAGCCTCTGACTAGAACCCTACCTCCTATTAACAAAAGATCTAACACCCAGAAGGATAATATCGCCCATCTCAAAAACAGGAGACTTCCACCTACCAATACCAAAATTAAACCATCTCATCCCATAGCCCCCCCCTCAAAGGGGGATTAAGAAATGCCAGATATCTGACAGCACATGCCACAGACATCTGCGATTTGATAGTGCTCGATAACTTGGACTTCATCGCCATCACGGAGTCCTGGCTGCACAACGCATCAGGACCCCTACTCTCCTTAGCTATCCCAGAAGACTTCACTATACTCAGGCAAGACAGAACCGACGTGCGCGGTGGCGGTATTGCTATCATTGCAAAGACTAGTCTAGGGATGAGAATCTCACCTACAATAGCAGCCGATTCATGTGAATCACTTACCATTAAACTACCACTAGCTATCTCCCAAACACTGACTAACCATCTCATCTACAGACCACCTGGTCCCCTAGGGACATTCGAGGAGGATCTCCACAACTTACTCTCCAACAACCTTAAAACCTCCTCCCAACTACTTGTCCTAGGGGACTTCAATTTGAGCTTCAATGACCCCTCAGACAAAAATCCCACCATCATTGCCAATTCCCTCTCCAACCTAGGAATGATGCAAAAAACTCTAGAACCTACTGACAATAAAGGAAGAATCCTCGATTGGCTAGTAGATTACAACTGTACTGCCAATATCAAAGCTGTTATCCCTCAACCTTGGACAGACCATTTCTTCCTGTCATTTGAATTATCTACCTCCAGACCACCCCCACCAGCTTCCATTATGGCCCCGCCCCCCCTAACAAGAAATAAAAAGAACATCACCAGAGATAAAAGTGATCCCTGCCATTCTACCTACCCTCAATGGATTAGAGGATCATTTAGACCCAGAAACATTAGTCAACGAGTATAACAAAATTATGTTAACCACCCTTGACAACATCGCACCTCTGAAACTCAGACACCGTAAAGCCAAATCTCACCTAAACAAATGGCTTACCCCTGAACTAAAGGATCTGCAACTACTTAAGAGGAGTTGCGAAACAGCATGGAGGCTTACCCCTTCAGTAGACCACAAAATGAAACTAACAGAAATCTCCTCCTAATATAAAAAAGAAATCCACTTGGCCAAACAGAACTCCTTCAATAAGCGCATCTCCAATGCCAATTCAAGCATGAGAGAATTGTTCACCATCCTCAAGGAACTAGAGTCACCCATCCCCATTCCGGATATATGTACCAAAGATATAACTTGGTGCTCCGACATTCAGCAAGCCCTATCAAACAAAATGTCCTTACTCCAAACGAAAATAGCCAAAAAGAAAGCCTCCCTTACAAACCCATCTAAGACCAAAAACTCCATTATAGACACTGCCCCAAAGCCTCAGGATGCAGCTATTCGATTCATGTTCTCCAAAACCTCTATTCTTGAGGTGGAGAAAGTCATCCTATCTCTTAAACCATCAAACTGCCAGGGCGATTCCTGCCCTGACCAGCTCATAAAAGATTCTGCGAGGGATCTCTCCCCGTTTATTGCCAAACTTGTCAACTCCTCATTCACGTCCTGGACGGTGCCTACCAATCTAAAACAATCCTGGGTACTACCACTGCTCAAAAAGCAAACGCTAGACCCTCTTATACCCACGAATTACCGCCCCATTACGACAGTCCCCTTCCTGCTTAAAATCTTGGATAAGATTGCCTATAATCAAATCCAAAGCTTTCTGGAACAACATAAACTCTTAGGAGCGCACCAATCAGGATTCCGGCCCCAACACGGCACAGAGACTGCCCTTATTGACCTAAAGGCACAAATAGACGAACAATGAGACAAAGGTAAAATGCCTCTCCTCTTGCTACTGGACCTCTTGGCGGCATTCGACCTCGTGGACCGTGGGGTACTTTGCAACCACTAAGACTGTGCCGCACATTTCTCCAGAGAGGCCATAACTTGGATTGAATCCTTTCTTAGTGACAGGACCATGAGGGTGTTCTCCCCATCGGCTGACCCAATCCCTATCCGGTGCGGAGTTCCTCAGGGCTTGTGTGTCTCCTCGACTCTCTTCAACATATTTACCAAGCCCCTTTTTGATGATCTGGACCATCTTGGTATCACCTAAACTAACTATGCAGATGATACCCAGATTCTCCTCCCACTTTCCAGGGATTACAACAAGGATTTAGCCTTGGTGAATAGGGTGTATATCATCGAACAGGCATGGATGGCAACCCACAGTCCATGCCTGAACGATGATAAAACAGAGCTGATTTTCCTAGGGACACACTCTAATATTAAAAAACTCAGCCAGGACTATACCTCATTTGAAATTGATGGGAATATCATTAAGGTATCTAAAGACGTGAAGACACTTGGCTTCTATCTGGATGCCACCCTCTCTTTCGACAAGCAGGTGAATTCATTGACCTCGGCCACTGCCTACACATGCAAGCTCATTAGAGCAGGCAAGCACTTTCTTTCTGACAACAATTGCCTTATCCTAGCGAGAGCATTAATCCTCTCGAGGCTCGACTATTGTAATGCCCTCTACATTGGAGCAAATAAATCCATCACACACCAAATTCAAATTCTTCAAAACAACGCCCTACGTGCCACCCTCAGTGTGTCCAAAAGATCGCATATTTCAAAGATCAGGCATCAAAATAATTGGCTGTCCACCCAAAACAAAATTCACTTAAAAGTAGCGTCCCTGGTCCACAAGGCCCTGAACAACGCTGCACCGAGCTATCGCTGTAACAAACTCACAAAAAGAAACCACACTCACCCCGCCAGAACTTCAAATGCCAACAGCCTCATCATTCCAAGATACAGGCTATCTAAGGCGGGGGGCAGCAGCTTCCAGGTTCAAGCAGCCCAATTATGGAACTCACTCCCAAACACTCTACGTGAGGAGCAACCCTTTCTGAAATGTAGAACTAACTAAATTAATCTGCTGAGGTCTGCCAATGATTAGCCCATTGGTGCCCACTTATCCTCACACAACCCTATCATATACACTTCATTATCCTGTTCGCCTCTGATCTTATGGACCTCCTCACTCTGCCCACCTGACCGATGAGTTAATGTCCACCTAGTGCCTGTACATATGCTATCTTTATTGTATTTTGTATGTATTTCTTGTGTAAATTGCAATTGCCGCCTACCTGTGATATACTGTATTTTGTATCTGTATACTGTATGCAACCCATGACCCGACCCTCTAACTTAAGCTTCACATTTTCTGTACTGTTGCACCCGGCTACCTTCGGGTCTGGTGCGCATTAAGTGAATAAAACAAACAAACAAAACAAACATCTGCTTTCTGCAATATGACCAGGCCATAAAAACCATGCATGCATTCTTTAGCTGAGCTAACCATAGGCTAAGGTCGTAGTTAATTATTTACCCATCCTCTGGCCTCTGAAACTCTGCAAAACCAGTTTCTCATAGTCAAATTCTGACTGACGTGTTTTAATCGATTTGTAAAAACAATGTCACTACATGCAAATTTAATAAATTCCCTGTGTATGTATATCAGTGTGCATGCTTGATTAATTGTCATATTTTCTTCACAGTGGGTTCTCTATTCCCAGTCCTCTTCCTTGCATGCGCATTACGAACACTCCTTGCTGATCATGTTTTATAATTCATTTGGTGGTTTTGGCATTTGTCTTTCTACACACGTGCAAACATAATTTAACCAAAAAGTAACACTAAGTAACATATCCCATTCACATTTAACTACACTGGATACATATGAAATTGTAACATCACACCCAGTTTACTGCACCCCAGTCACAAATATGGTGCGTGCAACATAACCCCTCTTTATCATTGGGACATTTCCTGATCACCCCAACAAAGGTTGGGAGCAGACCTTTCTCCCCTACCCTGCTCAGAATTCTCTCTATATTTCTTCATGGTTATGTGCCATTTCTTCTTCGGTCGGTGAACTGTTTTGTTCTGTTTTGTTTGTCATATCTGCTTGATGATTATAGTAATTTGTTAGTCACAAGTAAGCACTGTTTAATTTAATTTCCATGCTCCTTTGGTAAATCACTCATCTGGCAATGTTCCATTTTTTCCCACTTTCATCTGTTATGGTGACCTTATGTACCTGGTGATGGTTACAGGTCTACTGTATTTGAAGAAGTGCTTGAAGGAGTCCTTATTCTTCATGGGGCTTTCGAATCTCAACTTTGCCACTAACATTGATCCCTCTGGCTGATGTTGCCATTTGTCTGCTGAAGGCTTCCCTGGGGTATTGCTGGACGTCTTCAGCTTATTCATAATTTGTGATATATTTACTATCAGGTCTCTGCTTCTAGTATGTGCCGATGCTGGATTCAATTGTGTGTTCGCTCTTCGCCCTCTCATCAATTGGAAAGTGGCAAACCCAGCAGTGGAATTCATTGATAATACTGAGTAGCATTGTGGTAATCAACACTGCTCAAACGAGCTGCCTGGATCGCTTCTTTGATCACGTGATTTACTCTTTCTACCTGCACATTTCCTCTCGGGTGATAGAGGACAACACAAATGTGTTTTATGTTGTTGCACTTCAGGAAGTTTACCATTTCACCTGAGAAAAAAATTGAACTTCCTTCTTTAATACTACTCTCCTGCACATCCATCTCTCCTGAAAATGCTAATGACTGTTTGCATGTTTTTTTCCAGTGGTTATTTGGTGTATGAATTCTGCTATGATCCATTTTGCGGTATAGCCAACTATCAGCAATTCATACCTTTGTTCTGTGAGCACAAGATCCATTTGGTTAATGACATCTGCAAGCGATGGTTGCACTGTCCATTCCACAAATTGCATGTGTGAAGTATGCATCTTAAGCGGCTTGTCGCCTTCCGTGCACATCGAACAGAAAGAGATATGTCTCTCAATTTCACTGCCCTAGCCTGGCCACCAGTAGTGTTCTCTCAGCCTGTGATTTGACAAAGTGCAACCAGAATGACCTTCATGGGCCAAAGGTAGAAATGGCCCTGTGAGCTTTGTTGGTGGTATTAATATGTCTGCTCTGCAAATTAGCTCTTCTTCAGTGATCTTAATCTGGACCTTGCTGTAAGGAAGTAATTGAAACAGAAGATTTTGTTCACATGGCAATTCCAATTTCATGATTTGTGCTAGTTGTTTGAGAGTGGCATCACCTTTGGTGTGTTGCAGCCATTTGCTTGCTGAGATGCTGTGAATAGCCCATCTTGAATGGACACGAACATGCATTCCCTCGCATCCCAGTCATCATCTGGCCTTCTGGCTTGTGGCATACAGGAAGTCCAGAGAGGCAATCAACAAGCTTATTTTGCCAACCCGGTACATATTCAATGGGGAATATGAATTCTTGAAGCTTTGAGGCAAGCTGGCTTTTCTTGATGTCACTCTGTTTGCTTCTCTTGTCATCAATATGTGGATGTGGGGCATGTGATCTGTGTGGAGTGTGAAGGGCCTTCCCCATGTATATTTCTGAAGTGTTCTGTCGCCTATGCACATGCAAGAGCCTCCTCCTCAATGATGGAGTAATTTTGCTTACAGTCCATAAGCGTATGAGATGCAAATGTAAATGTCAGGGTTTCTTTTTTTGCATCATGGTTGCTCCCAGGCCATAGGTGCTGGCATCCATTGAGATGACATTGTGTTTGTCATGTACAAATGGGCAAAGTGTTGAAGCACTGTATACTTGATTTGATTGCTTCAAATGCCTCTTGGCATGTTTGTGTGCATTCATATGGTACATTAATGTTAGTATAGCTCTGAGTGGCTCGGATTTTGTGGAGGATGCTGCCACAAACTTTGCATAGTATTCTAACAATCCCATGAAGTAGTGTAGCTGTTCCTTCGTGGTTAGGTTGGGAGATTTCATGATATCTTCCAGGGAGTCCTTTGGGCAGATTCCTCCAGCTGTGATTAAGCTTTGCAAATATATATTTTTCCTCTTGCAGTTAGCCCACTCTCCTCAAACATGTGTAGGACAGTTGTGAGTGTGGCGTGAACATTTTCATAAGGACAGCACACAGGGATTTCATCTTGGAAGAGCTCTATGTTAGGTATATCTATGAGAAAATTGGTGACCAACCTTTGAAATACAAAAGATACAGAAGAAAGAAAACATTTCCTTCAGTTATACTGGAAGGTGCTGTCTCATTTCATTAATGCTGTGAGGTGTTTTGAGTCCGGCCGCAGGTGAATTTGATGATAACTGTTTTTCAGATCAGGATTCTTGAAGATCCTTTACTAACAGTAATAGTTTTGTGATGCGTGGCAAGGGATAGGAGTCCAAGACAATGTTTAGGCTTTGCATATCACCTTTAAGCTGCCTTGTTTCTTCATGAGTACAATTGACTCATCCATTCTGTTGCTTCTACTGGTTAGATGACCCCTTGCTGGAGGAGTTTCTCAAGTCATTGTTTAAGTTCTTTACCTGCAGTCTGGGGAACTGGACTCACTATGTGCTTCATGGGCAAAATGTTGGTGCACAAGATTACTTTTTTGACATATTGCTTGAGAGTTTCAAAATGCTCTAAACAGATATCTCGTTGAGTGTTTTGGAAATTGGTTACTGCCTGTTTTGAGATTTCAAATACTGGGGAGTCTGAATCTAATTTCATTTCAAGGAGTCTCTGATCATCCCAACCAAGTACAGCGGGTCCCTTTTCAGTTATGTACACTGTGATGACAGCAGTGCATTCCTTAACTTTGTTCCTCCAATATCCAATTAGTTGATTTTGTGGCCTCCAAGAGGCTCTTAGGTTTATGTCGGGTGGATGAAGATGTCCTCTGCAGTTTTGGAATAATTTGAACTATGTTTCCTTGGGTACGATTTTGTAGTGGGAACCAGTCTACGCTAGGAAATTGTAACTGGTCTAGTCGATCCTTCTGTCACAGAAGGGTTTTTTGCTTGCATTTCATTTGCCTTTGACACAGAGAACCAATTGTTTGAACTGTTCACTGGGTTCTTCATCATCCGAAATTTCCTGTACTGCTGCTACTGTGTCTCGTCTTCTGGAAATGCACATTGTGACAAAGTGACCAATCTTATGGCACTCTGCACATTCCTTTTCTGTGGCTGGGCATGCTTTTTGCTGGCTATATGATTGCAGGCTCTACACCTAAAACATTATTTTCTTCTTTCCATTCGTCTTCTGCCAGGAGGGCGTCTCCTTGTTGTTTCTTCCCATGTTCAGCTCTCAAAGTATACCTTTCTCGGCTGGTTTATTCAGTCTTCTCCTAACTGTGCATACTTCTTCCTTGATAGTTACTTGGGGGTGACTTCCCGAGTGTTGTAAGTCAGTGGAATACATTTAATTCATTGATTTATTAGTGCAAATAAAACAAAATAAAAGATTAAACAGATTAAAAACATCAAACAGGCCTATTTCTTGTCTCACATTGTAGGGTGGTGTTGTTGCATTGGACAAACATTAAATTAGAGTTGTTTATCCATAAAGTGAGCCAATGATGAGTAAAATAAATATATTTCATTGGTACATTTCATAACATGTCAATCAACATGGGTAAGAGTGACTTCCATCTATGGAGTGGGGTCATCTCACAAACTGTAAGGTTATGTAGGCACAGTAGACTAAGGTTGGACTTGAGAACGTGTCCAATCCACATAAGTGATTGCCTCAGTACTGAGATTAATTGAATATGTAATTGTATTTTCTACAGAGCCGAGGTTTGGTAACAGGGATACATTGACACAAGGACCACATTGACACCCTGGCTCCTGCTCTGGCTGAATTCTGCAACACTCCTTTGCCACTGGAGTCTTCCCTTCCCCCCTGAAGCAAACCCATGTGCACCTCCTTCTTAAGAAACCCTCTGCCAACCTGTCCTGCCCGGCTACCTATAGCCCAATCTCCCTCACTCCTTTCCTGGGCAAACTCCAGGAAAAGCTGGCCATCTGCCAGCTTAGTCCTCACACTGAATCTGTTGGTTGTCTCCATGACCCTCAGTCTGGCTTCAGAGCTGCCAGAAGCACAGAAACGGCTCTCCTGAACATCCCTGAAGACCTTCTCTCCAACCTTGACTCCAACACCCCATGTGTCCTCATTTTACTAGACCTCTCTTCTGCCTTTGACACGGTCAACTATGCCATCCTGCTCAACCATCTCTGTGATAACCTGGGTATCACTGATCAGATCCTGGCATGGCTGACATCTTTCCTCTCTGAACGACCCTCCCAGGTCCAACTCGTGCCCTTCCTCTCCTCTATCTCTGCCTGTGGTGTTCCCCAGGGGTCTAACCTCTCTCCCTGGCTGTTCAACCAATACCTGGCACTTCTTGCCCACCGCATTGCCGCTCTCTGCCCTACATTTCAGTGCTATGTGGATGACACTCAACTCATTTTTAGGCTCCCTTCCGCCACCTCTTCTCCTTCTC
This sequence comes from Ambystoma mexicanum, assembly GCF_040938575.1. Taxonomy (NCBI): domain Eukaryota; kingdom Metazoa; phylum Chordata; class Amphibia; order Caudata; family Ambystomatidae; genus Ambystoma; species Ambystoma mexicanum. The sequence goes on along the minus strand of NC_090923.1, from coordinate 460,127,908 downwards.
TCATCTCTGACTGTCTGTCTAGTATCCAGTAGTGGTGTGTCACCAATAATATCTGCTTTAATTCCAGTAAGACAGAGATTCTCCTCATTGACACACCTGCTCTCTCCTTTCCTATCACTCTCTGGCCGGCCTCTCTTGGCCTCTTGGCCCTCTTCCTCCTCCCAATTGCAAGGCTAAAAACCTCTGGATCATCTTTGATTCCACACTCTCCTTCTCTCCTCACATTTCCGTTGTCTCTAAGAAGTCATACTACCAGCTGCAATTCCTCAGAGGTATTCTTCCTTTCCTCCCCTTCCCCCAGAAGCTCACTGTTTCCACAGCTCTGGTTCTCTCTAGGCTGGGCTACTGCAACAGCCTCTTTCCAAATCTGCCTGTCTGTACTCTCCACCCTCTGCAACTCATCCAAAACTGGACTGCAAGACTTGTCCTTGGATGAGGGAAGGAAAGGTGGAGGCCGAGGGTAGCCTGAAAATGTGCTGCATGTCATCCGCATTGCACTGAAAGTTGTGGCAGAGAGCAGCGATGCGGTGTACAAGGAGTGCCAGGTATTGGTTGAACAGCCAGGGAGAGAGGTTAGACCCCGGGGTACACCACAGGGAGAGAAAGTACCAAAGTTGGACCTGGGAGGGTCGGTCAGAGAGGAAAGAAGTCAGCCACACCAGAGCCTGACCAGTGATATCCAGTTTATCACTGAGATGGTTGAGCAGAATGGAATGGTTGGCAGTGTCAAAGGCAGAAAAGAGATCAAGCAGAATGAGGACTGTTAGGCAGAATCATATGCAGTACGCTTTGGGAACACCACACACAATTAAGACTACAAGTGACAGTACAAATTCACCTTTGGTACAAGCCTGTACTGCACAGTAAAGTGGTAGCGATGACTGAGCAGCCAGACTTATCTCAAGAGTAAAGTAAGCAGTATCAATAGTTACACAAAGGACAACAATTACTATGGTTCAAACAAACACTGACTAGTTTTCTGAGTAAAAGAATATACATTTATTTACACATCAGTTGTAAAACAATTCACCAAAGAAAAGCAACAGGAAAATCACACTGTTTATATACTACACAACACATGATGAATTCTGGACAAGTTAAGCTCAAAATGAAGTGTGAGCAAAACGGCACTCCAGCAATTTAAGAGGGAGGGAAAGACACGGTTATACAAAATTAAGCAACACCAACAATTAAGTAGGCAGGGCAATCTAGAAAAGGTTTGCTACAATGTGGATTCAAATCAATCAGCCTTGGCCACTGTTAATGGTTCAGAGTCTTTGTAGAGGATCAAGTCTTTGCCAAGAGTTTGAAACAAAGTTGGTCAGAAGAAAAGTTACTTAAAAGAGTAGAGAAGGACAAGCCCTCGGATTGGCAAAAGATTTCAAACACATTCACTGCGGTCGGACAGAACGAACAACCGTGTTTGAACAGTACCTTTAATGAAGAAGTAGGCTGTAGCTGAGGCAGAAGTTCCTGGTAGGTCCTGCAGGCTCACGTTTCCTGAAGTGATTGTCGGACTGACACGAAGTAGGAAGACTGGAGGGTCCTGTACTGCCCAGGGAAGAAACCAGCAGCAGAGCAAAGCAACTAATACAAGGTGCGCTCCAAAAAAAACCCACATATGGTCCGGTCCTCCTGGCTATCCGGTTCACTGCAAATTCGACCAGGGGAGGGAGGCCTTGCTTGGTATTTGGTGAACTGGTTGGTCCCACTAGCTCAAGGGAAGAAGGTTCCTTGCAGATCTTCTCTGTCGTTGAAGTTTGTAGATTCGAACCCGGAGCAGGGCTTCACCGGGAGGTTCAGTTGTGGTAGTGGTCCTCTTCTTTCAGCTTCTCTTTGGTTCTCTTGATCCAGTGGCGACTCTGCCTTCCTAGTCCCAGAGACCTGCTTTTTATGCAGTTTTCCCCCATTCACACAGCCTGGCTGTCAATCACACAGCAGGGTGGCTGACCTGGTGGGACAGTCACCACAGCCAATCATACAGAGTGCGACATGGGTCTCCAAGGAGACCCTGTGCAGGGAGTCTCAAACCCCTCCCTCACATCCTGTCCCCCTCGGACATTCAGGCGCCTAAGGAGGACTTCTGTGTAGAAGCCCGCCAAAGGACGGTGAACAAAGGAACCAAACCTGGTTTAGTGTGCAGAGTAAAACACGGAAAGAACTTTATAAAAAGAAATGGCGAATAAACCCAGCCAGAACCAAATAAGAGTAAATGGGGTCCAGCGGATTTAAGTTTGAGGCTACTAACTTAGCCTAAAACAGTACCAAGGCTATTTAAATAGACTGTGGTAGGAAAATAGGGTAGATACCACTGCCACCAGCCAAATCTTAAAGAAAGGGGAACAAAATAATGTTCCATGAGGGACAGACAAAAAGGGATAACTATTAACCCTTTCCAGTACTCTACATAAGGTAGTTTGTACTGGGTTTGTGCGTTTAAAAAGAATAATAAAGTCAATGGCAACTTTACATGTTCTGGGAGACAGTAGTCAGTCCCAGAATATGGAGTTTAAAGTGGGAAGTCTGAAAAAGACAACCCTGTGTCACTGCACTAAAAGTGCTGTGTAACACACAGTAAAAAGATGACACCTATGGAGTAGGAAAAGCTCCACAGTCTATGAACACAAAAACTGTTAAACACACACAGCAAAACACATCTAAAAGTGGGAAAAAAGATTCATACTCTTACCAGGAGAAAAAAAGAATCCTAGAAATCCTGAGGGACTCAGTAGGTAATGGAAATTAGCCATTCAGGAGAATTCTCCCTAATAAGGACGCAAGCGGTGGTAGAGTCAAGATTGGAGAGCAGGTCTTCACGAATGTTCAGGAGAGCAGTTTCCATGCTTGTGCCAGCTCTGAAGCCAGACTGATGGTCATGAGGACAACCAACAGATTCAGTGTGGAGATTAAGCTGGGAGATGGCCAGTTTCTCCAGGAGCTTGCCCAGAAAGGAAGTGATGGAGATTGGGTGATAGTTAGCCGGGCAGGAGGGGTTGGCAGAGAGTTTCTTAAGAAGAGGGTGCACAGGGGAGTGTTTCAGGGGGGATGGGAAGACTCCAGCTGCGAAGGAATGATTGCAGAAATCAGCCTGGGCAGGAGCCACAGAGTCAATGTGGTCCTTGATAGTTTTGGAGGAACAGGGGTGAACCTGTTTCGACGAGACTTTCATAGATCGGACTTTTCTAGAAACCTCGACTGCGTAGAACAGGGGAAAGGCAGCAAAGGAGGGAGGAGAGGTGGTTGCAGAAGGGCCAGAGGATGAGAAGGGAGTAGATGGAGCGTTAGAGGGTTAGAGGTAGAATGGTTCCCAACTGTGTTTGCAAGGAACCCTATTAACTGTAAAAGTGTGATGTCAAGCAACTGGAAGTCACCACGTATCTCTGGAATAGAACCCTGCTAACAAACATGATGAAATTAATAGTTCTTAACAAGGGACAAAGATTGTGCCAAAGATTGTGCCAAAGACGTATTTGTATTTATACATGAAATTGTAGGCAATAGATGTTTGGAATATGTGTCCTTTGTTACCTCTTTGTTCTGTTCGCAGTATATGAAACAACTGCTACAGTCTTTTCATCTATATACACCAGTCTCTCTTTTTGAGGAATATTTTAATTTTTTAGAATGGCGCCCACTTTAATGTTCTTTAGAGATTAGGATCTATAGTTACAACTATATTAAGCAGAAAGTACTTTTTAATGTTTTAAACTTGCACAAATATATATAAAAAAGAAAGGTGATGAAAATGCACTGACCAAAAACATTGTCCACTGTGAATACACATAAAACAAACAGTGAGTGTGGTTTGATGGGAATAAGAGTGCTAATTCCTCAAGAAAATAATGTACAATTACTAAGCGAAAATGGTGAAGCACTACGTGATAATGTATGTACAAGTTAGGAGTTTGGTGGTAAATACAGAGGACTTACAGCCATACTCGCTTGCTTTTTCCTCCACTATAAGAAACAGATTTACAGCATGATTAAAAGGGGTAATTGTGTTGTTTGTGTTTTTGCAGCGAATATGACTGCATGGGATTTCATGAACTTTAGCTATTTTGACGCCTTAAAGCCAATGATTTTTGGAGGTCAAATGAAAGTTTAGCCAAAGTCATAAATCATCCTTGCTGTAAAACTGGCGTTAACTCCATTACCACCAAAAGTAGTAGTACAAGGATTCATGTAAACATGTACTGCACCTTTGAAAGATGTGCTTTGTCACCATTCTAAAGCCCCATAAAAAGTCATTGGCGTGAAGAAGAATTACCTCCACAGGCGGCACTACTATAGGTAATTCCTCCATTTCTGGAGATATTACCTCATTATGGGTTTTGAATTCCATGTCCACACAGATTTCAAGAAGTCACTGGATTCCAAGTTCTCTGCCTCATCAAAAGAGGCACCCAAAGTGCTCTAAAAAAAACCACTAAATGACTCTACAGTTATCAAAAGTACTCAATGATCTAGAACATCTGTGTATCTGATTCATAACTCATTCACCCCATGCTATACATATTAGTAATAGTGATAACCAGACTGAGACATAAACGCCTCATCGATCAACCTCATCCTAGAAGTGAACAATCTCATTGATAATGCAAACTATCACATATACTGTCTCAAAAACCTTCTTCTCTGACAATGACTGCACATACAGGTGTTTGATTTGTTGGCCAATGAAATTAATGAAATAGGCTAATGAGGATTCATCACAGAAGGGATTATGTGCATTAACATACCTAAATGGATATTTCAGCTTTTGAGTACCTATTTAAAACAGAACAACCATTGTCAGCTATAACTTTCTCAGGTTAGATGATGAATGTAATGCTATGATTTTAACAAAACCATGAAAGAGTTAGAGCGCTGTCCGGGGTAGCAATAGCTAGGCCACCCATCCAACCTTGTAGCAAGCACTAATACAATCATGGTGCAGGGGGACAATAATGACTTGCATTGCACAAAGTGGGGCAATTTCTAGTGTAGATAACCCTGAGGGAGGAAGGGGAAGTGCACGGTATTACCACAAACTTAGAGAAAAAATACCTATGGTGGATTTGATTGAATTTTGGTTGTATGGAAACAATGTACAGCCGAAAATTCAATCACATTCACCATAAAGTACATTTATAATGAACGAGGGCAGCAAGGGCTGCAGGGGTGTACCCAGCACCCTTGTTTGCTACAATGGTATCGGGGGATGCAGGGGAGTTTCGCGCTTCATGTACATAACGTCATACCAAAAAATAAAAAAGAGGACCATGCAGCAATGTTTCCCAACCATGTAAGAGAAGGGAACCGGCGTTGCAGGGAGAAGGCGGAGTCGGTGGCGCACAACAAGGTCTGCGGCCAGCAGGTAAGTAGGGGGCCGGGTGGGGAGGGGGTAGGGGAATGCGCCTGAAATCATGTGTGTTTCCACTGCAGCAGGCATTTCAAATTCAGCTTGTTTGTATTCAAAATGTTGTGATGCAGTGAAATCACGTAGATCCGAAGTACACAACTTGCCCAATTGAAACATTGGAAAACCATTGAGGAAATGAGGGGTAAACCAACTCCTGGAGGGCATCTCACTGCATCTCACGGTCACCCAACAAGGTACAGACAGTAAACTCAGGTGTAAAGGAACATCACCAGGGGCACTATAAATGTCCTTTATAGTTTGAGTGACTTTATTGCACTTTGCTCTTTTAGGGAAAAATTCTGAGAGACATCGAGACTGCCTCAATTTAAAATGAAGAGATTCCAGAATAATGCATTGCTTAATTTATAAATGTTTCTTTTAATTAGAACAAACGAGTTATGTACTACCATTGAGATACAACACCTGCCAAATGGCATGGATGTGCAACACATCGATAATATTTCAGAACCTTAAGGCAACAAGGCAACAATAGAAGCTTCAACATATTGTTACACAATGAAGTATGAGAAAAATACTCATAAGAACCGAAGAAACCTTAGTTTGCATTATTCAAAGGGACTTCAAATGGAACTCTGAATGTAACCACTAATCTAATTCCAGGGTACAGAATAGATATCTTAAATTCAATACTACTATGAGCATTAATTATTGGGCATCACAATATACCTGTAAGCGGATTCAATTCAACACTACAGTCAATGCCTAGTCTGGGATGCTGAGGGAAACCCTTATTGATATATTTTTATGTTCAGTATGTTTACTCTGGATGACAACTCTTATATAACACCCCTCTCTTAGAATCCCCCTGACCCCACTGAGCCAAGAAGTAGGTTTGTTTTACAAATTAAAAGTTTCATTTGAAAATTAAACAATATATATATATATATATATATATATATATATATATATATATATATATATATATATATATATATATATCACACTTTTATAATAAATGAATGTTTGAAAGCACACTTGTGAAGATGATAGTGATCGACAATGGACAATGTTACAGTGGTACACTCTTTTTGATGGCTTAGAAGTGATATAGAGAGGATAAAGTAGCTGAGAATGCTTTTATGGCTTCAAGGACAATGCAATGATGAATGAAAATGCAGTACAGAAATAAACTTGATATGACATCAACAAAAGACAATGTAATCACTTTTCTTTGACAATTCACCCCCCACCCCCTTTATGCAAGGTAAAGAGATGGTAGGAAAGCACATAGTTCTCAGGAAAGCAATCAAATATAATTCAGTTCCCCTCTAGAAAGCTTAGAGGAAAACAGGTAGTAGGAGTTTTAAACACAGGCGATATACTTTGATGTGGTATGCAATGAAGTGAAAAATATACTCAAATTGCTTTTAATTCCCTATAGGAGGTTCAGGGTGAGTGAGAGATACTTTAAAATAATTCAGGATAACTTTAGCAATGCTCTATGAATGATTGTCAGGTTGCACACGAATTTCAGCAAGGAAAGCAAGGACAAATATTTTTACACGTGGCTGAAATTAAGAAAAATGTCAAATCGTGGCAAATTTAGTCACGTGCGTCGAGCGCAATTACGGAGGCACTGTAAGGAGTAGGAGGTCAGTTCTAGGCTCGTTGGAAAACTTAGAATCTTAGCTTTAAGATGACAGTTAAAACACGCCCCTAGCACAAACTTTTCTGGAGATACGGCCGATTTAGTAAAGGTAGTTTTTCAGATTTGAAATTTTAAAGCTCAGAATGACAGATGACAGTTTTCAGTTTTAAAGATGACAGAATGACACGATTCTAGGAGGCAGTTCTAATAGGCTAAAATAGTTTGGATTAGATTCTTTTAAACTAAGAGATTGGTTTTGGCACAGTGCTAGCTGGGTACTCACACTAGATTTTGGACAGGAATGCAACTTCGTCACCGATCGGGTCAGGATTGGCTGGACTTCTGCTAGCAGTTCTTCACAGCGATCTGGTCTCTGGTTCTCTCTGGTTCCGGATACAGCACTGCTTTCTGGATACTGCTACAGGTTCTTGCAAAAGTTCTTGATAAAGAATTCAAACAGCTCGCCGGCTGTTGAATAGTTTGGTTGGTTTTGAGGCCTGCTGAAGAGGATTCAGCTTGTGGATTCAGGTCTCTCTGCTACAAATTCTGGAGTTAATTTCTGGTCTCTGGAGATTGATGGATTTGAAGTCTGGATCTCTGGATGTGAAGTCTGAAGTCTCCCGGCAATCCCGCAAGAAAGTGGAAAGTGAATGTCTCTACCTGGGTTTCAATGTTTCTTTTTATGTGTTTTGAAAATGGGTGTGTGCCTGGGCCTAGCTAAGCCTGCCCCTCTCACTTATCATTGGCCAAGCTTTCCTCTCTCCCTTGATTGGGGGAAAGAAATGGAGTGTCAGAGTGATGCTGTAGGTTTTATGGTCAGAGGAACCTCCCCTTGTCAAATTGCACACAATATATTTCTGACCCAAATACATATTTATCTATGTACAATGTAAAGTCATTTCAGAATATAGTTTTACATTGTATCCACCTCTTAGCAAGTCTTTCCTTGGCCTGGTTTGGGTTCATTTGTTCAGTTTTACACAAAAGTCTGGTGGTTTTACAACGCTGGCTTTCTGATTGTGGTGAGCACCAGTATTGCATCCATTTTTGACATTAAGAAAATGAATTCCCCACAGTTCTGGGTTGCTTTTGGCAATCGGCATTGCAATTCCCAATGGTTGCAGGCTACTGTGTGTGTAGCCCAATGGTGGTTTTAGGCAGTGCCCTCCTGTGCTCACAACATAGGCAAAAATGGATGCCAGCCTATTCTTCATGTTTTACCTGTGCACTCTCTGGGGAGTTCTGGCCATCATGATGTTTTCATTGCCAGTAATGCACAGTTATATGGTAGGGCTTGGATGCATGGGTAAAAACATCCCACAAGCCCCCCCTCTTGCGATGGCCATTCTGATCTTTCACTGATGGAACTCGCAAGATCTGGGATGTTCGCCTCATCTTCTTCCAGTTCCGTAGATGGCACAGTTTAGCATCTTTTCCTCCATCCGGTTGGATCGATCGGTTCTCCTCGCCTGTCCTGATGGGAATATTGGGCGGTACCCCGGGCCCCTCGGATCTTTGCTCCCGGTCTCTGGGTCGTTCTCCTTGGTCAGTCTCCGTGGTTTCATCTCTCCTAGGATGATAAAGCAAAAGCAGCAATACCTATTCGTAGACATTTCTCCACCACTATTAATGGTGGGGCGGCATACACATTTTATACATCAGGATACATTTTTCAGTCTTATTTTAAAACAAGATATAACATGAAACATTTTTTTTCCAATCATAATATTTTAGAGACTATATGTGGGATATTTTAGGATGGGAACTGAATTAATCTGGAGCGGTCCCCTATGGTATTGCAGAGGACTCCTCCAGTTGCTGCAGTGTGTGCCTGGGATGGCAACACTTTAGCTGATTTATATGTACCCACTTGTCTTCCCCCTCTGCCGAACTGCCTTTGGGAATGCGGATCTTGTAAGCTACAGGGGAGATTTTGTCTATAATTTCAAACGGTCCCTTCCATGTAGGCAAAAATGTTTGCTGTTTGGCCTGGTTCCTTTGGAAATTGTATAGATAGACCCGGTCTCCCACAGTATATTCCTTCCTGGTGGTCTTCAGGTTGTTGTGGGTTTTCATGCTATCAGCTGATCTTTCTAGATTCCGCTGAGCATAGGCAAAAGCATGCTGAAGGTGTTTCCTTAAATTCTCCACATACTCATGAGTTGTGGAGGCATTTATCAGTGTCTGCTCTTGGGTCCTGTAGAGCAAATGCTGGGGAAGCACCATCTTGCGTCCGGTCATCAACTCAAATGGTGACATTTTAGTAGCAGATGAAGGGGTAGATCTGATGGCCATTAGGACCAGAGGTAATCGGATATCCCAAATTGGCCCAGAATCTGCAACAAACTTTTTTAAGATGCTCACAATGGTTTGGTTGTATCTCTCTACTGCTCCAGAAGAAGCTGGCCTGTAAGCAATGTGTAGCTTCCTTTTAACTCCCAGTATCTCCCACATCTTTCTCATTACCTCGCTGGTGAAATGGCTACTTCTGTCTGACTCAATCCATTGAGGTAGACCAAAATGGGAAAAGATGTGGTTAATCATCAGGGCAGCTGCTGTTTCTGCCTTGCAATTTGGGGCCGGGAGACATTCCACCCACTTGGTAAACAAGCATGTGACGGTCAACATGTACTTGTTTCCTCTAGACGAGCGAATTACAGGGCCTACGAAGTCGATTTGCAAATCTGACCATGGCAGTGTCATCCCCCTCTTTTGCAGAGGCGCCCGGTGTGTGAGGGATGTTGGCTGAAATTGTGCACACACAAGACACCCCTTCAAGTATTGGTCGAGGTCCTGCCCCATGTGTGGCCAGTATGGAACCTCTCTTAAGATTTCCAGTGCTGTGTGAAACCCCCTATGACCGCTGGTGGCTGCATCATGGGCATGACTTAACATCAGGCTTTGGAATGAGGTAGGGACCACCCACTGATCATGGCCAGCGTGGGATTTCCTTGCCAACAAACCGTCTTGGATTTGGAACCTTTTTGGACATTTCATCAACACTCTTAGGTCCTCTTATCCAATGTAATCAGTATCCGTCAGGGGAAATTTCTCAGGGTCCTCAATGTGTTGGTAAAACTTACCAATTATTGTATCCCCATTTTGAGCTGTAATTAAATCAGTATCAGGGGTCTCCTTACTCCATTGTGCAGTTGAAAGATCATTGTGAGCATTTGTCTGGGACCTAGTGATAGCAGTGACCTGGATTTCCCCCAACAGGGACTCTATTTCTATTAGATCCCTTTGGATGGCCCAGTTTTGGCCAGCTGATCAGCTAAGTCATTTCCAGTTTTGTCTGGTCCCTCTACTTTGGAATGACAATTGATCTTCTTCCAGTAGATGGTCATCCCATTCGAGGTGACCAGATCATCAATGTTTTGAATTAACTTCCCATGTTTCAAAGGTTTGTTATTAGCACATAGCATGCCTCTGGTTTTCCAGTTAACCAGGTGCTCCACGAACCCGTTCCGTACATAATCCTAATCTGTGATTATGACCAGTTCGTGGAGTTGATGTTGGACAGCAGTGAAGATGGCTTGATGCACAGCCATCAACTCTGCTACCTGACTACTTCGGGGACCAATTTTGTACCCAGCGGAGGGTTCTGGAAACTCCTTCACTCATGCATTCCCTACGCCGGCCACCAGTTCTTTCTCCCCGTTGTTGTCAACATGGTAAGAGCATCCATCCACATAGACAGTGGGCATTCCCTCACACTTGTCTTCTTCAAAGATTTTGTGGGGGGAATTAAGGTAGGCCTCCATGTTGTCCTTGATTTTTAGACTTTCGTCCTCGAGACAGTTTCCTCTGGCACAATCATGCAAGTCAGCCAGACCTTGCGCGAGGGGAATCTTCTTGTTTTAGCCATATCTGACCTCTACAGGAAAGCCTTGCATTGACAGAATCCAGGAAGTAATTTGGGAATTACTCACATTTCCGGCTCGGATTCTGTCACTTTGGAGATATTGCAGAGGCTGGTGTGGAGTCTCCACTATGATGTGTTCCCCCTGGATAAACGGGCGGTAATTCTTCAATGCCCACACCGTTGCCAGGAGTGCCTTCTCAAAATCGTTGAATTTTTCCTCCACAGAAGATAAAGTTTTGCTCGCATAGGAGATTACTTTATTGACCTTGTCATGCTTTTGGTATAATACTGCCGTCAAGCACGTATTAGAGAAAACTGTCTCCAGGAAGAACTCCTTGTTTCTGACAGGGTAGGCTAGGCAAGGTGCTTGTGAGAGGCTTCTTTTGAGTTGTCTTACTGCCTCGGCTTGTTCTGGACCCCATTCCCACTTGACCCCCCCTTCAAGAGATGAATCAGGGGTCTGGTGACCTCTGCGTAGCCCCCAATGAACTTTCTGCTGTAATTAGTCAGTCCAAGGAGGCGTCTTAGTTCCCGCAGAGTTGTGGGATCCTTCAGTTTCTGAAGTGCTTCCACTTTCTTTTCCTGGGGACAGAGACCCTGAGGAGTAATCTCATGCCCCAAGAAATTAACACAGGTTCTACACCACTGTGCTTTCTGAAAGGAAAGTTTTGCTCCGGCGGCCCTCAAATGTGTCAGAACATAACGGATTTCCGCTATGTGTTCCTCCACAGATAAACTTTTGATGAGGACATCATCTACATAAGCCAGGTTACCCCTCGCACCCAGGTCGGGCATGGCCTTATGTAGGAAAATGTTGAATTCATTGCCGGAGCTGAGGTATCCGAAGGGAGTCCGGATCCATGTGTACTGCTGGCCCCCAAAGGTAAAAGCCAGTTTGTATTGGTCCTCCCTACTGACAGGCACGGTCCAGTATCCATTGGTCAGGTTTATTGCTGTGAATTCCTGTAACCCCTGGATCTGGGCCAGCCCTTGGTCAATGTAGGGCAGAGGCCATCGGGAAGTATGGACCTGTTTGTTGAGCTCCCTAAGGTCAGCGCAGAGTCTCCACTGGCCGTTTGGCTTCAATATTCCCAGCACCGGATTATTGAAAGTGCTGTGGACTGGACGGATTATTCCCCGGGACTCAAGGTTCTTAATTATTTCAGTAAGGGACTCCATGGATGCGAGAGGCAAGCGATATTGCTTCAAAAACACTGAAGTCATGCCAGGCTCCGTGGGAATTGTTGTCGTGTGGATGTTGGTGCGACCACAGTCATATGAGTCTACCGCAAAGAGATCTTGGAAATCCAAGAAAACTTGTTTCAACTTTTGCTTCTGTTCCAGAGTCACGCAGGCATCAGCCAGGTTGACTCTCTCTTCCACCATCTGCCTGAAGCCTGGAAAGACTTCTGGTTTTGCTATCTCAGCGGCCTCCTCCAGCTGGGTGGAGAAGTCCCTGGTCAGAGTGCTGATTTGGACTGGAGGCATCAGGTGGGAAAGGCAGCCCAATGGAACTGGAAAATCACCTCATCCCTCCTGAAGTCACAAGTCACATCTTCCTTACCATAAGGGCAAGAAGTGTACACCAGGAAGTTCCCCCCATGCCGGGTAAAGATCCTGTACGGTGTTGTGTTGTCATCACTGTCACTGTCAAAACAGTCCTTGGGGATTGGTCCTAACAGTTCATTTCCTAAATCAATGGAGAAATGTCGGTCATCAACCACCATTCCAATAATGGTGCCTGCGGCTAGAGTAATACTCTGTAAGTCGCTGTTATCCACCTCTATTGGAATGGTGTCATGTTCTATGTTGACTAATGGTGTTGGGTTTACCCCTAACCCTTGCTGTTGGAGAGAAGCATTTAGATGAATATAAGCATCAGGGTTTTTCAATTGTTGTCCTCTTTTAACTTTCACTTCCAGGGAGAATTGTCGGGTCCTTTCTGGGATGGTGACTTCCTCTTTAAGCTGAATTTCAACTGCATAAGGTAGCAATTGAGCTGACCTAAATGCTTTTTCTAGATCATCAAAGCCCATGGGATTATCCGCTAATCGGCTGATTGCCAAAAGCAATCGGGACCAAGCTTCGAAGTTTATTAGGTCCAAATTAATGGCAAAGCGATTGAGAATGTCACTGTCTAAGTAAAAGGCGGCAATGACGTCTCGCACGACCCAACAATTATGGACTATGCTCTTGTTACCAATGGAGATTTTGAGCATACACCTGCTTGGCAGGAGATGTTTGGAATTGGGTGCTTCCAGGTCCATTTCCCATTTGTCTATCAGTTTGAATGTGGGAATGGCTGGATCGTTTGGGAGTTGGCTTCGCTGATGAAGCTCTTACCGTTGTTCACACACACTTGAGTGAGAACAGAGTCCTTCCCATCGTTTAACTGAACAGGGATGAACAACTGATCTCCAATTCCTGAATATCAGCCAGGCTCTGAGCTGATTTCACATCTTTCTGGACTATAGGAGTGGGAGTTTCTGATTGTGGATTAGTAAAGAATTTCAGAGTGTTTCCTTCCAGTGTGGAATACCACCTTAAGCCGGAAGGAAGGTTGATTTTCAGAAATAGAGAGAACCCCCCATCACCAGTCTGTTGTCCTACTGCTATTACTGTCACGTCTGGAATTTGGTTGTTCTGGAAGTGAAATTCTACTTGGTCAGATTTTTGTTCAACCATGTGGCAGGTGCCGTTTAAACTAACATGGTTGACACTCTGTTTTAATTTTATTGGTCGGCTAGTCTGGGTCCAGAGGACCTTGTTTACGCAATCTATTAGAGGTGACAACCTTCTCAGGAGGTCATTCCCTTTTAAACAAGGGGTGCCCTCTGCAGTCACTACTATGACTGGGTGTTTCACCTTGTGTCGCCCAATTTTGATGTCCAAATCTGCAGTCCCCTCGACAGGAATTTCCTTCCCGTCAAAGTTCTGCAGTTGTCCAGGAAGAGAGGTGAGAGGAATACAGTAATTCTCCCCCCCTTCCTGCATTTAGTTCATTAAAGGCCCTTTTGGACAGAAGGGTAGCTTGGGATCCAGTGTCCACCAGTGCCAAAATTGTACCCTGCCCGTGTACTTGTACCGGGGCATAGTATCTTCCCTCCTTCTCCTCAAGGGGGCACAGATAATGCACATTTTTGGACAACAGGTGGGCTAATTTTCTGGTTTTGGACATTGCTAGCGAAGAGATTTGGGCAGAATTCTGTTGAGAGCCTGGGGAATCTGAAAGAAAAAGTTGGCAACTGGAAATGGTTTCGGGTTCTGGGCCGCCCCCCCCTTTTTGGAGGCAGTCATCAGGATGGGTTTCACCCATGGGATTTTGGTATTCTTGGTTCTGGGATAGAATGATGGGCGGTGACAGCTCAATCCCCACATCTACCCAGTCTGTTGATTCGGTTTTAGATTCCCCTGGTTCCGGTTCTGGGCCACCCCTGCCTTTTTGGAAGCAGTCACCAGGATGGGTTTGAACCAGGGAAGTTTGGTTTTGTTGGTTCTGGGATAGGATGATGGGCGGCGACAGCTCAATCCCCACATCCACCCAGTCTGGATTGGAATCTCTTGGGACCCATTTTTCCTTGGGAGGAGTTCCCCCATCTCTGAAGGAGAAGATCCTTTTCCCAGGATCCTCTGAGGATCCCTCTCCCTCAAATTGGAAGACCGTACCTCCTCCACAAAGTGGGTCTGTTTGGGTCCTTTGTTTCTCCTACCTCCTCTCTGCTCCTTGGGTGGCAGACATTCAGGGGTAGGAGATTTTGTTTCCGGTTCCTGGTTTTCCAGGAGCTGTTTACAAGTTGGGAAGGAAGCTTCCTCCAAGGCTTTATACCCCCGTTCCCCTTGTGCCTCCTCCCTGGGAACCGGTGGGTTATCGGGGTGCTGCCCCCGTCATTGTTCTGGAGCACCAGGCCCAGAGTTTGGGGCATTCTGCGGTGGCATGCTCATCTGAGGGTTCTGTTGAGCCCTCAGTATGTGACCCAGATCCCATGCCATATTTTGGACCTGGCACTCAAGTTGTGAAACTCGCTCAGGCTGATACGGGGCTCTATTTTCTCCCCTGGGCTGATCCCGGGAAGTATAGCTATCCCTTCTCTGGTAATACCCCGGATTGGGAAGATTTGGGTACCCCTCCACCCTTGTCCTCCCCTCTCCCGGATTAGGTTGTCTGGGCTCAGGGAATTGGGGAAAGAAGGATGGATGGTTTTGGGGTTGGAAATTGGGTGGATACCTGGGGAAAAAGTTCTGCCCAGGATTTGGTGAATTTCTGCCCTCCTGGGGGAAGTTAGGAGGGAAGTTCCCCGGGTTAGGTGCTTGGCTGGATTCCCCCCCTTGGGCTGGAGGAGTCCACACATAACCCAGGATGGGTCGGTTTCCTTGTAGCGGGGACTTACATAATCAGGGGAGCGAGGGACCCCATTTGTGGGACTACCTCCTCGACTCCCTGTGTGTGACTGGCCCGAGGGCTTTCTGGGCTGTGAATTATTTGGCGCAGGCAGGTTTTTAGGCCCCCCCCATCTCCGAATCTAAAACGGGGGCAACCTTTACCTCCGCCGCCTTGGCAGCAGCAGTAGTGCTGTTGGTTTTGGGGTTTTTCTGCGCATTACTTTTATTTTCTATGGGCTTCTTCACCTCCTAGATCCGGGTGGCTTGCTCAATGACCCAGTCTAAAGATCTTTTCTCGTGAAAATCTCTCACGAGCTAGGTCATTATGTACTTGGGAAGAGCATGGAAAAATGTGTTGATGAATTCTCTGCTGTCCGTGCGCACCCTTCTGGTGGTCTGCGCAAAGGCACGCTTCAATTCTTGAACAAATTCTTGTGGGCCTGATCTTCCCCATATTGCAAATTGTAGGCTGCCTTGCGAGCCTCTTGGGGATTTCTATGTACAGAAAAATGTTTCAAGATGGCCGCCCTATATGTGGACCATCTTGAATGGTTTTGGTCCTCCAGCCCCGCAAAGAAACTGGAGTATTCAGGGGAGAATGTCCATTTGACGTACTGGATGCAGCTACTGCTGTCCTTCAAATGGAAAGTCTCCTTCATTTGCTCATAGAGCTCCAAGTGTTCCCAAACAGAATACTTGGCGTTCTTATGATAAGGCGTGATGGCACTCCTGATTGCCTTAAACTGTTTTAAGGGGTCCTTAAGCAAGGCCCTTTTCACCTTATTGGCCTTTTTGGTTTGGGTAACCCTGGTTCATTCATCCTCTGATTCAGAAGCACTGCTCCCAGAGGTGCCCGTCTGATCTTCCAGGTTTTCCCGGATTCTGCGAGCCTGGGAATAGCTGGCAGAATGTGGGGACCTGGTCTCCTGTGTCCAGTGACGCTCAGAGGAGTCTTCAGATCCCTCCTTGCTACCAGGATTTGATGGGTACCCCCCCCCACTGACCTAACTGGGTAGAGGTTTTCAGGATGCCCTTAGTGGGCCTACTCTCCTGGGGATCCCCTCTAAATTCCACTGTACTTAGGTGCCCATACCCAGATGCCCGCCCATCCCTTCCTGGGTGGTACTGGCCTATGAGCCCCATCCTTTTGGCTGGATAGTAATCTGCCATCCCTATGACCCTGTGTTCATGTGTGCCATGGGACATGGGGGTGGCAGAGTCCAGGGACTGGGAGAGATGAAGGCCTCTGGTACTAGGGCTCCTGAGGTTATGCTCAGGCGCTTCCCTTTCCCAGCGAACCTCATCTCTATCAGCTCCTGCTCCCTGTTGCAATGCAAGAGCCTGCGCTTTTTCCTCAGTTAAGGCCTTACTAGACTCTATCAGTCTCTCCTGCATGGCTACCTGTTGCTGGAGCCTATTATTGTGCTGACAGAGAGCCTCATGTTCTCTCTGTGCCTCCTGATTGGTCCTAGAGTACTGGGCCAGTCTCTGCTGCAGGGGGGTTACCTCCTGAGTCCATCCCTACTGGCCTGCTCCTTTCTTGCCAGAGCCTCCTCCACCCTCCTGGTGTGATCTAGCAAGCCCTGATGCTCTTTTTGGAGGTCACCCAGCCCATGGAGGGCCAAGTGATTTTCTTCAATTTTTCTTTTTAAATGGCAGACTTCCTGGCCTAAGGTATCCCTTTCCTGACCAAGAGTCTGCATTTGTGATGCCAGGTCGTCCCTTTGCCTTTGAAAAGCACTAGCTTTCTGGCATTCTTCATCAAACTCTGCCTGGGTATCCAGGTCTTTCAAAATCAATTTATTGCTTTCCTCTTTCTCTCTGTCTAGTTGGATTTGCAGGGTGGCTACCTGCTCTGTGCATGCCCTGTTGAAATTGATCTGTTGCTCCAGCTTTTTCTGGCTCTGCAGTAAGCAGTCCAAACTGTCTTGGTGCTCCTTCTGCAAAGCCAGAATTCTGGTATTATGGTCTGTCTTTTCCTGTTGCAGTATATCCATGTCCTCTTTTATTTTAATGATATACTGCCTATTATCATTTTCTGACTCCTGGCTCCTCTGCAGCCTCTGCTCAGAAGAGACCAGGTCAGATTGGGACCTTCTCTAATGCCAACAGTTGCCTACTTGCCAGATCTTGGCTTTCAGCACATTTATCCTGCATGGCTCCCATATATAGATACAAATATGCCGCTATCCTAACCATCTTGTCGTGTTCATCTTAAGCTTTAGGAGACATGTATAGTTCTCTCAGGGCCACATGTAAGGGACCCTGATCTCTCCAGATATCTAACCCAGTTGCCATGACCTGTTGTGTGATTGCCTGCAACCACGCATCCTGGCCCTGCTCAGTCCATTCACCTCTCACAAATAGCTTATGTAAGAAGTGCTCTCTGGCTATTTTGATGTCTACCAGTGTCGTCATTCTGGAATTTGAGTTCCTTCCTGACTTACGGAAGTTTGTATTTTATTTTGCAAAACAGACCGTTTCCTTAGAGCGTTCCTTTGAGGGGTGCTTTCACAGTGTAAAACAGCGTGGTGATCTAACCGGATATGTGTATCCGGTCAGTTGGCACACTGTATTAAGCAGCACAAGTGGTAATTCTAACCCAGAATATCCCGGCTCCGAGCCCCCACTTTGTAAGCGGATTCAATTCAACACTACAGCTAAGTCAATGCCTAGTCTGGGATGCTGAGGGAAACCCTTATTGATATATTTTTATGTCCAGTTTGTTTACTCTGGATATCAACCCTTATATAACACCCCTCTCTTAAAATCCCCCTGACCCCACTGAGCCAAGAAGTAGGTTTGTTTTGCAAATTAAAAGGTTTATTTGAAAATTAAACAATATATATACATATATATCACTTTTATAATAAATTAATGTTTGATAGCACACTTGTGAAGATGATAGTGATCGACAATGGACAATGTTACAGTGGTCACTCTTTTTGATGGCTTAGAAGTGATATAGAGAGGATAAAGTAGCTGAGAATGATTTTATGGCTTCAAGGACAATGCAATGATTAATGAAAATGCAGTACAGAAAAAAAACTTGATATGACTTCAGCAAAAGACAATGTAATCACTTTTCTTTGACAATTCACCCTCCTCCCCCTTTATGCAAGGTAAAGAGATGGATGGAAAGGACACAGTTCTCAGGAATGCAATCAAATATAATTCAGTTCCCCCCTAGCAAGCTTAGAGGAAAACAGGTAGTAGGAGTTTTAAACACAGGCAATATACTTTGATGTGGTATGCAATGAAGTGAAAAATATACCCAAATTGCTTTTAATTCCCTATAGGAGGTTCAGGGTGAGTGAGAGATACTTTAAATTAATTCAGGATCACTTTAGCAATGCTCTATGAATGATTGTCAGGTTGCACACGAATTTCAGCAAGGAAATCAAGGACAAATATTTTTACACGTGGCTGAAATTAAGCAAAATGTCCATTCCCGGAGATACGGCCAATTTAGTGAAGGTGGTTTTTCGGATTTGAAATTTTAAAGCTCAGAATGACAGATGACAGTTTTCAGTTTTAAAGATGACAGAATGACACGATTCTAGGAGGCAGTTCTAATAGGCTAAAATAGTTTGGATTAGATTCTTTTAAACTAAGAGATTGGTTTTGGCACAGTGCTAGCTGGGTACTCACACTAGATTTTGGAAAGGAATGCGACTTTGTCACCGATCAGGTCAGGATTGGCTGGACTTCTGCTAGCAGTTCTTCACAGCGATCTGGTCTCTGGTTCTCTCTGGTTCCGGATACAGCACTGCTTTCTGGATACTGCTACAGGTTCTTGCAAAAACTTCTTGGCAAAGAATTCAAACAGTTTGCCCGGTTGTTGAATAGTTTGGTTGGTTTTGAGGCCTGCTGAAGAGGATTCAGCTTGTGGATTCAGGCGTCTCTGCTACAAATTCTGGAGTTAATTTCTGGTCTCTGGAGATTGATGGATTTGAAGTCTGGATCTCTGGATGTGAAGTCTGAATTCTCCCGGCAAAGCATCCCGCAAGAAAGTGGAAAGTGAATGTCTCTACCTGGGTTTCAATGTTCCTTTTATGTGTTTTGAAAATGGGTGTGTGCCTGGGCCTAGCTAAGCCTGCCCCTCTCACTTATCATTGGCCAAGCTTTCCTCTCTCCCTTGATTGGGGGAAACAAATGGAGTGTCAGAGTGATGCTGTAGGTTTTATGGTCAGAGGAACCTCCCCTTGTCAAATTCCACACAATCTATTTCTGACCCAAATACATATTTATCTATGTACAATTGTTCTAATATTATAGGTCCAGATAACATATTTTCTGTAGCACCAAACCATCCGATCCCTGTCTTTGTACGATGTTGTGTCCACTTATGACAGTATTCTCCCCTTTTCATCCAGATAACGACCGCTAAACCTTTCCAGATTTTACACAAATGTGCACCAGGGATATGGGTTTCAGATGATAAAGTGTCAGATTTTTAACATGCATACATTTGGAGTATCAACCTTTTTTTCTGCTACTATCCCCAAGAACATACCACAGGGTCCTAACACCTCTTAAAATGTGCACAGAAAAATTGCAAGAATGAAGGGGTGTGGTTTTCCAAAGCACATGGTGGAATTTCTGGTTTATCCACTTCCCCCAAGCTCAGCTTGCTCTCACAGGCACTGCCCCTCCCAGTTTCTCCCAAGAGGAAGCCATTTTACGACCCCCCCAATATAACATTTACCTGAGACCAGGACAGGGCTTTGTTCAACTTCCTGCAGTCTGCAGGTACCACTCCCCTAATTCAATCAGAGAGGTGTCACCTCCTTTTGGTGGGGGGCAGCAGGATGCAGCCAGGCCTGGGAAGAGTGGCTGAGCAGGTTTCACTCCTGTCGGGGTAGTTGCCGGGCAGAATTCACTGTCTTCGAGCCAGGCTTCAGCTAAATGTCACTTTAGTTCCCAGTTTTCTACATTCATATCCAACTTACAATTTTTGCACATGCAGCTAGAATGCTGATTCTAAGTTCAAAACTGTGACATTTAAACAATTGCAACCTATGTGACACTCACAAGTAGGTCACTCATTTATTCTAAACATTTCGATTTTAGTGGCTTTAAACCCAAATTCACTTAAGCTGCTGACATCCCCAGCTGTTTTTTATATATACATTAAATAATTACTTCCTTCAAGTCATTTCAGAATATAGTTTTACATTGTATCCACCTCTTAGAAAGTCTTTCCTTGGCCTGGTTTGGGTTCATTTGTTCAGTTTTACACAAAAGTCTGGTGGTTTTAAAACGCTGGCTTTCTGATAGTGGTGAGCACCAGCATTGCATCCATTTTTGACATTAAGAAAATGAATTCCCCACAGTTCTGGGTTGCTTTTGGCAATCGGCATTGCAATTCCCAATGGTTGCAGGCTACTGTGTGTGTAGCCCAATGGTGGTTTTAGGCAGTGCCCTCCTGTGCTCACAACATAGGCAAAAATGGATGCCAGCCTATTCTTCATGTTTTCCCTGTGCACTCTCTGGGGAGTTCTGGCCATCATGATGTTTTCAATGACAGTAATGCACAGTTTTATGGTAGGGCTTGGATGCATGGGTAAAAACATCCCACATACCATTCCCAGGGCTCACTTTTGGTCAAACTTTAAATGAAAGAGACAGATAAAAACACATGACTCCATTATGGACGGGTATGCCCAGACGTGTGTCCCATGCCTGCTGGGCCTAGAAAACCAATCTATTCATCACTGATGACGCCCAACAAGGCTGAAACATGTCTGGGGTTGCTTGTGGCCTCGTGCAGAAGGGATGTGACCTAGCAGTTCGGGCTGGACTACCCCTTTGGGGGTGGGACCAAGCCTGATTTGCATATGGTCTTTCCCCTTTTGTAATAGCTTAGCAGCCAAAAAACAATGGTCTGGAGGGTTGCCCAGAGCAATGCCAGAGGTTAAGATTTATTCTAAACCTTCAAGCCATCACCTCTTTTGTTTTCCATTATGGAATTCACCATTCTAGACATGTCAAATATAAGCTTTCATTTTCCCAATTCTTAAGGCTTAACTGTAACAGGAGCACAAAAAATAGCATTTGAAACAGAAGCCAATAAGTTGAATACGGGGGTAATTACGAGTTAGGCAGTAAGGGGTTAACAGCACCAGTAAAGGTGCTGGAGCTGTCAACCCCTTACCGCCGTATTACCAGTTCAGCTTGCGGGACCCACTAAGGCTTTCTGGTAAAACCAGGGTGCTAACAACGTGCCTGTTATTTACGGGCCCATTGTTAGCACCCTCCCCATTCCCATTGAGCCCTATGGGGGCTCGATTGGGAATGGGGATGGGTTCCTTGAATGAGGAATTACCGGGCCCTACAAGGTCGGAATGCCCGGTAATTCCTCATTCAAGGAACCCAGACCCGGTACCTGGTAAGGGGGTAGCCATGCTGCTAATAGCATGACCCCCTATGAATCTAAGTGCACAGGTTATCCATCAAGATTAGTGAACAATTCAGCCGAAAGAGCCTATAACACAAACACAAGGAAAAACAGGATGATTTGTTAGTGTTTGTTAGCACCTTTAGTAATTTATCATACAAAATCAAGGAGATCATTATGAAAAACTAGAGAACTTGTTCCCTAGATATTTGCCATGCCCTATCATTTCTTTCAAGAATAGTATGAACAACAAGAACATGATTGTCAGGAATGGCATTGCCAAAAAAGAAAGTTTCAGCAAACAAACAATGCATGTTATGGGGGCTTGCCCCTGTTCTGGGCCATCATCCATGTGGACACTGTGTAATATGCGCGATTACAACAAAAAGCTGAACTGTCAATATAGGATTATAACTGAGCACACTAACTGCAAAACTAAAAATGTTGATTACTTGTTCTTGCGGCCTCCATTATTGGAAAGTCGAATAGAAAGTGTAAGACCCTATATCCATCACAGACACTCTTTCACAGATGTGAAATGAGTAATCTTGAAAAAAGTGAAAGCAAGTACGCAAGATGTGATTAACTGGAAATTGTGGAAACTTGAACAAAAATGTATGTTCCAAACCAGAAGCCATGTCAAAAGGCTTAACGAAAATATGGAGTGGCATAATGTCATACAATGATGTCTTTACCACACAATAGCTTCTGAATCAATAGCTCTGTCTTTGGGCCTCAGCAGCCCCCAGATAAATGTGTTTCATAATGGTGTTACAGAAAGTGGTTGTTAGCAGCTACTTGTGGTGTATGTGTAAAACGTCTGTCATATTGTCCACGTAACTGTTGAATGACTTTGGGTGTGTATGTAAATTATGGGTGATTGTCTGACCCTTGTGATCAAGGGTGGGCTCTGATAAACAATTCAGCATGTTACAGGACACCATGAGTCAGCACATTAAAAATTGTGAAAAGTACCATGTCACAACTAAGTGATATTTAAATTCTGAAATAGAATCATAAAATGGCAAGTTTCATATCCAATTTGACATTGGAATATATATTCATCAAGGATGCTAGGTTAATCAAAATTTCTGGTATTCAGATATTTCAAGGGTTGCTAATCTTCAATCATTTCTTTTGCAGTTTAACAGCTTGCAGTGATGGGCAAGGAAACTCATATGCAGTGCCACAAATGAGGTGACCTAAATTGCGGCATATTCACTTCCACCAGCTGATGTCGAAGGTACATGTGACATCACTGTGTCGGCTACACAATGACTTTACTACGTCATGCTGCACTGATCTTAAAACTGCAGCAGTTTTTTGAGTTTGCTTGTTCATAATGCCACGAAAAATAACCATTAACAGACAATAGCGCGTGGTACTTTGCACCATTTATAAGTGAATAACAGAGAGTAAAACGTCTCTGGGATATGACCCTTTGGGATTTGCCTAGATGCAACTTATAACAGTGAGGCATAGCCATTTAGTTTTTGGCCCCCAGGGGATCAGAACATACAATTTTGGAAGAGTGGCACATAGCCAGCTTGGCAAACTGCTTCTATAAATGCAAAGTGATTATAGGTAAGACCTTATTTCACTCCCTGCAAGCACACATCAACAGAGTGGTGAGTAGCCGATTGAAATATGATTGAACACTACCACACATACTACGATGGTGTGGTGTCAACATTAATAGTTGTTGGTGTCCATGGGTGAAATATTCAATGTTCACTTATTAAATTTATTGTGTGTTTATAGGGGTGCAAATTCAGTTATTTAATGGAAAAAATATAGACTAAGTATGCTACTCTCTACTTTTACAGATAAACCTGCACAGATATCAGAAGATGGGTTCTTACAGTACACATGTTGAAATGTAAGATTTTCATCAAGAAGTTAATGACATGGTTGTGGACAATTTTGGCCCCTGAGGTATGTCCAGAATGAAAGGGCTTTATTGTGGCAGAAACATGTAGGGCAATTGACGAGTGTTGATAATTGTATGTGTACTACTCTAGAATATTGTATTGTTGTATGTGTACTGCGAACCAATTGAACCAATGATGGTGTGGACTGAACAAGTTTGTAATGAACTATAATATATTTTACGTTTTTTGTAAATTAAAGTATTTTATATTGTTGCACAACACCATAATTGGTTGCAACAGGGGTCCATTTTGTTTCAAAGTCAACATAGATAAAAGAGTGGAGAGTGACCATTATAAGAGTCTTTCTTTTTTATATTTTTTTTATATTGTACCACACATCTAATTACATGGATAATAGTGAACCGTCTTGTCATTTTATAAACTAAATGATGGTATATGCTCAAAATATAGCATCACAGTGTATCATCTTTATATTTTTTAGCAATGTTAAAATTGCGAAATTATTCTTATTTGGGATAGTTTGAACACATAAGAGTAAAATTAATGTAAAGTGTTTGATAAGAATGGCTCACACTTTGTCCATATAATAGAAGCAGACACGCCTTTCATACATACAAAACCATATGATGTTATGAGTTGGCTTGAACAATGTTGGTTACCAGGCCAGTGAAATATCTTATGTTAGCCCAGCATACATGCTCCGATGTGTCTTAGAAGATCTGGCTCGGCCACATGGATGAAAAGATGTATAGTCTGTTACCTTGAACACATAGTAGATGTACAGTAAAATAAAGGGCCAACTTGAATAAGGGCTCCTGGTTAATGAGCACCTTTTCTAATAAATACGTTTAACATTTTTAGCAGAGGCTGAAACGTGGTATCTTGAGTGAGAGAAATCTGAAATGGTCACATAGTGAGAGCTCTGGTTTCCAAAATCCCACTGTCATGATGTATATCATGCCATGCATGCCAGAGCCTAACCTTCATTAAAAAGGTGGCCTAAATGCCCACTTGTGACGGTTGCAGAGTTTGCAGAAAAAAATAGTGCTGTACCCAAAGCAAGGCTCTGGAAATGTTGGATCTCTGTGCTATAGGGAAAGGGAAGCTACCACCCCATTGCACCTGATAGGCTTAGTATTAGGCAACAATATTGTTGCAGGTCTATCCTATGGGTTTATCGATGTATCAATGCTTTTTACCCTTGTATGTATTATAAACAACAGATGCCATCAATATCAGATGTTAGGCTAGTCTCGGATGTAAGTCTTTAGGCCAGTCCGTTTGTATCCGATGAATCTCATAGAAACCAAAAGAAAGTTTAGAATCAGAAATGTAACATGTAACAACAGGAATGGACATCAACAACCTCAATGTCCTGGTGATTTAATTCAAGATTTCTTGGCATACCCTGTCTCCGGTCGACAGCCTTTCGGGACACACTTCCAGGGTGCCTCGATGAAGACCAGATTCTGCATGATGTTCCCTCGTAGCTCGGGAGAGGTCTCCTAGACAGGTCCTCTCTTGGATCAGTCCTCAACAGACTCGACAACTTTTAGATTTCGTTGAAGGAAAGCAGCAGCAATTCCTCTTCTTCCAGCTGAGCTTCAAGGATGAGCATCTTTAAGTTTCAGCTTCTGAACAAATTGGGATGTGAGGTCCCCAGATATGCAAATCTGTCCCTCATTCTCTTCTGAGCCAAGCTCAGTCAGCAAGTCAGACAGAAGGGCATTCGTGCAGGCAGGCAGTCCGACTCAAAGGCATTCATGCTATTCAGTTCCACCCAGACACCCATAACAAGGAATGTGGATTGGGGCGAGCACCCAACCTTTCAGCACACCACACTGCATTCATGTCAGTTTCAGGCAGGCTGTCTCATTCATTGTGTCATCAACACAGAAACCAGACACCCATAACATAGAATGCATAGAATGCATATTGGTCACAAACTCTATTCATACAGGTCCCACCCAAAGGGTGGACCCACAACATAGTCACTGGGAAGGCTCCAGCCAGTCTGGCTGGAGACTTCCCCCACAATACCATATATGGTTCTTCCATCCAACAGCCAGTCAGGGGAAGGGACAGAGGCAGGGCTTCCCAGTAATGATAATAATGATGTGTTATTTCTATAGCGCATTTATCCAAAGCGCTTTACAGAGCACATATGTACATACAATATCACCCAACCGAAATTGGTGCTCATTTATCGACCTCGAAAGGATGAAAGGCTGAGTTGGCCTTGCAGGGATTTGAACCTGCGACCTGCAGATCACACTCAGATCGCAGCAGCAAGTGCTCAACCCGCTGAGCTATCTTACCGGCTTACAGTACTTTGGGAAACAAGGTAACAGGCACTAGAAAACAAGAGGCCAGAGGGGTCATCTTGCCTTCTATCATAAATCAATTGATTCCTATAACAGGGCCTGGATATACCAAAATGGAGGATACTCAGAGCACTGGTCAAATTCAGTATGAAGCTGCGAACAGCCTATACCCTGTTAGGAGGGCCACACACAGGTGCCCAAAAACATACACTAGGGGCACAGTGTTGTACCCCCATCTGTGGGTGCCATAAGGGTATCCCAAGTGTCTCTGTTCACCACAAGCAAAAAGAGGAAGAGTTGCACTGCCAGGAGTCCCACATGGACTCCTGTGCAGAAGAAAAAACACAGAACACACATGATAAGGGAGTACAGGACAAGGACATTGATGCTCTGTCCCTCCAATGCATTTCCAGCATCATAGTCCCCCCCAGACTAGGGTTAGGGTGTTGTAATCCCCCATGAGATTGACACCCTCATCCAGACGGTCAACATACCTTCTGGAAAGGCCATCTGCATTATCATAACTCTTCCCTGGTCTATGCCCAATAATGAAGTCTAGCGTTGCAGGCCAATGGACCACCTGACCAGTTTAAGGTTTTCACCTTCCATCTGCATAAGCCACTTTAAGGGCTTATGGTCAGTTTGGACCGTGAAGGTAAACACCGGAAGGTAGGGCCTAAAATGCCTAAGGCTTCAAACTATACTGAAACATTCAGTTTCAACAGTAGCCCACCTAAATTATCTACCTTTGAGTTGCCTACTGATGAATGTGATCGGATGTTCCATCCCTTTGTTATCTAACTGGGACAGGACAGCTCCAATTCCGGTGTCACATGCATTAGTTTGAACAATGAAGGGTTTGCTGTAATCAGGCGCGCACAACACGGGTGCCCTACACAGACTTTCCTTCTAGCCAACAAAGGACCTCTGACAGTCTTCAGTCCATATTAACTGTCCTCGGTTGCTTGGACGATGTCAGAGCTGTCAGAGGGGCAGCTATGATTCCATAGTCTGCCATGAAGTTCTGGTAATACCCAGTGAGGCCCAAAACAGTTCTCACCTGGCTTTCTAGTAGTGGGAGTCTCCCAGTCATGTACATCCTGTACTTTACTGGGGAGAGGTTGGTTTTGTCCCCCTCCTACCTCATGACCAAGGTAAGAGAATTTCCCTTGAGCTATCTGGCACTTGGTGGCCTTGATAGTGAGGTTAGCCCTTCGTAAGGCCTGCAACACCCTATCCAAATGAGACAGATGCTCTTCCCAGGTGGAACTTTAGACGGCAATGTTGTCTAAACAGGCAACACAAAAGGCATCCAGCCCACTGAGTACATGATTGACAAACCTTTGGAAGGTGGCAGGTGCATTCTTCAACCCAAAAGTCATGACTCTAAATTGATAGAGCCCCTCAGGTGTTGAGAACAGTTCTTTTTTTCTTGTCTGTCAGGTGAGGTACAAATTTGTCTGCACCCATGGTATCCACAAGCTCATCAGCCCTGGGCAATGGGCCGATGTCAGTTTTGGTGATGGCATTGATTCCTGTGTAGTCCACATAGAACCTCCCATCCTTGGTACCTGCCTGGAAACTTGCCTAGGGGACAAGGACCATGGGACTGGATCAGGGACTGGTTGAGGGTTTAATTACACCCTCAACCTCTGCAGGGATGTGGTTCTTTATAGTATCTGACATCCAATAACATCTGTTTTGAAAGGTACACTGTCAGCAGTGTCAATTACGTGCCTGCACCACAGGGAGAGGCCTGGTGTCAGTGAGAACAGAGGGGCATACTGCGGAGCAAAGCCCGGTAGGCCCTCTGCTGCTCTGGTGTCAGATCTGGAGAGAGATGTACTCCCTCCACTGAGCCATCCTGAGGGTTGCTATGCTGCAAATCAGGAAGGGGCTCACTCTCATCCTCCTCTTGCTCAGACGCTAGCAGAAGACATGAGACTTCATCTAGCCTGTGGTAAGGCTTGAGCCTGTTAAAGTGGAATATCTGATTGGCTACCCCAGGGACTCCCATGTCAACTAGATAGTTGACTTTGCCCATCTTTGAGATAATCCTAAAGGGTCCAGTCCACTTACCTGCCAAAGATTGAGGCTTGGTAGGCTCCATCTCAAGGCTCTCCTGTCCTGGAGTCCAATCCACTAGTGAGGCCTTAAGGTCATGCCAGTACTTGTTTCATTCTTGGCTTGCCCTAAGATTCGTTGATGCCTGGCCCATCATCTGTGCCATTCTCCATCTGAGGCCTAACACATATTCCCCACTTTCTTGGCAGGACCTGGATGTGTCGCTTCCAAACCTTTTCGTACTAAGGCAAGGGCCCTCCTCACAGGATGTCCAAAGAGAAGCTCAAAGGGGCTGAAACCAACACCCTCTTGAGGCACTTCTGTATAGGCAAACATGAGGCAGGGTAGGAGGAGTTCCCATTTCCTCCTTAGAGGCTCTTCCAAAGCACCCAGCATGCCCTTGAGCATCTCATTGAACCTCTCAACCAGACCATTTGTCTGAGAATGGTAGCCGGTGGAGAACATATATGCTACTCTGCATTCCTTCCACAGCACTTGCATGTAACTAGACATGGAGATGGATCCTTTGTCAGAGACACCTCTTTAGGAAATCCAACTCTGGAATGCCCAGGAGAGCCCTGGCAACCACCTTGGCAGTTATGGTCCGAAGGGGTATAGCGTCCGGGTACCTGGTGGCATGATCAACCAGGACCAGGATTAACCATTGTCCAACTGATGTGGGAGGGTCCAAGGGACCGACAATGTTGATGCCTACCCTCTCAAATGGTGTGCCAACCGCTAGCAAAGTCTTCTGCAGTGGGGCAATGCCACTGCCACCAGTCTTGTCAGACAACTGACAAGCGGGACAGGTCTAGCAGTGGGACTCCACTACTACTCCCATCCGTTGCCAGTAGAAATGTGCAGAGAGCATTTGCTTAGTCTTCTTAGTACCAAGTTCACCAACTAAGGGCACCTCATGTGCCAACTGCAATAGGAAGGGCCTGTACACCTTGGGTACAACCAACCTCTTTAGGGCACCAGATTCAGGCTTAGTGAGCTCACTACAAAAAAGCTCACCCTTCAATAAATCTTGAACGACCTATGCAATTCACCTTGTGCATGGGCCTGGGGCTGTTTTCTTAGACCCTCGAGAGAGTATCACTCTTTCTGACCCTTGCAGAAGTCTCCCCTAGAGGTCCCCCCTTCAGCCAGCAGGCATTGAAGGCCGGGGTGATCCTCTGGGTTGAGTACCTTTCACACAGGAGGGTCTTCTGGCTCTTCTCCCTGAGGAATTGAGCCTCAGGTTACCACTGACCCAGCACGTCCGGTGCTGCTGAAACATCAGGAAGACAAGGAGCTCTCTTCACAGAGGTAGTCCTCTTGCTCTTCCTTCTAACCTTGGGTCTCTGCTTTGGCTTGGGCACCTGACTAGCAGACAGACCCTGTGTGACCTGAGACCTAGTGACTGCAGCAGCAGTCAGGGGTAGTCCATCAGAGATCAACCCCAACTCTACTAGATAATTTCCCAGCTAGATGTGAGTTAGTACATTGTCCTGAACCAGGAGTGGAAGTTTTGCTGTCTTGTCCACAATTGTGATGGTCACTAGGGCTACAGGAGATCCAGCAGCTAACCTGTAGTTCTCTGAGGAGCACCTACATAGCCCTCTGGCATGAGCAGGGTCATGTCCACCACGATCATACTTGCCCCAGTATCTCTCAAACCAATGGAAGGCTGTTCATTCAGGAAGACACTTCTCAAAAATATGCGGGTATTTTGTGGGATAATAGCCAGTAATTCTGCCTACTGGTCCCAGGCCCCAAATGACACTAGGGACATCTCTGCAGGCCAATTGGTCTCAGCTGCTCTCTTGGTGCCATGCAGTGTTTCATGGTTTGGGGTATACCAAGAATTCAGGTGGACTATGGGCTTAGGTTTACACAGGTTCAAAGGTGCTACTTTGTCAATGGTGGATATAAGTGTTTGGTTGTAAAGTTCTCTCATATTGGTGGGGTCATTTGTGAAGTCATTCCTGGAGTGTGTGTAGTCAATAAGAGGTTGCATTAGCGGGAGTAATTTGTCTGTAGTAATGTTGGGGGTATTTCTTTTGGTGCCTGAGAAGGGGGAGGTTCTAATAGGGTGTTCTTCAGGATGGTGAAGATGATGAAATTATGGTCAGACCAAGGGCAGGGAGTGTTAGAGAGGATGTTGGTATTGCAGTTGGTATCAGATAGTCAGCCTAGTGTGCATCTTATGTTGTGTGCGGGGTTAGTGATACGATGGGTGAAACCTAAGGCTTCGATAGTGTAGGCTACGGTAAGTGCATTGTCGTCGGTAGGGTCATTGAGACCCAGATTTATATCACCTAGGAGTATGATTCTGGAGGATGGCTTGGCGTCAACAGAAAGGAGTTGCACAACATCTTCCTCGAAGGAAAGCACAGGGCCTGGAGCTCTGTAGATAAGGTGGAGTGTAAGTGTGGAGGTGGGAGACAAGGATAGTTTGATTGAAAGCAGTTTAGCTGATTGGAGCGTCTGGTTGGGGATTTCTCTTATGGACAACTGTTTTTGTGCGACAAATGCTACTCCACCACCTTTTGAGAACTGTCTGTCTGGCCTGAAGATGGTGTAACTGCTTGGCATGGCTAAAGAGAGGGCTGGGCCAGCGGTTGCATGAAGCCACGTTTCTATGATGGCTATGAAATCTAGATTATTGGTGGTGATGAGGTCTGCAATATCTAGGGCGTGCACAAGGAGGGATCTGGCATTGATCAGAGCTCCCTTGAGAGACATATTTGCATCTGGGGTAGTGTTGTTCATGACAGAAAGAATATCAACGTTATCAGATGTGTGTGGAGGGGCTGACAAGTTCAAGGTGTTGTTAGGTTTGGCCAGAGCAGAGGACGCAAGATCTGTAGGATGGGTATTGTAGCAATTGGGATCAGTTGGGTTAGGACATGTCATTTTCAATGTACAACTGGCACCAGTAGAGACAGGGATAATAGCATTCAAGTTACAGTTGACATCAGAGAAGCCTAGGGCAGTAGCATTCATGTTGCAATTGGCATCAGCGGAACCTGGGTCAGTAGTATTCATGATGCAATTGGCATCAAAGGAACCTAAGGCAGTAGCATTCATTTTACAATTGGCATCAGAGGAACCTAGGACAGTATCATTAATGTTACAATAGGCATCAGCGGAACCTGGGGCAGTAGCATTCATGATACAATTGACATCAGCGGAACCTAGGGCAATAGCATTTGTGTTACAATTGGCAACAAAAGGACCTGGGGCAGTAGCATTCATGTTACAAAAGCCATTGGAGGAACCTAGGGCAATAGGATTCAAGTTACAGTTGGTGTCAGCAGACCTGTGGAAATAGTATCCATGTTACAATTGGCATCAAAAGAACTGGGGCAGTAGCATTCGTGTTACAAAAGGCATCTGTAGGACCTAGGGCAGTAGTATTTGAGTAACAATAGGCAACTGTGAAGTTATGGGCACAAGTCTTCGAGGTGCAATTAACAGCTGTGGAATAAGGGTCTAACATATTGAGAGTACAATTTGCAATCGGACAATAAGTATGAACCAACATCGATGTAAATGCGATAGTAGTACAAACAATGGATGTAGGCTTGGTTGTGCGTGAGCTCACTGTAGGTTCAGGTGAATTAGGTTTCACAGTACGTAAGGCAGAGCTAGTTCCAAGGAAGGTATGCTGCAGGATGTGACAGGTCACGTTGTGAGGTAGGGCATTCTTATAGGTATTGGTTGCAGTACTTGCATCTAGGATACAGGTTAGCAAGGTATTGATGGAGTTCGAAACTGATAACGGGTATTGTGAATCAGTGCATGAGATTATTGCACTTTTCTCATTTGTGATGTTGCAAAAGGCAGGAGCAATTACACCAATTTCCCTCAGGCCCTTGCTTGCAGCATTGATGGAGCAGCGATACGTTAGAGTGGTGAAGGCTGACTGGGGTGACTGCCGAGATCTGATCTTTGAAATTGCATGATTGGAGCAGGCTGTAAGTATTTTGTGGCGGATTGGGGAGAGTGTTGTGTGGAATCGATACTCTCTTTTGTGAGCCTGAGTCACAAAGAAATGGTGCTGGGTCGCTCGGTATAGGGAGCTGAGGCTCTCGTGGCAAGGCGTTCATTTCTCGAACAGGGAGTGGAGGGTGTGGATGGACGGAACTGTAACCGAGACTTAGCCATGATGCCAAACGCAGGTTCCGAGATATCGTGGCACATGGGTTAGTAGAAGCCAGGAGGCTTTCTGCCAGTATGGGTAAGGCTGTAGATGTGATCTTGTGGGTGTGCTGGTGATGGAAGGGAAGGTGGGCACCCAAACACGTGCCCTCACAAAATGCAAAAATAAGATAACACGTCCCGTCAGGGAATGAGACCACAAGATAAGTTGCAAGGATAACAAACTTTATTTCTAATAAAGTATGCAAGGAAAGAGCTCTGCTGCCCGAGAGCACTCTGACCAAATGTACACAGGCAGCACATTATAAGAAACATTGTCTTTAGCCATGATGTCATGACATATAGTACAAAATTGCAATGCAGATTGCTGGGCCCGTATGGCGCAGCCTGCTGTAGGGGATGCCAGGCTCTAATTGGCTGCTGCTTCCCAGTCAATCTGGTGGCACGTGGGTCAGCTGGGGTCATCTCTGCGGTGAAGGTCAGGACAAATGTAACACAAGCCTAACTATCCAATCTACACTACAGGAACTGATATTATGAGAATAATGGAGAACATAACATCCTTGCATGAAGGGGGTATTTAGAAAAGGTGGGCTAATATATTGGCAGTCCGACCTCTACATTCAGGGGTTCATTGATAATGGGGTCCCGCTCCCCGGTGTCTCCCCCTCGGGGTTTGATCTACTATTTCTGTTCCCTGATGCCTCATGATACAAACAGACATGTGTTGGGATTGGGGAGAATATACTGCTGCACAGGATTAAGTATATGGTGGGTGTTCTGTAATGGACAATGTGAGGGGGTCAGATGGGTATCACCATGAAAGAGTGTGGCGGGTTAGGGACTGGTGGGCCCTGGCCTGGTGAGGTGGGGGTTGAGAGGGCATGGACAGTTTAGTGGAGATGGATGGGCACTTGTGCTGGGGCCTGCTCTGGTCTCACGCTGTGCAGAGAGCTCATTCTGTGGAAGTGATACTAAACAATTGCAACAATAAATGGCTGTACGTCCGTGAGAATAAGGCTTGTGCAGAGCTGGAGGAAGAGGGTGGGTGGTGATTTCTTGGGTTCTCTGTGCGAGGTGCTGGGGAAGGGAGAGCTGAGTTTACAGAGGGATAATTTTTGGGCCTAGTAAAAAGATGGCGTCTGCTCTAATACGAAATGGCATCCTTTGTTGGGGCTATGGGCAGCATTTTGTGTTTAAATCTCTGTTATATCATAAGACAACATGCGTTGGGGGTGGATGTCTCTCCCTCCTTGGCCTACACGTGATTTATTTATCTCGGGAGAGGCTAGGGGGTGGGATAGGACCATCTCCTTCCCAACAAAAGGCATCAGTGGAAAATAAAAAGGTGGAATATGGCGTACTGGGGGAAGTGTTTGTGCCCTTTCTAGAAGGATGGAGTTCTTGGGTCTTATGGCTGGGAGCGTTACATACTGGGTAGGAGTGGCGGCTGGCAGCTGGACATGGAGGGCATCACAAGGCCTTAAATGTGGGCCTTGAAAGGGGTCGGAATCACCAGCCGGCTCCCATGGAGCTTTCTGTTTTCTTGTGAAATAGCCCAATCAAATCTCGACAGCGGTGGGCTAATTAGTTTACACGTTTTTGAGAGGGCTTCCGGATGGTTGGGCCATCTTAGAGTGGATGTAGAAAGTCCAACAGAGCTTACCTTCACTTCTTGGTCTTCAATAGCACGACCATGGAGGCACTCCTGTGCCTTGTTATTGCTGTGCAGACAAGGCTAGACAGGGAGGGCATCACAAGGCCTTATACATGGGCCTTGGAAGGGGGCCGGCATCGCCAGCTGGCTCCCATGGGGCTCACTTTTTTCTTGCAAAATAGCCCAATCAAGTCTCGCCAGAGGCGGGCTAATCAGCCTGCAAGCCTGCTTAAGTACCGGTAGGGTCGGCCATTTTAGAGTGGATGCAGCAAAGACTAACAAGGCTTACCTTCACTTCTTGGTCTTCGATAGCAGGATCATGGAGGCACTCCTATCCCTTGTTGTTGATGTGCATACAGGATAAGATAGGGAGGGCATCACAAGGTCTTAAACGTGGGTCTTGGAATGAGGCCAGCATCGCCAGCCGGCTCCCATAGGACACTCTGGTTTCTTGCGACATAGTCCAATCAAATCTCACTGGATGTGGGCTAATCCGCCTGCAAGCCTCAGAGAGGGTTTCTGTCCTGGGCGGGTTGGCCCTCTTAGAGTGGATTCAGCAAAGCCCAACAGGGTTCACCTTCACTTCTTGGTCTTTGATAGAAGGATCATGGAGGCACTCCTGTACCTTGTTGTTGCTGTGCATACATACCTAAGAAGAAAAAATAATAAAATCTCACCCCTATAGAAAGATAAGGAATATGACAAATAGCAAGATGTAGCACTTTGGGTAATGAGACATGGGAATAAAAGGCAATAAACCCCACAGAATATGCTCTTGATTTGCAAAAAGGGATTAATGTGACCTAGGCAGAGATTATGGCCCAAAATGGATCAGGCGGGCAGTTATCAGGCAATAAGACCTGATGAACCAATCGTCTCGGTGCTGCTCAGCGTTTCAATTGGATAATCGATGAAGAAAAGTGTGGTTCGAACAGCGTTTTGACTGATTCAATTGTAGTGATGCTCCCTTCCTCAAGCTTAGGCAATGAAATGCTTCAGCTGGCTGATGCAGCGTATAACTGGTTTGAATGGGCACAACCGTGGAGTAAATGTTGGCGAGTGTTAAGTTAAAGTTAAAGATGGAATGGGTTGAGATAGGGATAAGACAATGCAAATATACCATGGGTCACTGTTCTTCCTATTGATACTTACAGTCCCTTCTAATTAAAATTGGACCATCAGGGTTCTGGTCATTGGATCGGGTCAGGTCTACCAGCATCAGGGCACCTCTGGTGGGATTGGATAAGCAGTGCGGTTCTGGTCAATTTTGACGGCACCTCAGACTGGATTTGCATGGGCCCTTCTGGTCACTGGACACGGTAGATAGCAGGGTGCAAGTTTCAGCAGGCAAGCCTTAATGGTAGCAAGCCAGGCTGAATCAGAATAAAATCCCCTCAAGTTTGGAATG
The DNA here is from genome assembly GCF_040938575.1 of Ambystoma mexicanum. Classification (NCBI taxonomy): domain Eukaryota; kingdom Metazoa; phylum Chordata; class Amphibia; order Caudata; family Ambystomatidae; genus Ambystoma; species Ambystoma mexicanum. Next base: position 460,092,759 of record NC_090923.1, on the reverse strand, counting down.
GTTGAAATTGGGTCTAGCTAGAAAGAGTTCAGCAATGCTAAAGTCTGGATTCTGCAAAGAAATCTGGAGTCAGCTGCAAGGTGAAGAGTTCTGGAAAGGATGAAGAAGTCAGGAACAAAGTGTGGCGCAGAAATCTGGATGTGTTCAGGAAGCAGTCTGTTCAGGAAGCAGTGTGTTCAGGAAGCAGAGTCTCTATGCGTGGTGAAGTTCCTATATTTATCTTGCCAAGTGACATCACAAAGTTTATGGTGTGGGCAAAATTTCAAAACACACCCCCACGGCTGTGAGTGGCCACAGGCACTTGCCTTGTTCTGGTTGGCAGTCAGAACAGAGCTGTCATCTTTATGATGGGATTTAGGAACTCCCACATTGATTTTGACCAAAACTTAACTTTTGCACAAATGTACATTTCTAAAATTATGTCCCCTCATAACATCAGACACATACATTGTATAGTTGATGGGTTATGTTCACATTCAATTCCCATCTCTGTGAAAGATGTCTTTGTCATTCTGTAGAGCTTTATCAACGTTAATCATAACAGTCTGGACTAATAATTTCTAATTCTGTACATATCTGGGCAATTATCACTGGATCATGTATATACAATCTTAGACTGGCAACATTAATAGTTTTGCTCCAATTAGGTGTTTTCCTGTAACTTTGGTTCCTTAGATGGTACAGGGTTCATTAATGTCTTCAAAGCAAAAGCCTAAAATTGGGTTAACATCTACCAATTTTTAGATTTATCCTCCTTCAGGTTGCACAGTTAAAGAGTTTCAAATTTAATCACAAATAAAGATTGAAACATCAAAACGTTCCAGCAGTTTTTTTTTCTTTCCTTTGTAACTCCCCTTCACAGGCAACAGCTGGTACAGTCCTTTGATCAAGGAGGTGTGTCCTCTTCCTGGAGAGGGAAGCTCCCCTGTAGAGATCAGTAGGCAGCTTGCCATTGTTCTTGTCTCAGCCACAGATAAAAGTCTGATGAGTCCATTGTGCTCAATGTTGTCAGTATGCGGGAAACAATAAGGCTTCCTGTAGCAAGGGAGTGTAAATTTGGAAGTGTCAATCTTTACCAGGCTAGCATCGTCAGGTCAGAATTAAGTATTTATTTAACTCCAATACTGGGTACTTTAAATTCACTTTACAGTTTTTTTCATTTCACACATATAAAAATAAGCACAGTTTACAAGGGATTTGACCATTTAAAAGAATTAAGCCCTTCACAAACATGCTTTAAATAGGCACATTTTGCAATTTCTCAGGAAAAAGAAAAACGATTAAACTGGGTTTGACATCTAATTTTCTTATGCAGCTGTCAGTCAGTGAGGCCCGGTTTATTTCTGAGCCACCTGGAGAATCTGTGATTTCAGCACACTTTTCATTTCAATAGCTCACTGGGGAAATGAATGAAATTAGCGCCAAAACAGCACTTTGAAGGTTGCAATGGATGGAGAAAACTGTATTTTAAGGGTATTTTCAGATTTTAGCCCTCTTCTGTGGCCTTGCTTCATGTGACAGGTGACAGCACCCAGTGGCATTCAGTGAGTCCTGTTTTTACACCAACTTTGACTGTGTGTGGCAAGGTGTGCAGCCTTTTGTGATTTGTGAACCATGCACAGTTTTGCAGATTTGGCACGCACAGGGTTTAGCGCATCCATTTTTGACTGTTTCCTTTCCCCCATTGGCAAATGGGTGTAGTGGGGCGCACACTGGCATGGGTCAAAATATCCCATAGGGGGCCGTTTTGGCTGGCAGAGATGCAGATTCTGTTCCAGCAGCTGACCACTAATGGTCCCTGGGGATGGTTATGGGGCAGAGCGTGCCTCTGCCTAGAAAACCTTCCTTCATCGCACAATAGGAGGACATTAGAACAGAGTCCAACACTATCTTCTTGAAGAGATGAAGTCCAGAGATGATTGAAAGAAGTGGATGGACACTGCTTCTTTCAGACAAAAACAAGCCTTCTTTAATGGTCCAATCCCTGTCCTTGGAACAAGTGGACATCTGACATCACACCCAAAGAGCTTTGTGTTTCTAGAAGTGGAGGGGACAGGAAGCAAATATGTAAGGAGCTCCCTTTATCCTCACTCAGCCCAACTCTGTCCCTTCGCAATAGGCCCCTTTAGTATGCAGCAACCTGGTGTGATGCTGCTCCTTTTGTGAATGGGTGTGTCATTTGATTCCTGTTCCCAGAACAGTTTCCTGTGGAGTGGGTATTTCTGTAAAGAGGGTGTTACCTCCCCTCACGATGGAGCAAAGAGAGCCAACCCCAAGGGCTACTTTTCTGCTGGCTGCAACTGTGACAGCCTGGCTGCGGGGAATACACATTACCCTTCAACAGCTGAATTAGGCTCACAGGACTGACATGTGTGATATCAAATTCATATGGCTTGGATAACTAGAAGAGATGCTGCTCACTATGATCTAAATTCAGGTATGGCTAATATGTACAGGTTAATGTGCCACCAGGACACAATTCACAGTTATGTAGTTTCTGGGACAGGGTGCATATCGTAAGTGCTGCCCCTGCACTGTAGTTACTTTTGCTGTCGCTGCAGCTTTCAAGAAAGCACCTGTGACCTCTGAATGTGCTCTGTGCCACTGGAGAGTTGGCACTGCATATCAGGCAACTGATGCAGATTGGCACAGGTGTACACTATGCTTTTGGCACAGGGCTTTGGGAAAGTAGTTAGCAGGTCCAATTCCCAAAAAAGCAGGGCTTCTCCAACCTTAAAGGAAAGCAGTTCCTCATGCAAGTTGTCTGTAAACTGTACAAGCCACTTTAGAAGAAATCAAAATTGGATTAATAGATTATTCAACGAGTATTCAACACCGATCAGGCAATCAGCCTAGCAATGTGGAGATTTTGCAGCTTCCTGTGGTTACAAAACATCAGAAAAGGCTTTATATTCTATTGTTATTCTGTTTATGGAATCAACTACTGCAGTGTACTGGAGGTAACTATCAAACCATCATAGTGAAATCAGGGGTGCAATAGAATTATTAAATCTGCTGAATTACCACAAAAATGATTTACTGTTAACATCACTTAGTCCCATGGGTTTACCAGGGTGGGTTTACCACAAGTGGTGGTAGGGCAGTGTTAGTCCCCATTTATTGAGGATTTTCAGCAGAATTAGCACAGGCGGAATTACTGAGTAGTAATTCCACCGATTTTATGTTGGAAAAGTGAACGATTTACCTCCTGCATCAAGCTGGAGGCAAATCCTCAACTTTTCCTCCAAAAATCAGCAGAATTACCACTCGGTAATTCAACCGGTGGTGATTTTGACATAAATGTTCATTCAGAGGTGCAGGAAAAGAGGTGGCAATAGAATTACAGCTGCCTTTTTTCCTGCTCTTCCAAACTTGTAATGAGGGCCAATGATCTTTGATTTCACAGCTCAGTGAAGTTCCAAAACTAGTTTCTGTAAGTGACCAATATAGGTGAGACGGTCTCTTGCAATTTCTTTCATAGCCTGCATTTCCACTATCTTGGATTGGAAAGAGAAATATCTATCAAACATTGTCTTAAATAGGGCACTAAAAACTGAAAAGTTCTTAAAAATGGGATCATCAGTAGTTTGCAATTGGGTGGCCTAAGTCATGACATACCCTCTCAAGTGGGCAACAATGCCTATGATCATAGACTGATAATTCAGAAAATGTGTGGATTTCATGGAATAGAGTGGGCACTGAGTTGTTAGCGTTCATAATTACTTCAGTCAACAATTAAGTGGTGAGGCATTGGTAGATTTATAGCAGCTTTTTATATAGCAGCTTTTATTTTGCAGTGTTTGGCTTTGGAATGGGGAAGAGAATTACACAGAATTGGATTTGAAACTTCCTTAATTTTACAAGTTAAAGCCTTTCCAGAATATCACAGTTCCCCTACTTGAACTTGGGAAAGCTGAGTGTTTATCTCTGGTGATTTAACAGTAAGATCCATCAATTCAATTGTGGCTGATGATCTCACAATCTGTCAGACTCCAATCCAATGATACCACACAGAAAGCTTTGACTAAAACAGTTGTGAAGTGTAAACTAGTGATTCTGAGTGTAGATTACTATATGCATACAATTATTACTTTTTGTGTAGACTTTGGTATGAAAGCAATATGCCAGCAACAACCTGCATGTATTGATAGTTTTACCCAAAAAACACATTTTGCAAGTTTTACCATCTACCAGAAAATAGTGTTTAAAGATGATCACACCATATGACAAAAAAGACTCTATTTGACACTAACCTTAAAACTATTCTGATTTTCAACAAATGTGATCCACTTAAAGTGAGTATTAGTGTTTACAACAGAGCTAACGTTTTGGTGACACAAAGTGCTAACATTCTTTGTGTTTCGATGAATTAGCAGGCCAACATGAAAAGGTAGGCTTGAAAACATCTATATGCTAATCAAATAGAAACATCTGTGTTTTATTTATTTTTCAAGAAGCATTGGTATTCTTTGAGAAGTGGGATTCTATGTGATTTAAACAGCAATTACAAAACCTGGCATCCTTTCTCCAACAAAGGTCACGAAGTGTAATTATGTCTTCACTGGTTCCTGGTTGTGGGTTGCTGCATGGATTAAATTTAAATACCTCTGCATCATCCACAAGGCGGTCTGGGCCCGGGGGAAACACTATCTTTGACTATACCTTACTAAATACTCCCCCTCTAGACCACTATGATCCTCTGGCTCTAACAATCTGTGCATAAAGCGTTTTGCTAAACAGACAGAGGGTGGTCATTTGATTTCCTCAGCTGGCTCTCTCCTATGGAACATCCTCCTCCTCCCCCTGCACCTTGAGCACAATCTTCTTAAATTCTGGAAGCTGCTTAAGACGCTCCTCTTTACCTCCTCCTTACCTTCTTCTCTCCCCTGCTAATCCCACAGTTACTCCGATTGGTGTCCTGGGCCCTTTTGCATCCTCAGGACCCTGACCTCCGGCACCAAATCGGGACAGCTCACATCCATCTGCACTTGCACTTACACCCTCCGCCCTGGTGGCTCGCCTTGATCGTGTAGCACTCAACATTTCTGGCACTTCATCTTTGGCTCACCAGTGAGCTCAGGCTCCACAGCACTGACCCCTGCCTTCTTCCTTGTTGAACTTGCATATTCTGAATACTCACAAGACATTGTGTGTCTTTAATGTATTTTAATGTATTTTCCACTCCTGCTCCCTACCTGCCCTCTGGGCGCTCTGAAACAGTATTTTTTATTGTATAAGCACCTAAGAAGCAAACAATAAAATACATTAAATACATGCAGAACATTCCAGAAGGTGAAGGGATGATTTCGATATGAGAGAAACACACCACTACAAACAATTCTAACAAACAAAAATTCAAGATGTAGGGGTGGAGTTATCACTATGTCCTAGAATAACAAGAAACAACCACATTGTGTGTTCAATTACAATCACAATACCTTAGAAGGAAGACTGGTAATGGGTGTTTATGCATGCAGAACCTTTGGGATTAACACAGCCACAAATACAGGAAAATGATTTGAATTTATCAGGAAGAAGATGAAAGGATCAAGTGGGTTTAGGAAAGCAAAAGCCATTATTGGAGGCCCCAATCCTAACTAAAGAAAGGGGAAATACAGTGTCTACAACGTGGATTCGTTTCTTCGAGCCTAGCACATATTCCCTGCCATATTTTACATGGAGGGAAAAATATATACATAGTTAACTATGGAGATTAGAAATGCAGAAATTGATCCAGCAAGGCATTGCACAAGCAAAGAATCAAGACAAATCGGTGAACACTGAGTAAGCAGTGTATTCCACATATTCACAGTGTAATTTCTAGGCATAGTGTCCTGTTATAGCCTTAGTATGATAAAAGGCATGAGTGAGCATGTATGCATATGTTATGGAAGAAATGAGGGGATGCACAGTGTTGGAGGATAGGATACCAGCATCCTTTGAATTGAGTGAGATTGTCTCTTTCATTTACCTTACAGAACATATATGACATAGATTTTCAATAGCTATGAATTTTAATTTGTCACAGAAATATTGGTGCGGACCATAATTTAACACCAGAGTCCAATTGTGATAGACATGCAGATTCTTTGCTATTTTTACTTGAACTAAACATTTTATTTTGCAACAATCCATATGTAAATGACATAATCTATTCCAACATTTTGAAACAAATTCAAATTTGAATTATGTTGTAATTATTGCATTCACCATTTCATGCCCGTGACAAATGTAACTTGAAGTATCTGAGTAGCAGGTAAAACAATGATGAATCAGGAACCAGACTGTACCCAGATAAGTATAAAAGAAATTCTTCTTGTTTCTTGTTACAGGTTGGGTACCGAGGCAGAACAGTTGGTTCAACGCACCCTTCTGGTTCCATCGCTCACTCTGTAATACCAACCGTCATTACTTGAACCTGGAGCACACTCATGTTCCACATACCTTATAGCATTCTATAAGGCCTATCATCTGTAACTGAAACAAGATGACTATAACATGGGCTGGAACACTAGTGTGCTTCAATAACTCTTGTACACTATAAAGCTTCAATAACTCCATGCTCCACTTTAATTTATATCCCACTCATGGACAGTACACTACTGCCGTGATTCGTTGTTCCATGGCTTGAACCTAAACTCTCAAATTCAATTTATGGACATGTACACCAAACTGTGTTTCACTATGCCCATACTCAATAACTAAACTACTCGACGTGGTACTCTATGTGCTAAATCTCTTAACTATAATTATGTAACAGATTTACGACACGGCAGACTCCAGACATGGACTCTTTCCACTGGCAAGGAATGTGGCGCACAATTAAAACACTTTTTTATTTATTAATTTTTAGAATTCAAATGAAAAATCAAAGCAAAACACAATTTAGGGCAGCAGCCACCACGGTGTGGCAATACAAATGCAAAGTTTTATAATACAGTTAATTCAACGTTCAACACAAGATACATGCACCTTTAATAGAAATGGAAACAAAATCACTTTTCTTCACAATACAGATGGCACATAAGTTATGCACTCCCCCTGCAGCACTTCCCCCAAACACCTGCTGACTAAATTATGTGTGGATGGAAAGCATTGGCAAGGAGTCAGAAAGAAGAGGGAAAACTCAATTTTTAAATTCAACCCACCACCCCAGAATGGGCGGCCAAAAACGAAAAATGAAAACCCTCGAATTGAGTAAAATGGCATACTCAGATTTTACTGGTTACTTATAGATCAGTTTACACCTGTGATAGGATAGCTAGGACAGATATTTGTGTGGCCACACTAAAGAGACAATGAAGCTTGCAAGCTACTGAGTAGGGCACTAAAGCAACATGAACACAGGTGAGAAAATTGATTTTGGAAGGAAAACAATGCACAGAAATCACATGCGGGAAGATTGCACTTTCTTATTTCGCTCAGGCTTTAAACTAGCAAACAGCTAAGAAAATGGGCTTAGCAGTCAAAATCAGAAAATGGTTTTAGGGATGAGAAACAAAGGTACAGAACAGATAGGATACTGAGGGGAAGCGATGACTCTTTATGGGATAATGATATGGGTTTTTTATGGGAAATGCAAATCAGATTTTTAAAGAAAAGCAGAATTCACTGGTAAATTCGGTTTTGTTAGCATAATGAATAGTTCTACTGAAACTATATTTTAAGACTATAATTGTTCAAGAAAGGCACTTGTCATGAAGTGGTTGGGTTCAAATTGCAACCATCTCACTGTGAATCTCTTTATAGGGGAATTCATTAATTAATTTATTTATTTCAAATGATACTAGGGACTTACACAAATAAATGAAAGAAATAGAAAATAAATATGCTAACAGATATAGACTAACACAGATTCTTCTAGGGAAAGGGTGAACAGAGGATACTGGCAATTTTTGATATGACTAGGGTTTTTATGGGACTTTAATAGGATTGAACCGGATGCAAGGTAAAAGAGCGGGGTAGGCAGTTTTTGGGTAGTGGGTGATGTGATACTTACAAGGTACACTTGAGTTTGGTAATTTGGATAGCCAGCAAGGTCTCTGGAGAGCAGGCTCTCCTGGATGGGAACAGCTGGGTAAGGTCTGGTCACTGTGGACAGTGGGATGGGACGGCTGGGCAAAGGGTCTGTTCACCGGATTTACCCAAAGGGGATCAGCTACCTTTCCTCCTTTATCCCTGGATTATGGGTATGCCTGGATCTGGATAGGTAGTGCTGCCTGGATCAGCATAGGTAGTTATGCTTAGATCTGGATAGTTAGTTCTGCCTGGATCTGGATCGATAGTTCTGCCTGGATCTGGATAGTGGGATATATATCTGCTTATCTGGATCTTGAGGTCTGGTTTTCACTTGCTTGTCCCTAGTATTTCCCTGTCTCCCCTTATATAGGCAAGGTGACATAAGAGAATTGGACAATCGAGGCGGAAGTACTCTGGAATTACGCCTTGAATGGAATAGGCCAGGTTGTGAGTGTCCCCTCCTCCCTACGGTTGATAGGTTCAGGGGAAGTGACCTCATTTATGTGTGTGCCTTTTATGACTCCCTTTGTCTCACAAGCCTATTCTTTTACAAAAATATGTTATGGAACACAAACTTTATATTTACACTAGTTACTATCATAAAAAGCAGATATGCAGATCCCATATTTCACAAGGAATTGGCCAGTTCGAACACCAATTCTGTGTGGTGTTGCATCGCCTTTTGTCACAATTTCGCCATTTTCAGGAGAAAATACTAAAATTCTAAACATGGCTACACATGTGCATACTAGTACTGGGCACATTTTCCCCAAGTTTAATGTCTGGGCCATTTATGCTTCACCCAGAAATGCATTTTTCCTGCCATTCCAGTTCACCATGTGCCAGGACGATGCACATGGTCTCATTGTGCTTGTCTAAAAATCACATAAAATGCTGGCTTAATATAACATTACTGCTTATTCAGGGCATTGGGAGAAATGTCTTAATATGAAAAGCTCTTTAAAATCAAATGGGCTGAATTTGTCACATCTGTGGGCGGTCCTTCAAATCCTCACAGCCAAATTGTCAGTCTGAACAAAGGGTTTCCATGACACCCTTTGTAATCAGGCAGTTGGGGCTGGAGAGGGATGTCAAAGGAAATCACACCTCCAAGTGAAAATTCTAGTTCCCCTTGGTTCTTTTGTTCCATTCTGTAGGGATGCTGGCCAGTCTGACAAGGGTGCAAACTTCCACACCTTGGCCACTTTCATGTGCCCAGGGGCTGGTCCACGTGGGGAGGGAATTCTGTTCCCATGGGAGGCAGGGCACCTTTGAAGTAAGTGCCTGAGCAAAGCCTGTTCTGTTGGTTTTCCAGGTTTTGTTTTATTTCTTTCAACAGAAACCAAGTCTTTTGGGAATAAATATCATGTACATTTTAGAGCAAACCCCCATATTCAATCACTCACATTTCTGTGTAAGCACAGGGTATCATTTAACATTTCACTTTCAACAGGCATTTTCCTGCTTCGCAAAAACACTGTTTTACACATGGGCTAATTTTCCTTTTATGTCAATTTCAGAAAAGCGGCTTCTGCCGCACATATTTTCACTTAAATTTGCCTTCTGGAGGACTTTTACAGATACGGTCAGTTTCTGGACACATAAAGATATACTGCCAAACATCTCTTTGAACTTGACATGAGAAAGAAACACTGCCTTATTCCTTTCATTTACTGCAGTTTGTTCACAATGGTGTCTAGCAAAAGAAAACATAAGCCGTGTTTAAGTGAAAATCCAAATGCTTTGCCTTTAAAGTGAATTCCCAGTACATCAGCTGTCTGGCAATGTATGGCCTCACTTCATGGTACTTAGCAAAAGTAAAGTATGCCAGGGTGGGTTTTCATGAAGAGCATTACTCTGTGATATTTTAAAAATGAAATCATGAGCAAACGGCAAAGCCGTCTTGGATATCATGTGTGTAGCTTCAGTATTCAGAAAACAGAACAGCAAATGTGGCGGCGTTCTGCATGTAGGTCATTTTCAGATGGTTAAAATGGAGGTAAAATAATGCAGAGCACTCCTTTTAGTGGCATTCTTGTATTCAGTGCTCGCCACACATATGCGCTATGGAGAGCAAAAGCACAGCAGTTTTTCTGCAATATTTCTATGCCGTTTTTGTTTGAAGGGGATTTCTGCAAGGGCCTAAATGCACCCCACAATTACATGACTTACAATTACATCATTGTTCTCTATGCATCTAATGTCATGCAAACATATATTCAACAAACATTTACTCACAACTAGTATGCATCAATTCCAAATGTATTCTGTGCATCTCCACACACGACTTTAACTCCCATATGCGAGGTCTCAAAATTGTATATGCTTTTAAACATGCACTTTACCAACTAATTAACCCTCTAATTGTTTGCTCTCCCTCTAAAATTACTCCATTGCAACAAATCAACGGCATGCTACGCTTATAAAAAAGCATGTCCACCAGAGGAATGAATAATGAAACCTGGCTGCAAGACAGTGTTGTTCAGGTACTGTCCCGCAGGTTATAAACAGTATGTAAAATCATCCTCTATACTTATGTGTGCACAATCAATATTACTGTAAAACACATTTTCCATATTTCAATACTTTAAACATTATTAATGGCATTGATCTATACTCCAACATTATTATTGCACTTTGTTCCGAAAAACACTCTGTCCCCATTCTTCATGTTTTCAGAACTCGCATTCACGCTAATATGCACCTCACCTAATGTTAATGCAACAAATTACACTGCTCATTCCCAAAACACTAGACTAACTCCAATCATACAGTTTTAACAATGCATCTTCAATTGATCTCTGTAACGTTGTACACATCAATAATTAATATTAATTTCACAACGTTAACCGAATGACACATTTAAGTGGCACTAAACTTAATTTTAAAAACGTCTATGAGTCACTGAAAAGTCCGGGTAACGCACTGCCATGCGAATGATCGAACAGGAGTAAGCATCTCTCTAACATAGGCAAGTGACCCGAAGAAATGGCAAACTCGGAAAAGTCTAAAGCATCAAAAACATTAACATCCACTTTGTCTGTTGCTGCGCCGCCATCACATTATCAATTAGACACTTCTCATAACAGTACCTCATCTCTGGATGATCACTCTGCAGGTGCAACCGCGATATGAAACACAATTTAAATTATTCTAAAGAAAATACCTCATTTGAGCGTTAGAGTTGTATTTCACAATTCACTCAGCTGCCACGCTATTATATTCACAGTACCTCAAATACTGTATTTATCTCATTTCTTTGTATTTATTTTGGCATCACAGTGCAGGAAACATCCCATGTGTCAGGGAAACAACGTGAGGCCACCACTTCGTTGACGTTCATTGGACCTTTCCTCGAGCCGTTTCGATCTTCCTACCTCGTGCCCGGTGCACCAGGCGCCCATCGGGAAAAAAGAAACCACAATGGCGGCATACTTGCCAACATTGTGTGACCAAAAAGATGTAGGATGTTTCAAGTTTCAAAAATAATAATTTGCATAACAATGACATCACAGGAAAATACAAAACATACATTGTTGGCACCATTGAAACATTCTAAAATACACAACCCATCAAACATCACAACTTGGAAAAATATTCAAATAGTAAACATTTATAATTCTGAATGGTAAATTAACCCCAAATTCAAATACACAGAAGGTAATCACACAGAGCTGGTAGGCAACGTTTGCCACTGCTCTGTAGCAGTGGCCTGTGCAATACATATGTATTGCTGCAGTGTAAGTTGAACACTGAATGACATGGAGATTGATATCCCCCTCAGTCTAATAGGCGGATGCTGTGTGATGGTGTTATGCTCTTCCGCTTGCCTTCACTGGTGGTTCAGCTAAGGCCTGTACCAGCCAGAGTACAGGGCAGAGTCACGTAGCTGTCAGGTCAGTGGATTGGTCTGAGCCCAATCAAAGTAATCACCTACCAGTCAACTGTACAGACAGCCTAACTAATATGTTGCTTTGTCCTGCAGCCTAAAGTCACATAAATTAACTGCCCCTGTAAAAAGCAGTAGGATCTGCATAAATCTGTAGGGTTGGCATGTGTATGGCAGCTGCCCCCGTACGTTCACTGACTCAAATTAACATCTATGAGTACTGTAAAGTGCTTGCAATGCCTCAGCTCCCGTTAACTCCACTCAAGAGCCTGGGGAAACACCAGCCCCTGTAGCATCCGGATCACTGCATTGCTGCAGTTACCTGCCTTCACACCCTTCAACTCCTTCAGCATAATGGCACTTCACCAGGGCTTGGAGCCACTTCTGGTGTCCTTCATTTTTCGTTGTGTTCCCAACTCATGTCCATGGTGTATCAACATCTGCACACCCAGCACCACCAAATTTGCTTCTCATGCCAACTGCCTCTCACAACATCAGGCATGACCCTCATCACTTGGTCATGCTTTTCTTGGACCTTGACGTCACCTTCAGCAGCAACCTTTCCTCCTCTTCTCAGTACATCATCCCATGACCCTCCTTCTGTCATGGGCTCTGTCTTTAAACATCACTCATCGCCAAATTGAAGTATCTTGGTCACAGGTAAGACAATGATGAATCAGGAACCAGACTGGAAGAAGATAAGTGTAAAATGCATGTTTCTTTATTGCTTCTTGTTACATGTTAAATAGCAAGGCAGAAGAGTAGGTTTCACGCATCCTTCTGGTTCCATCTCTCACACTGTAGTACCAATCATCATTTGTGGAACATGGAGCACATCCAGGTTCCACTTACCTCATAGCATTCTATAAGGCATATCAGCCTATGCACTCATCACATACATGGAAGTACAATGAATACTGCATAACTGATGTATTTATATGAATAAATATTCACCAAATGATTCCAAGGTAGCCATTTGTATTGAAGAAATGATGCCATTTCAAATGCTGGACTGTTTATTCGATGTATTACAAATCGTGGAAGCCTTATTCTACCACTGTGACCATACTGTTTTGGTTTTCATATTACTGTCAGCTTGATTTTGTCTCTAGTGTTGAATTGTGGGAGCAATCACCTATGAATCACGTTATTCTACATTTTTAAATAAAAGAACATATTGTCACAAAATAGTTTGCTTCCAATCCCAACAAGCATGAGTGGGATTGTCATACTTGCAGGCTTTGCCGCGGGAGACTCTGCTGCTGTACTCTTTCTGCATCTCTTGGATTACCTGATTTACCTGGATTTTTACTGCACTGCAGCTACCAGAAGGCTTTGCCTTCACTCAGAGGCGGGACTACTTAAGGGAAGCTGCGCGTGCACCGCGCGGGCACCCACCCAGCAAGTCCCTGAAGTTCCGCTTTGCCGCGGGAGACTCTGCTGCTGTACTCTTTCTGCATCTCTTGGATTACCTCATTTACCTGGATTTTTACTGCACTGCAGCTACCAGAAGGTGAACACTAAACTGGATAACAGATATAGTACCTACAGTGCTACTGAATTATCCCATTGACACGTATTTTTCTTTTTCTTAGGCTTTGCCTTCTCTCAGAGGCGGGACTACTTAAGGGAAGCTGTGCACGCACCGTGCATGCGCACCCTTCAAGTCCCTGAAGTCCCGCTTTGCCGCTTCGCTGCGCTTGTCGCGGTAAAGCGTTGAAGTTTTGTTTGTTTATTGGTACTATTCCTTCCTTATAGCGTCCATTCTGTAACTCCTGGTTCCCTTGCAAAATGAAACGAGGTATAACCTCCTTAAAATCGGGAATGCCTGCTGTAACTGCGTTACATAGTACCAATGGTGTGAACTTTTCCCACACCTCTTCATCCTCTTTAACAAAAAAACCCTGCTTAAGCTCTACGCCACATATATAAGCTCTATGAAATCAAATACAAAGAGTAGAGCTGAGCTTTTGTTAGGCATAGATATTCGCTCCTTTTGCAGAGACTCTAGCCGTGTGGAAAATGCTGCATGCATCAATGGAAATCCCCCAGTAGCAGCCCCTGGCCGTCCGGTCAACGCATCTTCGGTCATAAAGGGCTCTTCGCATGGACAAGCAACAGACATAAACACTACTGTGGAAGGATTATCTGGACAAACAATGCCCACCAATGTTGCAGTAGAGGGACTCTCTGGTGAGGCTGTAAAATCTGTGTCAACGTCAGGTCCTACAGTTACGTTTGCAAAAGAAAATGTCTCCCTTACCGATAGTATCATACAAAAAAACGTCTTAACTGGTGTTGTGGCCTCGTCTGGTAAAGTATCTAATATCTCTGTTTCATCTGTAAGTGATACTTCTAGTGTTAAAACAGCCTCTACGTCTGTCTCTAAGGATATACCTGTAATTGATTTAGATACAAATGCCTCTGCTTTCTCAGCACACACTGTCTCTGATAAGCTATCTAAGTCACCTATGTTATTCACAAATATCAGTGCTGCCAATTCTGTGGCAAATTTGTCATTTAGTGCTCCAACCCCCAGAAAATTGGGCAAAAAGGGCTTTTCTGATGTTGGCGGCGTTGATACTCAGAATGTAAACATTAGTATTGCGCTTACTTCTATGAATACTGCCATTTTTGCTCTGGCTAAGCTGTTTGAAGTCTTAGTTATAAAGGCTGAAGTCCACTCTAATCAGCTCAATCAGTTACTTGCTGAGCAACTTACGATTTTAAACAGACTTGATGGCCTGAAACAGCCAGATAACATATCAATTGCCAAAAAGTCTGTATTGTCTCAGACTTCCGTTGATGCTGTCTCATCTGTTCATACCTATCAGCCTATTCCTTTCATACTAGACCCTATAATCGACTTATTAGATAATGTAAACGCAACATCAGTTGATCAGCAGAAAAAACCTTCTTATTCACTTTTTGGTGCTAGGACTAATTCTCCTGATGCAGTGAAATTAGGCTCCAAAAAGATTCCCTTGTCAAAGGAAAACAAAACTAAAAATATTAAACCTGTGTCCAAGCGTACCTCTCAAACCAAAGCCTTTATTAACAAGCTTTCAACCCCAGTTACATCCACTGTTTCTGCTTCTAAAGCAATAACAAAAAAATACCCTCAACAAATGCAGGCTAAAAAGGCAAAGCTATCGCCTGCGGAAATTGATCCTGTTATGGCATATAGTCCTTTAAGTAAATTGATAAGTGTGGCTGACCAGATGTCACAAAAAACCCCCCCAAAAATTAACATTGAATAGCCTCACTTTTAATGCTCCCATCGCCAGCAAATCATCAGCAAATGGTTTCATTTTTAATGCGCCAATGGCCCTGAATACCTTAAATGGTGAAAACCTTTGCAAAGAGATAAGGCAAGCTGTTGATGAGTACTTGTCATCCAAATCTGTCTATAAACATTTGACATTTGCGCAGAGTCTACCAGCTGTTTTACATGAACCATCTGCTCCTGTGGTTCAGAAAAGGAAAAAAACAGGTGCCTCTGATACGACTGATTTAGGGAAAACTGGGTCCCTGGCGCCATCTAAGAAGGGTGAAATTGCTAATGTCTCTAACTTCGTCACTGCTGGTGATATGGAAAGATTAATACAGTCAACTCTGACCAAGTTTTTGGAGGCTTCTACTGCTTCACAATCTAAAGCTTGTAGTGCTCCTCTCCCAATCCCCATTGATCCGCCATTACCTGTTAAACAGAAACCTGCGACTGCGTGATTCAAGCACCCGGCGATACACTCTTTGACCCTTAGTTGTCAGCCTTTGCCTGCTAAACAATACACCCTCAATCGGGCTTCTGTGCTGTCTCTATTTCGTGAGATCCCAGAGCTCGATGACATCGGCACCATAGACATTGAGCTTGTCGAGTACCTAGACCCATTAAAACGATCCTCTGTAAATCTCTGGCTTAACTCGAGGGTCGTGGTTAATGCTATCTGGGCTGTGAAGTCCCAATTTGCAGAGCTTGGTTTTACCCTTTTGCCAACTGCCGACGCATCAGATAGCTTACCTACACGTTATCAGGATGTACATTCAAAGCAAAATATAAATAAGTCCCAAGTTAGATCTGCACAATCATGTAACTGTGACTGTCAAAGCAATCAATGTTAGCTGCTTAACTTTGTTAAAATCCGATATTTCCTTCATTAGCTGGAATTCCAGAGGGAATCGGCACTTACTGAATAATCGTACCTTGCAGTTGTTGGACCATGATGTAATTTTCCTTCAGGAATCCTGGTTGACCAGTCCTCCATCATGGAACAACTATGATGTTTTCTTGGTACTTACTGTAAAACGCCACCTGGGGCGATCAACTTCTGGTCTGTTAACTGCTGTTAAGCAATCATCTTGTTTAAAAATTGAACCTTGGTTCTCTCCCAATGAATTTGTACAAATGTCCAGAATTGTTGGGAAAAGTTTTTCATGTGCTGCAATTAACATCTATTGGAACCCTCTAGGCAGTTCTGATGATTGTTTTATGGAATCGGTAAACAAGGCTATTGATATTGTCACTCTTGATGGGCATACAGACCTGATTTATTTAGCTGGTGATCTAAATTTACATTGCCTGCGTCCGTTTTGTCAATCCGAACAAAAACGCCTTGAGATGTGGCTAATTTTCACTGAATCCCGCTATCTCTACATGTTAAACGGTGCCTTTTCACAGGATATTCCACCAAGACCTACTTGTCATCGTGTTAGTAGCCAGGGGATTATTGATTTTACCTATGTCAACGCACACATGTTAAATAATGTCACAACCTTTCAAATTATTGATTCAGAAGCGAGTGACCATAATATTTTGCATACAACTTGGTGTTCGAATTCGATCACACCCAATACAAAATCTACGTGTCTCATGGGATCTTACAAGGTAAATTCAGCTACGAATCGTCTAACGTGGTCTGAAAACTCTTTGAAAGCTTTTAGGCTACACTATGATGCTGAATTAAAGAACAAAGCTGTGAGTGATATCCCGCCAGATGTTGTATATTATGATCTAATGCAGCTTTTTCAATCAAGCTCAACCATACATAAACAAAAACAAACACCACATTTACATATTTCTCATCATGAAATCAGAATTAAGAAAGCTATGGTTCAGGCTGAAAAGAGGAAAGCCTTAAAGCTTCCCGCGGACCTATGATTAGCTGCCCTCACTTGCATACAAACCAAGTACAGAACTTGGGTAAGAGGCACGAAGGCTAAACTTTACCAAACTGATGGAAGTAATATGTTGATATCTTTGACATCCAAAAATCCTTCTCAGTCCTGGAACATCATAAATCAAGCAACAGCAGGTCACCAGGTTGCTGTCTAAGCAAATGAT
The DNA here is from genome assembly GCF_040938575.1 of Ambystoma mexicanum. Classification (NCBI taxonomy): domain Eukaryota; kingdom Metazoa; phylum Chordata; class Amphibia; order Caudata; family Ambystomatidae; genus Ambystoma; species Ambystoma mexicanum. The sequence goes on along the minus strand of NC_090923.1, from coordinate 460,075,510 downwards.
GTGTCGGAGGATATGTGGGTTCATTATTACTCGGAATTATTTGCTCGCCCTCTGGCACAGCTCACCACACCTTTGTCGGAGTATCAGCTTCCATTCCACCTATCCTTTGATAAAGATGACATATTGTACTTTATCAACCAAGCAAGTAATTCAAGATCACCTGGTCCGGATGGCCTATCGAATGCACAATTGAAGCAATTCCCGGACATCTGGGCTGATATATTATATCTTATGTTTGAATCCATTAACATCTCTCAAAAAATTCCGATGTCATGGAAACAATCAATTGTCATTCCCATTTATAAGAAGGGCGATCGGGCCTCTCCGGCCAGCCACAGACCCATTTCTCTGCTCGATGTGTCGGGTAAGATTTTTTGCCGTCTGATCCTTAGAGAATTGAATAATTGGACAAAAAATTACTTTAAGAGGGATCCTCTGCAATCAGGTTTTGTCAGTGGTCTTGGTACGATCCCTAACATACTTACCATCAACATGCTTAAGTCACAGTATGTGTCTAGGAAGCAATCCCTATACTTTGCGTTTATCGATTTCCGATCAGCCTTTGATTCAATAAATCGTGACCTTCTATTTTTCAAGTTAAAATCACTTGGTTGTCCATCCTCTCTTTTGGCTTTAATCATTCAATTACATACGGAGACCTCCATGAGAGTCAGGCTCTCCCTCGAAGGTCTTCTGTCTGCCTCATTTCTGACTTTTTTGGGACTTAAGCAGGGATGCATTTTGGCGTCCATACTATTTAACTTGTTTATCTTTGATATGGGTCTCTCGTTCCTTGGAATTATAGCAGATGCACCAGAGTTGGGTGGCCAGCGTATTCCATGGATACTTTACGCTGATGACCTTGTTTTAATGTCACAAACCCCTAGAGGTCTACAGAACTTGCTAACTGCCCTATCAGATTATGCTGAGACAAATTATTTAACAGTAAACCTGGCCAAATTCCAGATACTGGTTTGTAGGCCTCATGGAAAACCCAAAACTTATAATGGGTGTTGGCGCCTGCAACAGGAACCTATGGAAATACTCTTGGAATACACATACTTGGGCATCTCTATTCAAAACACTGTTAGTGATGGCAAATATATGCTCACTTTACAGTCAAAATTACTAACTTTGATATCGCAGGCTAAAATTCTTGTATATAAGTATGAGAAATTTACGCTGAAACACCTTCTTATGTTTTATGAGCAAAAGGTTCTTCCCATTATCCTCTACAGTCCCGAATCCAAGCTATACTCAAACGATGGCTCATGGAATAGACTTGAGTTGACCTTTTGGAAAAGGGTTTTGTACCTGGCAAACTGTTCACTTCTGCCTATATTGCGTTTCGAACTGGGTTTGAACTCATTATGTAGCAGAGTTAAATGGAAAATGTGCTCCTTTTTTCGTAAAAGTCTGCTTGGTCTGACCAACAATAACATACTGAGCACCGTAGCTCGCTACTTGTCTGCTTCCACTTTTGACTTTCCTTCAAAATGGCGAAATCTTGTTCTGGATACCCTAGTTGAAGCCAACATATCATTACAGTTCCTTATTGAAAACCCGGCCCGTGCCAAAAAAAGTACTACCAATGGGATTGGATTAAAAATTATGTCCTATGTGTGAAATACCGAAATTTTGATGCAAACCGCTTTGGAATAAAATGTGTGGGTCAAGCAGCTGGCTATCTTTTGAAATGTCCATCCGCAAATGTCCGTAATAAACTATTGCGGTTGAGACTAAATTTATGGTCGACGAGAGAAGTGTTGGCGAGGCGTAAAATTATTCACACCGATCTAAACTTCGGTCGTTTCTGCGAGAATCAAAGCGTAAGAGAAACTTTGCAACATATAATTGTTTCCTGCCCTAATTTGAAGGATATGCGAGAAAAACATTTTAACAATTTGCTGAATTTGTATGTGGAATTAGATGATAATGAGATATGGAGCATTTTATTTAAGAGTGTCAGATTTTCGGTCATAAAGGCTTTGGTGCACTTTTTGGAAGCCGTTTTACCCGTTGAAATATTTATTCAATCTTGATGTGAAGGTTAATACACCCTAAGCGGTCCCTGTGCACTGAGATCTAATTATCATCGTCTTCATCTTGAAATATTTCTGTCACTTAATTTTAGATTTCCTCATTTAACTGCTCGTTTGCCATCACATTCTCCATGATTTCATTTGTAAACACCCTTTTTAGTGTGTTGTTTGAATCTTATTTGTGCCAAATGGAAATGTAACTTTAAATGTGTTGTTGATTTTGAAAAGTTGATTAAGTCAGCTGTATTAAAATAAAAACTAAAAATAATTTTAAAAAAGGACTAAAATACATAGTTGCATGAATCTTGATTGGTGTTGGATTGACATATTGAATTCAAATGTTTTCACCCAATTAAAGTGTTGCTAGGAAAGTGATCTGTAACAGTGGCTTCCCAGAGCCCCCCTCTAGGTTCCGGGCTCATTAAGTGGACGGTCCAGCGGACAACACCACTTAAAGAAGGTACTGCTGTAAACGATGGAAAGGAGAAAGAAGTTGCCAATTTCTGTAAACTAGAGCCCAAATGCAAAGCAATGTAAGCTTGGCTGGAAGTCATTTCAGGGGCCGGTCATGAAGGGTGAAGCGTGGCCGGGTGCTGAGATGATCTCTTGCACAGAATGATGCGTAGGATGATCCAGACATGTGAATGATGCTGAGAGGCAAAGGGCACAGGCAGAAGCAGGACTTTGTAGTTGGCCATCAGTACAGCTGTGCTTTCCTCTTATTATGACCTGACTCGTCCTGTTAATGGCTAACCCTTGCAGTGCTTCCAGGTCGCATTGAGACGTGTAGGATGCTGGATCTATGCTGGAGTCCACCCCTGCTGGGTTGTTTTCACTTCAAATTGCATAACCTGTTGGAGGATCATACAGGAACATTGAAATTAAATTAGTTAAGTCTTGTTGAGCCTCAATCATTGTAAGGACGTTGTTTGCATATATATAACATTCAAACGTCAACCTTCCCAGCCACATAAAGGATTAACATTTTTTGATGGATGGATGTATGGTGGACTGCAAAATCATTAGCTGACGAGGATGGGAGATAATTAAAAAAAGAATATCTGCAAAAGACTTACCAGGATGGTCTCGGGCATCTTCATGAGCCAATAAATATGCATTGTATAAAGCCTCATTACGAGTGTGGCGGTACGGAAGCAAGAGTGCTGGTAAGCTTACCGGCATCCTTGTTTCCGGACCTCCACACTACGAGTTTGCATGCCGGGGCCGTCGCGCCCAGCAGGTCTGACCTGACGGGTGCAACTGCCCCGGTAGGCAAGCTTTTCACAGAAGCACTGGCACCGTTAGTAACGGTGCCAGTGTTTCTATCTCCCCACTCCCATAGAGTCCTATGGAACTCTACGGGAATGGGCAGTTACAAAATCTGATGCCTGACTTCCCGCGCCGCCCCGACTTGTAATATCCGGGTGGCACCGGGAAGTCCGGTGCCGGATTTGGTATTACGGGGTTGGATGCAACCCACCAGTCGCACCAACCTTGTAATGAGGCCCCATGTCTTTTTCCATTGCCAATTAACAAGAGAGGTCCTGGGAGTCTCTCGTAACCAGGACTAATGTCGGGCGGAGGGACTCCCAGGCCCCTCTCCCCCCCTTGTTTTTTTTCCATTGCCACGCTTTTCTTGTGTCTGGTTGAGTAACATTTTCAGATATGAGTTAGTACGATTTTCATCTAAGGTTGAGTGCAATTTTCATCTTTGTTTGAGGGTTGAGGTAGTGTTGGCACCTGGGATTGGGATGGTTTTATGGTTCAAACAGTAATGGCCTGTTTGTTTTTGTCCCTCCTTTTCTTGCTTTAGATGTATATGCATACAAATGATCCTCACTGATAACACTTTTTTGTTGAGGCTGAAAAGAGGCTGGCCCATATTTCTCAAATGTGCAATTGGCTATTGGCGCCTTAGTTACCAGCAAGCAGTACTTTATTGCACAGCAGTCAACATGGTTACCATATGGCAAAAGCGTCTGCACATTATAGAATGGAACAAGGCTGAATTCCCACATAGACCATGTCAAATGCCTGTCACTGCAGGGCTTAGTGGGGTGTCAGTGCCAGCAGCGGAGGCCCCAACACTGCCACTACTATGTTTAGGGAGGCTATGTGCAGTGGGACACAGAAGATGCACCCTTGAGGAAGATTGCATATGAGCCCGTCCCGGTCCTTTTTGTTCTGCATTCTAGTTAAGTGGCGGCAGGAAGAAGTGACAAGAAGAACAGAAAGTGCGTTTAATGTGTTTCTGCTGGGCCATGTTTAGAGAGTAGTAGTTTCTGTAGTCCTTGATGCACAGCAGAGAGGCCTACCGGACGTTTGCACACATTCCATTAGCCAGTTTGAGAGTGTTTGTACCCTTTTGAGGAACAGTGTGTTATTTGCCTGAAAGGGATGGCGGAATAATGTTCTTGCATATGATGAGATTTATTAAGAAGTGCATGAAGTTGCTGCACATTTCTTAAATCAGAAACGCACTTTCATAATATGAAAGTGCTGTTGATACTGCTGGAATCATTCCTGCTCCTTATATTTGAATTTAACAGCAACGGGATACGTGCTTACAAATCACAAAACGTATGTGAGTATTATTTAACTACATGTTTTTGTGTGTGGACACGCGATAGAGTCACTATTAACTTTTCATATTCAGGCGTTTTGTTCCAGTACGCAGTGGTGTAGGGCCGAGTGACCACCAGTGTCGGCCCTTAAGGCAGCATCTGCCAACTATCTAGCCAGGAGAATGACTTCACATATGATGTGACTTGTTCTGTGAAAAATCCACCTACACGCTCATTATGACAAGCTCCTCGTCTGGGAACAACTGCTGACAGTTTCTATGCGTCTGCATCGAATGCCCATGTATATTGTCCTGGGACACGTCTTTTTCTAAACAAGATTTTCAAGAGAATCTAGCTTTCTGCAAAGTGTCCGTGGGTATTAACTTGGATTGATTTATGCTGTTGCCTATGTTTGTTCAATGGGAACAGCATGCTTGGGGATTAGTGACATAATTAAAAATATTTGTGCACTCGCTGGAGGAGTTGAGATGGAATCGCTATCACTTGAAACTCAGGCAACAACTGGTTTTCGGGCCAGGGTTCATTATTCTGTCAAGCGTTAGCTGATAGTCTGTAAACATGTTACATCACCCGCAGTTCCCAGGGCCTCTTTCGAAGCTTTCCTTTCAAGTAAAGCAAATTTGTAGTCTCCATGACTTCTCTTTTGGGTTGAAAGAATGTTTTAAATATATTGAAACAGTCTGCTCGCGGGATGGAAACAAAAACAAGAAATCCAGAGTACCTGTCAAACGATCACAGAAGCGCCATTCCGTGGCCTCTCAGGGCCGCCGTACAACAATATATCAGAGATACTTCGTTCTGCATTCTGATTTCAGCTGTTAAAAAATTCGTGTCTCAGGCTTGGTGTGTTGAATTGATTTGCTACGCTTTTTGGACGTTGTTAGTCCAGCTTTATGAAGAAGAAAATACAAACGGAACATAACATTCCAAAACTTTGGGCGCAAAATAAAGCGTGTCGCAGTTGTTAAAAATGCTCACGTGCCCACAGACATTTTAGTGACAGAAAGCATTTGTGAAAGATTCTACTTAAGCGAACAATACTTTTCCGTCCAATTCAGTAACATATGTTGATGTACTCCTGACAGCAGTGGAACACAAACATTTCAGGGGCAAAGTACAATCAACAAAGTAACATTGAAACAATGTGCAATCGACAATGCACTTGTTCACCAACCCACCGCAATCGTCAGTGCAGTGCATCTTAACCACTTTTGGGGCCCTGGGCATGGACATCTTTGGGGCCCCCTCCACCAAACCAAATGAATTAAGTTATCAAGACTATCTGGTTGCACCCTTCACCCCCTTGTCATGATCACAACCTATAGGTTGATATGCTGCCTTGCAGCATTCAAAAAAAGCGTGTTTACTCCCTTTAATTCCCCTTACCCTCTTCATTCTTGCTCTAATCAGAATGATAAACAAGTAGCGTTTGAAGGCCAACATTAGCAATCTACGAAGAGGTTACTTCTGTTCTATTGCAGACCCAGGATACTTTTTATCAATGGCATTCAGGAACGTATGCAGCCTGTAGCATTAATGCAGGAATGTATGTAAAAAGTACATGGAACCATGGTCAAGTCCTAAAAATAAAAGTGCATGGACTCATCAACAAACGCAATGGGATGTGTTTTCGCCAGAAATGTGCATATCAAGTTGAAATATACACATTTCATTTAATTGACTTTGCATAACCACTCAATTTGCACAGGGTGAACAGCATTTGCCTTTCATAAAATCAACACACACACAAAACCAAGAGAGGATATTTTCTTCTAATAGTATTTTTAGACATTTCACCTTCACTTTAATTCATAAATTCAAAGAAGTCTTTCAATGTTTCTCATTTTAGCTGGGGGGGCTGAGTCCACCCTCTGAATAAAGTGGGTGGACTGCGTCCACCCGCATGTACCCTCGACTTGATCCCTGCATGTAACCCAGAATAAACAGAGCGCTATATAGTACGCTATATAAATGCCAAATAACATAACATAACATAACAGAGAACTCACATTAGCTGCCTCACAGAATGCAAAAGTGCTCAAGCATTGATACAGGAGACCAATTGGAAGCTAGGAGAAAGCAACGCATACAATGGCATGGATAGTGGATGCAGATTATAAGCTATCAGGAAGGTGTCTGTATCTAGACGGACTGAGATAAGAAGTGGGATGTGGTTTTCAAATAGTGTTGCCATTAGAGATCAAAGGAACAAGTGCTGTGATGTGCAATATATCAATGCTCACTATTATAGTGGAAGGAACACTATAGCCTGTGAACCTATGTGTGAAGCTTTTATGAAGATCCTACCCTGTGAAGGAAATCACTCTGAAGGGCTGACAATTTTGAAAGGTTTAGGAACTGGCAATTTTGAGAGGTTAGGCAATACAAGATCCAATGAGATGCCCAGGAATCCACATGGGTTAAGGAGTGGATTTGTGCCAACCCTGCAATTTCTGAATTTGAACACTTTCATTTCCAGCTATTATCATGAACTAAACCAATCTCATTTTATAACATTTACTTGGAAAGTACACAAATCACATTACAAAGCATGACCATTTATAAAAACGAAATGTTATAGAAGGGTGTTACACAAAATGGGAAAGATTCTAGCTTCATTCTCGCCATCGTAAAGGGAAGTAAATAAGTACCATCACACCAATGGATGTGATTTAACCCATTTAACCTGGGTTTTTCTTTCGTATTTTAAAGCTTTAAATGCTTCCAAAACAATGGCTTGTGACATTGTCATTTATAAACGTGCATAAAAAACTTTGAGCAAACCGTTTTTTGTGTCAAACGAGCAGACCTTAAAATATGCTTGCCCGAGGCCTGCAACATCTGGGCTGCTCTCTTCTGTCTACCACCCTTTCCAGTCAAATGGCCTACATAAGAAGAAAGATCAAGTAATGGGCTAAACAATACCACTGCATGCAAGAAGGCAAACCTCACATAAGACAGCACAGTAATGTAAAATATATTAGATGATTTGACCAGGATCACTGTATCATCTGCTGACAAAGCCAGGATACAAGCATGAACACCTTTGTTCCACAGTCTTGAATTTGGATTCTTATTCATCTCTTGGACTAATGGTTTATGCTAATCATTGGAGGTGATTGCCTAGGTTTTATAACACCCCATCTGAACAAACCAATTTCTAGACCTTCACCATAAGGATGATATGTTAGTTTTTATAGCAACTACTATCTGGTGCATATGCATTGCTGATAATACCACCTGATGTGCTATACAACCAGGTACATATGCAAGTAGGTTTATACATTTCAAACATAGGAAAGGCTCAACCAGCTTTGCTGGAATGTGCTATTCTAATCTTGCATATGAACACATATCTCTGCAATGAGTGCTTGAAACACTGAGCTAACTTCTGAACGATTGTGGCATTCAATTTATCAATATGCATTTAAACTTGAGCTATTAGACATGATAAACATAATTCCCACAGGAAGGAAAGAATGCTACAGAGCTGTGCCGTTAGGAACACACACACTATGTATATAGCAGTGAACTCAGAAGGCGTTACATGATGAATTGATCAAGGCAGAATGTACTTGTCAAAACAGACAGGCAATGGGCTTAGAACCTCAGCAGCATGCTATAAAATATCCTGACACGTGCTATTTAAGTCTAGTGAATGATGGAATCGTACTTCTTTAGATCAGGCACCCTTGTGGGCCCCCCTCCAAGTTGGGTGCCCTGGGCAAGTGCCCCTTTTGCCCTTCCATAATAACATCTCTGAGTTAGTGGTCATTTTTCAGTGACAAATTTGGTGACTGCGACGAGGGCTGACGGGGGCTGATGGAGACACCTCCTGGTGATCCCTGTGGGCCCGGGAGAGACCATTTTTTCAGAGTGAGAGCCTGCTGGACCACCAGAGGCTGAGGAGAGGAATACAGCAGAGGGCAAAAATTGACCTCGTAAAAAAATACCATAGGGCCTTGTTTACAAAACGTTTTTAAGGGGATTTTCTGATTGAAAAACGATTTTGTAAATCAGGTCCATACTGTTTCAATTTTTTGTTTGGACCAAGTTGTCCTAGTCCTTCTCCCTTGTGCACAAATGCCTTGAAAAATATGCTTTTTGCACTAGTACACTTTTTGCCCTTTCATCTTTGCAAAGTTTCTGTAATATCATGACTGCAGAAACTTTTCTCAGGTTCAAGTTCAAATAGCACTAGGGCAACAATTGTCACGGTGCCCAAAAACAATGTTTCTCCTAATCCTAGTACTTTGACTTGGTGGAAAATGTGCATTTAAAGAATATGTGTTTTTCACTAGTGCATTTCTATATGATCCTCTCAGTCACAAGCAACGATTGCAATTTCTTTTAGCACTGTAATTAACAGTTGATACTATTACTGAATTTAAACGTAGTCAATTTATGAACCTCAGGAGGATGAGCTGCTGGCTTCAGAACGTGGGTTTGCGAAAATCTGACACCATACTAATACCAAAGTCAGCAGTGATGCCATCACTCTGCGCTATTTGATCAGCTACTACTAGTATAATGTTTCTTAAAGGTTTTGAATTATCTCAGTATACCTTCATGTTATTTACAACAAGAAATCAGGACAAGCGTGAAAAAATAAAATATGCAGTTGAGCATTAAACATATATTAGAAAGTAAACGCAGGTCTTCTGGATTTGGGAACTTTTTTGACGCATTTTGGTTCAAGGAAAAACACCAGTAAGTGGGGTTTTGCTTTTCTATGCCATGCCACAATCTACTTAGATCCTTTTTTCTCCACCCATTAAAAGGAAAGACCACAAGAAAAGCCACATACACTTTGCCATATGTAACAATCAGGTTAGTCAAGGTTACATGTCCAATAATTGAAAGAATTTGTTAAAGGCATGTACGGCATTGAAAAATGTACTGTACTCGTCGATTATTGAGATCAGTCTGCAGACTTTAGGATTTTCTGGAGACTTCTTTCAACTATGAACATTTTAGATGCGTCCCCTGGCAGGATGAGCCTCCAAATACAGAGGTGTCCGTTGTCACCACCAAGAATAGGGGTAGAATACAGGTGGGACAGAATCTGAATCTGTTTAATCAGCTGTGATTTGAGTGAATCACAATGCCTGAATGTATAGTTGCGTAAGCAAGTAACCACTTAATTGAATATAAAAACAGCCACTACAGCAGTGAACACATTTCTTTCATCGATGGTGGTCAAATCACAGACAGTGAAGAGTACTGAAATTAGTTTGACTGAAATACATATCTGTCAAAGAGAGCAGCCAGCTTCAAAAAGGAAAAAATCGAATGCACATCCAATACTACGTAATAATTGTGGAAAGAAGTCCAGTGACCTACGTTAAACACATTTTGACCTCTTTTTTCAAAGTTGTTTTATTCTTATGTCCCTATACCTAACTATGTTGTTAATAGGAAAACAAATGAAAATCTAGAGTAGAAAGATTCCTCAGGATTAAAATATGTATGCCAATATGGACCAAAACTGAAACCAGGGTTTGGAACATTTGATCCAATGGGTTTCTAAAATTCTCATCGGCATGAGATGCTGAGTTTATAATCTCACCTTTGAGTTCGAGACAAGGTGACAACAATATATCTCATCCGTATTTGCAGCATTCTCTGATAACCTAATTGCATCGATATCCTTGAGTTTATCATGTGCCTTTACATGAGTACCCTAACAGCTTGGTGTTTAATGAACATGGATATATATATATATATATATATATATATATATATATATATATATATATATATATATATATATATATATTCAGTAAAAAAAACTTTGTTAAAGGGACGTTATGGTTAAGTTGTGCTACTGAAAACCTATGAAATTCAGTAAAAAAACTTTGTTAAAGGGACGTTAAGGTTCAAAGTAAAACCGAAAAACCCCCGAAATTCACTAGTTATGGTAAGCTAATCAAGCATAACTTGCGCCGCCACCGTGCATTGCTAAGACTAACACCCAGGACATCAAAGATTTTCCAACATTTCCATTTGCATTTTTTGTTATAGTAATGTGAATATTGTAGCGTTCATGCGCCGTTCCAGGGACTGGAACGGTGGATAATGGCCCAGTAGCCCTAGTAATCAGCCCATGCGAAGCGAGGGTGGATAACAAGGACTCTGGGCCATTACCCCCCATTTCAGCCCCTAAAATGGGGGATGAACGCCATTACCAGCCTAGGTTTCCAAAGCGGTAACCCGTGCTACTAAAAAATAGGATTTCTCATCCTATATCGGGATGGCCTTTTCCAAGATGGCCACCATGGAAAGGGAAAGCGCCAGTTCCATACAGGTCCCATCTTCCCTTTCCATGGCAGCATCCAAAAGGAAAAAAAAAATCCTCTAACCATATTAACATAAGCACATTTTTCTTCCCTTTCAAATCTATCCTAATTGCGAATAACTTTACGACAGGTGGACATGACCACTTTAATACTATATTTTGTCCCTTCTGGTCATGGCCAGTAGCCACATTGTCCGGATCATGACCTTATACCATGACCCCGACATTCGGGCCACTGCCATTGACTACAGCCTACCCCTCAGGCACTAAAAAAACATGCTTCTCGATCCTTGCCAATGAGCCTTATGCAAATTTGCTGTAAATCCACGTTTTATTTTTTTGAAACTGTCAAAATAATACACAAATCATTTGTCATATGAGCTGTCTACAAAATTCCAACAAACTTTGTAAACGTCATTCGAAATTAAATCATATGCCCCGCCCCTGAGCCTCACATAACCAACCCTAGTACTAATGAACACCTTTTTCGGTGATGTTCCTCTTCAGTGTAGCCAAATGCACCCATAACCACCTACGTGACGTGACGCAGAACCAAAAATCAACACACATCAGCTAACAACATACCACGTCACAATTCAAATTATTAAACCGCTCTTTAAAAGAAAACAATAACAGTATACAATTTGTTAAGTACTTTTATTTCACAATAAACTCTCTGAGAACATCCGACTGTTCTCATATTCAATCAAATTGCAAATTTGTTTCTTCGCTCGTGATCGAAAATGTTAATTGTGAGACACACGTTCTTCTTTTTCCATACACAAAGTGTTTGTTTTTGATGAGGGAACCGCTTGTGTCCCACAGTGAATTCCAGGGCGTCTGCATCAACTTACGCCTAGACCACGATAAAGGATGTTATATTGCTCCTAATCGCTAGTGCAGCGTATGGACACATGGGTGCTGGCCGATCGTCCCACAAAACAGTCACAGTATTCGACCCTTTCACGACTACGTGCACCTGACGAATGAAGAACCCATCAGTTGGTATCTGGAATCCAAGGCAATCACAGTAAGACAGCATGTAGCTATTTGGAAAACATAACAGAAAATATGTATCAATACCCTTCAAACAATCACAAAAAAGACAAAAAGAACCTAGAAACTGATACACAATTCCATAGAGTCATACATGACATTTTAAAGAAATATTAGCGTTGAACCTGGGTGAATCTGGTTATAGTGGACATACGACTACATTGTGCACTTCCCATAACCACAGAAAAAAGACAACCACACAGAAAAATAGTACTTGAGTTACATTGCCAAAATTAATCTTCAGATAATAATAGGTTAAACCTTGTTCCGGTATACAGTCGTCAAAAGCAAACTTACATAATATTCACTGTCTCCATTGTATTTGCGAAAATCAGTCCGTAATGCTCAATCCGCTTGCATCAAAGAATCTTCATGAACTGAATTCACATGTTCTGTACACACTTTTGGAATGCATAACTTTATCAAATGTTCTTTATTACAAACCTCCTCTCACTGACTCTTCACGAAAAAATCCCTTTCTCTCAAGGTCAAAAAACAATTGACCCTTCTACTTTCTGTCCCATGCGTGGGCTCCCTTAGCTTGCAACCAAAAAATCAAAGTTGCTGACCTTCACACAGAATGTAAATACATTCTCACTTTGCAACAACACGGCTCAACGCACCCATGAAAACTCGGCCACTGTTTCCATCAAACACTGCAGGTGTCTGCCTCAGATGCCAAAGTCTAGAGGGCACCAATCTGACTCCAATATTATTTTACATACATTGTAACAAAGACATATTACTCCTTCACTGGTATTTTACGCACAATATATTGAGGTATACCTCCAAATAGGGTGACCAACTTTGTCACATCCCTTTGCGGAACAAAAGGTGGTGATGATGTCACGGCATCATTCACCTGGCAGAATCAATGCATTGTAATGCCGTGGAATATATATATATTATATGGAATATATATATATATATACATGGCCACGGTAGTGGCCATGTAGTTATGGTTAAGTTGCTGTTTCCTTAGGAAGAGCACTTTTTGGGCAGCTTATAACTTCGCTCCCCCTGGACGAATCCTCACCAAACTTTGCAAGTATATGGCCCACTCTGAATTTTTTTGCAAAGTTTGGTGAGGATTTTTCCAGGGGGGGCAAAGTTATAGGGGGGGTCCCAAAACTTTTTTTTTTCCCCATAGACTAAATGGGAAAAAAATGTTGCTCGCGCCTACAGCCCAAACCTCTGGACGGATTTTCACCAAATTTGGACCAGGAGCGGCGGCTTGGTCCCGAAAGTGTGCTTTTGCAAATTTGGTGAAAATCCGTCCAGTAGTTTTTTTTTAAATGACCAAAAAGTAGGTAAAAAAAAATTAGTGATATCTGTGTTCGGTCCGTGGACACACTTCCCTGTTCGCTCCGCAGACAGTGTCCTGATTGGCCAATCGGCTTGCGTGATGTCCGCGGACATGCGACATGTTCGCTGATTGGACGGTGTTACGCGTAAAGCGCGTCAGATTTTCGGTAGCGCCCGCCATCTTGGATTCGCGGACGTCCGTGGACAGCGCAGTGAAAGTTTTTTCCAAATGTGTATTTAGTAGAGTGTGTTGGTGTGTAGGAGTGTTTGGGGAGGATGGAAGGGTATGAGATAGGTTAAATGTTCTTCTTTTTTATGTGGTAGACGTTCCTTTTGTGTTTGATTTGTCTGCGGACATCACGGATGTTCTGAAATGTTCTAAATAAACTGAATGGGGGGTATTCTGAGGACTCAGTATGTGTCCGTTTCGTTCGCAAGCAAGCTGAAACTGTTCTAAGAACACTTGTGGTGTCCTGAAATGTTTGCAAATAAACAAAATGGGAGTGTTCTGGGGACGGTGTCCGTATTGTTCTGTGGAAAGTTGAATGTGTTCTAAGAACACTCGGGGTGTCCTGAAATGTTCGCAAATAAACAAAATGGGGGTGTTCTGATGATGCTGTGCGTATTGTTCGTTGTCAATTTGAAAGTGTTCTAAGAACTCTCGCGTTGTCCTGAAATGTTCGTAGGGGGTGTACTGAAGACGCTGTCCGTATTGTTCGATGGCAAGTTGAAAGTGTTCTAAGAACTGTCTTGGTGTCCTGAAATGTTCGCAGGGGTTGTCCTGAAGATGCTGTCCGTATTGTTCGATGGCAAGCTGAAAGTGTTCTAAGAACACTCGGGGTGTCCTGAAATGTTCGCAAATAAACAAAATGGGGGTCTGTTCTAAGAACACACGCGTTGTCCTGAAGTCTTCTTAGAACTCTCGCAGTGTCCTGAAATGTACGTAGGGAGTGTCCTGAAGACGCTGTCCGTATTGTTCGATGGAAAGTTGAAAGTGTTCTAAGAACACTCGGGGTGTCCTGAAATGTTTGCAAATAAACAAAATGGGGGTGTTCTGGGGACGCTGTCCGTATTGTTCTGTGGCAAGTTGAATGTGTTCTAAGAACACTGGGGTGTCCTGAAATGTTCGCAAATAAACAAAATGGGGGTGTTCTGATGACTCTGTCCGTATTGTTTGTTGTCAAGTTGAAAGTGTTCTAAGAACTCTCGAATTGTCCTGAAATGTTCGTAGGGGGTGTCCTGAAGACGCTGTCCGTATTGTTCGATGGCAAGTTGAAAGTGTTCTAAGAACTGTCTCGGTGTCCTGAAATGTTCGCAGGGGGTGTCCTAAAGACGCTGTCCGTATTGTTCGATGGAAAGTTGAAAGTGTTCTTAGAACACTCGGGGTGTCCTGAAATATTTGCAAATAAACAAAATGGGGGTGTTCTGAACACTGTGTCCGTATTGTTCATTGTCAAGTTGAAAGTGTTCTAAGAACTCTTGCGTTGTCCTGAAATGTTCGCACATAAACAAAATGGGGGTGTGTTCTAAGAACACACGTGTTGTCCTGAGGTTTTCTAAGAACTCTCGCGGTGTCCTGAAATGTTCGTAGGGGGTGTCCTGAGGACGCTGTCTGTATCGTTCGATGGCAAGTTGAAGTGTTCTAAGAACTGTCTCGGTGTCCTGAAATGTTCATAAATAAACAAAATGGGGATGTGTTCTAAGAACTCACGCGTTGTCCTGAAATGTTCGTAGGGGTTGTCCTGAAGACGCTGTCCGTATTGTTTGTTGTCAAGTTGAAAGTGTTCTAAGCCCTCTCGCATTGTCCTGAAATGTTCGCACATAAACAAAATGGGGGTGTGTTCTAAGAACACACGCGTTGTCCTGAAATGTTCGTAGGGGGTGTCCTGAGGACGCTGTCCGTATTGTTTGTTGTCAAGTTGAAAGTGTTCTAAGCCCTCTCGCATTGTCCTGAAATGTTCGCACATAAACAAAATGGGGGTGTGTTCTAAGAACACACGCGTTGTCCTGAAATGTTCATAGGGGGTGTCCTGAGGACGCTGTCTGTATTGTTCGTCGTCGAGTTGAAAGTGTTCTAATACCCTCGTGGTGTCCTGAAAAGTGTTCGCAGGGGGTGTCCTGAAGACGCTGTCCGTATTCTTCGATGGCAAGTGGAAAGTGTTCTAAGAACACTCAGGGTGTCCTGAAATGTTTGCAAATAAACAAAATGGGGGTGTTCTGAGGACGCTGTCCGTATTGTTCGTTGTGAGCTGAAAGTGTTCTAAGAACTCTCGCATTGTCCTGAAATGTTCGCACATAAACAAAATGGGGGTGTGTTCTAAGAACACACGCGTTGTCCTGAAATGTTCGTAGGGGGTGTCCTGAGGACGCTGTCCGTATTGTTCGTTGTCGAGTTGAAAGTGTTCTAAGAACTCTCGCAGTGTCCTGAAATGTTCGTAGGGGGTGTCCTGAAGACGCTGTCCATATTGTTCGATGGCAAGTTGAAAGTGTTCTAAGAACTTTCGCGTTGTCCTGAAATGTTCGTAGGGGGTGTTCTGAAGATGCTGTCCGTATTATTCGCTGGCAAATTGAAAGTGTTCTAAGAACACTGGTAATGTCCGCGGACATTAAATGTTTACATAGGCCATAGTTGAAATGTTTTACTCTATGGGTGTGATATGCTGCGGTGGTTGTGGCCGGGCATAGTGTTGGGTGGATGGCCATTTGGCCATGCACCCAACACTCTATGCCCTGGCCACAACCACCGCAGCATATCACATGTATAGCTGCTTATAACTTTGGGTCAAAAACAAATTTATAAGGAACAAAGTTATAAGATACTATGGGTGTTATATGCTGTGATGGTTGTGGCCAGGGCATAGAGTGTATAATATACTTACTGTTTGGTTTAGTAACTGGAGTACATGTATTTCTTGTTCCTTTCTGTGATAAAAGAAAATAGCATGTTAGTATTAGTATTTTGTAATGACTTTTTACATTGTATAATCAACATTTTTTTTTGGACCCTCATATTTAGTAGATTGCAAACCAGAGTACTGTGCAATTTGCTGAGTTTCTGTGTTCGTTGCTAAAATCATTGGGTCTTTGGGAGAAAAAAAAAATCCATGTTGGATTAAAAAAAACTTTTTCTGTTACGCTACAGTTTATGTGTTTGTTTGTTTTCAGTATTCATTTGTTGTTTCTGCCCAATGCTTTATACATTGGGTTGTTGCATTTTTTTTTGGAGCAGTAACATATTATTAATTTGTTTGGGTATTATGAAATTTTGGAGCAGTTAGATACCAGTAGGTGTATTCTAACTGGCTATTTTTTGATATATTTTAGTGGCATTGATTTATCTGTTTGGATAGTGTTAAATTTTGGGACAGTTAGATACCAATTGGCGTATTCGAATTGTCTATTTTTTGCTCTAATTTAGTGGTATTCATTTATGTGATTAATTGTTGTAGAATCTTTGGGCAGTTAGATAGCTTTTGGAATATTCTAACAGTTTACATTTTTTACTACAAGTTTACTTGAGGTTTAAGTACAGTTCAGTTATCAAATTCTGGTTTTAAGAACATTAAATAAGCGTTTGTAAGATTTGCTGGTAATCTCTGCTTTAGAGTAATGGTACTATGATTACATTGAAACCATCCACATTTCTTTTTTATATATGCAGTGTAGTGCCCTGAATTGGTTGTGGCTCCTGCGTGGTAGATTATACCTATTGTTGTGAAGGTTTTCTTACCAAGTGATATTTGACCATGTGTGAATCTAGTCAGCTTGCAGTTGTTTTTGGTACAATCTGCATTGTAATGTAGAAGCATTAGTATTATGTATTTACTATGTGTTTGTATTACTAACGTGGAGCGATTATCTGAATTGCAGGTAGAACATAATCTACCATGGTTTGCATTTTGTACAAGTTGCTGAAATGGAATGGATTCACAATTAGGTATTGATATATATAAAAAGTGTTAATTGGGGATTTCTTCTTGTGTCACATTGTTGCAGAGAGTGCATGTATGTTTCCAAATGTATGAAATCTGGATGATTTCATTTATAGGTATGTTTTTGTTTTCCAGTGCTTGTAGTAAGTACATTAGAAATTATTGTGGATCCTCCTGTGCATTTATAGTGAATTTCACCATTCCAGCACAGTATTCCAATTGTTGTCTTATTCCATAAACACTATACGTGTTGTCAGGATTATTTGCTACATTTCTGTGAAGTACTAACATTTGCAAACACAATGAGTGTGTCTGTACTGTGTAAGTAAATGTTCTCAACAATTGGTGGTAATTGAATTAGAATATTTATTGCTACATTTGCGTAGTAACTTACACCAACTATATTTGAGAGTTTAAATGGACGAGGTAGTTCTGTATCTGACTGCTTTTTTTGGAGTTTGTCTTCCTTCTTTGAAGAAGTACCTGGTTTACTTTCCCTAATTTTTTGCTTGTGGTACTTGATGAAGTATTACTTTCTTTTACTCTCTTTGGAGGATTTGCAGTGACATCCTGTTGCTTTTGTGTTTGATTTATTTTTCTTTGATAATGTTTTACTTTTTGTGGAACAGAATATGTGTTTAGATGGGGAGCGTATAGTGAGCGAAGTCTATTTTATTCTAAAATGCAAGGAATATCAGCGTTTATTTTTCTTGCACCAAAGTTGATTAGAAATAGACCGTCAAGTGTATTTAAGCGTGATAGTGCTACGTAGCTCATGCCTTCTTTAACGACTGTGTTACCAATATCTATCATTGCTTTGTCTAGGGTAAGACCTTGTGATTTATGAATCGTGACTGCGTATGCAAGAGTTAGAGAAAATTGTTCTCTGTGTACATACATGTCTTTGAAGAGAAGGAATCGAGCTGTTGAGCCTCCTATCCTTTTAACTTCTGAAAGTTTGCCAAAGAGTATATTGACAAACTGAATTTTGTTGTCACGTGATTATGTTTGAAAGCCAACAACTGTACCCAGTGCTCCATTAACTAGTCCTTGGTCCACGTCAAGGTAACATTTAAGCATTACTCTGCAATTTAAGGATAATTTCAATATCTTTTCTAAGCCTGCTGTGTTTGAGATTGATTTTTCTAAACTATTTAGTCTTGTTGTGGCTTGGTCACACACAGGTAGTGTCATATCATGTACATCTAGTTTGTCTGTGGCGCTAATTTCCATTATTGGTTGCATTTCTTTACTTAACATTATTTAATTGAATTTGAAACAGCTTGCAAGAGTTGGCATTAAGGCCATACAATTGACATTTTTGTGGGCTAATTGTTCCATAACATCTGTAGCACATGCATTATCGCCATAACGTGCATTCATTTGCCGGGTTTTCAATATTGCTTCTGCTTCTTTAGAGAGTATACCAACTCTGATACTTTTTAAGATGTTGGCATAAGTGAGATCTGCAGATTGCCGCATGTTTTCTGTTAATACTCTGTGTTGGAAATGTTGCCATAGGTTGACATTACCAATGCTGCCAACAGTTTTACGGCAGAGTTTGTGTCCTAAAGTTTTAAAAATAGGCTCACCTTTTACTGGTGTCAATTGAAGAAGATCTCTGAAAACAACAATGTGTTTTCCTGCAAAGAGCTCTTCATAGTTTGTTTTCAGTACTTCTTGTAAACTGAGGTGAATCAAAGCCAACATTAGGTTGGAGACCATGCTCACTTCATCTATTAGTAGCATTTTCATTTGTTTTAATACTCTGCGTAGTTCCATTGCAGCTTCTGCATAAAGTTTGTAATAGTCTAATTTGTTCTGGTGTTCTACTGGCAATAGTAGTAATCAGTGTAAAGTGACACCACCTATGTTGTAGGCAGCTAAACCTGTGGGGGCAGTGACAACAGCTGACAGTTTGTTGTTTGTCAATTGTTGAAGGAATTTACTGATGAGTTTGATTAGGAATGTTTTGCCAGAACCAGCTTCACCACTGATGTACAGTAGTATAGGTTTATAATTATGGCAGGAACATTCTTTATTTTCATGTTGTACACCATGTGCAATTTGTTTTGTTACTTCCTCAAAAATGCTACGTTTTTTGTTGTTTAGTTTTGATTGTAGTATAGTTAAGTCTTCTTTATCTTCATACTGACACATTTCTACTTCTATCATAGCTAATTCTGCCTCATTTATTATTAGTGGTTCTCCCAGTGGTTCTTGGCTTCCTGTTACAGAAGGTTGACTACTGTCAGGAGTGTCTTTATCTAGTTGGGCCTGGAGTTCTTCTTCGTGTTGCTGTTCATTGTGCAACATTGTTTTGTATTGTGTAAAGTTTACATCAGTTATAGTGCTTTCATTTGCTTTGAAAGCATCTTCATATGAGTCATAGTTTTCTAGTATTTCTTCTTCTTTTCTCCATGGTTTAAAGAGTTGTAGCAGGGACATGTAATATATTTCTTTATGTTGAGGAGTCTTCAATGACAATTTGATATGATTAATTAAATTTGGTTTAGTGAGTTTAACTAAGCTGCCTTCACAGTTTGTCACTCTGTATTTGCCTTTTTTTTCAACAGGTTTTATATTATTTTTGTATGTGTAGTTTTGGGCTATGTGGTATAGACACATGGTTTCCAAAGTATTACTTCTGTTTGGGTAGTATGTGTCCAATAAATTGTTTTTTAAAATGTCTTGGCTGTTGGGATCATTTTTGGCTATTGTTTCTATATCTTCGTATGTTTTTAGAACTCTTTTTCTAGATTTAGCTGGACCAAGACTTAGCCATACTATATTTTCAGATTTACCATACAATGCAGTACCAGTTAAACAATCAGCTGCTTCATATGATCCACATTCTCTATGGGAGAGTATTTTTATGCCCAAGCTGTATAATTTCTGAGACACTGTTTTATCTGATGACAGGTCATTCCAGAGGTCTTGGAGCTCTGTCTTTTCTGCTTTGGTCAAGTATCCTGTGACATATTGTGCAACTGCAGTAGAATTGTCCGCAATGTACTGCACATCTATGTTTGCATTCCATAAGTGGGCAATAATTGCATTATAATCATTGATATATTTTTCTTCTTCTTTTCTTTTTATGTAATATGTATTTTTAGGTGACTTACCTTTAACACTATGTCTAACTGAAGACATGAGGTTGTTCACTTGACCTGTATTTGTAACTGGTCTAGGGAAACCAAATCGTCATTTGGTGTAGTATTTCCCTTTGTTTTTGTATTTGAGACGACAATATTTGCCACATTTATGTCTTTGAAATTGTAAAATTTGTGCATGAAGATCAGTAATTGTGGATTCTGATGGAATTTCACAAGTGACATATTTTTCAATAAACTGTAAAACAGTGGCATCACTGTCTTGACCAAATTTAGGAGCATTTTTAATCCATAAAAGCATGTGGATATGTGGTGCTCCTCTGGCTTGGTATTCTTTTCTCCAAAAGAAGTGTTGCACTTCTCCAAGGGGAGGACAGTTTTATTACAAATAAAATGTAGCATAGCAATGAAGCGATGGTGAAAATATCTTGAAACATTAACAGGATCCAAAGAACAAAGTTCACCTGGTGTTAGTATATCTATGTTTGTTTTGTTTTTATTTGATATGCGTTGGAAATCATGTAAATCTTCCCATGCATGTTCTGCACAAATTAATGTAACAAACCAAGTGGGTGGGCCAAGGTTTCTGATCATACAACGTACATCTCCATGACGTCGAAACCAGTACTCTTTAGTACCACGCATATTTGCTAATAGATTTGTAATATTTGATTGTAAAACCTTATCCTTTTGTTACACTTTTTGTAATAATTGTGTAGCTGTCCTATTTTGAAAGTGGGATCCTGATTTTGATATGTGTGCAACTCCGTAACATAAAGTTGCTAGTTCACTTTCAAAGAGTAGGTGGAATATGTATTCCACATTTTGTCGAAATCTGGGATCTTCAGAATACATCCGTAATGAACGGTATTCTGAAGCTGATATTTGATCATCATACCTTCCTCCTTTGCCAGCAGGAAAGAGTAGAGGAAAAGCACGTGCTTCTATAC
The DNA here is from genome assembly GCF_040938575.1 of Ambystoma mexicanum. NCBI lineage: Eukaryota > Metazoa > Chordata > Amphibia > Caudata > Ambystomatidae > Ambystoma > Ambystoma mexicanum. Next base: position 460,054,229 of record NC_090923.1, on the reverse strand, counting down.
TTTTTTCCCATATGCTGATTGGTGATCCTTTTGTTTGACGCATTTGGTATGTTTCCAGTGCATCTGCTATGGTGCCATTAGAGTGCAAAGGATGAATTGTATAATGGTCTAAAGTATTTGATATTGAAGCATGATCTAGTAGCTCAAATTGACCAGCTTCTTGTGTTTCTTTGTAATATTCATTATTCTCTTTAAGATATTGTAAGGCTTGTCTAACTTTATGTAAATCTACCAGCTGTTGCCATAGGTACTCCATTTAATAAGATAATTAAATATTGCTGCATTGGACGTTGCACTCCTAGAGTATGCACATTTTCTTTTAGATCTAATGGTAAATAAACTACTTTTCCACGAAAGCCTTTTACCAATTCAGAGGGAGGTAATTTTACTGTTTTTGGTTGAAGGCATATTATTGCTTGAAATGGGTGTACTGTTTGAATTATCATGCTCTCATATAAATTAAGTTGTTGTAGGGGTTTTGGTAGTGGGTATAATTCCAAATTTTTGTGATAGCACATGAAGGAGTTTGGTTGTTGTCAAGTTTTGTAGTGCAGTAACTGCAAAGAATTAAGGGGCCACTTATTTCGTATTTGTTTTCTGCTACAAGGTAGAGAGCTAATTCAAACCATTTAGAATCTTCATTGTCTTCTATTTTTCGTGTTACGTTTATAAAAAGTTCTGCGGCAAGATACACATACATCGTTTGGTACTTCAGCTGATGTTCTTTTACATTTTAGTATTTCTTTTTTGTATGTGTTTAGCAAAAGCTTGCCATGTGTAGAATTGTTGTTAATTTGGTTTAAAGCTATTTCATTCTGTAAATGGCTTTCACTTCCAAAATATTTTTTCTGGATATAGTCAATTTCTTGAAGTAGGTCTTTTGCTGTACCATGTAGAAGAATGTTATTTAAATTTGCTAGTGCTAAAGCAGGACATTTAGCATAGTACAGTTTATAGACTAGATTTCTTATAGTTGAATGATGTGTTGATATTCTTTTGATATCATGGAAGGTGGTTTTACAAGTAGGTCCTGTAATGCAGGCCAATGAATGTCCTTTTAGTCCTGTGTATTTGCGCACTGGACAGGTATCCATATTTTGCAGTAGTTTAATTTTGATTTTGTCTTTGCTTTTTACATAATGATTGAGGGATTGGCATAAAGACTTGAAACATTGTTTAGGAATGTTACATATTGACGTGCATGGCCATTTGTACACTAGACATTCTCATTCAATTGAATGGAGGGGTAATTCTAAGTTTTCAGGGCATATTTTTGTAAGGAGTACTTCTTGTTCCATTATGGTATTATTAACTCTCTCATAGCCTCGACCACTGCTATCTATGGCAATTGTATTTGTTTGCTTTTGTTTGTACGCTTCTTCATTAAAGTATGGTTCTGTGCTTGTAGTGTGACTCCATTCACCTCCGCAGATACTTACGAAGTTCTTTCTGTTGACATTTCGTTTATTGAGAAGTCTTTTTTGTAATTTAGTTATTAGTTTTGTTAGTGGTTTCATTTTGTTTAATACTAAAATAAATAACTTTCTTTTGAGAAGAATTGCACTATCTATCAACATTTCTAAAATTAATTTCCTACGATAGGTTTTAAGCATTGAACCGGATTTCTCTCCTGTCTTTATAAGATTTTGAAGGACTTTGTGACGGAACATTTTGTCTAAAATAGTTTTCTTGGTATGCTTCCTTTGCACTATATTAAAATTGAAAGAAGTAGTTTTATCTGTAGTGATAGCTGATTTTCTGTTAATTGTTTTTTGGTTTGTTTTACATTTTGATAGAGAAGGCACAGTGTTTGTACTTGAAACTCCTTGTGTTTCACTAAATGACTGTATTAGCTGTTTTGTTTGAACTTTTTTTTACAAATTCTGCTAGAGATGGATGCTTATGTTGGACACTTTTATTTTCATTTGCTCTACTTCTATGTTGCTTTCTACGGACGTGACTTTTGGTAGGCATTCTTTAGGGTCTGTTGAAAAAAATAAAGAAGGTATGAGTTGGGGTGTTCTGCAATGTATGTGTGCTGTATCTTCATTTGGTCCACAAATGGAAAAAGCAAGGCTCAATGTTAATAAGGCTGTTTGTGCATTTCTAAGAGATTCTGGCATGTCCTCTTTTCACAATGAAAATATTATGTTTCGTAGTAAATACATTTTTCAGAGAGTCCATCTTACTTATACTGGCAATCAGATTTTTCTAAGAAATTTACAAAATGCATTGCAACCTTTTTTAGAAATACAGCATCCATTTTGAAGTAGGTGTCAAGTATTTATAATTTTTGACATACGAACACCTCCGCAAAGGCTCTTTTCAGAGCCACAACTTCCTTCCAGAGAAAAATGCAATGGTAACAATAGGGTAGCACCCCAATTTTTTTAATGTTCGCAAACTGTCCGCGGACTTTTAAGAAATACAAAGGGCCATGCTTTATTTATCTTCACTTCTATTTTTTAACTGTGAAAGGTGGCTCTGAAAAGAGCCTTATTTTTTTTGATTTTTGTAATTTTGTATTTTTTGGGTTTTTTTTAGACACGACACACTAGGCGAGGAGAGGAAAGGAGAGTAAAGGGGGGGACACCAACCACAGGGATAAGAAAGGGTGAGCTGAGAGAGGAAGATGTAGAGTGGGTTTTATTTGGGTAGTGAGCAGGTCTTCTCGTGCTCTGAGATGATAGTCTCAAAAGCACTCTGAAGTCACTCCCCCCTGCAGAGTACTGTGTCACAATACATACATGCAACTGTGACCCTCGAAAGGCAAGGGTCATCAGAATTCGGTATGGCCTGTGAGGCAGCTTGAGGAAGGCGCTGTCCCACAGAGGTGGTCCTTGTGACAGGATCAGAAACCAGAGTGAAATGACCTCAGATGTTGCTTCATGGTCATGGTGCCAAAGCTGTACGAACCGTGCTTCCCGCGGATGAGTATCATTTTGCACTCAATGCAGATAACACAGTTCGCACAAGCCTTAGGACCATTCCCATAAATGGAAAATAACTGCCACACCGAAGACTCACGTCTAGTGCGGGTAGTAGGGATTTCCTCTACCTCATTCTTGTCATCCTCTTCTTCCTCCTCTGCATCCTCACTCCTGTTCCCCTCTTCAGGCCCTTGGGAAGGTGGTGGTGGTGGAGGGAGTGGGGGTGGTGCTGAAGCAGGTGCAGCACCAGGTGGCATTTCTGCAGCCAGGGATGCCATCTCGATGGTGGAATCAGCAAGTTGCTGGAGAAATAGCTGTGCTCTGAAGAATAGCCAAAAACACAATGAGAATAAGCTCTAGGGTGTGGTCTTTTATAGGGGTGCTTATACGCGGTTCACGGACATGCGCGCTGTCTGCGGACAGATCGAACACAAAAAAGGGTTCAAAAAGTTTTAAAAGATATGTAGAAACTCAGGATTAGTATGTGGGACTTGTGCCATGATGAGTTTTTATGGAAAAATATTGTGGATTACTCGAAAATGTACTTTTAAATTGTTCAGGGACACGAACAGTGTCCGCATTCAGAACACGCGATCAGCATGGGCACAGTCACATGATCCCTTCGCGAACAGGTCCGCGAAGGAAGCTCCTGTCCGCAGGACACCAAAAGCACGGTCATTGGTTTGCGCATGCGCGTTGATGTTCTACGTTGATGTTCTACGGACAGTGTTTGGGTCCTGAATTACTTAAAAGTGCGTCACACATCAAAGGAACATTTCTGGACATCGCGTATGTTCTAGAACAGTTTAAACTTGCTAGTGAACACTACGGACAAGTATAGTGTACTCTAGGACACCTCCATTTTCGTTTGATTACGAACTTTTCAGGACATCAATTGTGTTCTTAGAACATTTAACTTACTAGCGAACCTTACGGACAGGTATAGTGTTCTTTAGAACACCTCCATTTTCGTTTAATTCCGAACATTTCAGGACACCAATTGGGTTCTTAGAACAGTTTGAACTTGCTAGCGAATATATGGACAGGTATAGTGTTCTTTAGGACACCTCGATTTTCGTTTAATTACAAACATTTCAGGACACCGCTTGTGTTCTTAGAACAGTTTCAACTTGCTAGCGAATAGTATGGACAGGTATAGTGTTCTTTAGGACACCTCCATTTTCGTTTAATTACGAATATTTCAGGACACCAATTGGGTTCTTGGAACAGTTTCAACTTTCTAGCGAACAATACGGACAGGTATAGTGTTCTTCAGGACACCTCCATTTTCGTTTTTTTATGAACATTTCAGAACACCCGCGCTGTCCGCGGACATTTACATTGTTTTTAAAAAAATAAAAAATGGGAAGTAATTACAACACAATATAAAAATGTAACTTTATTTCACATGTATTAATAATTTATGACAGAGAAGGTGAGGCAGAAACAGAAACAAAAACAGGAGAATTAGGGGTTTTAACATGATTGGTATCAGGTGAAGAAGGGATGGACGTCTCATCAAAATGTTTTGGCTTATGGAGAGGGTTTGGGGATTATTGACTGGATATGGTGAGGGGGACACGTACATGTGGGACAATGGTATGAGGTTTTTGTTTTAAAATGATCCTCAACAAAAGTTTTCAAATTATTAAAATTGCTCAATAATAAATCAATTTTTTCTTTTAAGCTGTCAAGCGTGTTTTCCATAACAGTTTCTTCAGTCATATTTTCTATTTTGGTATGCTCTGTACAAAAAGAAATGTATATGTTAAATATATATAAAATAATAACAATTAAATGGTTTATATTGTAAAGTGTGTACCATTAACTTCACTATTTTCTGACATTTCGTCTTGTGAGAAGTGCTCCTCTAGCCATTCCAGAGTACTAGCCATTTCTGTGAGAAAAAAAAAATATATATAATATTTTTTTTTTATCTAATACAGAAAATGTATAAAGATATTAGTAAAATGATGTACACTTACTATTTCAGGTAAGATATGTTCTGAGTAGTCTGTCGGTCTGGTCTTTGTCTTAGTTGTGGAGTGTCTGTGAGGTAATTATGTTGGAAGCCTATTTATCTTCTATTGGTATATTCCATTTTTGATATATATTTATTTAAATTAATGGTTAGTGTGGTACATATATGGGTTACATTTCTTATGTATTACCACATATAATATGCATGTGTACTACTTTGTGAATTTTTTAAATGTTATCATGGTGTAATATAACAATTAAACATACCCCCCCAGACTTTTTAGGTAGTGGTACTGTTGTCCGAATATGCCCGCGGACATCAAAAATGTTTGCGGAAATTACATTCAGTAGAAGTGGTTCAGTATGTTCCATATTACATGTACATAAAGTCAAAGTTACTATTGTTAAGCTTTGCTACTAAAAACCTATTAAATTCAGTTAAAAAACTTTGTTAAAGGGACGTTATGGTTAGGTTGTGCTACTAAAAACCTATGAAATTCAGTGAAAAAAACTTTGTTAAGGGGGCGTTATGGTTAAGTTGTGCTACTAAAAACCTATGAAATTCAGTGAAAATACTTTGTTAAAGGGACGTTATGGTTAAGTTGTGCTACTAAAAACCTATGAAATTCAGTGAAAAAACTTTGTTAAAGGGACGTTATGGTTAAGTTGCGCTACTAAAAACCTATGAAATTCAGTGAAAAAACTTTGTTAAAGGGACGTTATGGTTAAGTTGTGCTACTAAAAACCTATGAACTTCAGTGAAAAACTTTGTTAAAGGGACGTTATGGTTAGTTTGTGCTACTAAAAACCTATAAAATTCAGTGAAAAAAATGTGTTCCTTGCAAACCTGATGACTACAGCTACCAGAAGTCCTTGCAGCAGAATCATCACTAAGTGTTAACACCTGCACTTGCTGTGAGCTGCAAGTTAAGACAGCCTCCCTGATGACGTGTATTGGCACAGAAACCGGTCGGAGGAGAACACCTGTGGCTGAGAAGGTTTACTGTGCAGGGAACTGGAGTGCGCCCCTCTCCTCTTTTTCATCACATTTGCATGTTTTCTGAAGGGTGGAATCTTCAGAAATCTTATAGGGTGCTGCACCGGGGTAACATATGCCCAACTTTGGAGTGCCTCACTGTAGGCTACTCCCCCCTTTCCCCATTTATGGGATTGGGTGTGAGTTTGTTCCTTGCAAACCTGATGACTACAGCTACCAGAAGTCCTTGCAGCAGAATCATCACTAAGTGTTAACACCTGCACTTGCTGTGAGCTGCAAGTTAAGACAGCCTCCCTGATGACGTGTATTGGCACAGAAACCGGTCGGAGGAGAACACCTGTGGCTGAGAAGGTTTACTGTGCAGGGAACTGGAGTGCGCCCCTCTCCTCTTTTTCATCACATTTGCAAGTTTTCTGAAGGGTGGAATCTTCAGAAATCTTATAGGGTGCTGCACCGGGGTAACATATGCCCACCTTTGGAGTGCCTCACTGTAGGCTACTCCCCCCCTTTCCCCATTTATGGGATTGGGTGTGAGTTTGTTCCTTGCAAACCTGATGACTACAGCTACCAGAAGTCCTTGCAGCAGAATCATCACTAAGTGTTAACACCTGCACTTGCTGTGAGCTGCAAGTTAAGACAGCCTCCCTGATGACGTGTATTGGCACAGAAACCGGTCGGAGGAGAACACCTGTGGCTGAGAAGGTTTACTGTGCAGGGAACTGGAGTGCGCCCCTCTCCTCTTTTTCATCACATTTGCAAGTTTTCTGAAGGGTGGAATCTTCAGAAATCTTATAGGGTGCTGCACCGGGGTAACATATGCCCAACTTTGGAGTGCCTCACTGTAGGCTCCTTCCCCCCTTTCCCCATTTATGGGATTGGGTGTGAGTTTGTTCCTTGCAAACCTGATGACTATAGCTACCAGAAGTCCTTGCAGCAGAATCATCACTAAGTGTTAACACCTGCACTTGCTGTGAGCTGCAAGTTAAGATAGCCTCCCTGATGACGTGTATTGGCACAGAAACCGGTCGGAGGAGAACACCTGTGGCTGAGAAGGTTTACTGTGCAGGGAACTGGAGTGCGCCCCTCTCCTCTTTTTCATCACATTTGCAAGTTTTCTGAAGGGTGGAATCTTCAGAAATCTTATAGGGTGCTGCACCGGGGTAACATATGCCCAACTTTGGAGTGCCTCACTGTAGGCTACTCCCCCCCTTTCCCCATTTATGGGATTGGGTGTGAGTTTGTTCCTTGCAAACCTGATGACTACAGCTACCAGAAGTCCTTGCAGCAGAATCATCACTAAGTGTTAACACCTGCACTTGCTGTGAGCTGCACGTTAAGACAGCCTCCCTGATGACGTGTATTGGCACAGAAACCGGTCGGAGGAGAACACCTGTGTCTGAGAAGGTTTACTGTGCAGGGAACTGGAGTGCGCCCCTCTCCTCTTTTTCATCACATTTGCAAGTTTTCTGAAGGGTGGAATCTTCAGAAATCTTATAGGGTGCTGCACCGGGGTAACATATGCCCAACTTTGGAGTGCCTCACTGTAGGCTACTCCCCCCCTTTCCCCATTTATGGGATTGGGTGTGAGTTTGTTCCTTGCAAACCTGATGACTACAGCTACCAGAAGTCCTTGCAGCAGAATCATCACTAAGTGTTAACACCTGCACTTGCTGTGAGCTGCAAGTTAAGACAGCCTCCCTGATGACGTGTATTGGCACAGAAACCGGTCGGAGGAGAACACCTGTGGCTGAGAAGGTTTACTGTGCAGGGAACTGGAGTGCGCCCCTCTCCTCTTTTTCATCACATTTGCAAGATTTCTGAAGGGTGGAATCTTCAGAAATCTTATAGGGTGCTGCACCGGGGTAACATATGCCCAACTTTGGAGTGCCTCACTGTAGGCTACTCCCCCCCTTTCCCCATTTATGGGATTGGGTGTGAGTTTGTTCCTTGCAAACCTGATGACTACAGCTACCAGAAGTCCTTGCAGCAGAATCATCACTAAGTGTTAACACCTGCACTTGCTGTGAGAAAGTTAAGACAGCCTCCCTGATGACGTGTATTGGCACAGAAACCGGTCGGAGGAGAACACCTGTGGCTGAGAAGGTTTACTGTGCAGGGAACTGGAGTGCGCCCCTCTCCTCTTTTTCATCACATTTGCAAGTTTTCTGAAGGGTGGAATCTTCAGAAATCTTATAGGGTGCTGCACCGGGGTAACATATGCCCAACTTTGGAGTGCCTCACTGTAGGCTACTCCCCCCTTTTCCCCATTTATGGGATTGGGTGTGAGTTTGTTCCTTGCAAACCTGATGACTACAGCTACCAGAAGTCCTTGCAGCAGAATCATCACTAAGTGTTAACACCTGCACTTGCTGTGAGCTGCAAGTTAAGACAGCCTCCCTGATGACGTGTATTGGCACAGAAACCGGTCGGAGGAGAACACCTGTGGCTGAGAAGGTTTACTGTGCAGGGAACTGGAGTGCGCCCCTCTCCTCTTTTTCATCATATATATATATATATATATATATATATATTATGGTTAAGTTTCTGTTTCCATAGGAAGATCACTTTTTGGGCGGCTTATAACTCTGCTCCCCCTGGACGAATCCTCACCAAACCTGGTGCCCCCTAGACTTTGACCCTTTTTTGTCAATATTATAATATGAATCCCTTGTACAGACTTTCATGAAAAGTAAATGAACATGTGATGTCATCAGTGATGTCATCAATGACATTTGTGATGTTATCATTGATGTCCTGGGTGTTAGGTTTAGCAATGCATGGTGGTGGCGCGAGTTATGGTTGCTTAGTTTACCATAACTAGCAAATTTCAGGGTTTTTTCGGTTTTACTTTGAACCGTAACGTCCATTTAACAAAGTTTTTTTATTAACACACAAACAATATACAAAGATGGAGTGTAAAAAGCAATTTCTCAGAGATGGCTGTACACAGAATGTTGCAAACTAAGAATTTATGGTCCGTTTACAGTGAAGGTCAGCTGCTTCCATTTTTTTGCTCGCGTGCCGGAGAGGCACACGACTCGCACTATAAGGTTCTATTGTTTTTTTACCTTGACAGACAGGGATCGTGCTAAAAGACTTCTTTTGACGGAGAGTTGCAAAAACGTAAGACACGATAAGGATGAAATTTCTGAAACGAAACCACTTTTATGTATTACATCACTATGAGGAAGATCATTGGCACAGACGGAGTCGTATTTTGGGACTGCACTACGCTTAGACAATGGAAAATGCCAATATAATGTAAGTAACCCTTTAGATCATTTTATACCGGAATATAATAACAATAGCGTGGCGTTAAAGCCTGGTTAAGTTGTACTTGTTCGTTCATTGTGGCATAGTATTTTCTACCGTGCACTATCACCGCCAAATTGCTCCCCTGTCGCTTAGAGGGCTCTGAAAAAGACAGAGGACAGAGGGTGGGTTAATGGGAATAAGTTAAAATACTCCGTTGCACTATCCTCGCTAGCAAATAGTTTCACGTCCTAATAAATAAAATGAATATTTTTAACGAAGATCGGCTGGCGAGATTAATTTATGTTTTTTAAAACAGGTATGTCCTTCCGTACTGTCCATGCCACAATTTTCAGACCCCGGCCAACGGATTTTTTAACTGCAGGTGCAGCTACTTCTAAACATCTAAACCATTTTATGGGACAATCACCAAGGACCAATATGCCCTTACACGGTACTAGCGGCTAGAAGCAACATACCAACCATTATGGTGGTCTAATGCCTCGTTGTTGGAACAGCCTTCCGATTATCAGTGTGACCATAGTGCTTCTTTTATCATAAACCAACACCCTGTGTACCGCAAAGGAACAGCGGATGACTCAAGATGAACTTTTGCGATCGACAGCAAAGACAAATGCAAATCGCTGAATATTCTCTAGACATTTGATGTCAAATAAAAGTACTTTACGAAATGTACAATCTTGCTATTTGCTTTTAAATCACAGTTTCATATTCCGAATTGTTGCACGCTGTATTGTGAGATGATCTGTGTTGTTTTCCGAGTTCTGTGTAAAGTCGCGTAGGACTGGAGACGACTGGGCGCGTTTGGCTACGCACCCTGTACCGTCACGGAGAGAGACGGGGAATATGAATGCTTTGATAATGTCAGGTTTAGGGGCGGGAGATATGATTTAGTGTCGCAAAAGCAGGTCAGCCAGGTCGATGGGGCAAGTGATAGGATTTTTTTACTGAAGTTCATAGGTTTTTAGTAGCCCAACTTAACCACTACGTCCCTTTAACAAAGTTTTTTTTTACTGAATATATATATATTACACTGCCACGATAGTGGCAGTGTAGTTATGGTTAAATTGGTGTTTCCATAGGAAGAGCACATTTTGGGCGGCTTATAACTTCGCCCCCTTTATTGCAAAGTTTGGTGAGGATTCATCCATGGGGGGAAAAGTTATAGGGGGGGTCCCAAAATGTCTGTTTTTTCCCATAGAATGAATGGGAAAAAAATGTTGCTCGCGCCTACAGCCCAAACCGCTGGACGGATTTTCACCAAATTTGGACCAGGAGCAGCGGCTTGGTCCTGAAAGTGTGCTTTTGCAAATTTGGTGAAAATCCGTGCAGTAGTTTTTTTTAAAATGACCAAAAAGTAGGTAAAAACAGGACAGGACAGTGATTGGGCAAGCAGCTTGCGTGATGTCCGCGGACATCTGACGTGCTCTCTCATTGGATGGGGTGAAAGTGTGCAGTGCGTCTGGCTTCAGAGACGTCCGCCATCTTTCTTTCCCGCATGAGAGGCTTTGTCAGGTCAGCAGGAGCATGTCTGTCTCCTGTTCCTCCCACCCCCGCTCATGTTCTGTGTCTGCTCCACCCCCCCGCTCATGCCCCGTGTGTCCTTTCTGACCCCCCACCCCCGCTCATGCTCTGTGTCTCCCCTGTTCCTCCAGCCCCCCGCTCACGCCACCGCACACCGTGGCCAGCGGAGGGCCGAGGAGTGGGATCTGCTGCACAAACTCATGTCCGTGTTTTTATTTGTCTCCTGAAATACAAACCCCCCCACCCCTCGCTCATGCCCTGTGTGTCTCTCTCCCTCCCCCCACCCCCCGCTCATGCCCCATGTGTCTCTCTCCCTCCCCCCCACCCCCCGCTCATGCCCCGTGTGTCTCTCTCTGTCCCCCGCTCATGCCCCGTGTGTCTCTCTCCTTCCCCCACCCCCTGCTCATGCCCCGTGTGTCTCTCCCCTCTCCCCCACCCCCACTCATGCCCCGTGTGTCTCTCTCCCTCCCCCCACTCATGGCCCGGGTGTCTCTCTCCCCCCACCCCTCGCTCATGCCCCGTGTGTCTCTCTCCCTCCCCCCACCCCCACTCATGCCCCGTGTGTCGCTAACCCTCCACCCCACCCCCCGCTCATGCCCCATGTGTCTCTTCCCTCCTCCCCACCCCCCGCTCATGCACTGTGTGTCTCTTCCCTCCCCCCACCCCCGCTCATGCCCCGTGTGTCTCTCTCCCTCTCCCATCCCCCGCTCATGCCCCGTGTGTCTCTCCCCTCCCCCCACCCCCGGCTCATGCCCCGTGTGTCTCTCCCCTCCCCCCCACCCCCTGCTCATGCCCTGTGTGTCTCTCCCATCCCCCCACCCCCCGCTCATGCCCCGTGTGTCTCTCCCCTCCCCCCACCTCCCGCTCATGCCCCATGTGTCTCTCCTCTCCCCCCACCCCCCGCTCATGCCCCGTGTGTCTCTCCCCCTCCCCCTCACCCCCCGCTCATGCCCCGTGTCTGTCTCCTGTTGCCCCCCACCCCCGCTCATGCCCCGTGTCTGTCTCCTGTTGCCCCCCACCCCCTGCTCATGCCCCGTGTCTGTCTCTGTTGTTCCCCCAACCCCCCGCTCATGCCCCGTGTCTGTTTCCTGTTCCCCCCACCACCCCGCTCATGTCCTGTGTCTGTCTCCTGTTCCCCCACCCCCCGCTCATGCCCTGTGTCTCTTCTGTTGCCCCGCTCATGCCCCGTGTCTGTCTCCTGTTGCCCTCCACCCCCCGCTCATGCCCCGTGTCTGTCTCCTGTTGCCCCCCGCTCATGCCCCGTGTCTGTCTCCCCCCATCCCCCGCTCATGCCCCGTGTCTGTCTTCTGTTCCCCCTCCTCATGCCCCGTGTCTGTCTCCTGTTCCCCCCACCACCCCGTTCATGTCCTGTGTCTGTCTCCTGTTCCCCCACCCCCCGCTCATGCCCTCCTCTTCCCCCCACCCCCCGCTCATGCCCCGTGTCTGTCTCCTGTTGCCCCCCACACCTCCGGCTCATGCCCCGTGTCTGTGTACTGTTCCCCCCACCCCCTGCTCATGCCCCGTGTCTCTCTCCTGTTGCCCCCCACCCCCCGCTCATGCCCCATGTCTGTCTCCTGTTCCCCCCACCCGCTCATGCCCTGTGTCTCTCTATTGTTGCCCCCCACCCCCCCTGCTCATGCCCCATGTCTGTCTCCTTTTCTCCCCACCCCCCGCTCATGCCCCGTGTCTGTCTCCTGTTCCTCCCACCCCCCGCTCATGCCCCGTGTCTGTCTCCTATTGCCCCCACCCACCGCTCATACTCCGTGTATGTCTCCTGTTCTCCCCACCCCCCGCTCATGCCCCTTGTCTGTCTCCTGTTCCTCCCACCCCCCGCTCATGCCCCGTGTCTGTCTCCTGTTGCCCCCCACCCCCCCGCTCATGCCCCATGTCTTTCTCCTGTTCTCCCCACCCCCTGCTCATGCCCCGTGTCTGTTGTTCCCCCACGCCCTGCTCATGCCCCGTGTCTGTCTCCTGTTCCCCCCCACCCCCCGCTCATGCCCCATATCTGTCTCCTGTTCACCCCACCCCCGGCTCATGCCCCGTGTCTCTCCTGTTGCCCCCCACGCCCCCGCTCATGCCCTGTGTCTGTCTCCTGTTGCCCCCCACTCCCCGCTCATGCCCCGTGTCTGTCTCCTGTTCTCCCCACCCCCCGTTCATGCCCTGTGTCTGTCTCCTGTTGCCCCCCAACCCTGCTCATGCCCCATGTCTGTCTCCTGTTGCCCCCCACCCCCTGCTCATGCCCCGTGTCTGTCTCCTGTTGCCCCCACCCGCTCATGCCCCGTGTCTCTCTCCTGTTCCCCCACCCGCTCATGCCCCGTGTCTCTCTCTTGTTGCCCCACACCCCCAGCTCATGCCCCGTGTCTGTCTCCTGTTCTCCCCACCCCCCGCTCATGCCCCTTGTCTGTGTCCTGTTCCCCCCACCCCCTGCTCATGCCCCGTTTCTCTCTCCTGTTGCCCCCCACCCCCCCCGCTCATGCCCCATGTCTGTCTCCTGTTCCCCCCACCCGCACAGGCCCCGTGTCTCTCTCTTGTTGCCCCCCACTCCCCCTGCTCATGCCCCATGTCTGTCTCCTGTTCTCCCCACCCCCCACTCATGCCCCGTGTCTGTCTCCTGTTCCTCCCAGCCCCCGCTCATGCCCCGTGTCTGTCTCATATTGCCCCCACCCACCGCTCATGGCCCGTGTATGTCTTCTGTTCTCTCTACCCCCCGCTCATGCCCCGTGTCTGTTGTTCCCCACACCCCCGCTCACGCCCTGTGTCTGTCTCCTGATCCCCCCAACTCCCGCTCATGCCCCATGTCCGTCTCATGTTTCCCCAGCCCCCGCTCATGCCCCGTGTCTCTCCTGATGCCCCCCACCCCCTGCTCATGCCCCGTGTCTGTCTCCTGTTGACCACCGCTCATGCCCCGTGTCTGTCTCCTGTTCTCCCCACCCCCTGCTCATTCAAGCCCCGTGTCTGTCTCCTGTTCCCCCATCCCCTGCTCATGCCCCGTGTCTGTCTCCTGTTGCCCCCCACCCCCGCTCATGCCCCGTGTCTGTCTCCTGTTGCCCCCCACGCTCATGCCCCATGTCTGTCTCTGTTGTTCCCCCCACCCCCCGCTCATGCCCCGTGTCTGTCTCCTGTTCCCCCCACCCCTTGCTCATGCCCCGTGTCTCTCTCCTGTTGCCCCCTACCACCCGCTCATGCCCCGTGTCTGTCTCCTGTACCCCCAAACCCCGGCTCATGCCCCGTGTCTGTCTCCTGTTCCCCCACCCGCTCATGCCCTGTGTCTGTCTTCTGTTCTCCCCACCCTCCGCTCATGCCCCGTGTCTGTCTCCTGTTCCCCCCACCCCCCGCTCATGCCCTGTGTCTCTCTCCTGTTGCCCCCCACCCCCCCGCTCATGCCCCGTGTCTGTCTCCTGTTCCCCCCACCCACTCATGCCCCGTGTCTCTCTCTTGTTGCCCCCATCCCCCTGCTCATGCCCCGTGTCTGTCTCCTGTTCTCCCCACCCCCCGCTCATGCCCCGTGTCTGTCTCCTGTTCCCCCATCCCCCGCTCATGCTCCGTGTCTGTCTCCTGTTGCCCCCCAACCCCTGCTCATGCCCCGTGTCTGTCTCCAGTTCTCCCCACCCCCCGCTCATGCCCCGTGTCTGTTGTTCCCCCCACGCCCCGCTCATGCCCTGTGTCTCTCCTGTTGTACCCCACCCCCCCGCTCATGCCCTGTGTCTGTCTCCTGTTGCCCCCCACCCCCCGCTCATGCCCCGTGTCTGTCTCCTGTTCTCCCCACCCCCCATTCATGCCCCGTGTCTGTCTCGTGTTTCTCCCACCCCCCACTCATGCCCCGTGTCTGTCTCCTGTTCCCCCATCCTCCGCTCATGCTCCGTGTCTGTCTCCTGTTGCCCCCCACCCCCTGCTCATGACCTGTGTCTGTCTCCGGTTGCCCCCCATCCCCTCGCTCATGCCCCATGTCTTTCTCTGTTGTTCCCCCCACCCCCCGCTCATGCCCGTGTCTGTCTCCTGTTCCCCCCACCCCCTGCTCATGCCCAGTGTCGCTCTCCTGTTGCCCCCTAGCACCCGCTCATGCCCCGTGTCTGTCTCCTGTACCCCCAACCCCCGGCTCATGCCCCGTGTCTGTCTCCTGTTCCCCCCACCCCCCGCACATGCCCTGTGTCTCTCTCCTGTTGCCCCCCACCCCCCCGCTCATGCCCCGTGTCTGTCTCCTGTTGCCCCAACCCGCTCATGCCCCGTGTCTGTCTCCTGTTCCCCCCACCCACTCATGCCCCGTGTCTCTCTCTTGTTGCCCCCATCCCCCCGCTCATGCCCCGTGTCTGTCTCCTGTTCTCCCCACCCCCGCTCATGCCCCTTGTCTGTCTCCTGTTTCTCCCACCCCCTGCTCATGCCCCGTGTCTGTCTCCTGTTGCCCCCCACCCCCCGCTCATGCCCCGTGTCTGTCTCCAGTTCTCCCCACCCCCCACTCATGCCCCGTGTCTGTTGTTCCCCACATGCACCGCTCATGCCCTGTGTCTCTCCTGTTGTACCCCACCCCCCCGCTCATGCCCTGTGTCTGTCTACTGTTGCCCCCCACCCCCCGCTCATGCCCCGTGTCTGTCTCCTGTTCTCCCCACCCCCCACCCCATTCATGCCCCGTGTCTGTCTCCTGATGACCCCCCACCCCCCGCTCATGCCCCGTGTCTGTCTCCTGTTCTCCCCACCCCCCACCCCATTCATGCCCCGTGTCTGTCTCCTGATGACCCCCCAACCCCCGCTCATGCCCTGTGTCTGTCTCCTGTTGCCCACCACGCTCATGCCCCGTGTCTGTCTCCTGTTCCCCCCACCCCCTGCTCATGCCCCTTGTCTGTCCCACCCCCTGCTCATGCCCCTTGTCTGTCTCCTGTTGCCCCCCACCCTCCACTCATGACCTGTGTCTGTCTCTGTTGCTCCCCCCACCCCCTGCTCATGCCCCGTGTCTGTCTCCTGTTGCCCACGCCCCGCTCATGCCCTGTGTCTCTCCTGTTGTACCCCACCCCCCTGCTCATGCCCTGTGTCTGTCTCCTGTTGCCCCCCACCCCCCGCTCATGCCCCCTGTCTGTCTCCTGTTCTCCCCCCCCCATTCATGCCCCGTGTCTGTCTCCTGTTCCCCCCACCACCCCGCTCATGTCCTGTGTCTGTCTCCTGCTCCCCCACCCCCCGCTCATGCCCTCCTCTTCCCCCCACCCCCCGCTCATGCCCCGTGTCTGTCTCCTGTTGCCCCCCACACCTCCCGCTCATGCCCCGTGTCTGTGTACTGTTCCCCCCACCCCCTGCTCATGCCCCGTGTCTCACACCTGTTGCCCCCCACCCCCCGCTCATGCCCCATGTCTGTCTCCTGTTCCCCCAACCCGCTCATGCCCTGTGTCTCTCTATTGTTGCCCTCCACCCCCCTGCTCATGCCCCATGTCTGTCTCCTGTTCTCCCCACCCCCCGCTCATGCCCCGTGTCTGTCTCCTGTTCCTCCCACCCCCCGCTCATGCCCCGTGTCTGTCTCCTATTGCCCCCACCCACCGCTCATACTCCGTGTATGTCTCCTGTTCTCCCCACCCCCCACTCATGCCCCTTGTCTGTCTCCTGTTCCTCCCACCCCCCGCTCATGCCCCGTGTCTGTCTCCTGTTACCCCCCACCCCCCCGCTCATGCCCCATGTCTTTCTCCTGTTCTCCCCACCCCCGCTCATGCCCCGTGTCTGTTGTTCCCCCCCGCCCTGCTCATGCCCCGTGTCTGTCTCCTGTTCCCCCCACCCCCCGCTCATGCCCCATATCTGTCTCCTGTTCCCCCCACCCCCGGCTCATGTCCCGTGTCTCTCCTGTTGCCCCCCACCCCCCCCGCTCATGCCCTGTGTCTGTCTCCTGTTGCCCCCCACTCCCCGCTCATGCCCCGTGTCTGTCTCCTGTTCTCCCCACCCCCCGTTCATGCCCTGTGTCTGTCTCCTGTTGCCCCCCAACCCTGCTCATGCCCCATGTCTGTCTCCTGTTGCCCCCCACCCCCTGCTCATGCCCCGTGTCTGTCTCCTGTTGCCCCCACCCGCTCATGCCCCGTGTCTCTCTCCTGTTCCCCCACCCGCTCATGCCCTGTGTCTCTCTCTTGTTGCCCCACACCCCCAGCTCATGCCCCGTGTCTGTCTCCTGTTCCCCCCACCCCCGCTCATGCCCCATGTCGTCTCCTGTTCTCCCCACCCCCCACTCATGCCCCGTGTCTGTCTCCAGTTCCTCCCACCCCCCGCTCATACCCCGTGTCTGTCTCATATTGCCCCCACCCACCGCTCATGGCCCGTGTATGTCTTCTGTTCTCCCCACCCCCCGCTCATGCCCCGTGTCTGTTGTTCCCCACACCCCCCACTCACGCCCTGTGTCTGTCTCCTGATCCCCCCAACTCCCGCTCATGCCCCGTGTCTGTCTCATGTTACCCCAGCCCCCGCTCATGCCCCGTGTCTGTCTCCAGTTCTCCCCACCCCCCGCTCATGCCCCGTGTCTGTTGTTCCCCCCACGCCCCGCTCATGCCCTGTGTCTCTCCTGTTGTACCCCACCCCCCCGCTCATGCCCTGTGTCTGTCTCCTGTTGCCCCCCACCCCCCGCTCATGCCCCGTGTCTGTCTCCTGTTCTCCCCACCCCCCATTCATGCCCCGGGTCTGTCTCATGTTTCTCCCACCCCCCGCTCATGCCCCGTGTCTGTCTCCTGTTCCCCCATCCCCCGCTCATGCTCCGTGTCTGTCTCCTGTTGCCCCCCACCCCCTGCTCATGACCTGTGTCTGTCTCCTGTTGCCCCCCATCCCCTCGCTCATGCCCCATGTCTTTCTCTGTTGTTCCCCCCACCCCCCGCTCATGCCCCGTGTCTGTCTCCTGTTCCCCCCACCCCCTGCTCATGCCCCGTGTCTCTCTCCTGTTGCCCCCTACCACCCGCTCATGCCCCGTGTCTGTCTCCTGTACCCCCAACCCCCGGCTCATGTCCCGTGTCTGTCTCCTGTTCCCCCCACCCCCCGCACATGCCCTGTGTCTCTCTCCTGTTGCACCCCACCCCCCCGCTCATGCCCCGTGTCTGTCTCCTGTTGCCCCAACCCGCTCATGCCCCGTGTCTGTCTCCTGTTCCCCCACCCACTCATGCCCCGTGTCTCTCTCTTGTTGCCCCCATCCCCCCGCTCATGCCCCGTGTCTGTCTCCTGTTCTCCCCACCCCCGCTCATCCCCCTTGTCTGTCTCCTGTTTCTCCCACCCCCTGCTCATGCCCCGTGTCTGTCTCCTGTTGCCCCCCACCCCCCGCTCATGCCCCGTGTCTGTCTCCAGTTCTCCCCACCCCCCGCTCATGCCCCGTGTCTGTTGTTCCCCCCACGCCCCGCTCATACCCTGTGTCTCTCCTGTTGTACCCCACCCCCCCGCTCATGCCCTGTGTCTGTCTCCTGTTGCCCCCCACACCCCGCTCATGCCCCGTGTCTGTCTCCTGTTCTCCCCAGCCCCATTCATGCCCCGTGTCTGTCTCCTGAGGACCCCCCAACCCCCGCTCATGCCCTGTGTCTGTCTCCTGTTGCCCCCCACGCTCATGCCCCGTGTCTGTCTCCTGTTCCCCCCACCCCCTGCTCATGCCGCTTGTCTGTCTCCTGTTGCCCCCCACCCCCTGCTCATGCCCCTTGTCTGTCTCCTGTTGCCCCCCACCCTCCACTCATGCCCTGTGTCTATCTCTGTTGCTCCCCCCACCCCCTGCTCATGCCCCGTGTCTGTCTCCTGTTGCCCACGCCCCGCTCATGCCCTGTGTCTCTCCTGTTGTACCCCACCCCCCGCTCATGCCCTGTGTCTGTCTCCTGTTGCCCCCCACCCCCCGCTCATGCCCCCTGTCTGTCTCCTGTTCTCCCCACCCCCCATTCATGCCCAGTGTCTGTCTCCTGATGACCCCCCAACCCCCGCTCATGCCCTGTGTCTGTCTCCTGTTGCCCCCCACGCTCATGCCCCGTGTCTGTCTCCTGTTCTCCCCACCCCCCATTCATGCCCCGTGTCTGTCTCCTGATGCCCCCCCCACCCCCTGCTCATGCCCCGTGTCTGTCTCCTGTTCCCCCCACCCCCTGCTCATGCCCTTTGTCTGTCTCCTGTTGCCCCCCACCCTCCACTCATGCCCTGTGTATGTCTCTGTTGCTCCCCCCACCCCCTGCTCATGCCCCGTGTCTGTCTCCTGTTGCCCACCCCCGCTCATGCCCCGTGTGTCTCTTCCCGCGCCCCCACCCCCCACTCATGCTTCGTGCGTCTCTCTCCCTCCCCCCACCCCCCACTCATGCCCCGGGTGTCTCTCTCCCTCCTCCCACCCCCCGCTCATGCCCCGTGTGTCTCTCTCCCTCCCCCCACCCCCACTCATGCCCCGTGTGTCGCCTCCCTCCCCCCACCCCCCGCTCATGGTCCATGTGTCTCTTCCCTCCCACCCACCCCCCGCTCATGCCCCGTGTGTCTCCTCCCTCCCCCCACCCCCGCTCAGGCCCCGTGTCTCTCTCCCCTCCTCCCCACCCCCGCTCATGCCCCGTGTGTCTCTCTCCCTCTCCCATCCCCCGCTCATGCCCCGTGTGTCTCTCTCCCTCCCCTACCCCACGCTCATGCCCTGTGTGTCTCTCTCTCTCAGCCCCACCCCCGCTCATGCCCCGTGTGTCTCTCCCCTCCCCCCGCTCATGCCCCGTGTGTCTCTCCCCTCCCCCCACGCCCCGCTCATGCCCCGTGTGTCTCTCCCCTCCCCCCACCCCCTGCTCATGCCCCGTGTGTCTCTCCTCTCCCCCCAAACCCTGCTCATGCCCCATGTGTCTCTCCCCTTCCCCCCACCCCCCGCTCATGCCCCATGTGTCTCTCCCCCTCCCTCTCACCCCCCGCTCATGCCCCGTGTCTGTCTCCTGTTGCCCCCCAACACCGCTCATGCCCCGTGTCTGTCTCCTGTTGCCCCCACCCCCTGCTCATGCCCCGTGTCTGTCTCTGTTGTTCCCCCCACCCCCCACTCATGCCCCGTGTCTGTTTCCTGTTCCCCCCACCACCCCGCTCATGCCCTGTGTATGTCTCCTGTTCCCCCACCCCCCGCTCATGCCCTGTGTCTCTCCTGTTGCCCCCGCTCATGCCCCGTGTCTGTCTCCTGTTGCCCCCCAACCCCCGCTCATGCCCCGTGTCTGTCTCCTGTTGCCCCCCGCTCATGCCCCGTGTCTGTCTCCCCCACCCGCCGCTCATGCCCCGTGTCTGTATTCTGTTCTCCCCACCCTTCGCTCATGCCCCGTATCTGTCTCCTCTTCCCCCCACCCCCGGCTCATGCCCCGTGTCTGTCTCCTGTTCTCCCCACCCTTCGCTCATGCCCCGTATCTGTCTCCTCTTCCCCCCACCCCCGGCTCATGCCCCGTGTCTGTCTCCTGTTGCCCCCCACGCCTCCCGCTCATGCCCCGTGTCTGTGTCCTGTTCCCCCCACCCCCTGCTCATGCCCCGTGTCTCTCTCCTGTTGCCCCCCACCCCCCCGCTCATGCCCCATGTCTGTCTCCTGTTCCCCCACCCGCTCATGCCATGTGTCTCTCTCTTGTTGCCCCCCACCCCCCTGCTCATGCCCCATGTCTGCCTCCTGTTCTCCCAACCCCCCGCTCATGCCCCGTGTCTGTCTCCTGTTCCTCCCACCCCCGCTCATGCCCCGTGTCTGTCTCCTATTGCCCCCACCCATGGCTCATGCCCGTGTATGTCTCCTGTTCTCCCCACACCCCGCTCATGCCCCGTGTCTGTTGTTCCCCCCAACCCCCCGCTCATGCCCCTTGTCTGTCTCCTGATCCCCCAACCCCCGCTCATGCCCTGTGTCTGTCTCCTGTTCCCCCCAGCCCCCGCTCATGCCTCGTGTCTCTCCTGATGCCCCCCACTCCCTGCTCATGCCCTGTGTCTGTCTCCTGTTGCCCCCCCATTCATGCCCCGTGTCTGTCTCCTGTTCTCCCCACCCCCTGCTCATTCATGCCCTGTGTCTGTCTCCTGTTCCCCCCACCCCCCGCTCATGCCGCATGTCTGTCTCCTGTTGCCCCCCACCCCCCTCTCATGGCCCGTGTCTGTCTCCTGTTGCCCCCATCCCCACGCTCATGCCCCGTGTCTGTCTCTGGTGTTCCCCCCACCCCCCGCTCATGCCCCGTGTCTGTCTCCTGTTCCCCCCACCCCCTTCTCATGCCCCGTGTCTCTCTCCTTTTGCCCCCTACCACCCGCTCATGCCCCGTGTCTGTCTCCTGTACCCTCAACCCCCGGCTCATGCCCCGTGTCTGTCTCCTGTTCCCCCCACCTGCTCATGCCCTGTGTCTGTCTATCTCCTGTTGCCCCCCCATTCATGCCCCGTGTCTGTCTCCTGTTCTCCCCACCCCCTGCTCATTCATGCCCTGTGTCTGTCTCCTGTTCCCCCCACGCCCCGCTCATGCCCCGTGTCTCTCTCCTGTTGCCCCCCACCCCCCGCTCATGCCCCGTGTCTGTCTCCTGTTGCCCCCACCCGCTCATGCCCCGTGTCTGTCTCCTGTTACCCCCACCCTTTCATGCCCCGTGTCTCTCTCTTGTTGCCCCCCACCCCCACCGCTCATGTCCCGTGTCTGTCTCCTGTTCTCCCCACCCCCCGCTCATGCCCCGTGGCTGTGTCCTGTTCCTCCCACCCCCCGCTCATGCCCCGTGTCTCCCTCCTGTTGCCCCCCACCCCCCGCTCATGCCCCATGTCTGTCTCCTGTTCCCCCCACCCGCTCATGCCCTGTGTCTCCCTCTTGTTGCCCCCCACCCCCCTGCTCATGCCCCATGTCTGTCTCCTGTTCTCCCCACCCCCCGCTCATGCCCCGTGTCTGTCTCCTGTTCCTCCCACCCCCTGCTCATGCCCCGTGTCTGACTCCTATTACCCCCACCCACCGCTCATGCCCCGTGTATGTCTCCTGTTCTCCCCACCCCCCGCTCATGCCCCTTGTCTGTCTCCTGATCCCCCCAACCCCCGCTCATGCCCTGTGTCTGTCTCCTGTTCCCCCCAGTCCCGGCTCATGCCTGGTGTCTCTCCTGATGCCCCCCACTCCCTGCTCATGCCCGTGTCTGTCTCCTGTTGCCCCCCGTTCATGCCCCGTGTCTGTCTCCTGTTCTCCCCACCCCCTGATCATTCATGCCCTGTGTCTGTCTCCTGTTCCCCCCACCCCCCGCTCATGCCCCATGTCTGTCTCCTGTTGCCCCCCACCCCCCGCTCATGCCCCGTGTCTGTCTCCTGTTGCCCCCACCCACACGCTCATGCCCCGTGTCTGTCTCTGTTGTTCCCCCCACCCCCCGCTCATGCCCCGTGTCTGTCTCCTGTTCCCCCACCCCCCGCTCATGCCCCATGTCTCTCTCCTGTTGCCCCCCACCACCTGCTCATGCCCCGTGTCTCTCTCCTGTTGCCCCCCAACCCCCCGCTCATGCCCCGTGTCTGTCTCCTGTTGCCCCCACCCGCCCATGCCCCGTGTCTGTCTCCTGTTACCCCCACCCGTTCATGCCCCGTGTCTCTCTCTTGTTGCCCCCCACCCCCCCGCTGATGTCCCGTGTCTGTCTCCTGTTCTCCCCACCCCCCGCTCATGCCCCTTGTCTGTCTCCTGTTCCTCCCACCCCCCGTTCATGCTTCGTGTCTGTCTCCTGTTGCCCCCCACGTCCCCCGCTCATGCCCCGTGTCTGTGTCCTGTTCCCCCCACCCCCTGCTCATGCCCCGTATCTCTCTCCTGTTGCCCCCCACCCCCCCGCTCATGCCCCATGTCTGTCTCCTGTTCCCCCACCCGCTCATGCCATGTGTCTCTCTCTTGTTGCCCCCCACCCCCGTGCTCATGCCCCATGTCTGACTCCTGTTCCTCCCACCCCCCGCTCATGCCCCGTGTCTGTCTCCTATTGCCCCCACCCACCGCTCATGCCCGTGTATGTCTCCTGTTCTCCCCACACCCCGCTCATGCCCCGTGTCTGTTGTTCCCCCCACCCCCCGCTCATGCCCCTTGTCTGTCTCCTGATCCCCCAACCCCCGCTCATGCCCTGTGTCTGTCTCCTGTTCCCCCCAGCCCCTGCTCATGCCTCGTGTCTCTCCTGATGCCCCCCACTCCCTGCTCATGCCCCGTGTCTGTCTCCTGTTGCCCCCCCATTCATGCCCCGTGTCTGTCTCCTCTTCTCCCCACCCCCTGCTCATTCATGCCCTGTGTCTGTCTCCTGTTCCCCCCACCCCCCGCTCATGCCCCATGTCTGTCTCCTGTTGCCCCCCACCCCCTCTCATGCCCTGTGTCTGTCTCCTGTTGCCCCCATCCCCACGCTCATGCCCCGTGTCTGTCTCTGTTGTTCCCCCCACCCCCCGCTCATGCCCCGTGTCTGTCTCCTGTTCCCCCCACCCCCCGCTCATGCCCCATGTCTCTCTCCTGTTGCCCCCCACCAACCGCTCATGCCCCGTGTCTCTCTCCTGTTGCCCCCCACCCCCCCGCTCATGCCCCGTGTCTGTCTCCTTTTGCCCCCACCCGCTCATGCCCCGTGTCTGTCTCCTGATACCCCCACCCTTTCATGCCCCGTGTCTCTCTCTTGTTGCCCCCCACCCCCACCGCTCATGTCCCGTGTCTGTCTCCTGTTGCCCCCCACCCCCCCGCTCATGCCCCATGTCTGTCTCCTGTTCCCCCCACCCGCTCATGCCCTGTGTCTCTCTCTTGTTGCCCCCCACCCCCCTGCTCATGCCCCATGTCTGTCTCCTGTTCTCCCCACCCCCCGCTCATGCCCCGTGTCTGTCTCCTGTTCCTCCCACCCCCCGCTCATGCCCCGTGTCTGTCTCCTATTGCCCCCACCCACCGCTCATGCCCCGTGTATGTCTCCTGTTCTCCCCACCCCCCGCTCATGCCCCTTGTCTCTCTCCTGTTGCCTCCCACCCCCCGCTCATGCCCTGTGTGTCTTCTGTTCCCCCCACCCCCGCTCATGCCCCGTGTCTGTCTCCTGTTGCCCCCCACCCCCGCTCATGCCCCGTGTCTGTCTCCTGTTGCCCCCCACTACCACTCATGCCCCGTGTCTTCCTCTTGTCCCCCTCCTATGATGCCCCGTTCCTCCCACCCCCCGCTCATGCCCTGTGTCTTCCTCCTGTCCCTCCACTTCTCGCTGATGCCCTGTGTCTTCCTCCTGTTCCCTCCCACCCCCTGCTCATGCCCCGTGTCTTCCTCTTGTTCCCCCTCCTATGATGCCCCTTGTTGACCTCTTGTTCCACCCACCCCCCGCTCATGCCTCGTGTCTCCCTTCTTTCCTCCACCCCCCGCTCATGCCCTGTATCTTCCTCCCCCCCACTCCCCACTCCCCGCTCATGCCCCGTGTCTCCCTTCTTTCCCCCCCACCCCCCGCTCATGCCCCGTGTCTGCACTGTTGGAACAGGGCAGACACGGGGCATGAGCGGGGGTGGGGGCCCCACCTTGCCCTACCCCCGCTCATGCCCCGTGTCTCTCCTGTTCACCCCCACCCTCGCTCATGTTCCGTGTCTGTCTCCCTCCTTTTCCCCCCGCTCATGCCCCGTGTCTCTCTCCTTGTCTTCCCGACCCCCCACCGATGCCCTGTTGTGTTCTCTTTATACACCCTGCCTTCCCTTTCCCTGGTGTCCATCTTGGTAAAAGATTTTTCTTCCTACACCGGGACACCTGCCTGCGGCGTCCCGGTTTGGGAAGAAAAATCTTTTTTTTACCACCCCGGGTTCCCACTTTGAGAACCTAGGATGCTAGTGGTCTTCCTCCATTGAAAAGGATGTTATGGTTACGTTGCACTAATAAAAAAACTATGAAATTCAGTAAAAAAAAATGTGTTAAAATATCTTTATGGTTAGGTTTCGCTACTAAAAACCTATGAAATTCAGTAAAAAAACTTTGTAAAGGGACGTTATGGTTAAGTTGCGCTACTAAAAACCTATGAAATTCAGTAAAAAAACTTTGTTAAAGGGACGTTATGGTTCCAAGTAAAACCGAAAAACCCTTGAAATTCGCCAGTTATGGTAAGCTAAGCAACCATAACTCGCGCCACCACCGTGCACTGCTAAGACTAACACCCACTGGCTGGAATGGGGGGATAATGGTCCAGAGACCTCGTTACCCACCCTTGCTTTGCTTGGGTGGATAACTTGGGCTGCTGGGCCGTTATCACCGTTCCAGTCCCTGGAACGGACAATGAACACCACAAAATTCCCATTAGCATAACACAAAATGCAAATGGAAATGTTAGAAAATCGTATTGAGTCTATGTACTTTACTGAGAAATATATAAAGTAGATGGAGTCTGTACATGTTTTTTTTAGTTCTATTTCTTAAGGTGGTTCCTAATATGTCTTTTGTTGTTTTTGGATGTATTTATTTTGGCAGGAGATCTGCGAACGAAAGTTGGGGAGGAAAATGAGGGAAGAGGAACATAACACTAATATGGAGGGGTAGGTGGACAATGGAAAATGTTGCGCATTTGTTATTTCTAGGGTAGGGGGCAGTGTTTCTCAAGCTCCTTGATTACAGCAGTGGTGGTGGCTCTTGGGGAGGAGGGGTGGATTAGCTGATGCCATTTTAAGATAAATAGTTTTGCTAAAAGTATTTACTGTGTACTAGATTGTTAATCGATGAGTAGGAATAGGTGTTGGAGCTGTGCAAGGGAAATTTTGAAGTTGAAAGTTCCTAGATCAGTAGAAAATGCAGTTCTGTACTGCCCGAGAAGCGGAGATCTTATCGTGAAGTGTGGATGGATTCTCGGACACGTCATCATGCCGCGTGCCAGGTTATGGTCATGTGGCACTGTTGGAAGGTCCGCTATGAAGTCAGATGTTTGTAGACAGCTACAGATTCACAACTATTGTGATGTCATCTTTGATGTCCTGGATGTTAGTCTTAGCAGTGCACGGTGGTGGCGCGAGTTATGGTTGCTTAGCTTACCATAACTGACAAATTTCAAGGGTTTTTCAGTTTTTCCTTGGAACCATAACGTCCCTTTAGCTAAGTTTTTTCACTGAATTTGATAGGTTTTTAGTAGCGCAACTAAACCATAATGTCCCTTTAACAAAGTTTTTTCATTGAATATATATATATATATATATATATATATATATATATATATATATATATATATATATATATATATATATATATATATATATATATATGGCTTTAGAAATAACCTCTCCTACTAGCAAAAGTGTGTGAAAGTCATATTTTAACCATGGTCTGACTAAGTGGAGATAAAACTACTTGTAGAATCGTTGGACTTCAAAATGTTGATTCTTTGTAGGTCAAAGAAAAAACAGATAATGATAGCAACAATTGTGAAATGAAGACTTATAAACCCGCTATTTTACAATCACACCTCAACATTCTGGAAAAAGAAGCAGACCATGTTTGCAATTATACTCTGATTTATTTAATTCAAAGATGGAAGTCAAAGGTGGTACCCTAACATTATGCAGGTGTGGAGCAAAGTCTGGAATTGAAAATTGTATGTACTCATTAGGGGTCTGCCTGACACCACTCCCTCTCTGGCCCACCAAGTAAGCACAATTGCCTCCTCGGCAGCCTGTGCAACCAAGCTGATAAATGCATCCAAACCCTTTCTATCAACAGAAAGTCGCCTAACCATTGTTCGAGCAGTCATCAGTTCTAGGCTTGACTATAAAAACGTCCTCTTCGCTGGCACTTCTGCTAAAAAACCTCCAAATGTTGCAAGTCTGCCAGCAGCCCTGAACAACCGCAATAGGGGCCACATCACTGCAGCCAGGAGAGCAGTCCCCTGGCTCCCCATACGTGAATGTATCACCTTCCAAACCCTGTCCACTACCCATGGGTGCCTCTCCAACACTTACCCCGCCTCTCAGACAAAACCTCCAAATCCCACTCATCTAGGCCAACCTCCAACCAAAAGTCAGATGCTCTAATGCCAGAGGCACACGCTTCCCATACATCGCAGCCAAACTGTGGAATTCATTTCCGCCCACACTCAGTGCTGAACAGTAATACTGGGCATTCCAATGAGCCCTAAAGAGTTGGCTGTTTACCTTGATCCTCCATCTTTATCTGATCCTCTGCACAATGCTTCTGTTACTAGGTATTGCAAGTAACTGGTCTATGATAGTGCCTCAATGCCTGTGGGTGTGCCTCTTGTATTGTAAGTAACTGGATTGTGGCAGTGCCACAATGACTCTGGGTTGTTTGTGCGCTTAATACATGAAATAATAAAATAAAATAAATAAATAAAAGCCTCTGAGTTTCCATGAAGGATGCATTCAGATTAAATTGTTAATACTGTAGGTGTGGGGGTATGCCAATACCCCACTCTGTAACTACCCGATTTATGATCACAATAGATTTAATTTCTCACCAGCATGCATTCTTGCTGAGTCCCTGTTCTCCCGTGAATTTGTTTGGATTAGATTTGTTGTGTAAACTGAGTTGTTCTGTTTACTATTCCCCTGCTTGTGTATACCTTGTCATCCCCACTCACATAAAGCACGAGGTGATGCACTATTACAGGAAAGTACTAATTCGAACCCTGGAGGATTGGCTGCCACTCCCTGCTCACGACAGGGACTGCTGACCCAAGTCTCAGCCAAGTTATGGTCAACCCATGCAAATGACGCTGCTTACATGGTCAATGCCGAGCCAGTCAAAATGAATCCAAATCCTACCAAGCCCCTGCCAGGTGTACCTCAGTATCCCATTTCCTGAAAGGCTGAAGAAGACATTCACCCCCTAATAGAATATCTTCTCCAACAAGGTACTGTCGTACCATCTCGTAGTCGCTACCTAACCCGGCTACCATCCTGTCATGCATTCCTTACTCATCCAAGTACTTCTCTGTTGTAGATCTGTGTTCAGCATTTTTTCCATACCTATACATATATACATCCTGACAGCCAGAATCAAATCTCATTTACCCATTATATTTTCTACTGACGCTCTGCTGGCTGATACACCCTTTGGCAAGGATCTCTGTTCTCTAGAGTTTTTGTGTGTGTTTCTTGAATATCATGTTGTTTCCCTTGGTGCATATTGCACCCGAACGCCATCCCCCATTCTGCCTCTCCCCACTCCCACCGACTACCCAGACTGGCCCAGATTGTCCAGTGTATTGCATACATGACTGGAACCAGAAGAGGGTAACAGAGACATAATCTCTGTGCCTCAGGCTTCAGAACCCATGTCTGCTGATGCTCTGGTGGACGTTTACACTATCTGGTAAGGATCTCTGTTCTCTGGTGTTTTCGTGTGTGTTTCTCGCATTTCACATTGTTTGCCTCGGAGCATACTGGAACTGAAGACCATCCCCCATCATGCCTCTCCCTACTCCCACTAATAACCCAGACTAGTCCAGATTGGCCAGTGTATTGCACACAGGACCGGAACCTCTTTACATTAGAGAATTAACTAGGTCAGCCTGCTCGGGTAGCCGGCTAAAGGCTGAGGTAAAGGGTACCTCCCAGGAAGCCTCTATCGCCTGTTTGGCTGTTCACCCTGTGCTCCCCAACCAGGCATCTAAAGCTGCCTGCAGCACTTTCCAGGTAATAAATAACTATTGTGTTGAATAGCCAGTGCTATATTTGTGATCTTGTGACACTGTCTTGTATCTACTTGAAATAAAGTGCTAACACGGTTATAACTCTTGCTGCATGTTGCAGTTTTCCACTGTGTCATATTTAGCTGCATTTCTTAGTATAACCACTGTGTCATGTTTAGCTGAATGTTTGAGTATAATGACTGTGTTATATTGAGCTACATTTTTTAGTTTTGCCACTTTGTCATATTTTTCTGTATTTTAAGTATAGCCACTGTGTCATATTGACCTGCATTTATAGTATAGCCCCTGTGTTATATTGAGCTGTATTTTTCAGTATAGCCACTTTGTTATATTTAGCTGCATTTTTTAGTATAGCCTCTATCCTTTTCATGGAAGGCTCTTACATCTGTGTCCCAGAACCTGGGGAAGTGGTTTCTGGTTATTCTGTATGCTCCCTCACGCTGTCCCAGAAGCATATTGATGACCCATGGCAAAATGAGCACATGTTCCTAAACTCATAGCTCTTACCCATGCCTGTACCTGGCTTTGGATAGATTGGCCACCATCTATACAGACTCTAGGTATGCTCACCAGGTATTTAACATCCACTGGCACCCCACTATTGAATGGAAAATATGTGCCAGCATTCTCGGATGCACTGTTGCTTCCTGCATCTGTGGCTATTGTTAAATGTAAAGGACATGATCCCTCTCAGTCATTCACAACCCAAGGAAATACACTAGCAGATGGTGCAGCTCGGTCAGCTGCCTCAAATGCCCCCTGGCTCCTAATTATATTTCTTGTCTGGTAATCCTCCAAGACCAAGCTCCTGAAGCCGAAAAAGGTGACCTGGACCCAACATCACTGTAAATTGGGAGTAGACCCCCTGTGGTGTTCCCCGAATAGCCACCCGGTGGCACACAAGGCACCCCTGCCCTACCTGGTGCTTGAAGCTCACAGCTCTGCCCATTCAGGTAGAACTGCTATGATTACCCTCTTGAATTGAGATTGCATGGCCCCTGGTTTAACCTCTATGGGTCAAGGTTTTTGTGAGAACTGTGTTACATGTTTGACATACAATGTTGGAAGAGAGCTACTGACGAGGCTGTCTGCACATACAGCACCGGAAGCTCCCTTCCTGCACATGCAGACAGACTGTATGCAGCTGCCTACCTGCATGATCTTTACTCATTGTTTAGTGATAGTGAATGTATTTTCTGGGTCAGTAGAAGCATACCTATGTAGAAAGGCAGGTGCTGTAATAGTGGCAAAAATGTTGGTGGCAGAGTTCATACCCCAATTTGGATTGCCCCTCAGTATAGACAGCAACGGAGGCACCCATTTTACTGGTCGTTTATTAAAGAAGTGTGCAAAGCCTTACAAATAGCTCAATAGTTCCATTTAGCTCATTTAGAAGACTGCAATGGGAATCTATAGTTGAGGTTTTCTAAAGTGTGTAGAGAGACGAAGTTCAAATGTCCCCAAGCATTGCCCCTAGCTTTGTTTGCCATGCTCAACAATCCCCAGCATAAACACAAATTGTATGCACACAAAATCCTCACAGGTCACCCTATGAGAATGAGGACTGTACCGACAGCATGAGAACAGGAACTGCAGCGTCAGCAATTCCCCACATCCAAAGTATGCCTTTAGAAGATGATACTTTACTCCAATACTGTCACTTGTTGATTAAAACTGATTTCTCCATGTTCAGCCCCATGAAGCCCTGCCTGAACCAGCTGCCGAGCCTCGTCACCCTTTACAGCCAGGAGACTGGGTCCTTGTGAAAGTCCATCAGCAGAAATCAATGCACCAGCCAAGGTGGCATGGCCCACATCAGGTGCTTCTCACTGCATACACCACTGTTAAATGTGCTGGGATCCTGGCCTGGATTCGTACAGCAGTTTGTCACAAGATCGCCACCCCAGTTGAAGATACCACCTCTGCTCCGACCAATCTTCGTCTGCTTGGCTACGGTGCCACCACGACCAACGGCTTCTCCACCAGTTATGCCGCTGGTTGTTTGTCGATGTCAGACCCTTCCAGCACAGCTACAAGCAAACAGCCAGTACTAGAGCTTAGGGTGCAGCCCTTAATAATCCACTATGCTCATGTGCTATAGCAGGGCCCACAGCTTCTGAACCTCTTCTTCACAGTGAGATCCCTGTGGGAGCTACTGCTAAAGCTCCTTCATCAGTTGGTCGAAGCCCAGAGTGAACAACCTCACTTCTGGTATACCACCTATAGTGCCTGACCCCTCTAGATCTCACAACACAGCCCCAAAAATGTGCATTTGTGATCCTGTTGAAGAGCTCCTGAGAACCACTAACTCTGAACAAAGTGGCAACTGGCCAGGTCGCTCGCCACTGGATTTGTCCCCTCAATGATGATGAATCCCTCTGGGGTGGCGGTGCACTGGCAAAGAGTAGAAGACAATACTGTTGACTTACCGATATCTGCAAGTTATGGGTCCTGCTGTTATCACCCTTATATGCATGTGGCTCTGGTACTTTGAATATCTCTAGTTGAAACTTTTAGCTGGAACCTTTGAGTACAGACTTTGGACTAAGGAATGCTTTGCTCAGTACCTGATTTCTGTTGAAATTTTTAACAGTGAAATTGACCTTGTTACCTCTTCATAGAGCCTATAAAACATTGAACTGAAAGCTCTGGCCTGCCAAGGTTATATTACATGTGCCCTGCTCATTACCTGTCCCGATGAACTGAATAGAACTTTGTCTTCTAGCCATGAGCTTTTGTGCTGGTGCACCAACATGATTCTAAAGCCCTTGCAGGATAAGGCTGAAGTGTTGTATGACACAGTTGCACAAGAGACAATGCCCGTCGACACGTAATATGTTGGCCCTATGTACATGCATCCAAACCTTTAAGAAATGATGATCGGACCTTCTGTGGCGTGTTGTTGTGCGACGCAGGTGCGCACGAGATGCTGCTCGTTGACACATAATCCATTGCCCATATGTACATGCATCCAAACGTTTAAGAACCGAGGATCTGACCCTCTGCGGCAAAGCCCTCACAGGACAAGGCCACAGTGTTGTGCAATGCAGGAGTTTGGCGTAAAAGGGGCTGTGGCGCAGAGTGCGATTGTGCAGTGCAACCTCCCTTGAAAAGTTACTAAAGGTACTTGTAGGGTGAGCAGCCACAACTGCTCTCTACTAAACTTCTCGGCCTTTGGGCGTGCTTCCACCTAACTGTCTGACATGAAGTACTCTGTCCCTGTGCAATCCTAGGCTTTCCCCTTCCAGCAGTTAGCCATACTTTGTGTTCTCTGTCTTTTCTCTAGGTCCCTCATTGCAATTGCTATTGTATTGTGATCTTGTGACCTTTTAGGCTCTCTAGGACCCCAACCCTCCTTAACTGTGCTTACTGTGTACTTTGTGTTCTGTCTTTTCTCTAGGTCCCCTTTGTGATTGCTACTGTATTGTGTCTTGTGACCTTTTAGGCCATCTCCCACTCTGTAGGACACCACCCTAACTGTAGTTACTTTGTACTTTGTGTTCTCTGTCTTTTCTCTAGGTCCCTCATTGTGATTGCAATTGTATTGTGATCTTGTGTCCTTGTAGGCCCTCTCCCACTCTCTAGGACCCCACCCTCCTTAACTGTGATTACTTTGTAGTGTCTGTTCTTTCTTTTCTCTAGGCCCCCTTTGTGATTGCTTCTGTATTGTGTCTTGTGTCCTTTTTAGGCCCTTTCCCACTGTCTTGGAGCCCACCCCCTTAACTGTGGTTACTTTGTACTTTGTGTTCACAGTCTTCCTCTAGGTGCCCATTATGACTGCTATTGTATTGTGTTCTCTGTCTACACCCCCCCTTAATTGTGGTTACTTTGTACTGTGTTCTGTGTCTTTAATGCTCTCGCCCACTCTCTAGGACCTCACCCCGCTGGGGGTACCATCTGTACTGTTGGGTGTACCTGTCTGCCGATTCAGTGTGTGCCCTTCTGTGTGACCCCTTCCACCCTTGCCCACCACTCTCTGCATCCAGCGTTGTGCGGCACTGGCTGTGCCTCTCTTCGTCCCTCTCCTTTACTCCCTCCTCCTCCTACATCCTCCTCGCACCATCTATGGTGTTCTCTGTCGCCCCTATCTTCTCTAACTGATCCTATCCCTCTCACTAAGTCAGGAAGTAAGATGTTCAAGAGAGACATCTTGGTCTCCAACCCAGGCCTCCCTATCACTGATACCTCCTTCAGTGCTTCCTCTAGACAGACTCTTACTGACATCCTCTTTGTTATTCCCTCTCCATGGTCTCTGTTCTCTCTTCTTTTTCCTCCTCTCCCACAGATGGTGGAAATCAGTGGGAGGCCTCCTTCCACTCATTCAAGAACATTATTAATGTCTATCTGAATGGCTCTGTCTTGGTCCAGGGCCCTCAGCCCAATCTGCTCCTTTTTAATGGGCGTCTCCTGTGTCTTATCAACTTCCTTCCTTCTCCTGCAACACCTACCAGCACCTATCTGGCTCCCCCACCACTTCTCCTTCTGCTGCCACCTCTCTAGCACGCTCCTCATCCTCTCTGGCTTCCTTGTCATCTCCTTCTACCTCATCTGCCTACACTCGGGCCCCTATACCTTCTCAGCAGTGCGTACTTAAAGCCTGTACGCCTCCGCGTAAGTCTTTCAAATGTGGCAACCTGCTCCATGTCAGTACTGTCAAACCTCGCTCTGTTGTCAAACACTTCACTAACATCTGCCACCTCCTTGAAGAACTTGACCTGGATGTACTCACTATCACCGAGACATGGTTCACGGCCAGCACTGTCATGAGTTTTGACACTCTTCTCCCTGATGGCTACAAGATCCCCTCCGAACCCAAAACCAACCGTCCCGGAGATGGAGTAGCTCTGATATTTCCAGAGTGGGTCCCTGCCTCTGTCATTCCTATGCATGCCTAATCCTCCTTTGAATGCCTGGTCTGCAGACTCTCTTTCTCTCCTGGCCTGTCCCTTACTGTGGCCTCGATCTACAGGCCACCTGGCCAGGTTGCCCTTGTCCTGTCTGAGTGGGCTGACCTCTCCTGTTCTCTCCTTACCTCTACCTCGCAACTCCTCCTCCTTGGAGACCTCAACATCCATCTGGATGCTTCCAATCCCACCCGGGGCTCTTCCGCAACCACTGTGACACTCTCTCTTTTTCCATTCTACTGTCTGGTCTGACACACTCTGCAGGGCACATCATGGATGTTGTTATCTCCTCAGACATCCTCCTCTCTAACCCTTTCATGGACTGACAACTTTCTGCTTTCCTCTTACCTGATGCTCTCTGGCCCCAGGTGAAGCCAAACCCAACACTGCCACCTAACTTCTCAGTCATCTGTCCCAGCAAGCATGTGTCAGGGTAGGCCTTTGTCACTCTTTTCTCTGCTCCTCCTACACCTGCGCTGACTCACACTCACTAACCTGCATCTTCATATCTTCAACACTCTGGATGTCCTTGCCCCTGTTATGAGAATCCACCGGAAGCCTATATCTTGGTATGACTCTGATCTCGCCACCTTGAAACGCAAGTATATGGTGGCTGAAAGAAGTGGAGGGCATCGGGCTCATCCTCTGACAAACTGGCCTGCCGTTTGCTCCAAAGGCAATACAGACTCTCTGTCCTGTCCAAGAAGAGAGCCCACACCCAAACCCGCATCTCTACGGCCTCTAACAAAATGGCCAAGATCTTTAAAATCTATAAGGAGCTGGCCAATTATTCTGCAGCCTCCCCCTCGCATTTCCCTCTCAGGCTGTCTGCACAGCTCTGGCTTCTCATTTTACTACTAAAATTGAGGACATTCTGTCCTCTCTCTCCTCCTCTTGGCCACCTCCCTTCTCCTCCTCCTTTCCCCTCTATCTCTCTGACCATTCCTGACAATGTTTTTAGACAAGTTCGATCTATGAAAGTGTCATACAAGCAACTGTTCCCCTGCTCTAGAACCATCAAGCACCACATTGACACACTCGTTCAAGCCTTGGCCGATTTCTGCAATCACTCTTTTGCCACTGAAACCTTCTCCTCTCCCCTCAAGCATTCTCTTTTACTTGTATTTGTATTTATTTATATTTTAAATAGTGCCTTAAGCCAAGGCGCTGCACAGAGAGCAAAAACAGTACAATAAAATGAGTAAACATAAATAATAAGAAAGCAATCAATCAGGCGCATTGGAGAACATGAGACTTCAATGACCTACGGAATAGAGAATAGATGGAAATAGAATGAAGAGAGTAAGGAAGGGTGTTCCAGAGTAGAGGAGCTAAAAGAGTGAAGGTATGAAAGTGAGAATGAATGCATGGGAGATGAGGTGCCACCAAAAGAAACTGGGAAGAAGATCAGAGAGAACGAGAAGGAGTATAGAAGGATACCAAGACTGAAAGATTGTCAGGAGCAAGTCCATAGAGGGACTTGAAGACGAGGCATACAATGTGAAATTAGAGTTGAGAGTGAAAGGATAACCAGCGACAAGTAGCAAGAGAAGGTGAGATAGAATCTCAGAAGGAAAGAAGACAAAGGAGTCGATTAGATGAGTAAAGACAGATTTTAGGCAGGCAAGACGAGAAGTTGGAAGCCCAAAGAGGGCAGAGCATCAGTAGAAGAGTCAGGAGAAAATCAAAGAAAAAATCAATAGTTTTGAAGCTTGAAAGGTAAGAAATAGGCAAGCTTTACTGCTATTGTGTAGATGAAAATGGCAAGCGAAGCGCAATGTTAGAGAAATGTGGTGAGACTAGGATAGATTAGAGTCAATCTAGAGCCCCAGATTGCAAGCGGTAAGAGATATTGCATTCTGTTGCAGTATACCTCTTTGGATGCCTAGGGGGGCACCAATGCCACATGGGCACAGTCCAGAGTGGCTATAATGTTGGGAAGGTGGGCAGCTGTGCAACAACATACATTTGTGCTGCGGTGGTGGGCATGGAGATGTGCCGGGAGGCAATGGCACAGGAGTGATTCAAGCATTTACACAATCACATGTGGCAATATAGGCTGGGACATGCCATGCAACATCCACATAGTGGGCTAGAAGGTGCCACTTGCCAGGAAGTGTAGAACTGACACAAGCTTCAGCAGTGGGGATAAAGGTGAGTAGCTCAACAAGGGTGGTAGAGAGTAATCAGCTGGGTATCAGTTTATGTCAAGGGTGACGGTCTAACCCACGGAATATGTTCTTGCCTTGCATCTCCTCCTCCTGCTCTCTGCACTATGTGCCCTGTGCTGCTGTTCCTGCTTCTGAAGCTCAATGTGGAGTAGGAAGTGCTGCATGTCCCAGTTTGCAACAGCAATTGGCAACATGGTGTTGCTAAGTGTGCTCGGTCAGGTGCAGGCCTTTTGTGGTCTTTCAGTGTGGATTGGTTGCACCTGTCACTTGTTTTCCATCACCTGTATTCATTTACCTCCACGTGTTAGGTGGAGGTAAATGCACTGTGTTTTTGGTGAAATTTGCAGTATTTTATTGATATTTCAACTTGTAAATCAGTGGAAATGCCATTTTCAATCTCTGCATTAATTCTGTCGGCGGAATTAGCCACAGCGCTAATTCCACACGATGTTGGCGGTAATTCTGCTGGTGCTAATACAGCCGGGGCTTATTCTGTTTATGGAATTAGTCCTGACTCCTTATCCTGAGGTATGGTTGAAGTGGCGGTAATTCCTTTACCACCACCTTTACTGTATAGCACCAAGCTCAAAATGAGGCCCTAGACTTGTGAAGAAGTTGTGCTATGAGCCACCACTAAAGTGAAGCTTTATTTTAAGTTTTATGTATTTTGTCAAACCTGAGGTGAAATGCATCTTTTTGTCTGAGTTCATGCATACATAATGTGATGCTCTGAATTGTCCCTGTGAGTCACTTTCACACCGATGATGACCCTATGATTCAGCAGTTCAATGGATATAGAGGGACTGCGGGCCTCATTACGAGTTGGGCGATATCCTGGCAGTAGATTTGCCGAAATACCACCAACATGAATTACTGTTAGTGCCACTTGGTGGTCTGACGGAATGTCCACCGGATTACAAGTGGTGGTGACAGTGTAATTCCTGATTTCATTTGAGTCCATTGGACCCAATAAGGCTTTTTTAGCAGAATTAGCGCTGCAGTAATTTCACCAATTCTGCAGATTCTTCGGTAGTGAGTTGGAGGATTTACCTCCAGGATTTTCCTGGAGGCAAATCCCCCACTCCAAGCCAAACACGTAATTTGGTGAAGTGGTCAACATTACCACTTACCGCCAAACTCGTAATGAGGCTGAGAGGAAAGCACTGGTGACATGGGAAATATTGGGCTTCCAGCCACCTTCCCGCACCTCCATTGTGTGCCTATGCCCCCTTCCCACAACTCAAAAGGAAAAGAAAATAAGTAAACTCATGACACTCCCTCAGTTGCCCCCTCCTACTCATAAAATAAATATCGGACATACTAACGATAACATTCATCTCCCTCCCATGGTGAATTTCCCTTTCCTAACCGGAAAAGGGAACCAATTACATTTTACCAGGTCCCTTAACCCCCTGCATGTTCTCCCACTTCTATCTGGCTCCATGCTGCAGCGTGGCGAAATGTTGTTAAATAGTGACATTGTTTAACAGGCAAAGTCATGTGTCTGGTTTTCTCTTCCTATTAAGATTGTGTTTCCCGTCTCAAGAAGGAGGGGCGTCTGAAATTGTTTTCACCTCTGGGAATGGATCAGATTGGGGCTAGGAAAATTGATGCTTCAGTTAACACTACCTCAAAATAAAGTCAACCTGTGCGAGAGATGCTCAGAATGTCTGATTTTGATGGTTAGTTTTGTGCAGCATGTTGTGCAGGATTAAGGGGTGGAAAAGCTGAGGCAGGGACACCTTAGAGGTGGGGGTTCAACCCGCTTGGTGTGACATTTCTAGAGCTTGAAAAGCAGTCCCAATGGTCAGAGGTCGTTGCAAAGCATTAGTTTGAGCAAGGGCAATGTTTATAGCATGTCCTGTGATCCTTTTGGCAATCTTCTGTTTCTACAAGAGGATGCAGTCAATGGTAAAAGCTTTGGAGTTGGTGAATGCAGTGAATTTGCTCATGATACCTTCAAGATTCATGCCGGATAGTCAGTCAAGCTTTATTGAACAGTCGTGTTGATGGATTGTCAAGAAGCACAAACTAAGCGCTGGTGGGTAGAGTTTTAAGTAAGAGCTCATTGTGAAATAACTGTAGGTGAGGCTGTGTTTTAGCCATGAACACCATAGATGTTTATTAGGGCCAGGAGACATGACTCCCCTTATTCCATGATGTGCAGCACGTTGATTCTATGTCAAGACTGGAGGCTCGCATTATGCTTCTCTTTCTTTAATTACCATTAACCACAGAAAGCTCAGCAGCAAGGTTAACACAGAAGTTCTTAGCGAAATAAAATGTGTACATATGTGACAACAATCCATGTAGAAAACAGGTTCCCGAATATCCAAACATCAACAGAAATCTCTGGTAAATTCAACCTTTGGCCACGCAACATGTGACCTAAATCCAGCCAATCCAGCATCCACTTGGGCCCTCAAATACGTGAAGCTCATCCACCACTTCCTCTTTCTGTGCTGCTCACAGCAAGAGAAATGTGAAACTTCCTTTCTATGTATGGTAGCTAGTATATTTATATATTTGTATGATAATCACATTAGGTGCAACATGCGCCTAGTGTTTTTTGTGTCATAGTTTTTTGTTCCTCACTTTTCGTCCCCGTTTACTACGGTCGACTGAAAAGGACTTTGCTGAGTCACGTCTGCGCCTCGGATCGTGTGTCTGTATTGGTATCTCTGTTTGTGCCTGTCATTGAGCTAGGCCGCAGAGTGAGGCTTGCGCAAACCTCCTGCCCCTACACCTCAGCGATTGCTGTCGCGGTGCTGGGGAAGCTTTCTCGAGCCATGGCAGTCAGCTCACCCGCCCCTCCTCCTTCTGGCTAGGCCGCAAGCCTAGCTGACAGCAGGCGGAGCCCCGCTCACTTCGCAGGTCCCTTTCTCATTACTCCCAACGCTTGGTGTCTTATTCCCTCTAAATTTCAAAGAGGATTTCAGTTAACAGGACTCAGGACAAAAGCACATAAAAAAATCAACAAAAAAAAGAAAGATATAATGAGCACCACCTGCACTCAGCCTAGGAAAGGCACCAAAAAAACAAAAAGAAAGTGCAGGGGGAATTACCTCAAACCTACATCTAGCCCCACTGCCAGCATGGCCGAATACAACCTTCAATGTGACCAGGAATGGTCTGAGGAGGAGGAGGAGTGGTCAGAGCAAGTTTTGCCCAAAGCAGCCAGTTTCAAAAGGGTCCTGGGGTCTTCTGCGGAGACCACTATTAAAAAGGTGGTAGGGGACATTTTAGTTCCCATTCAGCTATCCCTCGATGACATGGAGGTGCACATAAAGGGCGATCCCAGCATATCTAAAGAGGGGGCAAAGAAAAGAAAGAGTGCCTCCACAGGGGAAGTATAACAGCTCGTAAAAAGAAGGAAGCCTCTATGACTCTCCGAGCATTACAGAGATGTAATCGGAAGCCATCTCAGATGCCTTCTCAAGACTTAAAAAGGCTTTTCTTGACAGGAAGGAGACCCCTTCCATCCTCAGACCCTCTAACTCAGAGAACAAACAGAGTAGCAGAACCTCCTGCCCGGAGGAGCGACAGCAGGAGACAGAAGAAGACTTATCGCCTCAGACTACAGACGGTGAACCAGATCAGGAGGATGATATTCAGCCAAGTACATCTGGGAAGGTGGCAGCCCCCATTCCCACATTCCCAGCACAAGCAACCTCCAAAAGAGCAAGTACAAATAGATGCAATGTTTGTCCCGGAGGAGCTCTTCCACCCAAGGTCTTCCTACTGGGCACCATCCACCCGAGTGGCGGACTATATCAAATCCATGCTCCGGCAGCAATAGAAAAGCTTAACTCAGAATGTCCCCAGCCAGATATTGAAGGGAAGGTGGAAAGTGTCACTTACTGAGTTAGACGCCAAAATGATCACCTTCCGAGGGAAGAGCTGTAAAGACCCAAAAAAGGGGATCGAGTCTCAGGGTCCTGCCAGGACAAAGTTCGGGACATTACGGGTCCCCCTCGCTAAGATACTAGACCTTT
Organism: Ambystoma mexicanum; assembly: GCF_040938575.1. NCBI lineage: Eukaryota > Metazoa > Chordata > Amphibia > Caudata > Ambystomatidae > Ambystoma > Ambystoma mexicanum. The sequence goes on along the minus strand of NC_090923.1, from coordinate 460,014,950 downwards.
CTGAAGAGGCCATGGAAACATGAAACTAATAGACCCCAACACCTTGTTTGGATGTGTCCAAAGGGTCCTATGACTCCTCTGCAATGCAAACTGTGCTATTTCATCTGAGAGAAGGACGGGTATCCTCATGAAAATTGACCATAAGCTAGGGGAGCTCTCTACCACTGAATCAGGATCAGCCTCCCAAGGGCTCCTATTTTGCAATCCCTTCATGAAGGAGATGGCCATATTTGTGGCCAACCTTCACTGACTTAGACAAAGCAAAAGAGTATTTTCATCAAAGGTTTTTTTTCAGGCCAGAAGAGGCAGGGGGAACTCCCCTGGCCGCTATTCACTGGACAGAACGTCCCGTCAGACCTGCCACCATAACTCCTACTGGCAGGACAGGTCCGACACCTTCTTCCGCCCCCAATGAAAGATCCAGGGGCCGTGGCTGCAGAATAGCAGCGAGAGAAACAAGCATCAGGTGGGTCTCAGCTACATAGCCCAGGCACCGCAAGTGTCGCTCGGCGGCAGACAGCGCAATTTGCGCAAGCGTGGGACTACTTACCAGGAGATGCTTGGGTCAGGGATACCGCAAGGGGTTTGTACATAGACTTCTTTTCACAACCCACACAGCCGTGCTGCCCCCTTCACTTAGCTATGTCGCAAGCAGACAGTGCAGCGCTAGACAAAAAGGTATGCAACCTACAATAGAAACTCGTGATTCGGACATACAGGGACCCGGGCAGGTTCTTCAGCTCCATCTTCCTAGTAAGAAGGACGGACAATGTTCACCCTGTCATGAATCTCAAAGCCCTGAATGACTTAGTTCTCTACCGTCACTTCAAGATGGAGGGCATCCACATGCTCAATGACATTCTCAGACCCGATGACTGGCTGGTCCGACTCGACCTCAAAGACGCTTACCTTGCAGTACCAATTTGCCATCAGCCCGCAAAGTACTTGAGGTTCACCTGGCAAGGTCTCAACTGGGAGTGCATGAGCTTGCCCTTCAGGCTCTGGTCGGCACCCTGGGCTTTCACCAAGCTCATGGGGCCTGCGGTCGCATACCTGAGGGAGTAGGGCATAAGGCGCATTGTATATCTGGTTAACATTATTATCATGTCTGTTAGGCAGAATCATATGCAGTACCCTTTGGGAACACCACACACAATTAAGACTACAAGTGCAAGTACAAGTTTACCTTTGGTACAAGCTTGTACTACACAGTAAAGTGGTAGCGATGGCTGAGCAGCCAGACTTATCTCAAGAGTAAAGTGAGCAGTATCAGAAGTTACACAAAGGACAGCAATTACTATGGTTCAAACAAACACTGATTCAAGGTTTCCGAGAAAAAGAATATACATTCATTTACACCACCAGTTATAAAACAGTACACTAACATAAAGCAGCAGAAAATCACAATCGTAATAAACTACACAACACTCTATAAATTCTGGGCAAGTTAAGCTCAAAATGAAGTGTGAGCAAAATGGCACTCCAGCAATTTAAAAGGGAGGAAAAGGACAAGGTTATCAAAAATCAACACCAACGAGTGATAGAAAGGGCAATCTGGAAAAGTCTTACTACAACTAGGATTGAAATCAATAGTCAGAGTCTTTGCAGAGGATCACACAGTTCAGAGTAGTTTGCAGTTAAGTCGTTGCCAAGAGTTCAAAACGAAGATGGTCGAAGGAAAAGTTATTCAAAAGAGTAGAGAAGGACAAGCCTTTGGGGAGGCGAAATATTTAAAACACTTTCACCACGGTCGGATGGAACAAACAACCGGATTTGAACAGTACCTTAGATGACGAAGAATGCTGTAGCTGTGGTGTTAGTTCCTGGCAGTTCCTGCAGGCTCACAGTTCCTGAAGCGACTGTCAGACTGACAAGAAGGAGGAAGACTGGGCGATCCTGCGCTGCCCTGGGAAGAAGCCAGCAGCAGAGCAGAGTAAAGCGTCAAATAAAAGGTGCGCTTCTTAAAAGCACAAATGGACTCTGGTTATCTGGCTATCTGTTTTCCTGTAGCACAGCAAATCCAACCAGTCTGAAAAGGAGGTCCAATGGCTTTGTGAGCTTGTTGGTCCCACCAGGCTAAAGGGGAGAAGACTCCTTGCTGATCTTCACTGTTTTTGGAGTTTCAGGCGATTCGGTCCTGCAGTAGGGCTTCACCGGGATGTCTAGTAGTTGCAGCAGTCATCTTCCTTCAGCTCCTTGTTGGTTCTCTCATTCCAGTGTCGACTCTGCCTTCCACGTCTCAGAGGCCTGCTTTTAAGCAGTTTTCCCCCATTCACACAGCCTGGCTTTCAATCACACAGCAGGGTGGCTGTCCTGCCCTAGCCAATCAAACTAGAGTGTGACTTGGGTCTCCAAGGAGGCCCTTTGCAGGGGGCCTCAAACCACTCCCTGACATCCTGTCCACCCAGACAGTCAGGCACCTAAGGAGGGCTTCTGTGCAGAAGCCCGCCAAAGGACGGCAAACAAAGGAATCAAACCTGGTTTAGCGCGCAGAGTAAAATGCGAGAAAGACCTTTACAAAAAGAAATGGCGAATAAACCCAACCGGAACCAAATCAAATTAAAAAGGGTCCAGCAGATTAAAGTTGGAGGCTCCCACCATAGCTTCTAACAGTACCGAGGCTATTTTTATAGCTCGTGGTAAAATAAAAATGATAGATACCACTGCCACCAGCCAAATCTTAGAGAAAGGGGAACGAAATAATGTTCCATGAGAAACAGACAAAAATACATTTGAACCCTTCCAGTACTCTATGGAAGATAGTTTGTACTGGGTCTGTAAATTTAAAAAGACTAGTAAAAACAATGGCAACTTTACATGTTCTGGGAGACAGTAGTCAGTCCCAGAAAATGGAGTTGTGTGTCACTGTACTAAAGGTGCTGTGTGACACACAGTAAACAGATGATGCCTATGGAGTAGGTGAGACTCCATAGTCTATGAGCACAAAATCTTCAGCACACAGCAAACACACATGTAAGAGTGGGAAAAAAGGCTCACACTCTTACCAGAAGAAAAAAATAAATCTTAGAAATCCAGCAAAGCTGCTGAGGGACTCAGTAGGTAAGGGAAATTAGCCATTCTGGAGAATTCTCCCTAGCAATGTCCCAGAACAAAGCCCTAGCCAAGGAACAAGCCAGGACAGCCATAGACCTTTTGCGCAGTCTGGGATTTATCATGAATTGGAGGAATCAGCCTTGGTCCCCCCCTGGGAGGACAGCATTTCTGGGTTTTGTCGTGGACACCCAAGACTATCAACTCTGGCTCCCACCCTGCATGGTCCATGCCACGTGTTGCCAAATACTCAGGCGTTTAGGAAAAGAGACCAACTCGCTAAAGGAGCTGGCGAGAGTAATCAGCCACCTATCTTCCTCGATTCAGGTCATATTTCTGGGGCCTCTACACTATCGAGAGCTGAAGAGGTTGAAATGACAACACCTCCGGCGGAGCCCCTCCTACTCACAGTGCTTAGTCCTGTGATCCAAAGCAAGAACAGAGCTGCACTGGTGGCTGACTCATATGGAGGCCTGGAATAGCAGGGCGTTCTATGGATTGGCACCAGACCTAGTGATAGAATCACACGCAAGCCACTCAGGCTGGGGAGCGAGATGTGGGCAGGTCGCCACAGAATGGAGGTGGTGCCCTCAGGAATTATAGATGCATATCAAATGCCTAGAGCTCCTCGCAGGAACCTTCACAGTTTGTTCTTTTGCCAGAGACAGAGTGAACTGCTGTATACTACTCAAGATGGACAATGTATCTGCATTCAGGTACATCAATCTTCTGGGTGACACCAGGTCGAGGCCTCGGGCAGAGTTAGCCAACTATTTTTGGCACTTCTGTCTCCAACATCAGATATCGGTGACAGCGGAGTACCTTCCAGGGCTGAACAATGAAGTGTCGGATTGGCATTCATGCCACCTGTCACATTTCAGCGACTGGAAATTATACAGAGAGGTTTTGCTTCACCTGCAGTGCACATGGGGTCCACTGACCAAGGACCTCTTCGCCTCGCAACTCAATACCCAGCTGCCAGTGTTCTTCAGATGGAGACCGGACCCAACGGTGGCAGCAGCTGAAAATGTACTGCAGCGATGGAGCGAGCGGGGTTGCTTACGCTTTTTCCCCCTTTACAATGATAGTGGGGACCCTGGCAAAGGCCGGTCAGGAGCAGGCATAATTGGTACTTGGAACCCCAGTATGGACCTCTCAGTCCTGGTATCCAGTCTTCTGGAACTTTCATCGGATTTTCCAATCCTACTACCCTGGACTCAGGATCTACTATCGGGTCCAAACGGGGAGTATGTTCCTTCAGTTCATTTCCTTCATCCTTGCAGTCTGGAGGATTTCTGGGTGAGATGGAGAGTCTCTGGCATTTCATGAAAGGCAGTCAGCCTTATTGAGGAGAGATGGGCTCCAGCAACATCTAAGAGACACACCAAGTCCTGGGGCGCATGGGCTTGCTGGTGCTTGGAACCGGATCTCCACCCGGTTTCATTCAGACCCTATGGCAGAGATTTTGAACTTCCTGGCCTAGCTGGTAGAGCAGGGCGCTTTGGAACATGAATAACGTCCTCAACCTGTTTCTTTCTTGGCTGACAAATGCAGAATTATCTTTCACCGCTTTCTCCGGCAAGCTCACAACTCTTTTGTGCTTAGTGTCTTGCAGCACAGTCTCCGACATTAGGGCCCTAGACCTAGCAGGCAGGGTGTACTCCCCAGACCGCGTGGTCTTCCACATATCCAGAAGGACCAACTGCCATACAAGGGTGATTACGTATCCTGCATTTAACGAAAAACCTAAACTTTGTGTTGTAAAGTGCATAAAGGCTTAGGAAGAAATTACTTGCGCCTAAGGGCTGATCCCAGGGGTCAAAAACTGATTGCTCTTCACAAACCGCATAGAGCAGTCTCCCCCCCCCTACGCTAGCTCGCTGGGTACAGTGGACCATCACACAAGCAGGGATAGATAACGCCCAGTTCAGAGCTCACTAGGTCAGGGGCGCAATGTCTTCTAAAGCATTTCAAGTTGGAGTCAGATTAGGGGACATCATGAAAATGGCACACTGGGCGGGAGAATCTGTTTTGAAAGAATTATATTTGAAACTGGTAGAACAACAGGCAACGTTACTGGTGAGTAAGCTTTAAACAATCATAATGTGAGCCTCTGGTCTTGACATAGAATGAAGATTTTCCAGAATACCTTTAAGAAAAGTCTTGATTATATTAAAGACATGCCGGTGAGCATTAGCCCACCCTTCATAAAGAATTCATGTTGATACTGTAAGCATTAAAGTTGTTGTATCATTACTGTATGATCAGAATTGTAACCCCTCCCTCACTATCACTAGCTAGCTTGCAAACTGATATAGAGTTTGTTCTGTTCCTCCAGTGACACTTTGCTTTCTCTGATAGGGCCGTCAGACAAGTAAAGCTGAGCAGAAGGTAAAATGGGCACGGCCACAGAGCCTCACGAATGTTATCAGCGCAGGAGATTTTATACTTCTTGTCTACATTCGCAGCATCAAAAGAGGAAGGGCTACACGTATTTGAAGGGCCAAGTGGATGCTGGAATGGCTGATTTTAGGTCACATGTTGCATGGCCAAAGGTTGAACTTACCAGATACTTCTGGGAAATGGAGTTAAGCAAAGCTCCAAGTTGATGTTTGAATATTTGGGAACCTGTTTTCTACAAGGATTCTTGTCAGATACGTTCAAGTTTTATTTCCCTAAGAACATTTACTGTTTTAATCCTGCTGCTGAGCTTTCTGTGGTTAATGGTAATAAAAGAAAGAGAAGTATAATGCTCGCCTCCACGTCTTTAATGGAATCAAGACTTTTCTTAAAGTTATTCTGGAAAATCTTCATTCTTTGTCCTACAGCAGCATGTATTGGTGTATCTGTTCTTGCAAATGTAGAGCCACTGTCCTTTCAATGAAGTAACATTTATTTTAGAGCGCCGTAATGCAATTTGCCGTATTCCATTTTTTAAATTTGTTTTAAGCAACTTAGTTTATTAGCTCTAACTTACGTAATTGTGCTATTGAAGTAACCAATCTTTGGGGCTACGTACTAGATCACAATTGTACTGTGCCGCTAGAGTTGTAATTTGTTTGATTTTAACTGTGCTAGTTTCCCTGCACGGACTGTCTGGGTAATCAACTACATTACCCAGCAGCCTTGTAGTTCAGAGCTGCTTCTTAGCCTCAAACCCGGCGCAAACGCGCCGGCGTGAAGGCGGCAAGCCGGTCTGTGCCAGTCTGGCCGGACTATTTAAGTCCGTTGTCATTCACCTACCTCAAGTAACATTTATTTTAGAGCGCCGTAATGCAATTTGCCGTATTCCGTTTTTTAAATTTGTTTTAAGCAACTTAGTTTATTAGCTCTAACTTACGTAATTGTGCTATTGAAGTAACCAATCTTTGGGGCTACGTACTAGATCACAATTGTAATGCGCCGCTAGAGTTGTGATTTGTTTGATTTTAACTGTGCTAGTTTCCCTGCACGGACTGTCTGGGTAATCAACTACATTACCCAGCAGCCTTGTAGTTCAGAGCTGCTTCTTAGCCTCAAACCCGGCAAGAACGCGCCGGCACGAAGGAGGCAAGCCGGTCTGTGCCGGACGTGTCAGCGTTCGGTGTAACTTGGAGCTGCGACCTCTATTCTCCTTTCCCCGTTCTACGGGCTACGTAGGATCACTCGGCAAGCAGGGACGAGAGAGATGCAGGCGTCAGTTGCAGAAATGCAAGCGAGCCTCCTGGATGGGGAGGAGGCCACAAGCCATGAGATGGAGGGTAATTTGTTTGTTGATCCTCTCAGGGAGGGTACGGAGAAGCTGCTGTGCCTCAACATCGGTCTTCTCAATACACGCTCACTTACCAAACATGCTATTAACATCAAAGACATGATAACCTCTAATAATTTTGATATACTTGGTATAACTGAAACCTGGCTCAAAGACCCAGTGGGGCCCACATGTGAGGAGGCTATACCAGAAAACTACACTATTTACTACGACAATAGAGTGCAGGGAAGGGGAGGCGGGGTAGCAATAATTGCCAAGAAGAGTCTTAAACTTTTTAAGGTGTCTATAGGATTCAGCGGGTGCGAGGTTCTGCACCTTAAACTGACCTTTTCACCCAACAACTGCCTTAACCTGATAGTTATTTACAGACCACCGTCATTGGTTTCAGACTTCTCTCTGGAACTCTGCTCTCACCTAAACTCATTGAGATCTGTTAATGTTGTCAATAGTTGTCATGGGAGACTTGAACTTTTGGTGAGGGAACAAGAAGGACAAGGGGGCTATAGCGTTGGAAAAAGCATTGAATAACCTTGACTTCATAGTTCTTAATAATGATCCCACCACTCCTCAGGGAAACCAGTTAGACTGGCTGTGTGGTTATAATATCTCACTACAAAACTGCAGTACCACTCCTTGTATTTGGAGCGACCATCATTTGATATCGGCTAACCTAAAACTGCCTTGCTACAGACATAAGCATAATCCTCACATCAAGGTAGTCAATAGAAATGTTTAAAATATAAATGAATTACAGCTTAAGTCCTGTACGGATAAAATTCTGTGTTCCTTTCAGGATCACGACTCATATGTTGAATTGCTAGACAAATATAACAAACACTTACTTGAGTTAGTAGAATCTGAGGCACCACTCATTACCAAGCTAGCTAGGAGAAATAGCAACAGCCAAAAATGGTATACCCCAGAGCTCCTTTTATTGAAGTAGGAAAAACGGACCTTGGAAAGAAAATGGATTACAGATAAATCGGTAGATAGTAAAGTGAGCTGGGAAAGGAAGGATAGGGAATATAAAGACAAAATCAAGTCAGCCAAGGCTAACTTCTTCAACTCGGAAATTGAGCTTGCTGACAATCATACAAATAAACTCTTCAATATTTTGAAGAGCATTGAAAAACCAGAATCTCTCACCCCCCCCATTTATGCCCTCAGAGGAGGACTGTAACATGGTGCTCAATGCCTTTCAAGCCAAAACAGAAAAGGCGAGACAAAACATTATCAAGGCAAGAACTTCTTCTAAACAGGTGACCTGTCCCATAGAAGAGGAGGTATTTGCCAGAGAGCAGATCTTTAAATTCGATCCCATCCCAGAGGCAGATTTGCTAGCAGTGTTGAATAGCATGAAACCTACCACCTGCGCAGAAAACATCCTGCCCCCTGGTATCATTTTCCAACACAAAGACATTTTTGCGCCTATCCTTCGGAGAATAGTGAATTCCTCGTTTCAAGAGGGCATGGTGCCTAAAGATTTGAAGAAAGTCACTAAACCTCACTTGTTAAGAATGCGGGCCTAGATCCTAAAGACCCCGTAAACCTTCGTCCCATAACTAACTCGAATTTTGTTCTCAAACTGTTAGATAAAGTAGCTACACAGCAACTTCAATACTATGTAGAGAACCAGGAGATTTTGCACCAGCAACAATCAGGCTTCAGAGCATCTCACAGCACTGGAACAGCCATGCTGGATTTGCAGAATCAGATGTTGAGCTTGTTGGATGAAAACAAGCTGGGGATGTTGATGCTCCTGGACCTAAGTGCCGCTTTTGACCTGGTGGATCACCACCTTCTCATCAAGGCGCTTAGAGAGAATGTTGGTTTGTCGGAGGGAGCCATTGACTGGCTTCTGTCCTTTCTATCTAATCGCCAAGCGAGAGTCCATTGGGGCAGCAGTTTCTCCGATCCATGTGACATTTTATTCGGAGTGCCACAGAGGGCCAGTTTATCACCAATGTTGTTTAACATATATATGCGCAAACTGTGTAGCTTATTGGTGAAAGCTGGAGTGTCGTTTACAAACTATGCAGACGACACTCAACTCATTTTGGAGTTGGGGGACAGGAATCACGCCACGGACAGTGAAGAGATCGCTAGGGTTTATAAGATAATAGATGACTGGATGAAGGCAAATTGGATGTGCCTGAACGATGCAAAAAATGAACTGATGTTGTTTGGCCCCAGTCGTCTGCTGCAAAATCTGGGAGCAGAGTATAATTCGTTCCAAATTAAGAATGCCACTATTCATGTGGTCTCTAAAGTGAAGACTCTGGGTATGATGGTGGACTCTGCAGTCGACTCTCATGCCCAGACCAGTTATCTCCAAAAAAACACGGCATACTATCTCAGGCTTATGAAAGCCATCAAGCCATTGCTTAATGAGGCTAATAGGGCCACGATAGCCAGAGCCATTATCTTATCACGGCTCGACTACGGGAAGGCCATGCTGTTGGGGGCCTCATCTAAGGACCTATCCAGCTGTCAGTTGATCCAGAACAATGCGGTTAGGTTAGTGAAAAATCTGAAGAGGAAAGATCATGTTACCGAAGAGCGGCTTTCTCTGCACTGGCTCAGAGTAGAGGAACGTATAAAGTTCAAGGCTCTTTGCCTGGTACACAAGTTCCTTTTTGGCATAGCTCCTGCGTACTTGAAGACGAGCCTAGTGCCCTACAATCCCAGTAGAAGTCTCCGCTCGGGGGGTAAATGCCTCTTGATCGTGCCTAAGTTCAAGTTGAAATCCGGGCTGGGCAGATCTTTTCTCGTGCTGGCTCCTAAACTGTGGAACAGCATCCCCGAACCCCTGAGGTTGGAAGTAAATCATTCTACCTTTAGGAAGCTGCTGAAGACATACCTCTATAGATGAGAACTCGGAGGAAGTCAACGTTCCAGGGGTACTTATTAGGCCGTAGCTATTTTATATGTTATCCGTCATGTAGTAGCAGTGTTGTATGTCCAAGCGCCCTGATGCCTGCGGGCTATCAGCGCTATACAAAAACTAAATACATACATACAATACAATGAACTTCTCTAGGAAAAATTGTGATCAGGTGATATTTAATGAGATCGAAATAGTCCATGTTCACATTTTTTAAAATCAGAAATCCGTAGTGTATCTAGGATTTTTTAATAGGGAGGGCCTGCAAAGTATACATGTGGGTTTAGGGAAGGGGTCTGGTCAATTAAATATATTTATTCTGCGTACGATGACGATGTTGATGAAGTGGACGTCCATGTCAATGATGTATTTTGTATTCTGCACTTTCTTACTCTATATCACTGATTTAATGTAATGTATTATATGTTTTACTCTGTTTATGTTATCATGTTATTCTGTTTTATTAGGATTATTTTCAGTTTTATGTGTAAAGTCTTTCTTTGGCTAAAACACATTAAAGCATAAATAAAACATATTTAATGAGGGAGGTATTTTTAGCATGCTTTGCGTGGCTCAGGCCAAACTTTGAACTATTATGGTATATTGTATGCAAGGCAACATTCAAATAACCATTCTTCCTATAACTCAGAACGTATAGTGATGTGAACCCAAAACAAATTGCTGTGTTTTAGAACTGTGCTTTCTAGACACAGCAAACATGTGACAAAGGCATCTGCTTGTAATCATTGTTTAACATGGAGTGAGCTGTGGATGATGTCAACAAAGATTTGAAGTGCTTGTATGTCTATCATGCAGCTATCATGGAAATAAACTTGTCGTTTGAAAAAAGGGACGTCTACTTTGTGATTCAGTATGTTTTCTTGGACTACTACATTGCTAACACATGTTTGGGGGATCTATGAATCACAATGCAAATCACTGTAACATTATATCTCAATGCGAAAAATGGTTTTAGGCAAAAGAGTAAATGCTACTGCATTGGCATGAATAACAGTAGATTTACAACATTGAAAATAATACATGTCAATATGACCCAACTATATGCTATTCAGTATGTCAACTGAATAAGAGGACAGAGATGGCACTGCAGAAAAGTAACATATGCATTCTTTCTCTTCTGACGGAGAACAGTAAAATGCATGCAAAGTAACTGCTGAATATGAACGTTCTAGGGACTGCTGAAGCTAGTAATGTAAATAAAACACTATCCAGTTTTATCATCTAACGTTACTACTTCATGTGCACTCCTGGCTGGTATGCTGAAACAGTGCTCTGAAATCATTTTCGCTAAGCCCTACCATTTGTTTCATGCCATTTTGGATTCCTGTACATATAAAAAGTACAGGATTACAATTGCCAGAATGAAATATGATGTGAGCATAAAAGCCAGGACTACTTTATTACTTTAAGCCTGACAATGCCACAGATTCAGATGTCTGCCCTATAGTTGTACTACTTTCTGATTTACTGATTTACAAAATCCTGAATAACCTTTATGTTAGTTAACTGCTTTTAATCCTTGTTTGACACATACTCGGATTTGTCACTATGCATGATGTGCAATACATTTGTAAATCTGCAAAGAAAAATATTAGGAGGCCTTTCACCAGATGGCTGTTACAGCCTCCTGCTCAGGTTTGAGCAAGGAAAATGCACGTGTATTACCTGGCTTAGTTTGCATTCATCCCCCAACAGTGTTTTTGAAAAAATAATTTGGGACACAATTATTTTGAAAAAACTCATCAAAAAATATGGGGTGGGTGGGATAAGGGGTTACAAGCCATGGGGAGGGGATTGGGGTACGGTTTATAATATAGGGAAAGGGGTAGGAGGGGGCCCCCAAATATAAAAAAAGTAAAATTAAATTCGTTTTTTCGAAATCATTTTATCAAACCAAATCTTTTTTTAAAGCTCATGTCGATGTAGGGACATAAAGATGTCTTCATGTGAATGTACATCTCCTGTGCATATTTGCAGATTCAACAGCTACATTCTTAGAGTCAGTGATAGTAAACATTGTCCAAACAGATGTGTGGTAAGTCCTGTGCCCAGGTTCTAGTTCACTGGTCGGTACAGAAATAGGTGAGAACAATGTATGTTGTCTAATAGAAAAAGCTTATAGACAGAACCCTCGGATTTATGTGGTTCGCTTGGTTTAGTTCCCACTGGCACTGTCTGCTTTTGAATGTGAGATTGTTTCGCACCCCTTAAAGTGTGAGCAGTTTGCCTTGAACTTATAAACAGCAGGAGGTGCACTTTCCTCTCACATCCCCTTCTCCGCATGCTTTATGGCTGGATGAATTCTGGTGAATTAAATTTAATGGGTATTTTTGCCCCTCATGCAACGGTATCAGGTAATAATATCCCCAACAAAAAGATTGCTGTAAATGTGGCCGTTTGGTTCGCCATTGGCGATATTTTTATTGGGGATATTATGTGGGAGCGTGGGTTGCGGGGGTGTCCCCCGCACATTAAAAAATGATGCGGGCGTTGCGGGGGTGTCCGCCGCGGGGTTCATTGTGAATTTCGCCGCAAAAATATGGTGATATTTTTGTATCGCGATATTTTTGCGGCAGAATTATCACATGGAACCCATGGAACACTCTAATCTACGCTACTGGCAGGCATATTAAGCTCGTTTTGAAAGATCATGAGAGGTACGCATTGACAATTCGAAGGAGAGTCAGGAGGGGTTTGGTTCTGAATTAGTTTTATGACAGAGCAGAGGAAGACAATGTACTTCTGTCTGGTGGGTTTCATTAATGAGAAGATATTGAAAACTGTAATGTGGTGTTACGTACCCGTTGGACAGGCAACAACGGGGGCTTACAGCCCGGTTTCCCAGTTAACTGCCGGAGCGAAGCGAGGGCCATTAACATGGGCCCTGGGGTGTTACCACCGTGTTGCCCGTGGAACGAGTACATTAGGCCATTAGCACCCTGGGTAACCAAAGCGGCATCCCAGAGTGCAAAATAAAAGGATTTTCCTTTCTACAACAGGATGCCGTGCACATCCGGTTGTAGGAAGGAAAATCCTTTACCAACATGGCCGCCATGGAAAGGGAAGGTGGGGTTCCGTACAGAGCCCCTCTTCCCTTTCCATGGTGGGCGTGGGAAGCTGAGAGGATGGTGCGCCACAGCCAAAATAAGGTAAGTGGGAGGGTTGCGCTGGGTTGATAAAGAAATCAAATCAGGGACGGGGTGGGGAGAAAATGGTGCCGGGGTGAGCCAGCTATCAGGCGGCTTGGAACACGGGCTTGTACATGTGGGTCAAGCCCGCGTTCCTAGCCACCTGATTGGCTTGCTCGCCCGCCCGGGGTGCTAATGGTTGTGATAGACCTTAATGTTTACCGTTCATGCACTTTCCTTGACGGCATTGGCAGGGGGCTGGGTACAGTGACATTGCATTTACAGTTTTCGAGATGTCATTGTTTTCCAATGATTGTCGAATTTTTGGGTTCTTGGAGCTGATTACAGCATTGTTTTACGACTGAAAAAAGATGTTTGCTTTTGTTTACTGCATTGCTTATTATTCTTGTATAGTATGATGATCTGTGAGGATGACAATAGATGCTGCTTAATTGTTTGAACTGGTGAAATCAGCGTGGGATTTCTTTTTGTGCCAGAGTTTCAATTATCAATGGATGGCATGCCTGCAGTCAGTGAGCTTCCGGTTTTGTTCAGACCTGGTGTGAGGTGTCTGTGACCTCCTGTTTGATGTCCAGTGTTTCGATAAAGTGCTTGAATTTGGCAGCTCCATTTCTTGGCATGTTGAAGTCCTCATTAAAGATATTGTATACGATCTTTTGAGCTTGGTGACTTTATAATGGTCGTTTTTCAGACTGTAGACAAGAGCATCTTATAGTTTCTGTGAGAAGGAATGGATATGGCAGACATGTGGCTTCATGGATGGAAAAGTAATTATTTCATGCACATCATAGCCCCATGAGGATGTCAAGCATATCCAGCGGCGTGTGGCCGAACAAGGGTCAAAACAGGTCCATGTCAAAGACGGGGAAGAGTTCTGAAATGTAAACATCAGATAGTATCACAGAGTGAGGGTTTGCCCAGTATCATTCTGACTTCCTGGATGGTGTTCAGCGAGTGGGATCCAAAGGAGTTTACGAGGGTGGTGAGCTTGGTGAGCCTAGTTGCGGCTCAGCCATCCGAAGGTGAGTATGGGCATATTAGAAACTGTGCTGAAAGTATGACACATGATTGAGTATTGATTGCAGACTATGGTGTAAAGGGCGTGGCCTTTCCTGGCTTAACAATACAGGACAGACATTGCATTTGTCTGATTCCATAATTTTCTGGGGATGCCAGCTCTACAGTCCGCTGTGTGGGTGAGAGAAGCAAGGGAGCGTGTCAGGGTGACCTTTGGCTGTGTAGCAAATGTAGGACACACTAGGCAATGGCAGCTCTCAAAACGCAATATGTTGTTCAGGATAGTAGCGCAGAAAAAGGCCGTAAATCATTGCAGCTGCATGAGTTTAAGAACTAAAGATCAGAACGAAGTAGGCGGGCAAGTGCTAAATGTTGCGCTCTTTTTTAACAGCCCATTGTCAGAACTGTCACCCCAGCACTGACAAAGAAAAGTGCTGTATTTGCCAGTTGACCTCTCACTCTTACAGTGCTGATGTCAAGCATGGCACAGGCTTTGTCAGGCCAATCAGCCCGTATGTTTAGCTTCGGTTTGAAGAGAACAGTGGGGGCAGTCACAAATGTTGTATTCCTCTGTCATAGCAGTTTATTTATTTATGTATTTTATTCGACATTTGTATGGTGCCTATACACAAGTGTTTCTAGGGACTACAGACAAAAAAAGTGTGGGGCAGGGGGGCATAGAAAAAAAACAACAGTAATGTTCGTACTAGGCCTTGTGACATTCGTACCGTGCAAGTGCAGAGCTAAAAAGTGCAGGTGAGGGTGTAAGTAGGTGCCGAGGGCTGGGATGGGAGACACGGGTGTGAGGGTGAAGTACAGGATTGGGGTGTCCAGGGGGCTGAACAAGTGCTGAGGGGAACCTCCAAGGGCAAGTGCCAGGGTAAAAGGGCAAAGGGAAAAGTGCGATGGACGGGGAGGACTAGAATCAGGCTTGTCTGTGAAGGAGGCCCGAGGGCAAGTGCTGGTTAAAGATGCTCAGGGAAACTGTACGAGGAGGGCCAGGCCCTAGGAAGACTCGTACTGGACCAGGCACCAGTCGCAGTGGCAGAGGGACATTAGCATAGGTGGGGGGGAGGGAAGGAGGTGGAGAAAAGAAAAGTCTTGAGAAGTTTCTGGAACTTAAGAAGATCCGACTCAAGTCTGAGGGGAGACATAGGCCATTCCAGAGAGAGCCTACTGCTGAAGAGAATATACGAGTTGAATATGATTTCAATGTTCCACCCTTCAGTGGAATCATGTCATAGTAGGAGGATTGCTAGTCCCGCAAAACATACATTCTTTCCTTTTTACTTGTATCTCTCTTTGGTCAATTTGTGCACAGTTCACACTCGATTATCTTTATAGTTAGTGGTTTCCCTTTCTTGTAAGTGCCTCAGACTTACAAATATGTGCAAATGTAGACATTATAACGTCCTTGAAATGAATGTATACAACCTTAAAATGAAACCTGTGCTATATGATTAACCATATATTTGACAATAGACAAATGGGCCGATTCAAGGAAAAAGTGCATTAATCCCGTAAGGGCCGCTTGCTGAGAACGATACTGCACAAACCTGTGCTCAGAATAGAAAATGTGTGCCCCATCTATTCATGGAATTTACTGCGCAAAGTAAAGATATACACAAGTCGTCGATGGAACGCCCGTGACACACACTCACACAAACAAAAAAATTGCCAGAACAGCTACCTTTGCATGCTCCCCGGGTTCAAATACATGCACCCTTCAGACAGTGCATGGAGTCCCCTGCAAGCGGGTCTGCATTTCAAGGACCCTGCGTGGGGTCCCCTGTAAAAGTCACCGGCATTCCAACAACATACGTACGATGTATAGTAAGTCATCTTGGTCATTTTTGACTCCACACTTTCCTTCTCCGCCCCCATCTCTGAGGTCCCTAAAAAGTCACACTTCCTACTGCACCTCCTCTCCTTCCACCAGAAGCTTACTGTCTCCCAAACTCTGGTTCTTTCTAGGCTGGACTATTGCAACAGCCTCTTTCTAAATCTACTTGCCTCTACTCTCCGCCCTCTACAACTAATCCAGAACAGGACTGCAAGTCTTGTCCTTGGCCTCACGCCCTGGGATTGTATTTTTCCAGCTCAGAAATCTCTCCATTGGCTCTCTGTGGATGCAAGGATTACATTCAAAACCCTCTGCATTGTCCACAAGGCTTTCTCGGGCCTAGGTCCAAAAATACCTAAAGCTATCCCTCCGCAAATACCTCCCCTCTCTTTGCTCTTCTACCTCTAACTCCCTCAAGGTCAGTCATTTTTCAAAGAAACAGGCTCGGGGTAGATCTCTGTCTTCGTCTGGGGCCTCCGTCTGCAATAGCCTCTCTGCCACTCTAAAACTTGAGGAGAACCACCTCTGGTTCCGGAAGCACCTCAAGACCTTCCTCTTTGCTTCTGCCTTTGCTCCCCCCTGCTGGTCTGCTCTCTCTTGGAATTGTGCACCTTGCCACCCTGTGTCCTCCGGGCCAAGGTTCCTGCTCACCCTGCATACGTCCTGCACTGCCCCCTGGCCACCCCTTGCACTGTGGACTGTATCTGTACCCACTCAGTCCCTCCCGACCCCATTATCTTCCTTTTCTGCACTTATCAGACTTATCCAGTCTGTTGTCTTAAGCACAGCACTTGCCACCTGCTGGCTGCACTACCTCTGTTTATTTCCTCTATTATCTATGTATGTTAATTATTATTATGTATTTGTTCTCCTCTGCTCTGCACTTTCCACACTCCCCCTTCCACGCACTTTTCCCCTTTCCCTTTCCCATGCACTTGCACGTTCTCAATGTCACTGGGCCTAGTAAGATTTTTGTTGTGTTCCCCCATGTTTCCCCTCCCTTGCCTTGTCGTGCTCTGAAACACTTGTGTATGAGTGCGATACAAATAAAATATATCATATCATATCAAGTCGTTTAAAGCTGAGAAAATCTGTGTGTGAACCCCTTTAAACTGTTCCAGCTTCACACTACACTGCAGACCCCCGGCTGCATACACGCCCCCTTAAATCTGACATGCAAACCCACCTCCGCACTGCGATTCGCTATGCACCAGTGTAGTTACGCCTGCCTTCATGTGGCAAAGAAATGGAGGGATTTGCATGGGCATTTCGCAGACAGGAGGTTGCACAGTCACATCCATGAATACGCTTTGTCTTGCAAATTTGTGGGCTTGCTATGGACTGCCAGCTGCCCATCCCTCAGAATGCCCACTTTTTTCCCTTGTTCTTCCTCATTTTCTGATTCCCCCCACCCCTGACTTTGCCCTCTGTGCAGGCCTTGCCCACGCTCTGTGTGCTGTCTCGCATAAAGCATGCAACCACTCAAAGAGGTGTGCCGAGCCTGTGCGAAGTCCATGCAAGTTCGTATAAAGTGCCATGCAGTCGATTCTATGAATCGACCAACAGGGTTTTGCACGCAGAATGGCACCCAAATCCCCAATTTTCCACCCAAATAATTCCATAAATTGGCCCGTAAAGGTTTTTCTCATCGAGTTTACTATTTACTGATACTAGTTTTAATGCCCCATCATGCTCAGCGGCACTGGGCCCCAGCAAATGTTATGTGAATGCAATCAAGAAATAAATCACAGAACGCGCCCTGATGCCTGCGGGCTACCGGCGGGTAATAAGCACGCACATAACATAACATAACTCTGTATCTTTCGTAGTCCACTGACTGAGCTGTCCAAACATACAAAGTGCAAGCACCACCCAGAGAGAGTGTCACCTACCGACTATTTGAATTCCTAGAGAACACTGAAGTGTAGTGTGCCCCTCCATTGCCACTGTGCAAACTACTTAATTATTCCTACGAATTATAAAGACTGAAAATGCCCAGCTCTGTGATGATTTACAATGGTCTTCATATTGCGTGTAATTTCAGGTCCTTAGGTTGCTAAAGTACCACATATTGTTTTTCATTTTTTTCACCAGTCAAACCTTGTTTTCATATTGATATATTGTATTTGTATTACCCCACCTCTTACTTTTACGCAAATCTCGTGAGACGCAAAAAATTAAGCCCTTTTCAGATGTGTTTTAGAATGCCGGTATGTAGCATCCATTTTGGTCGTCTGCAGAAATATTGTTTTCTCTTTTCATTGGCTCCATTTTCGTGAACTGTGAGTGCCGTTTTGCAAGCTGCTATCTCTGCCGCGGGCCACCCTGCAGAACTCTTCTGGGATTAAAACAATGCAGACAGAAAACAAGAAGCATACAACTGTTTTGACTACATTTTTTTCCCTTGGAACATAACCTTTATTATTTCATCTTTGGCAATCAAGGGGTGACTAAATGGTTGCAGGTGGTGATGAAAATAAAACCCATCCATCATTATTTATTAGGCATGGAAAAGATACACAATAATGTAATTTAATCTCTGAGCAGACAATTATTTCCACATATCGATAATGCAATGTGAAAACTGTCACGAATCCTAATGCGATGTTTGCTTTCATTGGTGTACCACTACCAGCCATGCAAATAATGACATTGCGAGGGGGAAAAGTAATCATTTGCATATGCCAATATTATCAGAAAAGCACACCACTGCAAAAGTTTTATTTTAGTCAAAGTATTTCAGTATCATTTTAATCCAGTTTCTAGAAATGAGAAACTGAAAGCTTTCCGCACATTTCCCAAACATAATTGTTTATACATTATTGCACATTTGTAATATTCGAGGCCATTTTCAACCTGCACAAAATCAAGCTCAAACTTTATATAAAGAGCAAGAAAACATGCTCAAGTACCATATCAAAAATAGGGATTGGACCACTGGAGACAATCTTTTATTAGGTTATTAGATTTGGAATACTTTGCATGCTACCTACAATGACAAAATGCGAATGGAATTCATTATGTTTTAATTCTTAGGATATGATTTTTTCGGCAATATTGAATCGCAGACAATGATGATACATTTACCTTTGGCTAATCGAATTTGAGCCTTAGTTTTCTAAAATAATCAAAGTCAAAAACTAGGTGGTTGAATATGCACTAACAAGAGTCTCACTTTTATGCTTTCTAGCTAACATCTTTTGGATGTGATGTTTTCAGTTGTAGGTCACTCTATACTTTTCCAACATTCGAACCCATACATTTACTTTAAATTATATGGCCATTCCAGACAGTTTATGATTTTCTCATTTTCTGGATCAGCGCTTAAGTCAATCTATTTTCATTAAAGCGGCCTAAGAATGCAAATGTCAACATTCCTTTTCTGTAGGTCAGGACTGGGCGTTGTTCTCCTCGAATAAATGCATTTTTCTGATAACTAGTGCTGGGTGAGCTTTTTGTAAAATGTCTTTTAAGATTTTCAAAGTGATTCGAAGAGTCTTGAAATGCTTTGAATCAATATCTCTATAAAATGGTTTGGAGCGTTTGAAATGGGATCGAGCTTTGGGTTCTGGGTAGTACACTTCCACTAGTGATGCGGCTGGGTCGGATTCAAGACTCTTAGAGCCCATAGGTGCCCACAGTTTCGAAGAATCTTGAATTGGCTTGAACTATTGTAACTACTTCAACTTTTAATTCCCACCGTCCTCACACTCTACTTACACCATTATATTCGCTTGTTTCGTTAAATTACCATCAAATACAACAAATACAAAATACTTAAAAAACACACACGTTACAAATCATTGTAAATTCAGAGGACACCACGAAGGTATACAGAAACGTCATGTAAATTTCACGCAATGGGTTGCATCGTTCTGTTTAGAACAAACAATAATCATCAATAAATCTGGTAACGTGCAAATGTGCATAAAGTGCATTCTATGTAACGGGACCCAGTGAAAACAGACCATACAGTCCAGTTCATACCATGGAAAAAGGCTTAATTTGTGGTCACCACGGCCCTTATTTTCACCCACAGTGGAGGAGTAGTTTGTGTGAAGCGAATACAGACCCTGGGGCAGGCCCGCCATAGCACCCAGGGACTATGCCACATATTTGGATCATCTTCGCCAGGGCCGCAGCAGATACCACCCCACTGCAAAAGTTGCAAGTTGGCCTTTGGCTGCTAGGCACAATGTTATGGCCTCAGAAGCGGCAATTGCTGAGCTCAACATGAAAAGGGGTTTTAAAGATCTTTTTTACAGGTCAACATTTTTGGGGCAAAGCAATGCAAAGTGGACCATATCTTCAATTGTGACTGGGCATAAAGGGCAGGTTGGCCTAATGTTGGGGTTCCACCTACACCTTAGGGCAGCCAAAGGGAGTATGCACAGAGGATGCTTTGGTAAAAAGGGATCTCATCCGTTGTGGGTACATTTGGTCCAGGTAGTCTTCGTACCCCTCGTTCTGGTTCAAGGACCAATATCTTTGAAACTGGGTCAAAAACAACAGTCTCATTCCGATTTCAGCTTTGCTTGTAGCCATAAGGGTGTTGCGGACACTAGTCTTGGAATCACCACCACTAGTATTCAGATGGGACCAGTAATCGATGAGCCCAAGTGCTTGAAATGCACTCTTTAAGAGTGAGAGCCATGGCAAAGTCATGGCTCCTTCCTGGACCATTAAATCCCCTCTGCCCTTCTATATTTAAGTACATTCCCATTGGCTCACAACCTTTTCAAATAGAACAATGCTTTTGCCCTGCAAGCTTTTTCAATAAGCTGTAAAACTCAAAGCCAACCTCAAGATTCTGACGGCAGTAGTAGGCCAGACAGACTCTTCAGGAATGTATGTTCTATGACTGCCAAGTGAGAGCTGTTGGTCCAGCCCCACAACTCAGTGCCGTTGAGGGCTGCCTGCGCACCTCGGCATTCTATGATTGTAGGGCCACACTCACGTACCCACCCCCATGTTCTCTGGCAAATGTAGCTACAACACCACCGTACCTGGCTAGAGTAAGCCCAGCTTTCTCCCACTGCTCCTTCCAAGTACAGTCCGGTTTTATTCTTAAACCTAGGTAGTCAAATGTGTGAACATGTTTGATCAGAACATCACCCAGGGCAAGATTTAGTCTAAGCCTTGCATCGCCTGTTACCTTGATCTTCCTGAAGTCCTGGGCAGCCCTGACTCTGTCCCTTCCCCCTGAATGGCTGTTGGGTTGAAGTTCCATATATGGTAGTGTGGGGAAGTGCTGACCAGACTGGCTGGAGCCTTCCCAACGACTGTATGATGTGGGTATGCCTGTGGGTGGGACCTGGGTGAATGGAGTGTGTGACGAATACACATTCTATGTTGTGGGTGTCTAGTATCTGATGTTTGACACAATGACTGAGACAGCCCTGCCCGAAAGCGGTATGAATGGAGTGTGGAATGTTGAATGGCTGGGTACTTGTCCCAATACGCATAACTTGTTGTGAGTGTCTGGAGAGAAGTGAATGGCCTGAATGCACAGTGTGCCTGATTGGCTGCCTGCCTGTCTGAATGCACTTAGTCATGATTGGATGCTTGAGTGTGACCCAGCGGAATGAATGGGAAATCAACAGTATATCTGGGGACCTCTCACTGCTAGGAATCATGTTCAGAAGCTGAAGTCCACTACGACGAGTAACTGGAGTAACTGAAGCTTGACCTTGAAGCCCTGCTGGATGAGAACATTTGCTGTTGCTCTCCTTCACAATCTGAAAGCTGCTGTGCCTCCAAGGACTGACCCAGAGAGGACCTGGTAAGGCGCCCTCTTCCCGAGCTACGAGGGACGATCGTGCACCAGCAGATCTTTGCCAGAGCTCACTGGTAGACAGACCTTCAACAGGCTGCCGATCCGAGATGGGGAAAGCCGTGGAATCACAAAGAGAAGCGCCCGGACTGTTGTCCGCCACTGTCGCCGATCGTCGTTGCCAACCGGTGCCGCCATGCTCCTGTTTGCCTAAGAACTTTCAAATCCAAGGACGCTCTCGTCCGCATCGTCGCCGCTGTATCCTGCTGGAGAAGGCCCGACCAATGACGCGCCGAGGAGCATCGACTGGTGGGTTTCCCGCCACCCAAAGGCCACAGAGTCGCAGACAACTCGACGCCCTTGCTGGGCCACAGTACTCTTTGCGGTCCAGAACTATCAACACCGAGATGCTCCGCACGCCTCTGCCTTGCAGGACGTTTACACTTCCCCGTCAATGAGCAGCCCTAGGAACGAAGCTGCCACTTCACCGTCGTAGCTCACCCTGTTGTCCATCAGACGTTCAATGACCCGTGACTCCTACCTTAAAGGGAGGGCACTCAAGAAGGGCCGTCGATTACCCGACGAGGAACCCTACAATGCCAGGTACTTTGGAGTTGCAGAACTATTGGGAAGTCTAGTGAGAACAATATATGGACTGGGCTTGCATCTTTATTCTACAGGTTGCCCAGGTAGGGTGATCTCCAATCAGAGCTGTGTTAAAGGTAGAAACCAGTATTCTGTCAATTGATCAAACATCTAGCTTTTCTTCTTCTCTCTACTGCTAGTTTCCTCTTTATTGATATGTGTGACATTTTGACTGTATAGTTTATGCACTTTAATGAGATCTGATAATCGTTGTGGTACCACTTTAGAACTGTATATATTTACCATTGTTGATTTTCTGAGCACAAAGTGAGTTATCATGATATTGTATATAACCCTGAATATTAATTATATAAAGACTGGGTTTTAACTGATACAGTGTGCGGACATTCCTTTGTGGGTGCTTGGGGACTGCAATATACTTAAGAACCAGCCCGCATCACCTCATGAGAAGCTTGGCCTTAATTGCTCGACTACGTTACCAGTAATAAAGAATATTGGCTGGGGTCCTCTGTGCCTCTCCTCTACCATATAGAGAACAGAAGTACAGACACCCCCCTCCAGTCTTTACAATACTCTGTCACCGACGGAGTCACTGTGGTAGTTCACTGGGATGTGTGGCTGGACGTCTAGATTTGCAGTGCCTCCCATCCCATTTTGAAGGCGGGTGCTGTTGAATTATGTGGGGCTGAAATCTGGGGTGGGCTTCACATTGGAGTTTTTTGCTGGTCCCAGTTAGGTAGGGGAGTTTATCCATGTCACCTACGTAAGCAGTGGAGTAATGTTGGAAGAGGGTTCTGGGGTGAACAGAGGTGTAAGGGGTGGAGGAGAATCTGGTGGTTTGACTCAGTCTCCTTGCTGGTTATGGAATCCGCTGAAACACGCGGGCAACAACACATGCTCTACCTTCCCGTGTTCTCACAGGTGTCCCGATGAAAATGGTACCTCATATGTGTGGGTGCACCTACCTGGATGCAAAGGGAAAAGGCTATACCACTGGTATCCCAAAATGTTTCTAGAGAGAAGATTTTGCAGGATTTTGCTCTTGTGCACAATCTACAGATTTGGGTCTGTGGTGTTCCAGCCACCAAGGAAAACATGGAATCCCATACATTTCTGAAAAGAAGACACCCATGAGAATCCACAGAGGTCTGACTTGCACAAATCGCCCTAGAATTTCTTACTAACAAGCTCTGGCAAAGTCAAAAATGTAGTGGGGAAAACAACAATTTTCAGACATTTCCCAACTGGAAACCACCGAAACACGCTGCAAACAACACATGTCCTACGTTCCCGCAATCGCACAGGAGTCCTGACAAAAACAGATAGCCACATATGTGGGTGCACCTACCTGGGCGCAAAGGGAACTTACTAAACCACTGCTATCCCAAAGTGTTTTGCGAGAGCAGATTTTCCAGGAATGGCTTTTGTGCACAACCTACAGATTTGGGTCTGAGGTGTTGCAGCTACCAAGGTAAACAGGGAACCCCATGCATTTCTGAAAAGGAGGCACCCGTGGGAATCCACAGAGGTCTGACTTGCTCGAATAGCCCTAGAATGTATTACCCAAAAGTCCTGGCAAAGTCTGAAATGTAGGAAAAAAACACAATTTTCAGACATTTCCCACCTGGAAAACACTGAAACATGCTGCCAACAATACTAGTCTACCTTCTCATGTTCACACAGCTGTCCCGGCAAAAATGGTAACTCACATGTTTGCTGTACCTACCTGGGAGCAAACGGAAAAGCCAAAACCACTGGTATCGCAAAGTGTTTTGGGAGAACAGATTTTGCAGGAATTTGCTCTTGTGTACAACCTACAAATTTGGGTCTGGGGTGTCTCAGCCACCAAGGAAAACAGGGAACCCCATGCATTTCTGAAAAGAAGACACCAGTGGGACTACACCGAGCTCTGACTTGCACGAATCACCCTAGAATTTATTACACACAAGCCCCAGCAAACCCTGAAATTTAGTGAATAAAACACCATTTTCAGTCATTTGCCACCTGGAAACCACCAAAACACATGGCCAACAACATATTTTCTACCTTCCTGCATTCCCACAGGTGTCCCGAATAAAACGGTTCCTCACATGTGTTGGTGCACCTACGTGGTCGCAAAGGGAAAAGGATAAACCACTGGTATCCCAATGTGTTTCGTGAGAGCAGATTTTGCATGAATTTGCTCTTGTGCACAAACTACATGTTTGTGCCTGAGGTGTCGTAGCCACCAAGGAAAACAGGGAACCCCATGCATTTCTGAAAAGAAGACACCCATGGGAATCCACAGAGGTCTGACTGCGCAAATTGCCCTAGAAAGTATTACTCAGAAGCACAGGAAAGTCTGGAATTTAGGGGGGAAAAAACTAAATGTTCAGACATTTCCCAACTGGAAACCACCGAAACACGCTGCCAACAACACATGTCCTAACTTCTTGCATTTTCACATGTGTCCGTTTGAAATGGTACCTCACATGTGTAGGTGCACTGGTATCCCAAACCCAAAGTGTTTCGGGAGAACAGATTTTGCAGGAATGTGCTCTTGTGCACAACCTACAGATTTGGCCCTGAGGTGTCGGAGCCTCCAAGGAAAACAGGGAACCCCATGCATTTCTGAAAAGAAGACATCCGTGAGAATCCTCATAGGTCTGACTTGCTCGAATCACCCCTGAATGCATTACCGAAAAGCGCTGGCAATGTCCGGAATTATGGGGGGAAAAAATACAATTTTCAGACATTTCCAACCTGGAAAACACTGAAACACGCTGCCAACAACACATGTCCTAACTTCTCACGTTCATACAGCTGTCCCGACAAAAATGGTACTTCACATGTTTCTACCTGGGCGCAAAGGGAAAAAGGCTAAACCACTGGCATCCCAAAGTGTTTCGGGAGAGCAGATTTTGAAGGAGTTGGCTCTTGCACACAACCTACAGAGTTGGGCCTGGAGTGTCGCAGCCATCAGCGAAATTTGGGAACCCCATGCATATCTGAAAAGAAGACACCCGTGGGAATCCACAGAGGTCTGACTTGCTCGAATTGCCCTAGAATTTAGTACCAGCAAGTCCTGGCAACGTCTAAATTTAGGAAACAAAACATAATTTTCAGGCATTTCCCACCTGGAAACCACCGAAACACACTGCCAGCAACACATGTCCTACCTTGCCGCATTTCCACAGGTGACCCGACAAAAACAGTACCTCATATGTGTGGGTGCACCTACCTGGGCGCACAGGCAAAAGGCTAAACTACTGGTATCCCAAAGTGTTTTGAGACAGCATATTTTGCAGGAATTTGCTCATGTGCACAACCTACAGATTTGGGCCTGGGGTCTCGCGGACACCGAGGAAAACTGGGAACCCCATGCATTTCTGAAAAGAAGACACCCATGGGAATCCACATAGGTCTGACTTGCTCGAATCACCCTTGAATGTATTACCAACAAGCACTGGCATTTTCCGAAATTTTTGCGAAAAAACCAAATTTTCAAACATTTCCCACCTGGAAACCACTGAAACGCACTGCCAACAACACATGTCCTACCTTCTCACGTTCACACAGCAGTCCCAACAAAAATGGTACTTCACATTTTTCTACCTGGGACAAAAGAGAAAAAGCTAAACCACTGGCATCCCAAAATGTTTTGGGAGAGAAGATTTTGAAGGAATTTGCTCTTGCGCAAAACATACAGATTTGGGCCTGGAGTGTTGCAGCCATCAGGCATATCTGAAAAGAAGACTCCCGTGGGAATCCACAGAGGTCTGACTTGCTCGAATCACCCTAGAATGTATTACCAAAAAGTCCAGACAAAGTCCGAAATGTAGGAAGAAAAACACAATTTTCAGACATTTCCCTCCTGGAAACCACCGAAACATGAAGGCAACAAAACACGTCCTACCTTCCCGAAATCCAACAGGTGTCCGGACAAAAACGGT
The DNA here is from genome assembly GCF_040938575.1 of Ambystoma mexicanum. Classification (NCBI taxonomy): domain Eukaryota; kingdom Metazoa; phylum Chordata; class Amphibia; order Caudata; family Ambystomatidae; genus Ambystoma; species Ambystoma mexicanum. Next base: position 459,988,923 of record NC_090923.1, on the reverse strand, counting down.
ACTTTACATATGTGGGTGTACCTAACTGCGCAAAGGGAAAAGGCCAAACCACTGGTATCCCAAAGTGTTTCGGGAGAGCAGATTTTGCAGTAATTTGCTCTTGTGCACAACCTACAGATTTGGGCCTGGGGTATCAAAGCCACCAAGAAAAACAGGGAACCCCATGCATATCTGAACAGAAGACTCCCGTGGGAATCCACAGAGGTCTGACTTGCGCGAATCGCCCAGGAATGTATTACTCACAAGCAGTGGCGTAACACAAGATATGGCGCCCCCCCTGCGAGCCATGCTGAGGGGGCCTCCAACTCAGCAACAAATCAAGGGTCGCGCCACACTCTAGGCCGGCCTAGATTATCACACTTGCGCAATACGCACAAACGTGCTGCTGAACGGATATGCCGCACACTGCACTAGGAGAAAGATATAAATATGTATTTTTATCTAACATACAGCACACTGTCTGAGAAAAATTGGCTTAAAAGCCAGAGTGTTTGCAATTGTTTTGTAGGGTAACACCAATCCAATAGATCCAAGTCCTCAACAGTGCACAGGAACATTAATTCTTTGCTATTAAAAATTCAATGCCACAATGAAAACATGTCCAACTGGCTGCACAATGTAGACCAGTGTAGACATGTAATAACAATATAGTAAAGCTTGCCAGGCCACATTTAGACATATCTAGACTGGTTGCATCAAAATGGCAGTCGAAGCAATAACACACATTGAGAATAGAACACACATTCAAGCCTGTGTCTCTGTGGCCTCTAACAACACGGTCAAACTCTTTAAAATCTGAAAAGAACTGGCCAATCCTGTTGCGGTCTTTACGTCTCCTATTCCCTCCCAGGCCCTCTGCATGGCTCTGTCATCTCACTTCTACACTAAAACTCAGGACCTCCTGTCCTCCATCTCCTCTTCCTCTCCCTCCTCCTCTCTCGGCCCCACTTTGGCCATCTCTACCTCTCTTCCTCCTTTCTCCTCTTTCTCTCTGACAACACCTGACGAGGTTTCTAGACAAGTCTGATCTATGAAAGTGTCATCCAAACAGGTGCTTGCCTGCCCCACCAGAACCATCAAGAACCATATTGACACCCTCACTCCAGCCTTGACCGATTTCTGTAATCACTCTTTCCCCTCTCCCGTTAAGCACTCCCTTCTGCACCCACTACTCAAGAAGCTTTCTGCTGATCCTGCCTGCCCTGCAAACTATCACCCAATCTCCATCACCCCTTTCCTGGGCAAACTGTTTGAAAATCTGGCCATCTCCCAGCTTACTCTCCACACAGAATCTGTTGGTTGTCTCCATGACCATCAGTCTGGCTTCAGAGCTGCCAGAGATATTGAAACTGCTGTCCTGAACACCTGTGAAGTTCTGCTCTCTAACCTTGATTCCAGCATTCCTTCTTTCCTGTGCTTTCAACAAGGTTCACCATGACATCCTGATCAATCCTGATCAATCGACTCCATGAGAACCTGGGCATCACGGATCAGGACCTTGAGTGGCTGACCTCCTTCCTCTTGGACTGCCCCTCCCAGGTCCAACTTGGTCCCTTTCTCCCCGCTCCATCCTCTCACTCTGGTTTTTCAACCTCTATGTGGCCACCTCACCTATACATTCTCCTCTAACTTTCAGTGTTATGCGGATGACACTCTGCTTTCCTTCAGGCTCCCCTCATACTCCTCTCATCTCTTGCTCATTCCCGACTGTCGATCCGCGATTCAGTATTGGTGTGCCTCCAACGATCTCTGCCTTAATGTCAGTAAGATGGAGATCCTTCTCATTTGGACTCCTGCCCCTGCTTTCCCTCTCTCACTCTGGCCGCCCACCTTGGGCTCTCTTCCTTCGCCTTCCTGTGAGGCAAACAGGACTGGTGTCATCTTTGACTCCACTCTCTCTTTCTCACATCTCGCACGTCGCCAAGAAGTCCCACTACCAGCTGCTCCTCCCTAAAGAGACTCTTCCCTTTCTCACTTTCCCCCAGAAGCTCACTGTCTGCAGAGCCATGGTTCTCTCTAGGCTGGACTACTGCAACAGATCTCTTTCTCAATCTGCCTTCCTCTACTATCCAGCCACTGCAGCTAATCCAGAACAGGACTGCGAGACTTATCCTTGGCCTCAAGCACAGGGATTGTAACTCTCCAGCCCTGAAATCTCTCCACTGGCTCCCATTTGCTGCAAGTATCAAGTTCAAGACCCTTTGCATTGTCCACAAGGCTTTCTGGGCCCAGGGCCCGCACTACATCAAACGCTCTCTTCCAAAATATCTTCCTTCTCGAGCCCTTCACTCAGCTACCTACAACTCTCTAAGGGTTAGACGCTTCTCCAGGAAGAGAGTGGGGGGTAGATCTCTCTCCTCTGCAGGTGCCTCCCTCTGTAATAGCCTCCCTGCCCGTCTCAAGCTTTACCGGACCACCTGAAGTTCTGGAAGCAGCTCAAAACTGTCCGCTTCTCCACTGCTTTCTCTCTCTCCCTCCCCTGCTGGCCTACTTGACCTACCTGTCTGCTGTACCGACTTGTTGCTTGGCTGCCCTCAGAGTCTCACTGAGTCGAGACTCTTTCTTGATCAGGCACCCTTGCACTGCTTCTGGTCCTACCATGCACTTAGGGGCTGTAACTGTAACCCTACAGTCCCTTGATCTCCTTGCACTACCCAGAACTGTGCTGCCCTGACAGTACTTACTTAGAGCATTGCTGCCCTGTTTTTCCCTCCCCTCTCCCTTGCACTTCCCCCGTCCCTTTCCCCTTGCGCTTCTGGTTATCGCACTTGTACAATCTGAATGACACAAGGTCTAGTAAGATTGTTTGTCTTGTCCGCCCTCTATCTTCCATCCTTGTCTCGTCACGCCTAGAAACACTTGTGTGCAGGTGCGTTATAAATGACTTATATAATATAATTTGATCACAGATACCCAGAAAAATATACAATGCCGCAATAAGAAATGGCTAGACAGGCAGCACCCAAATGGCAGTCTAGCCAGGTAATTCACTTAGCAGGACTGTTTTATCATAAATGCCCCATTAAAAAAAAAGTCATTCCAAACTGAGGAATGACTAGACTGGCTGCACCAAAATGCCTCTCTAGCCACTAATGCCACATATCATGCCTGCTTAGCCTGGACATGGACAGCCATTACGATTTGTCATACAATCCTGCCCCCCCCCCACACAACCCCTCTCCCTCACACCCCAACCTCCAAAATCAGCTCCTTGGCCCAGAATTACCTCCATGTCCCTCTTCTTTGCCCCAGAGCTTACGGTGGAGGCTCCTTGTCTCATAGGTAAGTACTGGGATGCGGAAGAGTGGGACTAGGAGTAATGAAGATTACAGGTAGCTAAATCAAGCATTAACTCCATGTACCTCTACCACATCCCAGTACTTGTATATGAGGCAGAGTGCCTTATACACAAGTACTGTCTCATACACACTGGGACGAGGAAGAATAGGGCTAGGAGTAATGAAGATTACCAATAAGTAATCCAGGCATTAAACACAAGTATCGGTGTAACACCATTGTGTTGAATGGGATTCAGCACTCCCCCCTGAAATTTTGGGCTATGTTGACTAGACCTGGCTGACCTTCAGAGCAGTTGCCAGACAGAAAAGGACACATATGTTAAACAGCACCTGGGTTTCTCTGTTAACAAGAACCCACCAATTAATAACATAAAGCAATTCGCTGTTAGTACCTGCATTCAAATGCCACATTTTTTAGGCAATTGAAATTGTGATGTGGGTTTAAGACTTGCATGCCAGGGGGGTGATTGGAAGGGTAGAGAGGGAACAGGAGACCACTCATTCTCACAGCAGTCCATAAGTGGGCGCTTTAAACCTTAAAGGAGAGAGTTAACTGCTTGTAACATTGAAGCTGCCCTAGAATAGTCTCATAAAAAATGCATAAAGAAATTAGATGACCCAAACAAATAAGTGTGCCCCTCCTCCACCGCCCATGAAGTTGGCACCCCTCCCAACATTTGAAGGGTTAGCCCCCGAAATGTAGGTTTTGTTGAACCCCTGTACGCAGGCACACACACCATTTACCATATACACACACGCACACACCCAGCCATCCATACATTTAAGTGTGAATTCTTTCACCATACTGGCACACCCAGGCAGACATCCATACATTTAAGTGTGCACCCTTTCACCATACAGGCACACCCAGGCAGCCACCCATACATTTACATGTGCACGCTTTCACCATTCAGGCACACACACCCAGGCACCCAGCCATACATTTAAGTGTGCACCCTTTCACCATACACTCACACAGGCAGCCACCTATACATTTAAGTCTGCAACCTTTCACCATACAGTCACACACAGGCAGCCACCCATATATTAAAGTGTGCACCCTTTCACCATACGCTCACACAGGCAGCCACCTATACATTTAAGTGTACACCCTTTCAACATACACTCACACATGCATACATCATGGGGTTGAGGGGAGCCCTAACACTTAAAAAAGAAATTGGGCCTCATTACAACTATGCCGGTCTGTAAACAACGGTGCTGGTAAGCTTACCGGCACCGTTTTTTCCGGGCCAGCATATTACAGCTCTGCGGGCGGTTGCCGTCCTGCCTGGCAGGTCAGACCTGCCGGGCAGAACGGCACCCACCCGCATAGTTTTCACAGAAGCACCGGCACCGTTATTAACGGTGTCAGTGCTTCTGTGGTCCCCATTCCCATAGAGTCTGATAGGACTTTATGGTAATGGGGACTTACCATTTGCCGGCGCCTGACTTCCCAGACCGCCGGGGTTGTAATCCCCTGGTGTTACCGGGAAGTCGGGCGCCGGTAAATCATTACGGGTCCGCCGGCAACCTGCTGGTAGCAATGGCACGGTTGCAGCCAAACCCGTAATGAGGCCCATCATTTCTTTTTGAAGTCACTCTGACTTCATAAAGTAATTATTTCTGTTACAGAAATAATGTCTTCATAAATGCAGAGTGAATTCAAAAAGACAAAATTATATTTTTTTTGTTGCAAAAAAAATATATATATTTTTTTTTCTACAAGTGGAGGCCCCTCCCAGGACATGTGCTGGAGGGCCCCCTGCACCGCGTGGGCTGCGGGGGCCCCTGTTACGCCAGTGCTCACAAGCCCTGACAAAGTCCAAAATGTTGAAAGATAAACACAGTTTTCAGACATTTCCCACCTGGAAACCACTGAAACGCACTGCCAACAACACATGTCCTACCTTCCCAAGTTCTCACAGCTGTCCCGTCGAAAATGGTAACTCACATGTGTGGGTGTACCTACCTGGGAGCAAAGGGAAAAGACTAAACCACTGGTATCCCAAAGTGTTTCGGGAGAGCTGATTTTTCAGGAATTTGCTCTTCTTTACAACCTACAGATTTGGGCCTGGGGTGTCGCAGCCACCAAGGAAAACATTGAACCCAATGCATTTCTGAAAAGAAGACACACGTGGGACTCCACCGAGCTCTGAGTTATTCGAATCTCCCTAGATCTTATTACCCACAAACCCGAGCAAATCCTGAAATTTAGTGAATAAAACACAATTTTCAGACATTTGCAACCTGGAAACCACCGACACACGTGGCCGACAACACATTTTCTACGTTCCTGCATTTCCACAGGTGTCTCGATGAAAACAGTACCTCACATGTGTGGGTATACCTACCTGGCTGCAAAGGGAAAGGGCTAAACCACTGCTATCCCAATGTGTTTCATGAGAGCAGATTTTGCAGGAATTTGCTCTTGTGCACAATCTACAGATTTGGGCTTGAGGTGTCGCAGTCAGCAAGGGAAACAGGGAACACCATGCATTTCTGAAAAGAAGACACCTGTGGGAATCCACAGAATTCTGACTTGCGCAAATCGCCCTGGAATCCATTACCCACATGACCCAGCTAAATCTGACATTTAGGGGAAAAACAACATTTTTCAAACATTTCCCATCTGTAAACCACTGAAACACATTGCAAACAACACGTGTCCAACCTTCCCACGTTTCCACAAGTGTCCCGACAAAAATGGTACCTAACATGTGTGGATGCATCTACGTGGGTGCAAAGGGAAAAGGCTAAACCACTGAGTAGATTTTGTAGGATTTTGCTCTTGTGCACAATCTACAGATTTGGGCCTGTGGTGTTCCAGCCACTAAGGAAAATATTGAATCCCATGCATTTCTGAAAAGAAGACACCCATGAGAATCCACAAGGGTCTGACTTGCACAAAACGCCCTAGAATGTATTACCAACAAGCCCCAGCAAAGTCAAAAATGTAGTGGGGAAAACAACAATTTTCAGACATTTCCCAACTGGAACCCACCGAAACACACTGCCAATAACAAATGTCTTGCCTTCCTGCATTTCCAAAGGTCTCCCAACATAAACGGTTCCTCACATGTGTGGGTGCACCTACCTGGCGGCAAAGGGAAAATGCTAAACTACTGGTATCCCAATGTGTTTCGTGAGAGCAGATTGTGCAGGAATTTGCTGTTATGCACAATCTACAGATTTGGGCTGAGGTGTTGCAGCGACCAAGAAAAACAGGGAACCCCATGCATTTCTGAAAAAAAGACACCCATGGGAATCCACAGAGGTCTGACTGCGCAAATTGCCCAAGAATTTATTACCCACAAGCACGGGAAAGTCCAGAATTTAGGAGGGGGGGGGGCACAACATGTTCAGACATTTCCCAACTGGAAACCACCGAAACACGATGCCAAGAACAGATGTCCTACTTTCCCACATTTCCACAGGTGTCCTGACGAAAATGGTGCCTCATAAATGTTTAGGTGCACCTACTTGAGTGGAAAGGAAAAAGGCTAAACAACTGGTATCCCAAAGTGTTTTGGGAGAGCAGATTTTGAAGGAATTTGCTCTTGCGCACAACCTACAGATTTGGGCCTGGAGTGTCGCAGCCACCAGGGGAATCAGGGAACCCCATGCATATCTGAAAAGAAGACACCCGTGGGAATCCACAGAGGTCTGACTAGCTCGAATCACCCAAGAACTTATTACCCAAAAGTCCTGGCAAAGTTCAAAATTTAGGAAACAAAACACAATTTTCAGACATTTCCACCTGGAAATCACCAAAACACAGTGCCAGCAACACATGTCCTATCTTACCGCATTTCCACAGGTGCCCCAACAGAAATGGTGCCTCATATGTGTGGGTGTACCTACCTGGGCGCAGAGGGAAAAGGCTAAACTACTGGTATCCAAAAGTGTTTTGAGACAGCAGATTTTGCAGGAATTTGCTCATGTGCACAACCTACACATTTAGGCCTGGGTGTCGCAGACACCAAGGAAAACTGGGAACCCCATGCATTTCGGAAAAGGAGACATGCGTGGGAATCCACAGAGGTCTAACTTGTGCGAATCAATCCAGAATGTATTACCCACAAGTTCTGGCAAAGTCTGAAGTGTAAGAAAAAAAAGAAAATGTTCAGATGTTTCCCATCTGGAAACCACAAAAACATGCAAGCAACAACACATGTCCTATGTTCCCACAATCACAGAGGAGTCCCGACAAAAACAGATTGCCACATATGTGGGTGTACATATCTGGGCGCAAAGGGAACAGGCTAAACCACTGGTAACCCAAAGTGTTTCGGGAGATGAGATTTTGAAGAAATTTCCTCTTGCGCACAACCTACAGATTTGGGCCTGGAGTGTCGCAGCCACCAGGGAAATCAGGGAACCCCATGCTTATCTGAAAAGAAGACACCCGTGGGAATCCACAGAGGTCTGACTTACTCGAATCGCCCTAAAACTTATTACCCCCAAGTCCTGCCAAAGTCCAAAATTTATGAAACAAAAAACAATTTTCAGACATTTCCCACCTGGAAATCAGCAAAACACACTGCCAGCCAACACATGTCCTATTTTACCGCATTTCCACAGGTGAGCCGACAGAAATGGTGCCTCACATGTGTGGGTGTACCTTCCTGGGCGCAGAGAGAAAAGGCTAAACTACTTGTATTCCAAAGTGTTTGGAGTCAGCAGATTTTGCAGGAATTTGCTCATGTGCACAACCTACAGATCTGGGCCTGGGGTGTCACAGACACCAAAGAAAACTGGGAACCTGTCAGGTCACTCTATGAGTTCACTATAGTTGGAGGCCTTTGTACTGGAGCCTCTAACCAGTACCTGCCTCAGCAGTTACGTTATTACACCAGCACTTGGCTGAACACTGCCACCCTTAGACATGGGCAGCTCTAGCACCCTTCCCACATTACTTCATGTAGGCAAGACCCCTCATAGTACAGCAACAGACTCCCCACATTCCTTTATGTAGGCAAGCCCCAAATTAGCAAGGCAACAGATCCCCCACATTACCCCATGCAAGGAAAGCAACAAACAATGCGCACACAGTGTGCAAATACACTTAGCTTTGGCTTCTGTATGAGTTCAAGGTCATCTGGCCTACTCGGGTTGATGGGCCGCTGCGTCGTCACACTGTTTCGTTTCGTTGTGCAGCTGAAATGAGCAAGGTAAAGTCAGTACACGTGCGTGAGAAATGCCGTTCCCAAGAACGTTCCCTGAGGGCTTAAAAGCTGGTTACAGGTGCAGTTACTTCACTGCCTGTCTAAAACTGTAATCTGGGATTAATTAGTCATGCATATCATGCAAGGGTTAAAATGCTTGTTCGGTCGCGCCTCCTATGGTTTTCATGGCTCTGGGCAATGAACAGTTAACATTCCCCAGTGGCGCGAAGCGCGTCTCCCTTCTGACAAAGAATCAGCTGTTCACAAATATAGAAATGGACTTCTATTTAGCTTTATATTGTACGCGGGATCTGGGGTGAGGATGCAGGTAGGCGGGCACTCCCATAGGCGTGCTTCCAGGAGCTCGGGGGAAACACGTCTTCTCTTGCTGGTAGCCAGGATTGCAAGCGGTGCTTCCAGGGCCCGGCTCCCACATGCACATGAGTGCGGGCGTGGCCCCTCCTCTCCCAGCAGGCTTGTGTAGCACACAGCCTGCTGGGAAGTGTAGTTTCCGGGCTGTTCTCCATCAATGGGATGTGCACCTATAGAAAGGGTAGAGAACATGCCTGGAAACCCTGGCAGAGCATTTTAGGGCTTCACCAACTCCCCCAAAGGCCTCTTGCGCACAACATACAGATTTGGAACCCCATGCACATCTGACTAGAAGACACCCATGGGAATCCACAGAGATCTGACTTGCTTGAATCGCCCTAGAATGCATTACCCAAAAGTCCTGGCAAATTCCGAAAAAATGTTGGGAGAAAAACACAGTTTTCAGGCATTTCCCACCTGGAAACCACTAAAATACACTGCCATCAACACACACATGTCCTACCTTCCCACGTTCTCACAGCTGTCTCGTCAAAAATGGTAACTCACATTTGTGGGTGTACCTACCTGGGAGCAAAGGGAAAAGCCTAAACCATTGGAATCGCAAAGTGTTTTGGGAGAGCAGATTTTGCAAGGATTTGCTCTTGTGCACAAGCTACATATTTGGGTCTGGGGTGTCTCAGCCACTAAGGAAAACATGGAACCCCATGCATTTCTGAAAAGAAGACACCAGTGGGACTACACTGAGCTCTGACTTGCACGAATCACCCTAGAATGTATTACCCACAAACCCCAGCAAACCCTGAAATTTAGTGAATAAAACATCATTTTCAGATATTTGCCACCTGGAAACCACTGAAACACATGGCCAACAACACATTTTCTACCTTCCTGCGTTCCCACATGTGTCCCGAATAAAACGGTTCCTCACATGCGTGGGTGCACCTACATGGCTGCAAAGGGAAAAGGCTAAACCACTGATATCTCAATGTGTTTCGTGAGAGCAGATTTTGCGGGATTTTGCTCTTGTGCACAATCTACATATTTGGGCCTGAGGTGTCAAAGCCACCAAGGAAAACAGGGAACCCCATGCATTTCTGAAAAGAAGACACCAATGGGAATCCACAGAGGTCTGACTGCGCAAATTGCCCTAGAATGTATTACCCACAAGCACTGGAAAGTCTGGAATTTAGCGGGGAAAAAACAAAATGTTCAGACATTTCCCAACTGGAAACCACGAAACACGCTGCCAACAACACATGTCCTAACTTCTCGCATTTCCACATGTGTCCGATTGAAATGGTACCAAACATGTGTAGGTGCACTGGTATCCCAAACCCAAAGTGTTTCGGGAGAACAGATTTTTCAGGAATTTCCCCTTGTGCACAACCTACAGATCTGGTCCTGAGGTGTCGCAGCCACCAAGGAAAACCGGGAACCCCATGCATTTCTGAAAAGAAGACATCTGTGGGAATCCACAGAGGTCTGACTTGCTCGAATCGCCCCTGAATTCATTACCCAAAAGCGCTGGAAATGTCCGGAATTATGAGGGAAAAAAATACAATTTTCAGACATTTCCAAACTGGAAAACACTGAAACATGCTGCCAACAACACATGTCCTAACTTCTCACGTTCATACAGCAGTTCCGACAAAAATGGTACTTCACATGTTTCTACCTGGGCGCAAAGGGAAAAAGCTAAACCACTGGCATCCCAAAGTGTTTCAGGAGAGCAGATTTTGAAGGAGTTGGCTCTTGCACACAACCTATAGAGTTGGGCCAAGAGTGACCAGCAAAATCAGGGAACCTCATGCATATCTGAAAAGAAGACACCCATGGGAATCCACAGAGGTCTGACTTGCTCGAATCGCCCTATAATTTACTGCCCGCAAGTCCTGGCAAATTCTGAAATTTAGGAAACAAAACATAATTTTCAGACATTTCCCACCTGGAAACCACCGAAACACACTGCCAGCAACACATGTCCTACCTTACCGCATTTCCACAGGTGACCCGACAAAAACAGTACCTCACATGTGTGGGTGCACCTACCTGGACGCAGAGGCAAAAGGCTAAACTACTCGTATCCCAAAGTGTTTTGAGACAGCAGATTTTGCAGGAATTTGCTCATGTGCACAACCTACAGATTTGGGCCTGGGGTCTTGCAGACACCAAGGAAAACTTGGAACCCCATGCATTTCTGAAAAGAAGACATGCATGGGAATCCACAGAGGTCTGACTTGCGTGAATCGACCTGGAATTTATTACCCACAAGTTGTGGCAAAGTCTGAAATGTAGGAAAAAAAAAGAAAATGTTCAGACATTTTCCATCTGGAAACTGCAAAAGCATGCAAAAGCATGTCCTACGTTCCCGCAATCCCACAGGAGTAGAGACAAAAACAGATTGCCACATATGTGGGTATACCTACTTGGGCGCAAAGGGAAAAGGTCAAACCACTGGTATCCAAAAGTGTTTTGGAAGAGGAGATTTTCCAGGAATTTGCTCTTGTGCACAACCTACAGATTTGGCGTGGGGTTTTGCAGCCAGCAAAAAAAACAGGGAACCCCATGCATTTCTGAAAAGAAGACACCCGTGGGAATCCACTGAGGTCTGACTTGCACGAATCGCCCAAGAATGTATTACTCACAAGCCCCAACAAAGTCCGAAAATGTTGGGAGAAAAACACAGTTTTCAGACATTTCCCACCTGGAAACCACTGAAAAGCACTGCCAACAACATGTGTCCTACCTTCCCAAGTTCTCACAGCTGTTCCGCCGAAAATGGTAAGTCACATGTTTGGGTGTACCACCTAGGAGCAAAGGGAAAAGACTAAACCACTGGTATCCCAAAGTGTTTCGGGAGAGTAGATTTTGCAGGAATTTGCTCTTCTGAACAACCTACAGATTTGGACCTGGGGTTTCGCAGCCACCAAGGTAAACATTGAACCCCATGCATTTCTAAAAAGAAGATAACTGTGGGACTCCACCGAGCTCTGACTTACGCGAATCTCCCTAGATCTTATTACCCACAAGCCCCAGCAAATCCTGAAATTTAGTGAATAAAACACAATTTTCAGACATTTGCAACCTGGAAACCACCGACACACGTGGCCGACAACACATTTTCTATCTTCCTGCATTTCCACAGGTGTCTCGATGAAAAAAGTACCTCACATGTGTGGGTATACCTACCTGGCCACAAAGGGAAAAGGCTAAACCACTGGTATCCCAATGTGTTTCGTGAGAGCAGATTTTGCAGGAATTTGCTCTTGTGCACAATCTACAGATTTGGGCCTGAGGTGTCGCAGTCAGCAAGGAAAATAGGGAACACCATGCATTTCTGAAAAGAAGACACCCGTGGGAATCCACAGAATTCTGTCTTGCACGAATCGCGCTGGAATTCATTACCCACATGCCCCAGCAAAGTCTGACATTTAGGGGAAAAACTAAATTTTTCAAACATTTCCCATCTGTAAACCACTGAAACACATTGCAAACAACACATGTCCAACCTTCCCACGTTTCCACAAGTGTCCCGACAAAAATGGTACCTAACATGTGTGGGTGCATCTACATGGGCGCAAAGGGAAAAGGCTAAACCCCTGGTATCCCAAAGTGTTTCGGGAGAGTAGATTTTGCAGGAATTTGATCTTGTGCACAACCTACAGATTTGAGCTTGGGCTGTCGCAATCACCAAGGAAAACAAGGAATCCGCCATGCATTTATGAAAAGACACCCGTGGAAATCCTCGGAGGTTTGACTTGCGCAAATCGTCCTGGAATTCATTACCCACTAGCCCCGGCAAAGTCTGAAATGTAGGGAAAAAACACAATTTTTCAGACATTTACCATCTGTAAAGCACTGAAACACGTTGCAAATAACACATGTCCAACCTTCCCACGTATTCACAAGTGTCCTGACAAAAATTGTACCTCACATGTGTGTGTGCACCTACGTGGGCACAAAGGGAAAAGGCTAAAACACTGGTATCCCAAAGAGTTTCAGGAGAGCAGATATTTGCAGGAATTTGCTCTTGTGTACAACCTACAGATTTGGGCCTGGGGTGTCACAGCCACCAAGGAAAACAGGGAACCCAATGCATTTCTGAAAATAAGACACCCATGGGATTCCACAGAGGTCTGACTTGCGCAAATCGGCCAGGAATTTATTACCCACAAGCCCCGGCAAGTCTGAAATTTAGGAAACAAAACACTATTTTCAGATATTTCCCACCTGGAAACCACTGAAACATACCGCCAGCAACACATATCTGACCTTACTGCATTTCCACAGATGATCCGACAAAGACGCTACCTCACATGTGTGGGTGCCCCTACTTGGGCACAGAAGGAAAAGGCTAAACTACTGGTATTCCAAAGTGTTTTGAGACAGCAGATTTTGCCGGAATTTGCTCATGTGCACAACCTACAGATTCGGATCTGGGGGGTCACAGCCACCAAAGAAAACAGGGAAACCCAAGTTCTGACTTGTGCGAATCGCCCTAGAATGTATCACCCACAAGCCCCGGCAAAGCCTGAAATTTAGGGGAAAAACTCAATTTTCAGACATTTGCCACATGGAAACCACCTAAACATGCCACCAACAACACATGTTCTACCTTCCCACACATGTTCCAACCAATACAGTGCCTCACATGTGTGGGTGCACCTACCTGGGAGCAAAGGGAAAAGGCTAAACCACTGGTAGCCCAAAGTGTTTCGGGAGAGCAGATTTTGAGAAATTTGCTCTTGTGCACAACCTACAGATTTGGGCCTGGGGTGTCACAGTCACTAAGGAATATAGGGAACCCAGTGCATTTCTGAAAAGGAGTCACCCATGGGAATGCAGAGGTCTGACTTGCACAAATCACCCTAGAATGTATCACCCACAAGCCCTGGCAAATTCCAGAATGTAGGCAAAAAAACACAATTTTTAGACATCTGCTACCTGGAAAGCACCAACACATGCCGCCAACAACACATGTCCAACTTTCCTGCGTTCCCACAGGTGTCCCAATGAAAACGGTACTTCACATGTGTGGGTGCACCTACCTGGGTGGAAAAGAAAAATAGTCGACCATCCACAAGTCCAACGGCTTTGGCAGGGAGCCCCGGCAGGGTCCTCATCCCTACCCGGACTGAAAAGCTCTAACACAGCACAGCCAGAACTCCAGGATGGTCCCCCGTCTCCCATGTGAATTGATCATCTCGAAGCTCAGCACCAGTGTCAGGGAGCCTCACCAGTGTCTGCATCCCTTGCAGGAGGGAAATTCTATAACGCAACCCAGCAAGAGCTCCAGGATTGTCGGGGGGGGGTGATGTCCCTGGCCTTCTTCGAGACCTCTCAATGCTGAGGTTCCCTTTTCTTTGAGGACTCCCGACGCCTTGTGGCTCCTGCTTTAAACGTAGTCCACCCTTGAGGGATCCGTCGATGAACCCTAGAAGAAACTCTGTTAAACCAATGTACATTGGGGTAGTAGAACATTTTAGCAGGAAACAAGACTATTTTAAACACATATGGACTAGGCTTGTTTATGCACTTTATTTACAGGTTGCCAAGGTGGGGGGATCCTCACACAGAACTGTGTCTTGGTAGTGGGACAACATATTCTTCCATTGTTTAACGTAACTTGTCTTCCTTCCTATGTCTGATGTTGATTCACATTAATATTTGATTTGTATGCCATTGGAACTGCCAGCAGTTGGTGCATTTTAAATGAGTCACAAGTGAACTGTGTTACCACAAATACATTGTACATATTTACCATATCAGATTTGCAAAAGCACAACAAATTATGTTATTGATTGTCTATATATATTGAACCTTATTTATAGAAAGAACTATGTTGTCACATAACATAGTATGTGGACATTCCTTTGTGGGGGCTCGGGGACTACACTGTACTTAAGAACCAGCCCACATCAAATCCTGAGAGCTTAAGCCTTGATTGCTCATCCATAGCTACCCTATAGAGAATCTTGGCTGGGGTGTTCTGTGCTGCTACTCCGCCATATAGAGGATAGGACTAAAGATACCCCCCTCCAGTCTTTACAGTCTCCCATGTGGATTGACTGTATCCAAGCCCAGCAGCAGTTCCAGGAAGCACCAGCAGTGTCCTGGTCCTTTCAGTGAGGCGAAAAGCTGTAACACAGGCCAGCCAGAACTCCATGATGATGGGAGGTGATGCCTCCGGCACCTGCCTCCTATGTATTTTGTCCATCCACAAGTCCAGCGGCAGTTCCGGGGAGCCCTGCCAAGGGACTCCATTTCTCCCATGAGGTAAAACCTGTAATGCAGCCCAGCCACAGGTGCAGTCTGGGCTTGCGGACGGTCCACCCACATGAGACACAGCTGCCCAAGGTCAGGGACATCACCCCAGACAAATCCAGGAGCTCTGTCTGGGATGCTTTACAGAATTCCTTCGGGGAAGGGATGGGGACCCTGCCAGTGCTCCCTGGGACTGCTGCTGCTCTTGGGGATGGCTGCCCCATATGGGAGACAGCCTCCCATGGCCAGGGACAATACCCCCAACAATCCTTTCCAACAATAACTTGGAAAGGATGAACAGCTTGCAATGCAATCAATTCAAACATGTTCAATTTTTGGAGCACAACAGGAATTTCCGGCACTACCATATTGTTTAGAACACTTCTTGGCAGAATACATATTTTATTATAAAATCCAACACAGTGTCTACAAACATACAGTGCCTCACTTGTGTCAAATCGTTGTTCTACAAACAAATACAGATACAGCTCTTTCCAAACATCTTCAACAGTGTGTTTAATTTTGTTCTCAACATACACTAGTTGCACTTGAGACTTATAAAAAGTGTGTTGGTAAAATACACAAAAAAACTTGCTCAGCCCCAACTACAACAGTTTCATCATCGATGGTAACATCATCCCGATTGTCAAAAGTGTGAAAATTCTTGGTTTTTACCTTGATGCCAACACTAACCTTTCCAAACAAGTTAACATGACTGCCTCTGCCACAGCCTACACAGATAAGCTGATCAGGGCATGCAGACCGTTCCTTTCCACGAATAGTTGCCTTATACAATCCAAACTTGACTACTGTAACAGTCTCTACCTAGGTGCAAACCAATCCATAATCAAAAAACTTTAGGTGCTCCAAAATAATGCACTGCGAGCAGCCCTAAACATATCCAGGGACAAGCATATAGCCACCCCTAGAATATCATGCAAATGGATTACTATCCAACAAAAAATTGACTTAAAGACCATTTGTCTTACATACAAAGCCTTAAATCACCTAGCCCCACCTTATCTCACCAATAAATTCACACTGAAATCCACTACTAGAACCACTAGATCCACCAACACATTATGCCTATCAGTGCCCAGAATCTCCCTAAAAAGAGCTGGAGGATCCAGCTTCATGGTCCTTGCCTCCCAACTCTGGAATACCCTACCATTTAACATAAAATCCATTGAATCATTTCGATCCTTTAGAAAACAGGTTATCAGCTGGTTACTAGACAAAAACTAGCATCCCTGACAACATAGACTCTTCCTTAATGATGCTCCTCACATGTATACTGTAGATCGTGTATCTGTAATCTGCAAACTGTATATAACATACTATGTAAACTGCATATAATGTACTATGTAACTGTATATAATGTACTTGTAACCATGTCCCTAAGCGCCCTTTTACCTCAGGGTCCGGAGTGCGATATAAGTAAATAAAACAAACAAACAAACAAACAATGTCAGGTCTTTCTGTAGAAGAAAACTCAAACATTGCAATACTTTTTTTTTTGTACTGTCCAAAATGTGATTGTTTGAAAGCATAGCATCATAATTTCCACTTCCTGTAAGTGTTTCATCTACGTACACACACTCTTTTAAATGCACCATATTTTTAATATGCATTGTAGAAACTAAACGTTTTTCAGTTCCAGTCATAAGTATTTCATTTAAAACTGCAAGAGACATACTTGGTGTTTTGCACGCATACAGTTTCACTAGAAGATTATGATGTGCAGCCAGTATCCATATATGATGAAACTGACTGTTACATCTACTTTTATCAAGACAAGCTAGAGAGTGGCCCAAAAGTACTGTTTTTTCCACAATCTTCACACTCATCAATTCTTTGTAGCATCTTGACCTGTCTTTGAACATTATCATTTTGGTGCAAGACTTGCAAAAATCTCTTCAAATCTTTACAAGAAAATGTATCAATATTGCAAGTCCATACCTCACAATCCTTCTTTCGTTTCCTTTTGACTCACCTACAGTTTCCATTTATGTACTGTCACACTGCATAATTTCTTCTTTTTTAGACACTACACCATTGTGGACTTCATAGGTACATCCACATTCATCAATAGCTAGAGGAACATTCTTTCCTTGAATGTAACTCTCCTCATTAAAAAATCGTTCAGTATGAGAAGTGTGTTTCCACTCTCCACCAAAGATGTCACAAAAGTTGTCATATGTAAGCACATGAACTGTTTTTATATTGCTATAGAATGGTGTAGTCACCTTAAGCAATTTCTTAAGTTTATTTAATACAAAAATTAACAATGTTCTTTTCATATCAAAAGCTTTCTTAATAACTACTTCTACTTTTTTCTTTTGCAAAAAACGTTTTGCCACATATTTAGATTTTGGTTTCACACTTCTCTAAAGATTAGTAAAAACTCAGGACTGATACATTTTCCTATACATATCTTTATGCCTCTGTTTCACATTGATAGCTCATTTGCTACCTTCTTTTGTAAAAATCTTTCTTTTTTTTACTAGCTGGTAACACACTTGAAAATGTGTCTCTTTTTTCATTTCAATAAAAACACTATTGGTTCTAATAACAGAACGTATTGGCATATCTGTTTCTTCCACCACAATATTTTGAAAAGTATTCCCAATGTGTGTTAATAGCATATCATATCACAATTAGTATATACAGATTTAAAAACACTACTTTTAAAACGTTTCTTTTTCTATTATACTTCCCTGCCAACAACCCTTCCTATTGGTTTGTTGTTCTTGTTTTCTTGATGGCATCTTACAAAAAAGTCTGTTATAAAAAAAGGATTAACTTCACACATTGTGTTTCTTTATATTATGAAAATACAATATAACTACTACTGTTAATCAACAAAAAGTCTGATTAAGAGGGGGAGAGTCAATATATGACCTACAATTACCAAATATACCCCAAGAACATCCTAAATGATATGATTTCATATTTCATTAATAATGCACCTGTACACGAGTGTTTCTACACACAGGAAGACAAGGAAGGAAATACAGACGGAAGACAACACAAACGATCATAGTAGGCCCTGTGTCATTCAGATCAAAAAGTTTTGTTTTTGTGCTTGCATGATCTGAATGACAAAAGGCCTAGTAAGATTGTTTGTGTTGTCTTCCATCAGTTTTTTCCTTCCTTGTCTTACTAGCCTTTGTGTCATTCAAATTGTATAACTGCAAAAACAAAGAGTGCAAAGGGAAAGCAAAGGAAAGGGAATTGCAAGGGAGAAGGAAGAGGAAGGGGAAAACAGAACACAAATATAGCCAGGGCAGCACAATTCTTGGTAGTGAACAGAGAACAAGTGACTTAAGAATTACAGTTACAGCCCATAAGTGAGTAGTAAGCCCATATACACTGAAACGTTGAATGATCAATAAAGAGCTGGTTACCCAGTGAGAGGCTAAGAATAGCTAAACAACCAGTTGCTACAGCATAAAGATAAGTCAGTTATGCCAACAGGGGAAGGACAAATAGAAAGCGGAAGAGAAAAGAAATGTTTTGAGTTGCTTCCAAAATTTCAAGTTGTCCAGCTCAAGTTTTGAAAGAGGCACAGTGGCCATTGCAGAAGGATAGCCCATCTACAACTTAACTGTAACTGCTTAACTAATGTGTGATACAACTAACCAGCTCATAGACCATAGATAATTTACAAAAAGTAGAATATCATTAACTGACCATTAAGTTTGGCAAGTTGTAATATATCTGACCTTGGGAACATACATATTTCAATAAAAAACCAAAATAAAAACACAACTTATCTTTCACAGCACAGTACCCATTTCTTACATAACATAACAATTCTTAATGTACTATAAAACCATACACATGTACACAATTGTAACAAATTACAACATCACCATTATAAAGTCACAAAAATACAGCTTAATATCCAACTTGAAAGCGCACACATACAGCCACAATATGTGTCAAGGGTACAGTTATACTGCTTGGTTCACACTACGATTTCTTATGCACCCTCATTCATATCACATCTTCCAATGTAACAGAAAAATAACCTTTATTTGCAAATGTATGTTCTGTTATACATAAGCATAGCATAACATGTGATACTGCCTCATCACTCTCCTAAAAACACTGAAGTAAAATATAGAAAACCCTACTTTCCAATCAATACTTATAAACTTGACCAAACGAGACACCTGAACATACTTCAGTTATTTTAGAAATACAATAATTCAAACTGTACATATAATATATCAAAACTCACATTCAGCTGCTCCAAATAAAGAATAGAACTTCACTGTAAACAAACACAGAACATGTTCACACTCAGCTCTGGGATCACACTGTCAAAACTTTAGAAAAACATCACTTGCATAACTTTCACAATTCAATACCATAAAAAGAGGTCTGTAGAAAGCAAACAATTAAAATGGCAAAAACATTTTTAATACAAGTCATATCAATAAATAATCCCCAACACAATTCTCCAAAGAATACTTTATATAATATCTACACACTACATCTTTTATTTTTTGCAAATTTTTCCAAATTACATAGCCATGGCTATAACCCCAGCTACACAACAAAAACCCACCTATAGACGCGGCTACACGTAAATTTTATCAGATGTACTGAAAAACACATATTACAAAGAATTTAAATAAACTCACACTGCCCTTCAGGTAAGAACATTCAAACAGACACACATACCAATCTATGCAAAAACATGCATAATATAATATGATAGTGCACCAAAGCACAGACAGATGGAGCCGTGGGTACAATGAATGGGTTCATGCCTGCGGCTAACAAAACCCGCCACAAAGTACAACATACTATTGGCGTATTCGCAGCCGCAGGTCAAGTAAATCATCAGTAATCACGGCTACCCATGACATTATGACACAGTCAACAAGCCATATTCCCAAAGTGTATTAATTGAAACAACTCAAAGGTACACATAAGGACATAGAATCATAAACACATGTGAAATTGTGTGCTTTAAAATCGATGGAACAACATGATCAATGCACAGTAATTAGTATCAGTATACCCGCGGCTACAGCGATAGTCATAGATGTTGCTCCACCCGCCAAAATGCACGACGTCCCATTGGCCTGCTCATAGCCACGGCTATAACCCATCATACGATTGGTGGCTATTATTTAAAAAAAATAAACACTTCAAAATGTATTTTCTTTTTCTAAAATACTTAACAAGTTATCTAGGAGGCTCTTAAAAGAGCCTTTCCGTTCTTTTAACAACATGTTATGAAAAAATATATTTTCAAACAGAAAAATACTCATCACCTCTATGATGATGCAAATAATTTCGATAACTTTCCTATACCCTTTTTTAGATGATTCATCAATTTACTTTTCCCAAAGAGAAAAAAAGATACTCAGGAAAATGAAGCAGAAGAAAATGCATCACATTCAGGATACATTGAGTACATTCTTTATTTTCATGTAAAATTAGAGAAGCAACAATATATTATTGAGCAAACATCAGTCACCAAACAGATATAGTTTATCTAACTACTTTTAAATGTCTATGCAACCAACACACCTATTTTTAAAGTGTATTATATCGTCAATTGCTTAAAAATATTGCAAATATTTTCAAACAGATGAAGAATCTAGAAGAATCAAGCAAGAAACAACACAAACAGTATGCACAAACATTATCATGGATTCATTGACAGAACTAAAATGACTGGTACTTAATATTCAAAAACAAATAGAATCAATGAAAAAGGACATTCAAATCATGGACAGTAGCAATCCAGATAATTGGGCTAAAGAAGAAGATGTATCATGTTTTCCAAGTCAAAGAAAAGGAAAACCCACCACCATATCCCCCTATGAAACCTGTTTAATTTTTTATTTACCCATTTATATGCATTAGTAATGATTAAAAAGTATTTTATCTCTTACGAAAACTGTTGACGAATATTACACTGAATACATGTTAACAAATTATTCCAGTTGCTTTTTTTAACCAACTTGAAGTATAGCCGCGGCTATCCGAAAAACCAGCTATGCCCCATTTCTTATAGCCGCGACTATGCTATTGCCTTTGTTTCTTATTATTTTATTGAAAAATATTAATAACAAAAGACAATGCAAAAAATAAGTACGTAAAGAATACACTTTCCACACATTACACGCATAGCCTTGGATATATATAATAGAATTGATGCCTAGGACACACCCCAGTCATCGCTGCAGTTACCCGCGTCTCCAAATGCTGATGGTCCATTCGGCTAAATCGTAGCCATAGCTGCACATCTATGGTTAAAAAAAAGTATGCTTCTAACTGAAAAAAAGAAAATAGAATCAGTCAATGACACACATACTTTTATAAAAACAATTCTATGCACACGGATTTCTGAGCCTCATATTTTATATGCAGTGCGTCACATGCACTATAAAACAGACACAACATTAGTGCATAATACACTGTTGTTCTCTTTGTACACACTAATCATTGGGAACAAACATCCAACCTGGATTAAATAAAAAAATACAACAACATAAAAATCACCACTGCAAAAAACAAACATGGATATAAACTGGGTGAAAGTAAACAAAGAGCATTATACTGGTAGCAAGCAGAACAAATTATGAGAAGGTTACAAAAACTTTGAGAACAAGAGAAAATAGGGTGGGATAAGAAAACTTGGAGAGCAAGCGAAAATAGGCTAGGATAAATAAATTTGGAGAACCAGTCATCAAACAAACATAATCTATAAAAACTACTTTTTAAAACTTTTTCATTTTTGGCAGCATTGTCTTTTTCATGTTGTCATTTTCATTGTTTTATATTTTGCTCCCTACTAAAACATTCCAACTTGTATTGCACATGGGAGCACAAGTACCGACAACGTCATCATTTGGACCAACAATCCACATGAATGAAAAAAATCTGCAGACAGTTGGTGCTTCTTCAAAGTCAAGAAACACTGTGAAAAAAGCATCAGATGTACTCTTCACCTTCTACAAGAACACTCTGCGCTGTGTACCTTCTAATGTCCCATCGCAAAGTCTAGGAGCATCAATAATGTTTAATACATCATAAATGAAAATGCATGGGTCCCATTCTTTACATAGATGGAGATCAGCACCATCTGCAGCACTTCCATCCACTAATCCAATGACTTCAAAAGCGGTATAAAATGCACAGACTCCTCTTTTACCGGCGTCCCTCATCCCTTGAGCTGCGAGCAGTGGTTGTACAAGTACTGCCATCAACAGCCAGAGTCTTAAAATACCTGAACCACTGCATTTAAAGAATCATCAAAAATTATAGAAAGATCACAGAAGGAAGCATTTCATGAATGATCTACAGATGTGTTGCTGCCATCTCTGACAGTATCACTATGCTTTGAACATAGGTTGACCTTTCACTGGAGTTAATTGTACAACATTTAGTGCAAATCCACTGGGATGATAATAGCAAGGCGGCTACAAGAAAATACAAAAATAAGCACATTACAAAAATGAACTACCTCACAAAACACTTGAAACACCTACAAGTAATGCATAGCTCAAAATACATTACAAGTACAAGAGGTACAATCAAAGAAACCATCAGCCTTAATATCATATACAAAAGCTACATTTCCACTTTTTACAAACACAGCAAATTATTAAATAACAAAAAACAAAACCTGATAGCAATAGTCACTACAACTAACACACAACACTGCAAATAAACCTTACAATCTGAAAACACAGAGTAACACTTACTTTCACATCAGCCACACTCCTACAATGTGCAAAGTCAAAATTAAGGAATCAAAAAACACAACTGCAGAAATAGTGGCTTTTATACTTTCCCAAAGAAACACCAAAAAAGAGAGGGCTATATAGCAATAAAACAACTAACATGGCTGACACCTTTTCAGCACAACCTATATAAACCCTATACAAATACAAACGTAACAACAACCAATAGTCAACAATGAAACTGACAGAAATCTATTTTCTCCCCACCTACCTTCTTTCATAGCCATGGCTATTCGATGCAGCTAAAGAATTTGGTTTGTACCCATGGCTACACAAAAATGTTTCTGCAAACCCAAAATCAAAACAAATTAGCCTTCAAAGCTTCAAATGAAATAGGTGAACAAATAAGTACATATAATAACCTAGATAAAGAAAAACCTGTACTGTATCATCCACAGGAACATATGATTATTGTACACAAAATGTATGTTTATAGATGCGACAGCAAATATAGCCGCAGCTACTATATGTCCACAAATACAAAACGTGTCAATTGCCAAAATGTAGTCGCGGCTACATCGGGATGCACACAGCGTACCTACCTGAGCCCTGGCTACTATACGTACACAAACACATGTGTCATTTGCCCTAATATAGCCGGGGCTACAGAGGGGTGCTGTGGATGTCTACCTGCAAATAGTAATGTGGAGAATAATAACAACAGCACGATCAACCAATGAGAAACTACAACATACACACACATCATAGATACCCCACTCATACAAACTACTTGAAATTCAAAGAAGGAATCATTTTCCTGGAAACAGAGAAACACTGCAGATATCATCATGGCTGCAATGAAAACTGTGTGGCTGATTGGAGGCAGTTAGCTGTTTTGGTTGCTGGATTTTTATGAGAAACTAAATATTACTATGGACCTAGGTTTGACAAATCTCACAATTAAATGTCTTAGAATTTGCTAAATTTCTACACTCAGTGTTCCCCCAAACATTCCTTTTAAGGACTACTTATCATATATAAATACACAAATACAAAAATAAAATAGCAAAAAAACATTTTTTATTATACCAGTGGGTACAGTTCATTGACTTATATTATATTCGTGGTGACAAAATGTTAGTTGAGAAGGGAACTTACTTTAAGTTTATACTCCTATACAACTTAAATAATCAGTAAAGAACAACAATGCTCATTTACTTATATGAAATAACTGAAAAATAATAGAAATATGTAACAATAAACCGCTAGGCTAACATTCCACAGCCACATAATATAAAACCTCAATTGCAAATACACACCCTAAAATACATTCTATTGTACATCTAAAACTATACAACAATTCCTCCTTTTCATATTAATTTTGTTAAACTAAACTATTTTCTTCTATTTCTCTCCAAAGTCTCACATGCTCAAAAGTCTGAAAACACACCTTTTTCACCGCTTACTAGACTATACCTAAACAAAATAAAACACTGACAACCCTAACTATATAGCCACGCATACCAAACTACACATACCCGCGGCTATCTGTAGTCTTTTGTAGCCTCAAATATAGCCGTGAATACCGTCAAAACGGCAGAAAAAATAAAAAGATAAAATGCGTCCCTGCCCCCCAGGACCTCACCAATTGCCCCCTCCATCTGTGTCAGATCCCCCCACCCCCCAGATGGCCTCTCATCTCATCTGCTCTCTCCTTTAACCCCAAAACACATGTTGCTTCTGTGGCACAATTTGCATCGAGATGTTGGCTATTTTCAGCTTTAGACAAGGCTTCAGAAAGCGTTGTGCTGCAAACTCAGTTCCTACACCCCCTCCAACTCCCACTGGCCATCCCCCCACCTCTACCCTGATGTCAATTATATGTTTTTTGACCTACAAATAGCTTTTTACTGCATTTCATTTTCCTTTTCCCTCGGCTATATCGGCAAATATCACTCGCATTGAGAGAAAAACAAGACAGCAGTCATTTCATTACTGAAAACTATGATCCTGCAATGCACCATGGGAGATATAACTATAATTTTTGTGGGGACAGGGACACCCCCTTGTCTATCAAATTTGAAAAATAACCACTGGATGGAATAACACCAAACCACAAAAGGATTGTGAGTCAACTCTTCGCGCCCAAGTTGTTTCGGACCTGGTCCAAATCCATCCAGAGGTTTAGGCTGTGCGCTTTGGCATAAATGGACCTTTTTGACTATGGGAAAATGAAAGGGAAGTGGGCCACACTTTTGGAAAAAATAAATAAATTGATGCTTAATAGCTTTTTCCTTTTTTAACAAATCTTTACGAAACGTTGCAGTCTGGGGCCCGCAGACTTTTCATCTCTTGAAATTTCAGCCAAATCCATTGCTCGAATCGAAGGTTATTAACAATAGAATTTTGAGGTGTTTTTATACATCTCCGACTCACCTTAATTATAGGGTGGCTATCACCACCCTTTAATATATATTCACTGAAAAAACTTTGTTAAAGGGACGTTATGGTTTCAAGTAAAACCGAAAAATGTCAAAAATTAGCCAGTTATGATAAATAAGCAACCATGGTGCACTGCTAAGACTAACACCCAAGACAGCGTAGATGACATCACAAATGTAATTGATAACTAAACCATAATGTTCCTTTAACAACATGTTTCAGTGAATTTTAATAGGTTTTTATTAGTGCAACTTCACAACGTTCCTTTAACAATGTTTTTTCAGTGATTTTCATGGGTTTTTACCAGTGCACGCTAGTTTCCTAGAACTTCGTAGAACACTTACCCCAATATAGCAACATTTGTGTCCAATTTGCAAAGTTTCACCTTACATCTCTGCCATTTCCCACCTTCTAGCATCATTTTTAACACTTCTATACACTTTTTAAAACTTTTCCCACTGTTTTTGTGTTTGTTGATTTTTCGCGAACGTCTGACATCATCACAGACTTTTCGGATGGTGTCACGTGACCATGTGTTTGCGCGCAGTATGATGACGTATCCGCAAACACATCTGCACTTCGCGAACATGTCTGTGTTTCACAAACATTTTGGAACTGCTTTTTCTGCTGATCTAGGAACTTTCAAACTCAAAATTCACCCTTGCACAGCTCCAACACCTATTGTAACTCAGTATCCATTAACAAGCTAGCACAGAGCACATACTTGGAAGAATATTAGCAAAACTGTTATTTATCTTAAGAATTGCATCAGCTATTGCCATCCCCCTCCCCAAAAGGCACCACCATCACCAGCACGAGGACCTACACAACAAAAAAAGTGCAGTACTTCCAAAGACAATGAAGAGGACCAAGAAGATGAGGTAGAGGAAGTGCCTACCTCTAGGGTCGAGAGAGAATCATGGGGTGGCAATTTTCTACCACTGTTGAGAATGCACCAAAGGCTAAAGCTACCAAAGTGAAATGCACCAAGTGCAACGTTGTTATCAGTCGCAGACTACCTGGACCGTACTCCTACGGGATCACCTCCATGCGCCACCACACCAGTTCCAACCAATGCAATGCTTTCAGAATGGTTGTTCCTTTCTTAGCAATTAGTAGGCTGTCTTCCTCCACCTCATTTTCGTCAGCCAATACTGTAACCACACAGCCTACTTCTGTGGGACACAAAATACCACCAGCTACCTAGCAAGCGATAAAACAGGGTGTTCATCCATATCTTTCCAAGACAACCGTGCTCTGTATATACTGAAACACACCACTCTGCAAGGGGGAGCAATTTCAAGTGCTTTTGAAACTGTAGTCAAGGAGCATGAGAAACACTGCTGCCTACCTTAGATGTAACACACGCACAACATCATCTTCTGTCAACCTGCCTCTCCATATTAGTTCTTGGTGCATCTTCCCTCATTTACTTCCCCACCTTTCTTTCGGACCGCTCCTGTAAAAAAGAAAAAAATCAAAAAACAGCAAACAACCTTTCACAGTTAAGAAAAATGGAACTAAAAAAATAATCTTATAGACTCCATCTACTTTACAGTTCTCAGTAAAGTAAGTAGACTCAATAGGATGTTCCAATATTTCCATTAACATTTTGTGTTATGCTACTGGGGAATAATGTGGCATTTATCCCCATTCCAATGGCTGGAACAGGGCATAATGGTCCCGGCAGCCCAGGTTATTGGCCCAAGTGAAGCGAGGGCAGATAACAAGGACTCTGGACCCTTAATCCCCATTCCAACCCCTGCAACAAGGGATGAAGACCAGTAGAACCCCGGGATGCCAAAGCAGTAACCCGAGGTGCTAAAAAAACTGATTTTACTTCCTTCAGCGGGATGCACACAGCGTCCCGCTGTAGGAAGGAAAACACTTGTCCAAGATGGTCATAATGGAAAGGGAAGGCAAAGCTCTGTATGGCACCCCTCTTCCTTTTCCATGGCTATCTGCAGGAGGTAAAGGCCGGCGAAATAAGGTAAGGAGGGTAAGTGCGGATGAACACAAAATGGGACAGAGTGTGCGGAGGAAGAAGGCGGCGGGGATAGCCGGCCGTCAGGCAGCTTGGAATGCAGGATTGTACCAGTAGTTCAAGCCCACATTCCTAGCCACCTGATCGGCTGGCACCTCTGCCAAGAGTGCTAATGTAAATTTGTACATTAGAGAAAAATATAAAATGACAGAAACTTTTTTCTGTCCTAAACACTTTTCTCTAGCATATTTTATTTTATTTTATTTATTGGTCACTTATTAGGCACTTATATAATTAGCAGAACTGTTTCAAAGCGCCTACAGGGCAAACGGGGTGGGGACAGGGGAAGGTAGACAATGAAATACAGCAAGGATAAATAATTGCATTAATAGTACAAACAAGTATTGAGAATAGTGGAAAGGGGAGACAAAACTACTATGCCGTGTGAGTGTTCAGAATGTGCAAGTGCAGAGGGGGGAGTGGAGATGGATAAGCTGCTCTGTTGCTAATGGAGAAGTGCTCAGGGTAAGTGCTGAGAGGAGAAGAACGTAAGTGCAACCATCAATGAGTGGGTGAGCCAAGTCAGTGCAGTTGAAAGAAAGACAGAGGCTGGGATGAGAGATGTGGGGAGTCAAGGCCCTGATGACACAGAAGGGCCCTGCACATCAGTAACGCTGCTGTAAGATTATGAGGGAAGAGAGGAAGAGAAGGAGGAGGTAAAGAAAAAGGTCTTGAGGCTTTTTCGGGACTTAAGGCGGTCTTGCTCAAGACACAGAGGGAGAGGGAGGCTGTTCCACAGGAGGGATCCAGCCAAGGAAAATGATCGCCCACCAGCTCTCTGTTAGGCAAAATGCTTAACACGCAGGGGGTTGGTGCCAGATGAATGGAGGAGTCTAGAAGGAGAGTATTTGGTCAAGAGGTGTTGAAGGTAGAGTGGTCCCCAGCCCCAGATAGCCTTGTGGATGATACAGAGGGGTTTGAATTTAATCCGTGCTGAGACCGGGAGCCAGTGAATGCTTTGTAGGGCAGGAGAGATGCAGACCCTGGGCTTGAGGCCAAGGATAAGTCTTGCTGCCCTATTCTGAGTAAGCTGGAGGGGTCACGGGGTGGAGAAAGGAAGATTAAGGAGGAGGCTATTGAAGTAGTCTATCCTGGAGAGAGCCAGAGCACTGGTAACATTGCGTCTCTGCGGGAAGGTGAGGAAGGGTAGAGTCCCTTTGAGATGGAAGAGCTGAAAGTGGGACTTCTTGACAGTGTCCCGAATATGAGGGATGAAGGAAAGGGAGGTGTCGAACATGCCTCTGAGATTCATTGCTACAGTGGAGGGGGGATGGGGGCCATGGAGGAACACCAGAGTGCAGCGAAGAAGTATGGTGCATGGGGACCCAATAGGAACATCTCTATTTTGGTGGCATTGAGGCAGGTCATTGGCAGTGCACCAGGACTGCATGTCAGTGAGGTAGTCAGGGATGAACGAGGGTACAAGGGTGTCTGTAGGAAGTGTGAATAAAATTTGTGTATTGTCAGCCTAGCACTAGAAGTTGGGTGAGAAGGAGGAAAGTAATCGTGCCAGTAGAGAAAGGTATATGGTAAAGAGCCAGGGTGAAAGAATAGAGCCCTGGGGGACGCCACAGGTAGCAGAGGAAGAAGACGAGGAGAAAGGGCCAAGAATGGTTTTGGAGGAATGGTCAGTTATGAAGGAGGTAAGCCAGTCCAGTGCCCGCTCTACGATGCCATGGGTGTCATGGTTCCTTTCTGTGGCATGGAGCCTTTCTATGAGGATGAAATGATTCACTGTGTGAAGGATGAGGACATCAGGGGAATTGGAGTCAAGAGATGCAAGCAGTTCTTCACGGGTGTTCAGAAGAGCAGTTTCCATGCCTCTGGATGCTTAGAATCCAGACTGGTGGTCATGAAGACCACCAACAAGTTCAGTATGGGAGTTCAGTTGTGGGAGGGCCAGCTTCTCAAGCAGTTTTCCCAGGGAGGCAGTGATGGAAATGGGGCAGTAGTTGGCTGGGCAGGAAGGGTCTGCAGAGGGTTTTTTAAGGAGGTGGCACACAAGGGAGTGCTTGCAGGAAGATGGAAAAGAACCAGTTTCAAAGGAATGGTTGCAGAGATCAGGCAGATGGTTCTGGAGGAGCAAGGAGGGGCAACCTGTTGGGACGAGATCTTCATGGAGTTGACATCTCAAGTGACTTCTTCAGGGGAGACAGGAGTGAAGGAGGGGAAGTTGGAAGGAGGAGGGTGAATGGTAGAAGGGGGAAGAGTGGGGAGGGTTGGGTTGGGAGAGTGCTTGACAAGGCAGTGAAGTATGTCCTGGGTTTTGGAATTGAAGTGAGAGGCAAATGCATTGTAAAGGGCCTGGGAAGGAGTTGGGGAAGAGCATGCTGCGGATGGGTTGGCAAGGTCCCTGCAGATTTTGAAGGGCTCAGCTGTGTTGTTGGATGCATTAGACACTTGTGCCTGAATGTGGTCTCTTTCCTTGGCACGGATGGAGATTCTGTAGTGTCTCTGTATCAGGCGGCAGCCCAGTTTGTCAGAGGGTGAGCCTGAAGAGTGCCATTTCCGTTCAGCATCCCTGCAATTACGTTTTTGGTCTGCAAGATTGGAGTTGTGCCAGGTGTTACACTTGGAGTCAGGTTTCAGGTGGATCCTCATGACTGGGGCAAGAATGTCAAGGTATTGGTGATGGAAAGATAGAGGTTGCTGATGGCAGAATCAACAGAAAGGTCTGTGTTGGGTGGGCAAGGGGAAATTAAGGTGGAAGAGAAGGTGGCAGCTGACACTCGTTTCATTGGATGAATGTTCATAAACGAGGTTGGCAGAGCTTTGTGAGGAGTTCTCAGAGGGCGATAGGGACCGATATGGGAGGAGAGGAGAGTTTAGTCAGACCAGGAGAGAGGAGTTACAAGGGGAGAAGAGAGAGTGAGGTTGGAGTGGATGATGGCATCAAGCGTGTGTCTAGCGGAATGGGTAGGGCTAGAGGGAAGAATGGAGAGGGATGGGGAGGAGAAGGTGTCAGTGAAGAGGGTGGTTTCTTGGCACAGGCAAGGGGAGTCTAGGTAGATGTTGAAGTCACCTAGTAGTAGCAGATTGGAGGTGCTAGAGAGTAGGAAGGAACAGAAGTCCGCCCACTCAGATAGGAAATGAGAAGAAGTGCCAGGGGACCGATATATGGTAGCAATGGTCAAGGAGGAGGTAGGAGAGATGACCAATTTGCACACTAGGCTCTCAAAGGATGAATACTACAGAGTGGGTAGGATGATAGAAGGAAATTAAGGTAACTCCACCACCAGCACAGTGGGCTCGAGGTTTAGAGGTGATCTTATAGCTGTCCGGCAGGAGTGAGTCAAAGGAAGTAACTGAGCTGGTGTTGAACCAAGGTTCCGTGAGTGCAAGTATGTCCAGGTCAGTGTCCTCAAGGAGAAGGCAGTTGTCAGCAGAATGTTTGATGGCTGAGCGTGAGTTGAGGGTTTCCAGATTAAAACGGTCTTTGAAGGTTTTTTGAGCCGGGGTGTTGGGACATGGGGCATTCGTCTGGAGAGGTGGAGTGGATGGGGTATAAGGTGGAGGGAAGGAAGGAAGTTGATGAGAGAGGGCAGGAGCCGGTCAAATAGGAAGAGCGTGGCATGAGGGCCTTGTACCAGTACTGTGCCTGTGATGTAGATATTGATAAAGCAGCAAGAAGAGAAAAAAACGAGTGAGGAGGACTTCTCATTTGGTGCCGCCATTAATGGAAGTTGAAAAATAAGGTGGGAGAGTAGCACTGACGTAGGAGTCTGCAATTGGAAGGTCTGGTTTAGCAGCAAGGAGGTCTTCTTTTAGTTTTTTCATCCAGATTTAGTGAGAGAGGGAGGATAGGTGATGGTGTTGCAGTTGGAGAGGACAGGGGAGATGGAGAGTGCCATCTCGGAACGAGGGAGAAAGAGAGAGTAAGAGAGAAAGTGAGAGGTGAGGTGGGGGTGAGTATGCTGCAAAGCACGGTTCTGAACTAGATCCACTCGGCACAATAGGCCGGAGGGAATTAGGTGTAAAATCAAACAAGTAGGATGGAGGCACAGCTAAAAACGATTTTCACAAAAATAGGTGCTTTCAATGCAGCAGGAGGCACAGCTAAAAACGATTTTCACATAAACAGACACAGTCTTTGAGGAACGGCACAGGGAAAGCAGCACAGCAATGCAGTAGTTGGTATGAGTGAGAATAAGTCACAGTGAGTGATGGCAGAACGGAGAATCAACGCAGAGCAAAGGGCATCTGCAAGGTGGATAACTTGACGGGTAGATGAAATGAATTCACTCGTGTTGAGGCAGACACTAAGTAGCAGTACTCATGTGAAGACACGATTAGTGAGGCCCGTTGACTGTAAATGAAACATTGCAGAGCATTTTACTGAGGATTCCGGAAAGTGCGGCCTGGAGTATGGCCAGGCACTGACAGGAACGAACAGGGCCTAGAAATGGGCCTTGGAAGATGGAGCTGGCTAAAGTCTGCCTGTCCCCCGATAGGCTAGATGTAGGGAAGGGCAGCCAATCAAGTTGAGGGACGCAGTGATGAGGAGTTTGAGGGGCCTTCACAGTGATTCAAGAAGGCAGCTGTCATCTTTGAATTGCTGCATGGTGCCAGCACATGTATTAGAGATCACCCCCAGCAAACAGCGAATACTGGCCCAGGTGTAGGTACATGCACATATAAAGTTGGTGTGCTTAAAAGGGGCATTCATGAAATTAAAAGCATAATTTTTTATTCTTTTCCAAAAATAATCTGAATTTTTTAAAAACACTTTATTTTTCAAACGCTCCTACAGCATGAAGTATGGAGTGCAGTAAAGGTAGGCGGGCAGGTAGGGAAGCTTCAGGGACGACATTTGAGTCAGGGCTAGCAAGGCCAGAGCCCACATCCTTGTGCAGGCAAAAACATACAATTGTATATGTAGTACGTATTGTACAACATACAATAAGGACCATAATCGATGGACAAGTATAACTATCCACGGTCTCTACAGCCCCCTTTCCACGCCATGGATCATTAAAACACCCGGATGGCACGTGCACACTATCGCACAGGAAAGCCCTTCTTTCCTTTATCATTTTATATTTGTAGCGCTCGCTCAATGCCTGCTTTCAAACAGTCACACATACATCCACCAATCACTTCCAAAAACTGTACTATGACCATATTAATCTTCCACACCCCAACTGCAACTTAACAATCTTTTACAAATCTTTTGCATCTGCATTTCCTTTACTTATACAGAAATTGTACACACTGCTCCTATAGATTGCACATATGCATGTGCAGTGAGAGAAGTGCATAAATAGAAGAGGCAGTATGGATGGACATGTGCTCATGAGAACCCAAGGTATGCCAAGGTGGGATGCTCCTGGGTAATTTCTGAAGCAGAGGAGTCCCAAAGGTGGGATGCATCTTAACCATATCACCTTAACAAAGTTTTTTCTGTCAATTTAATAGGTTTTTCTAAATGAAAATGTTTCATGGCGTTACATCACCATATATAAGTTATTAATAATTTCTCTTTTCATGTATATTAAAGAAATATAAACCTCCTTTAAGAGACATATTTTTTGCAAATCATATTTATGTATTGTTATCAGCACTGCATGCTGGGGATGAAAATCATTGTTCAATTGCCTACGGCATGGGCAAGTCACAGGTCTCCTCCACGTCGGACATCGGCGCGGTGGCTGCTGCCTCACCGGTCGAATTGTTGGCAGCAGACAGTGTCCCTCCATGGGTGTTTCCTGTGTTGGGGGATCACTGCAGTGGGTGTAGCAATTGTTGCAGCCGTAGCGTCATGTCTTGGTGACATGGTTGGCTTGGTTTGATTGCCCCTCTACAGGAGCGCACTCCTCCCTGTGTCCCTTGATGTGCCGGCAGTGTTCCCTGGCTCCTGTGCCCTAGCTTGTTTCTTGGCAGGGGGAGCCTGTGTTGCAGTGTCTGGCTCATCGCTGTCGGTCTGTGAGCCTGTGGGGGAGAAAGAGAGGGATGGCATTGGTGATGGATCAATGTGCTTCATGCAGATGTTCATCATGCTGTTCTATGCATTGGGACCTCATTAGGGGGCATTCAGGTCATGGGACTGTCGGGTGGGTCATTCATGCCTGGGTCTGGGTGGCACGTGTCTCTGGTGATGCGTGCATTTGTGTGTGTTGGGGTGTGACACTCACATGGGTAGGGTTGTGTGCATGTATGTTTGTGGCCACATCCATGAGCTCATTATGGGCTCACATTTGGGGGGTGCCTCACCTTTCACAGTGCATTGTTTTATGTGGACACTCACCTCCATCTGATGTTGGGAGCGCACCACGCTGCATGTCGCCAACTCCCTCTACGCATTCAACGCCAATTGTGCTAGCGCAGGTCTCTTCCCACTCCCTCAGTTTGATGGGTGAATCTCCGCCACCTCCTGCGGCCATGGCCAGGTTCCGATTTGCAGCCAGTATGCTGCGGACCCGGAGCCGGAGATCGCCCCTGCAGTCTTTCACAGTGCGGGTGGTGGTGCCCACCACACTGACTTTCTGGGCCACCTCTGCCCAGATGGCCTTTTTTTTATCAGGGTCTCACGCCGCATGTCATTCACGTAGACCACATTTGCATTTGCAGCAAGCGTCTCCGTAAGCATGATGAGCTCCTCGTTTGTAAATTTCTCTTTCCGCTGCCGATACGCATCTTTCTTAATCGCCTTGGGCATTGTCAGGGGATCCTTGATGGTTTGGTATGGCACTGGTGTGGAAGCACGTCCTGGGGGCAGTGGATGGCAATGGATTGTATTTTTAAAGATGGCAACCATGCTCTTTCCCGTTCCTGTGTGATGACGCTATTTCCGTTTCCGTCATTTTACGGTGATAGCGGTGACCGCCAATTGCGGTGACCGCTATTTGCGTGTTGCTGGAGGTCGGAAGTGCTATCAGCACTTTCCTCGGTGCCGCTAAGGGTCTTTACGGAGTCTTTAGCGGCATGGCGGTAGGATCATTACCGTAATGGCGCTATGCTCGTGTCCGCGTACTCGTAATGACACGCAATTAGCGTTAATAGCGCCATGCCGGTAAGGGCGGTATCTTACCGCATTCCGTGTAAGGAGTCCCATAGACTTCGGCCATCTCCCAACCAAAGAATACGAAGTGTCTCGGATCAGGGACTCAAGATATTGGAGAGGCAGACTGGAGTAACTAGTGCAGTGGAAGGACTACCCACTCTCGTAAAATTCTTGGAAACCCAAATCCTATGTGCGTGCGCCTCAATTGTTGCAAAGATTCCACCTGTTTTACCCCAGAAAGAGGGGTACCAGCAGGCCTCAGAGGCGGGATACTGTCATGGGTGGCAAGCCATGGCAACTTTGGGAACAATGGAAGTACCGTCATTGAACTGCACATTACGTTCCTGCCCAAATGTGCAGTAGCGGTCTAGCGGATTTCCATCATGGTTGCCGGTGCATCATATAAATTACATTAGTTTCCTCCGGATTGGCGCATTGCAACACACTTCGATCCCTTATGGTTTTGCGCTAGTCAGGTGCCCTTCGCTCCTGGATTGCTTCCTGAGCCTTTTGCCACTGCTTGCTGCTTTATGCTTCGCTTGGTCCTTGGCCTCTACCCCCTCCTGCTTGGAGCTCGCTCTTCTTGGCTTTGACCTTTGCTTTCCAGCTCTCGGGCGGCTCTCTGGGCTTCTCCTGGACTCTCTGTTGCCTTCTTGTCCCTCGGTTTCCTCTGGCTTCCCTGGGGGTACTGTGCTCCCTGTGCTTGGTTTCTCCTTGTGACTACTGGTTCCCTGTTTCTCTGTGCTGCCTGGACTATCAATCCTGCATCAAGACGGAACTCTCTCATCCCTAAATTCCAAAGGACTTTCTATCATCTCCAGACTGCTCTTATCTTACCTGGAACTTCGGATTGGATCTATACCATGCCTAGTCCTACCAGGTATTTTTCTGCCTACACAGGCTTTTCCCCTGACTGGCTGTCACGGAGTAGGGGCCACTAGTCCACCTGTTTTCCTCAGAAGACATAGTGGATTCCCTTCGAGACAGGCCGTATCTCTTCAAAATGAAGAAGCCCTCTAAGAAGAAGAAGAAAGGATGAAGTTAGGAATCCTCGTCAAGACAGGATGAATCTTGTGAGGAACTTGAATTCCTGTATGATTGGAGGGAACATTCTGACAGTCCTGAAAGCAAGACCAAGCAGAGCAGCAGAGGTTAAAATCCCAGATCCACACTTAGAAATCGAACTCAGGTATGAAGCGGGTTATAAAAAACCAATAAAATAATTAAAAATAAAAATAAGTAGCTAGGATAAGGTTCAGATCAACCAGAGTGTCCTCGAAGAGAATACTCATGAAACTCAGCATCCATGAAGATTTGGGGTATTATCAAGACAAGCAATTAATTCCTCAGATTCTCTCAGTTCTGTTCACAGTTCCATGTGAGGAGCTTGGTCAGGAATCTGATGTTTGAAGACTGTGTAATGGAACACAGATGGGCGCCCAAAGCAAATCCTAATTTAGTGAGGGAAAATACAGAAATTAGGAGTCCACTTTCCATGTACATACAATTGAGGGTCCTGGTTAGCCAAATATACAGGTGAACAAAAGTAGGCTACAGAGGCTGCCATGTCACGCCTACTTGATCTCAACTTGCTGCACATGGGGTTTGTTATTCTGGTCCTTAGAGCAAACCACATGATACTTCTCATGTCATTTAGTGAAAGAACAGGCATGAGTGTAAGTGGAAGAAAAACACTTGCACACACCCACACACAGGGAGGAGGAGGAACCATCAATCTGTGGCCAATCACATGAAACAAAACTGATGGTGTAGAGGATATATGAGTGAAATGGGCCAATGATCCAATTACTTTTCCCACAACGGCAGAAAAGGAGGCAGAAATCCGTTAGCTCTATTAGTGTTACAACATTATACCAAAGAAGGAGAGCAGTGAGACTGTGAGCAGAGAAAGAACATGTATAATTGCAAGCCACACCTTATGTCCACACAGCCAGGAGAACCAACTGGAGCACAGGAAAGATAAGAGGAAGAGCATATGTTCTCCATATCTCGTAGTATAAGAGATTCAAGGTGTGCAGACAGGTTAGGATAGGTAGTCTACTGAGAATCTGGGTTTAAAGGTTTGCCAGGGCAAACCATTGAACAAGAACATAGCAGGAGAAACAAGCTGTGTGTCTAACCATGATTATGATGATGGCAGCAAGGCCACAAGGCCGAGCTGAAAAAATGTGCATACCCCTGAAGCACCAAGGTGGGGGGATTAACACCTCAACAGTATTTACACTAGCATGGATGAATATCTACTGTGCATGCATGAAACTTCCAGTAGGGAAAGAGAGGTAAATTGCATGTTTTGCACAAAGTTAGCTGTGAGAACCTATAGGGTAAGGCGGATGAGCAGAAGATTTTGCCAAAGCTGCCATAGTCACTTCCATCAAATTGTTCAGGGAATGATGTCAGGCCAAAATGAGGATCTCTCCCAAAGCTTAAATGTAGGTCACAAGTAAGAAAAAGACACACACCTCAATGGAGGCACACATCTACACCATGGCAGGGATCAAGAAGTGTTGGGGAGCCTGCCACTGTAAGTGACATTAATGATATTGGCCTAGGTTTGGTATACCTGGTAACCTTTGGTATGACACTATGGAACTGAAATTCTGACACAGGGCATTCAGTCATTTGAAACAAGCCCTCTACTTCAGTGCATTTTTTCCCACCCTGACATATTTGGGAAAGACTTCTTTCTGAGTTGCCTCTTTCCTTAAAGTTGTTCCTCTAACCCCACATCCTAGAAAGAAAATAGATTCCGAAATATCATATTGTGTCTCTCCTTCTCTGGTCTGCATCTGGTACATGCTGTAGGGAGTGACGGATTCCTATCTTTCATCTTTTCATTCTTTGTGACATGCAGCAAGATTTATGATGTACTTTTCTTACAATTCAATTTTATTTGCAATGCAATATAAAATGTGTTCTTAAAAAAACAACAGTAGATTGGATTGAATAAAAATCTCTATCACTAATTAGAGTATAGTAGAGTTTACAAAACCAGTACGATTTCTGTACCTATATCATGGCCCATCTTTCTGCTATGGACTGCTGAGCCTGATGGCCTAATGGCCACATGTGCTTTGTGCATGCAGTGTGGTAAACATCTTGCTGTTTTCACTCTGCTCCTGTGTAAATCACACACATCAAGTCCTTTCTGTGCTTACAAGTCCTGAAGCTGTGTGATCATGCTATGAACAATCTTAAGTGAAGGGTGAGCAGGATACAATTCAAGTAATGTGCCTCCAAATAAATTGTCTTGTGAGGAAACTGTATTTTCTCTATGAGGAAGTCTGGATTACTCAGAAATTGCTCTGATGTTCAACCAGTGCGTTTAATGACAGACTACCAATGAAAAGGTGCTGAATCACACTCTCTCCTTCCATCCTGAGACTATCAGGCCATAAGCCTTCGATATATTGAAAGATCATAACCAAGTCCAAAAAAATGTAAATAATGTCCTTCTAAATAAATGTCTTTGTGGAGATAAGCAGGCTTGGGGTCTTTAGCAGGTATTTGGGGCGCTTCGGTTATAATTGATCGTGGATGTGCCTATATTTGTCACAAGATAAAGAGTAGAAATAAAAAGCTCAATGTGCTTTTTACATTTGTTCAAAAATATATAGTATATAGTCATTGTTATTTTTGGTAGTTGTTTTAATTCAAACTAATTTAGAGCAAACCTTGCTTTAGTCCCTGATAACATTTGATAATGTTAGCCCTATACAAGTGATTGTATTAACTTCAAACAATCTTGACACTCATCAACCCCACATTTAATCTTTGCCTCCCTACACGTGTTTCGACCAAACTTGTCTTTCTCTAGGCAAAAACTCTATTGATATATAAATCATTTGTCGGTTTGTTCTTTCGTAACCAACATTAATATGTCCACGTACATCAGACAGAATTATGAAAGTATAATGGAAATATTTCCTTCTAACGTGGCAAGCAGGTTTGTTTCGAGATGCCGACGGCTTTCTGCGTTGAAACACTCACGTCCATTCTCCACCTGAAATCTCAGAGTGATCACTTATTCTCCTGGAGTTTGTGATTGATCCAACTTTCATGGGACTATAAACCCTAGCAACATTATCTAGCGCTGGTTCATATGTTCATGATATAAACCGGTTTGAAGTTTGAAGTGGGGTAATATGGGCAATGAAGTGAAGCATACAATGGAAAGTTGATTGATAAAATTGAGTAAAGTTGTGTGAAATCACCTTTGCAATCATGTAGTTGTCTGATATCCTGTGATATTACAACGTGACTTAACTTTGTGTCAATCCAACCATATTGCCTGTGTTTTTGTGAAGCGAAATATACACAGCATGGGTTGGTATTACATTTGGAAGCAAGGGTGCCACTACTACTTCAGCTCAGATGTTAATATAAACTTTAGGAATTATTTGTGCTATATTTCACAGCACAGTACGGAATGCAAACTCTGCTTAGTCAACAGCAAATAATTACATTGAAGGAAAATACAGTGCATGAAAGAATGCTTCTGAGAAATTGGAATGCATTTACCAAAACTAAACCTCAAAGCAAAATGTGTTTTTAGAAACTTTTAAAATAAAACATTGCGTTTTGCGCAGCCTGGTTTGCACAAATGTGGTCCTAAGAGCTATGAATCAAAGTGATACAGTTGGTAGTGTTTGGAATTATTGTGAAAAAGAGGCATTCCTTGTACCATTTTGGAAATATCAGCCTCTCATAAGTATGAAATATATGTTATTGGAGACCTGTAGAAACACTGATTACAAGTGG
The DNA here is from genome assembly GCF_040938575.1 of Ambystoma mexicanum. Lineage (NCBI taxonomy): Eukaryota > Metazoa > Chordata > Amphibia > Caudata > Ambystomatidae > Ambystoma > Ambystoma mexicanum. The sequence continues at coordinate 459,949,879 of NC_090923.1, read as the reverse complement.
TCACTGTTTTTTAACAGCCATAGGTTCATGTGCCAGAAAGTTAGTCTTTCTTCAATCTCCCCTGAACTTTTGGTTTTTCTCATTAGTCTCTGATTCAAAGTACTCCTAAACTTGGACAAGTATTCCATTCTTCAGAACTTTGTCCAGTGACTCTTGAACCTAAGTACTTCAAACATTTTACAATGACCACTTTTACTTACACATGCAAATAAACTTGAATTAAAACATGTGAGCTTTTCCTACTCTTTAAGATGTACACTTTCAATGTGTCTTGAATTTGGCGAATAGTGCACATTAGCTGCTATGGGGAAGGATTTCAGCCACTCTTTAGTTCAGGAAACCAGGTATTCTAGTAAGACCTTCATGGCCCAAAATGTATTTGCCACTCAATCTCTTAGATACATTGGTTTTCTACCGGTTTCCCATTTTTATAATGATTGAAATTCCTTTCTGTGGGACAATTTACTCCAGGTCTCATTACGCATTAGTCTGTATATCAGTTGTGTACTTGACTTGGCGTGGCTTTGTGCTGCATAAACATGACAGTCTCCATCTTTGGGACAGCGGACTACACACAATGCATCTATCTATCACTGATTCTCTGATTAATAGGGCCTCATTACGAGTTTCTCAGTATGGGAAACATGGTGGTGTAATTGCCCGTAATTCCAGCACTGTAATTTTTTCGGTACCAGGAAAACACAAGTTTGATGTTGGGGGCCACGGATCTATCTCCAGGCCTGACCTGCCGGTAAGTCAGGCCCACACTGAAAAAACAATGCTGCAAATACAGGCACTGGTAATATCGGTGCCGTTCATTGTGGCAATCCCCTCTAGAGAGTCCTATAGGACTCCGTTGAATGGAGAAATATTGGTGTTTCCGCATTGAATATCTCGGTAATACCAGAATATCAGACAGGAGAATCAGTAAGGGCAGTTTGCCGGTATCCCGCCAGAATTACCAGCAGGACACCCGCAAACCTGTAAGGAACCCTTGGTCTCCCTGAATTTCATCAAATAAAAAAGTGTGTATGGTGAAAGTTGGAGAGGGCTGTGTCAGGATGTGAGTCAGCCACAGGTGTAGGTGGAGGAGAGTAGGTGGAGACAATGCTTCCACTGACACTTTCTTCATGGGTCGTAGGACCGTGAAGGAGGGTGGCAGTCCTGGGTGGGTCATTGCCAGGAATCAGTAGCTTCAATTGAGAAGAGAAAAGAAAGTGGTCAGTCCAGAAGAAAGGAGTAGTAGGAGGGTTAGAGTGAGGGGTGTCTGAAGAGATGAGAGCATCCAATGTGTGTCTGGCAGAGTGGGTCAGACCAAAGGGTAGAATGAAAGGTGGAGAGAGGTGGTATGTATGGCAGTCAACTTTCAAATCTCGTGAAAAATAGTCCTCAAAGTAGCTTTGCTAGTGCTCGAATATAATTCACAGAACCAGGGCGTGGCACACACCTCTTTTGGACAATGCTCCTTTTACCCCAAATAGGCAAAATACTTGTGTATAATACCTTTTAAAAATGCTTGTATGAAACTGTGATTGTTTTTTATACTTAGATTGGTTACATTTAAACATGGTTCCTCTCCTTGGCCATTTAATAAAATGCATTGTTTCAAAGTTTCGTGCATCATCCTTAAACAAGATACAATTAATTATGCTGAAAACAATCACACATAGAACAAATTATTTCACTACCAAATCATATTTGTTTGTCAGATAACATATCTCTACATTCCACATTTCATTATTCCTTTTCCTTGTTACACTGATTATACAGTGTCTTTGGTCTATGTCATGAGACATACAATGGTTAGTCTTTCGTCCATGTGTTAATGAAAACAACACGATTGACTCTTTCATCGATCAACATTTCATTATGACAGTTCATTCAAAACTGTCTAAATTCTGAGAGAATCCGGGTATTTAATGTATGTATTCATAACCCTTCACAATGTTTCCATAACCAATGTCTGCTACCTCCTCTTGCAGATTTCTTAAATAGGTCCAAAACGAAAAATCATAACTCAGCTGGACTATATTATTTCTCAACAAAAAGTATTGTTAATAGTGGTTTTGTTTTGTTTTGATGAATGGTGTTCTAATGTTCTGTAATTCTAACTTTAACTGGCCAAACAGTGTCTCCAGCATACAGTAAACCACATGGGAAGATATATCACGTAGTCGCTATTGCAGATGGCATAGTGATGAATACAACCACTTTGCCTGTTTAATTTCTGACACATTTATTTTTCAGTTACATTGTGCACAAGATACATATGGAGGAATGCCACGATTTTCGGTCATCAAAAAAGTGTGTGTGCATAATCATTAAAAAGGATTGTTTTTGCCAATATATCTCTATATCTAATTTGTGTCTATTGTAATCAGCCTATATTACCCCTCCTTTGGTCCACTGCATCTATCCCAATGTGTGCCTAATTTGGAATTATGCATTTAGCCTAACCTGCCTAGCCTGATTTTGTACCCCTCTTGGGTCCACTGCATCTATCCTAATGTGTGCTTAATTTGGAATTCTGCATTTAGCCTAACCTGCCTAGCCTGATTTTGTACCCCTCTTGGGTCAACTGCATCTATCCTAATATGTGCTTAATTTGGAAGTTTGCACTTAGCCTAACCTGTTTAGTCTAATCTTGTGCCCCACCGGGGTCATCTGCATCTAGCCTACTGGTGCCTGCATGTAATAACTGCATTTAGCCTAGTATTATGCCCTAACCGAGACTACAACACACCCCTAGGTGACTGCACCCCCCTACCCTTTGCCTACTCCTTACCATTCACCACCCTAATTGACTTACATAGTCCAGCCGCACTTCACCCACCTCAATGTCCTTAGCTATGATAGGTTGGTTAGTGTTCATCATGTTCCCATTCTGCCTGGTCCAAGCAGACACCCCTGCACCAACAACCATTTCCTCACCTTCATGAACGGCCTCTCCAAAATGGCATGCCCAAGACACCACCCTATCCCCTGCCCCACTCCCTTTCTCCCAACCTCACCCCCCTTCCCTTACCGCCACAGCCAGACTCCCAGCCCCAAGGACCACTGCACCAGATTTGAGGAAGACCTCCCGACATCCACACACCTCTATAAGACCACGCTCCACTGAAACAATCGCAGGATACGAAATACTGTTGGCTAAACTAGTCATGAATGAAAACACCACTATCAACATAGTGGTTATTTACAGAACTCCTAGTACCAATAGTCACCCAGAAACTGACATCCCTCTAATATTGGCAACCATCCTTAAACCCAAACCAAATGCATTATTACTGGAGATTTGAATCTTGGCTTCAACGACGACCAAGACACCAAAGCTACCTCCGTTCTCCTAGCACTCAATGACATGAACTTCTGCCAACATGTCAATGCCCCCACCCATAATAAGGGTAGAACCTTGGACTCGATCCTCACCCTCAACACCAATATCAGCATAGGCCCATATAACCCCACTCAGTTGGACAGACCACCATTGCATAGAAATTACCATCACCAGCGATGATCCCTGCCCGCCCAAGGACATAATCATGGATACCATTGAAAGAAGAAACCCTGAAAAAACTCACTATAAAGAATCTCAATCCCATCCTGAATAAAATTCTAGATTCCCACTCTATCACTAGTAGTGATCCTACTACTATAGCAGAGTATTACCACAAATGCCTCACCACAGCGATCAATAATATCGCGCCGGTCACCACCAAACTAAGACGTGTTAACAAAAAAAACAACTTCTGGTTTAATGAAGAATTAGTCACCCTAAGAAGGAAAAAACGTTCCCTCGAACACGCCCATAGTAAACACCTCTGCCCCGATCCGGCCAAAGCTTTCAAAGATGCTAATATCACCTACAAATCAGCCATCATCGCCCACAAAGCCAATGCCTTCAATGCTTGCATCAGTAATGCAGCATCAGACTCTAAAGAGCTCTTCTCTATACTTAGAGAATTGGAAAACCCCCTACCTACTGATACACCCACCAATGCGAGTAAAGAATGGTGCACCACCAAACAAGATGCACTTGCCTCCAAAATTTCAATGTTGCAGAATAAAATCACTACCAAAAGACTACTCCTAGAAGACAAAAACTCCTCTACCACCAACCCCGGTGTATCCTCCAGCGACAACACCACCTCCCCCTTCCACTTCACACCCGTCACCCAAGATCTTGTATTCAATACCATCTCCAAACTAAAAGCATCCAATTGCAAAGGGGACACCGTCCCAGCCAAAATAGTCAAAGCTTGTGCCTCTACTCTGACCCCCACCATCACTAAATGTGTCAACGCTTCCTTTAAGTCTAACATAGTTCCTACCTGCATCAAAGAAGCATGGGTTACCCCACTCCTAAAAAAACAAACCTAGATCCCACCACCCTGACTAATTATCGCCCCATAACCACAGTGCTGTTCCTACTAAAAATCATCAATAAACTAGCCTACAACCAAATACAATCCCATCTGGAATCTAATCAGCTTCTCGGCACCAGACAATCTGGCTTTAGGCCTAACCATAGCACGGAAACTGACCTTTTGGACCTTAAAATCCAGATGGATGCCATCAGAGATTCTGGGAAACTCTGTATTCTCCTGCTCCTAGACTTATCCGCAGCTTTTGACCTGGTGGACCAGGACAAACTCTGCATGTCACTCGCCCGTGAGTTTAACTTCTCCAGTGAAGCCACAGCATGGGTGAAATCTTTCCTATCCGACCGCACTTCCAGAGTGACCATAGGGAAAGAAGCAGCCAATCCCATCCCAGTCCCTATAGGAGTTACACAAGGTTCATGTCTCTCCCCTACACTGTACAACGCATACACCAAACTTCTATTCTCAGCTCTAGACGATATAGGTGTCATATACACAAACTTTGCAGATGACACCCAGATCCTCATACCACTCACAGGCAATTACGACCAGGACACCTTAACTATCAATAAAATATATGTCATTATACAAAATTGGATGGCTTTATATAGCCTCTGTCTGAACAATGTGAAGACAGAAGTCCTCATCGTAGGCTCGCCAGCAATATTAGCAACCCTCCACCCAGATTACTCCACCATCAACATCGATGGCATAGCCATCCCCGTGCTGAAGCATGTCAAAACATTGGGAGTGTACATTGATGCCAGTCTTACTATGACTAAACAGATTAATGCACTCGCCTCCTCCACGGCGTACACCTCCAAGCTCATAGCTCTTAGCTGCCAATTATTGACCCCAGCTAACTTCCTCACTTTAGCCAGAGCTCTAGTTCTATCAAAATTGGATTATTGCAATATACTATTACTAGGCACCTCCAACACCAACCTTGCCAAAATGCAATTGTTGCAAAACAAAGTCCTTAGAGCAGCGCTAGGCATAAAAAATCTGACCTCATCTCCAAGACTAGAAGGGAGGCTCACTGGCTCCCTATCAAAGCCAGAATCATCTTTAAAACATTATGTATCACACATAAATGTCTTACGAGAAAAGGTCCCATCTAACTCAATAACACCCTTCACCCTAAAGTTGATAGAAGATCAATAAGATCTAACGACAAACTCCTCCGGCTCCTCTCCGCTTCAAATCCACTAGAGCAGGGGGTAGCAGCTTCACCGCCCCATCCCCCATACACTGGAACACCCTACAAATTAATATCAAAAAAGAAATCTCCTTCATAACCTACAAGAAACTGTTAAAAACCTGGTTATTCAACCCATATTAGCACCCAAGATAGGTCTCTGTATCGAACCACCCTATTAGTTAATATTTGCACACTGTTATTATGCACCTGACTGTCTATATTGTAATTTAACCAATGCATCTATGCATCACTAATTGTTTACGCTGTCTTGTAACCTCGCCGTGACACCCTTGGGTCTGGGCGTGTAACAAATAAATAAATAAAATCTCTCAAGTTGTAAGGTCTTTCGTGAACATTAGGTGGTTTTTTAAAATAAGTATTGTAATTCCAGTTCTATTTGCAATATCCAACAATGGCCAGGAACAAATCGTGTCACTGTCATGACCACAGGTAGCAGATGTCCTTATTCTCTTACTCCAGCTCATGATAAACTCATTAGTACATGGGCTAAAACAATGAAGGAATAGAGAGAGAGAGAGAGAGAGAGAGAGAAAGAGAGAGAGCGAGAGAGAGAGAAGAAGCTACCCAGAAAGCCACACTCCAGCAATCAGCAGCCACACCTAGATTATTCCCCCTGAAAGAGAAGAAGAAGTCAGGAGCCAGACTCAGATTACTCATCCCGAAAGAGCAGAAAATGATGATGGTGAGCCAGTGCTGCATGCTTCAGGACAGCTCTAATCATGGAACTTTCATAATTGAATATAACTTTTTGGGAACTTCGGACATTACAACAAAATTAAGCATGAAGCTAATCCATGCTGTTGTAAAGACTCAGGCAAAGAAAGGACTAAAATGGTGGTGTTTTTACCCACACATCACAGGCATTCTGATCAACCCTTCCTGGGTGACACCAGTACATATCTTGTTCCTTGATCTCTATACCTTTCATTCCAGAAAGTGAATCCCTGCAGCAGGAAACACAGTGTCTATTCGGAGCATAGTCACAGTATCTGACTACAAGGTAAACAAAAACGTTCCCTGCCACAAGGACTTCAACAGGTCAGTTGCATATGAGCCTTTGTGAGATTCTTATCTTGGAATAAAGTTATTCACGTTGTGTCTGGAAGAAGGGCAGGTAAGTCTCACAGTGGTGTGTGTCCTTAGAGTCTGTTGAGTATTTATGTATGTATTTATTTTTAATTGTATGTCTTTCCGTTTACAAATAACTTCACATACACATATTATCATGCCATACGAAATATACGTTTTGAAAGCAAAAGAAACATAGTAAAATCCTAAACCATAATTATACAATAAATGATTTTTAAAACAGATGAAACGAAAAAAGAAAAGACAGACAGAAATCTTATATTGTTATTCAGATTAAAAACAAAACCTTTAACAACACAATTCCATCAACAGAGAACCAATTCATATACAGTAAGCACAAATAAAATTGCATATACAATTCACAATAAAATAATCACCATACATTATTATTGTATTGATTAGTATGTTGTTCCTTTCTTGCTAATATTGTGTTGAAAAGTTGTCATTTTTACAGCTATGTAACACAGTAAATAAAAAAAATAAAAACCTAGGCTAAAATAAACACAATGCATGCATAAAAACATTAATGCTCAGTGAAGACCCAAACCACTCCTAAACTAAATGGGTTCCCGACTCCTTGATGATAAGCAGGGTGCAATGATGATGAAAAGGAGAACACTGGACAATAAAACAAAACATAATATTATTTCAGTAATCTGCAGGCCCCAAAATACCAAGTGGAAAAAAGTCACAAAAAATCCCTAAACTTCTAGGGCCTGATCATGGACGTGTTTTATAATGGCACAATCCCATAGGAAAACCTTCCATGAATCAGGCCCCTAGTGTAGTGTAACATTAATCATACAAATGTACACCATTGATTAAATGTCCCACCAAGAGTAGGACAAGGGGTTAATACGTTTGCGACCAAGAACAGAGGGCCACCAAAATATAAATATCATTAGGCTGACAGTACCAGAAACATAAGGTTGCAATACACTGCTTTAAATATACTGATAAAAAAGTAACCATCAATGAAACACAATAGCAAGACATATCTCTAAGCAAGATTGTAATGGAGAACTTTATAAAAATGAATTTATAAATAATGTTATGCAGTTCTTTAGGCTATAACTCCAAGGACTAACGGGGATACAGAGAAAATGGCTTTGTAAATATAAGTACCTTCAAGTAATTTTAGGAGCATTTTAGGTGAATTCAAAAGTTCCACTTAGAATTATACGGGACAATGGGGCCCAGTGTGTGTTTGGCAGTGAGTACGGCAGTAATTCTGCCCGACAGAATTACTCTGACCCCTATGGTGTCTGGCAGAATTACCACCTCATTACAGGTTAACAGAGAGCACAAAAGGATTGGCGGTAACAGTAAATCCATCTGGTGGAATGACCACTGTAAATGAACTACGAACAGTAATTCTGTTCATTTTCTGCAGAATTACTATTACAGCTGACCAAATCGGATGGAATTAGCATCATGTGGGAAATGGGAGGTTTTGCAGCAACAATCTTTAAAAATACAATTAGTCCTGAATCCCCCATTTCCTGTAGGTATCCGAGGACAGGAGCGCAGTCCTAGAAGAAGGGAAAATCCAAAGTGCCTGAAATGTGTTTGCCCAAGCTAAAATTCATCTGCAGGTCCTCGCTAATGAGGTTGTCAGCCATACTGAGAAGTTGCTTGGTGGAAGGCACAGGAAGACATCTGACCAGTGGAAGACTGCCACATGGGCCACAATAAAGGATAAGGTGGTGTCAGTGGGTCCAAGTGAGGACTGCTTTATGATGTGGAATAACGTGAAGTCCAGGGTCCCCATCCTCCTATCTAAAACCCAGCTTGAGAAGCTACCACAGGATGCTGCACTGCTGAGTCCCTTGCCCTCACAACATGGGAGGCATTGAGGGCATCGGAGGGGCCGACGTTGGATCCAGCAGTCATAATGCTGAGTATGAATGTCCATCCTCCCATGAGAATGCACAGCCCCAATCCCCATCCCATGTATGTGTCGCCCAGCATAGACATGCACAATGTACTGGGGAATGCCAAATGAAATGGCAATGTGTACAATGGCACTGAAACAAAATACAAATATAAAGGAAGGTGGAACATTGTGCAAATAGACATGCACTTAGATGGAAATGTGCACGTGGCCCCATGCAATAATGAAACTCACTCATGTGTGCATAAAATGGGCAAGTGCCAAAGTGAACCACCTGCACGTCCCCCACTTAGAAACCCTAAAGGCACTAAACCCACATGGGAAATACCAACGGCAATAGCTGTGCACACACATGTAAAAGCCATGTCTGAAAGCCAACTGCCAATGAGCACATGCAAATCCCAGGCCCTAGTAGCAACTTGCATGAGCACTGTTCATTGGTCATCAACCAACCATGGATATGACCCCTGCCCACCCCACTACCAAATGCACACATTGCAACCATCACAAAACACCATGTCCATAGAGAGGCATCTCTCACAACCTGTTTCTCGCATCCTGTTTGATGTATGTGCCACAGAGCTCATATCTGATTGAGATTATGAGCACTCCCTGCAGTACAGACAACAACCATGAACCCACATGTGTCTATGATAAGCATCCATGATAGTGCATGATAGTGCATGACTTTCGTGCTAGCCCATTTACATATACATGATGACTGACAGAATATAATTGTCTACCCACCAGGTTCACAGTCTACTCAGGGAGAAGATGCAAGGCCATCCACAATCCAGGGCTCATCCATGGCAGCAAGGACCTCTACCTCTACCCCTGCACTCCTCAGCCATGTCAAGAGCAGAATGATGCACAGGAGTGATACATCTGACACAGAGCGCTGCAGCAGCATGGAAGCTGTGGCAAGGAGAAATGCAGAAACCCTACTCACAAGTGTGGCAACTGACCCCTTCACCATCAGGTCACAAGCTACTGCTGGTACAGCATATTATGGCAGAACAGCTGACACAGCAGTAGGTGCTACGGAGGCTGCTGCATACCACCTGCAGCAGCCAATCATACAGCGGGTCCCTGTGGAGATAATTGAGGAGCCATGGGCCACCATGCCACACACACACACCCACCCATCCGCCCCATGACTCCCCCTCCTCACCTGAGTCACAGTTCCAATCCCATGAACAGCATGACACAGACACACGGAGTGATGGTGATGGCATTGGACCAGTAGAAGCAGGTGACAAGGGTTCAGGCCCCCTGCTTCAGCCCCAGCCCTTTCCATAGCCCTGAGTGTGTGCCACAGCTTTCCCTCAATGCCATATGGAGGAAGCGGAACACAATCAAACAGAGCCAAGTGCGAAGTGAGAATATTGCAGAATGGCAGTTGCAGAATTTGCAGGCAATGCATGACTCTGTCGAGGGTTCAACCGGAGGATTGCCAGGTCTATGGACCGGCACTGCTGGCAATTGTCAGTGGTAAGTGCTGCAATTACTGTTGTGCTCAAAAGTCGAGGGAGCTCACAGAGGGCATATCCATGCACACCACCATGCTCCTGACCCTCCAGCACACCCGGGCCAGAACTCAGAGCCATCCACATGGATGGTTCATTGGCTGGGTGCCCACATCTTTTCTAACTGTAAAATGTGGCCCATTCACAGCTGGAGCAGCTTGCTGTGCCCAAGAGAAATAGCACTATGTGTGATCAGGCTATTTCACGCTGTACAATGGAGGTGGTAGGGCCTGGGTGTTGGTGTTTGAGGGAGTTTGGGGACATGGGTGCT